>NC_066579.1:110999100-111702850 GCF_024323335.1 Lathyrus oleraceus | reverse complement strand
TGACTACAAGTGCACAGTCGTATCGCGTAGTTTTAAAGATTATCGAACCCACAAGGACTACTAATTGAACGTATCGTTATCTAATGTTACTATGTACATTTAAGGCTGATGATCATTCTAAAATCGGGGGAATGAAGAGAAATAACTATAACGTAAACAAAATATTAATAAAGATATTTAATAAAGGGATATCGGTATGTAACGCATCAAACTTCGGGGATTCGATAGATAGTTGGTGTAATCTTATTGGTCAAAATATTCTTCAGTAGAAATTATTTATAAAAAGGACTTAGTCTCACACTCTCGTTTTGTTGACTCTGACCGTACTCTTAAACCAGAATGCTTGGCTCTCGCGGTCTCATTTTGAATTTAAAATTAATTTTTGAATATGGATAAAGTCTAAGTGATCCTAAAGCGCTCTCGCTGTGTTTAGGATTAATGCATAGTTTCAGATATCTAGTTAAATACTCAAACTCTCGTTCTTACTGGCCGTAACCTTTGTTTGTTTTGTATTCTCGTACGATTTTTTTTTGAATAAAACAAGAAACTAAAACCGGAAAAGTAAATTTTATAAAAGCCAACACCAATTATTTACGAATCCCGTCGTTTCGACGGTCTTTACATACCGATACTTAAAGGTTTAGCCGGACATGGATCCGGTAATAGACATGGTATTCAGACAATCAAGCATACAATAAGGCATAAATAATTAAAATGAAAATTAAAATAAAACCTGGAATATAAATCTAGAACTTGAAATAAATCCTAATTCTTCAAATTAAATAATGCCAGCAAGCTTTGGCAATTGAGTACACCGTTACAATCGAATTCAAATGCATAAACAATAAATTGCAATAGTCCCCGATGTGGAGAATCTATTGCTTTTACAAAGTAAGAAATTGCCTAAGAAAACTAGCCAAAAGAATTTGATTGAAAAAGTGCACCCCCGCGAAAGGAAACCGACCCTCCTTCATATACTTTCCACTTCCCTAGATTGTAGCATTTGTTGGTTGAAAAGGTAAGTGGAAGTCATGGCTAAAATTGTGGAGGTCGTGGCTAAAAAAGGGGAGAGAAAATAAGGGAAACCGGGTTGTGGCGGTTGCCACAACCCTAGTTTGATCTCCGCGGCGAGCGCCACCTTTTGAGGGATGGGCGTCACCATTTCCTTGCTTTGTGGCGGGGGTCACCATTCCTTTTAGGTCATGTGTCGGGCGCCACACATCTAAGTGGTGGGCGCCACATGCCCATTTGTTGTGGTGGGCCCCGTTCTCTCTATTTTTCTCCATTTTCTTCTCTTTTTCTTTCCTTTTTGCTATTTTCCACTTTGCTTGCTTATACATCTTTTATTCGATAAATACCTGCAATAAACATAAAATACTGCGTAATAATAAGTGTTAATCTAGTAAAAAGCAATGCATATGAAGCCAAATATGCGATACGTTTTCACGTTATCATTCGTTGTTGAAGAGATCAAAGACAAAAAGCCGTGGTATTTTGATATCAAGTGTTTCCTCCAAAGTCAGATTTACCCGCCTGGGGCATCTTTGAAATATAAGAAGACTTTGATAAGATTAGCTGACAAATTCTACCTGAATGGTAATGTGCTTTACAAGAGAAAATTTGATATGGTTTTGCTCAGATGCATGGATAGACACGAAGCAAACTTATTGATGACTTAAGTCCATGAAGGTTCCTTTGGTACTCATACCAATGGACATGTTATGGAAAACAAGATGTTGAGAGCAGGTTACTATTGGCTGACAATGGAATCTAATTGTTCTAAGTTTGTGAAAAAATGCCACAAGTGTCAAATCTATACAGATAAGACTCATGTTCCTCCGACACTATTGAATGTCATCTCCTCTCCATGATCCTTCTCCATGTGGGGAATTGATATGATTGATATGATTGAGTCTAAAGCTTCGAATGTAAATCGTTTCATTCTGGAAGCTATTGACTACTTCACACAATGGGTTGAAGTGGCATCGTATGAGAATGTAACCAAGCAAGTTGTTGTAAGGTTTATCAAGAATCAGATTATATGCTGGTATGGTGTGCAAAGTGAGATCATCACTGATAATAGATCGAACTTGAACAATAATATGGTGGAAGCTCTTTTCAAAGACTTCAAGATTGCACATCATAATTCTTCTCCCTACAGGTCTAAGATGAACGGGGTTGTTGAAGCTGCAAATAAGAACATCAAAAAGATCACTCAGAAGATGGTTTGACGTACAAAGAGTGGAATGAGGTGCTCCCATTTGCTTTACATGGGTATCGTACATCCATCCGCACTTCAACAGGAGCAACCCCTTTCTCTCTTGTTTGTGGCATGGAAGTTGTGCTCCCCGTGGAGGTGGAGATCCCATCATTGTGTGTCTTGATGAAAGCCAAGTTGACAGAAGTTGAATTGTGTCAGACCAGATATGACCAGCTGAATTTGATTGAAGAGAAGAGATTAACTGCCATGTATCATGGTCAGTTATATCAACAGAGAATGAAGAAAGAATTTGATAAGAAGGTCAAGCCTCGTGTGTTCAGATAAGGTGACCTTGTGCTTAAAAAGATTCTATCTTTCAAACCTGAGGCTAGGGGCAAATGGACTCCTAATTATGAAGGACCATATGTTGTGAAGAGAGCCTTTTCAGGCGGCGCTTTGATTCTTACAACAATGGATGGTGAAGCGTTCACTCGTCCAATGAATGCCAATGCAATCAAGAAATATATCACCTAAAAAAAAAGAACAACTCGCTAAGCTGAAAACCTGAAAGGGCGGCTTAGGCAAAAATGAGCGTCTCAGTGGATTGGAAACCCGAATGGACGATCCAGGCAAAAGTTAGAGACATAAAATAGAAAATTCATCCTGGTAGATTAAGTACCCCACCTTGTGGCAATCTAGGCAAAAATTAGGGATTATGGAGAGTAACTGCATTCGGTTGATCCTAGTCGTGAAGACAATTTTGATAAGGTTGTTTGGATCTGATTCGTCATTCTCGACTGAAGATAAGAGCACAGTGGATATTGAAGTTGGTAGCAAGAGTAGTGATCATTGTATTCAATGTAGCCCTTTTCCATGTAAATTACCATTTTCAACTTTTGTAAAGATCTATGCAGTTTTGTCATTTACGGACTACCATTCTATTAAATAAAGTTGAGCTTTTATCTAATTGTTTCTACTCTTATTTATTTCTTCTAAATAAAATTGAACTTTTATGATGATAATTTTGAAATAAATTAATGAATAAAAACTATTTTTTCTTAAAAAAATAATAAAAACGATTACTTTAAGAACAATTGATTTCAGCAAGGAATTTCAACTGCAAACTGAGAACAGGTAAGTCTTGAAGTGCGAAGCCTTGTTCGTCGTCCCCAAGCAGTTGGCTTAGATTTTTCCCCAACAGTTTGTCAGGTATCCCCGACTGAATTATAGGTTCACATTCCCAGTAAAGTTGAGCTCATGATCAGTCCCGATACTCGTCTTGATATCCTCTAGTTTGTGACTTTGGAGATCCGGAACCTTTATTTTGGTTTCCATTTGCATATTTATGATGCATAGCTTTGACAGTTCATCAGATCCGGTTATCTTTTCCTTATAATTAGTTTATTTCGCAATCTCGTAAGGGAATTCGATGATTATTGAGGAATGTGACGATCTTGATCATAACATCCCCAACAATTTGTTTAAATCCTCATGCAGAGTTTTACCTCTCGTATTTCTCGACGGAGTTTATCTTCTGATATTGAAGATCCCTCGTCCTCAGCGGTTTTGAATTCTGAGCATCATTTTTGTTTGGTCCCCTGCAGGGTTGTCTCCCATTTGGATCCTCAGCAGATCTTTTCTCTCTCTCTCTCTCTCTCTCTCTCTCTCTCTCTCTCCCTCTCTCTCTCTCTCTCTCTCTCTCCATCCAGGGCTGAGTTATTCAGAGATAGATGACTTACGTTCATCCGCAACATTTTCTCCAGTTGATGTTTCTATCCTATTGAGATTAGTCGAGTGTTGCAGCAATGTTTTAAATTTGTGATATTTGTATCTTTTGTGTTATTTCGTTAGGATAATTATAATCATATATATATATACATATTCATACATAAAACACAACATCAGATATTTCATTATGCATTTTTTGTATTTGACTCCTTTATTCTGATTCTCTATTACGGTGATACTATTTCCCCATGCAGGTTTGGTGCATCTGTCCTCCTTCAAATGTAGAGTGTCACCCCCTTAAGCAGAAAGACTTTAACCTTTCTCATTCCCCACTGAGTTATTTTCCTCGTGGATGATCATTATTCCAGTTTTCTCCCTAGTTAATTATCTGGATGGAACCAATCCCCTTGAGTTATATCCTTATTGGGTTGAGTCTTTGTTTGGCCGTTTCTTTCTAGTTACTACCTAGATATATATATTTTTTGGTCCCTTGAGATTATATTACCCAGTAACCAGTAGTTGTAAATCCTATTTGATCATTCTTTCCCACAAGCTATTGTTACCCAGTAACCGGTAAGGAATACACCTCCTTTTCCTTAGCGAGTCATTCTTGATATGTTTACCCTAATCGGTAACGGATGTCCCTCTGTCAGAGTATACTATCTTCCTCCCCTGTAACTGGTAATAGATAATATATTTCTGGTACTCCTGTGTTGAAGATCATTCTTCCCCATTTGAGTTTGTTTAAGGCATTTCAGCTTTGTTCTGATCTACCTGTTTCCCCTGTTGATTTCCCTTATCCCCAATCAAGTTCTTCAATTGATTTATTTTCATGGAAATTCCCCTCGTGTCTCCAGCAGTTTTTAAGTCGTAGCCTGGCCTGCGCACAAGTCTTATCCCCCTAGAGTCTCTGTCTCCCTAGTGAGTTTTCCTTGTGGAATGCATTACGTTCCTGTGGACTTTCAGTTTCTTCGAATTCTTTTTCTTTGTGGGAATATATTCCCCACGAAGATTATTTTTAACATTCATATCATATGCATCATGAGGTCTCTTAGGGACCAAAATTTGTTTATATATGTTATTATTTAAGTCCATTCTACTCAGTTGATATAGAGATTTTAACCTTCACATCCTCAATTAGAATATCCTTAAATAGGGGCATCTGTAAGACCCCAATTTTGAATCTAAGGTCTCTCATGTTATCTCATCATATGCATTAGCTTTGGGATCACACCTTGGCATCCTCCTTACCCCTCATTCATTGGGTTTTCATTGGGAGATATCATCAAGCACATTTGATTGTATCATACTTTATTTTTGATTATTTACTAACCAAAATACCAAAAATATGTCTATGTATAGTTTACTTCTTTTGTAGATAGTGTGTGTGTCCACCCATGCTCCATCAAGCTCATATATAGGGTTTGAGACCCTTAATGCAAGGAGACTAATCAAGATATGGCTCACATTGGCTCTAGACATCATATATGGATCCCCATGATCTTCACATATCATTTTGATCAAGAAATCATCAAGAGTTTGAAGCTTGTTTGCCTTGGAAGCCCTAATTCATCTGGGTATCTTGTGTGTCTTCCTCAATAAGTTTCTTCACCATTTGATCAAATATTTCAAGGGATACGTCATATTACACTATCTTATGCATATATGATCCTCCATAAGTTCAATAAATCAATAGAATTTAAGTTTTTCAAGTTGGTTCATGGTGGTTGACCAGAGAAATTCAACTGGTCAAAATTGGGGTTTCTTAGACCCTATCTCCTACAATTTTCATCATATGAAAATGATTCCAAGAGAAACGTTACTCCTTATGACATTCCAAACAACTTTTATGTTTAAGTTAAGAGCTAGTTTTTCTTGAAAATTCATTTTTTATGGTGAAAGATTATAGGTCATTTTGTCTGAACCCTAGTTAGGATGTCAACTTCCAAGGACCATAACTTGCTCAATTTTAATGCGATGAAGGCCATCCAAGTTTCAAGATAAATTTCAAGATGTCCTATCCAACTTTTATTCTTTGAGAAAATTCAAATTCAACTTGAAAGGGCATATGCCAAGAGGAAATATTATAGGTCATTTTGGGCCATTACCATTGAACAAGTGATTTTCCTCAACTCCTAAAATGCATAAATCCTTCATGCGAAATCCAAATGAGGTCAAATTTATGACCAAATTTAAGAGGTTTTAAATAGATACAACTTTGATGAAGTAACTTTTTCCATTTTAAGCTCATAGCAAAAGTTATTCAAGGTGGAAGAAGTGAATATTTGCCTTGGTACTTAGAAAATTTTCAAATATGTTTGATTTTCCAAACTTCCACCTCAAAATGCATCATGATTGAAGCTTCAAATGGAAAAGTGTTCAACATGAAAGTAGTTCTCCTTGATCTAAACTTTACAAAAAGTCCAAGATTATCTCATTTGGCCAAGAATTGGAGGACTTGCGCACGGGTTTCTTTGAATGGTTCATTTGGATGAAATTCACATTCACATTTCAATCTCCATTGCATGATCACATGACATGATTTCAGCATTGCACATGAAGGATTTCAAGCATGCAAGTGAATTGCTATTTTTGGTCAATTTTGTAAGTGTGTGGAAATCAAATGCATTGCATATAAATAAGACCCTCATGGCTCAGAATTCAGGACACCTTACCCAAGCTTTGAACCTGCAATCCAAACCCTCACCATTAGAGGATAATCTTTAAGGTTTTCATTTGAAAATCGAGTTTCAACTATCATTATGTTTTGAGATTAAAACTCCAAGAGTCCAAGCTTTTCCTTGATCCAATTCAACTCCTACAAGCTTATGAAGTCAAGCCAAGGCCAATTGGAAGCAAGATCAAGCAAGTTTGAAGCTCACTCGAAGGTGATTTTCCAGAATTTTCATCTCTTCGATTCTCTCTCAATTCTTCACCATTCTTTGTGATTTTTGGTTGGCTGAAGTCCTAACAATGTAGGCAACAAGATTGAGTTGCTTTTAGGTCAAATCGAAGAAACTCAGTTCATGATCCTCAAAATTCAAATCCCTGTATCTTTTTATATACTTGGAATTGAAGAAAATTGAGGTCAGATTCGTGATCCTTAGCATTTTCTCTTTGAAATAGTATCCTTGTTTTTCATTTTCCCTTGAGATGAAGTTGGACCAGTTCGGTGGAGGTCACCATAGAAGATGACCGGAGCCCTAGCTCCAGTGGTGTGTTGTCACACTTCTGGCCACCTGATCATGTTTGGATGTTATAATTCTGACCGTTGCATTTGATTACCACACGTACATTGCATTGACTGAAGTCCACCATAAAACGCGCACGTGTGACCATCAGATCTGCCACCTTAATTAATGAGGGAGATCTGATGGCTCTTGTTTTTTCTATTTGTATTTTAATTTCTGATTTTATGTTTAATCCTTTTATTTTGTTTAATTCATATTAATTTCATTTTTAATCCAAAAAATATGGGACTTTCACCAAAAATCTTTAAATATTTTTCTCTTTCATATTCTAAATGAAAATTATTTTTTGGATTAATTTTGATATTTTTAATGAGTTTAATGTTTTTGTGCATATTTTTAATTGTTTAAAAATACTTCTGACTTTTCAAAAATCATGAAATTTTTTGTCTAAGGTCCTTTGACCTTGTTTGACCTAGGATAAATCTCTTGGCCTTTTATTTGCTGTTTTGAAGAGGTTTTAGGCTTTGACCAAATTAAAATGCATTTTAATTCATTTTTAATTGAACTTTTAATTGATTAAATATGTAAAAGTTATGTTGAGTCATTCTTATGGTCTTGTGATGTTTGACTATTTATTTGGGCCTTGGTCAAGGTTGATTTGACTTTTGTTGGATCAAAACCATTGGATTTAGGAGATTGATGAAATATACATTCCATCTCTCAAAATGAATGAATGGTTTTGATTTGATAAAATCCTCCCTTTGTCAATTTGTTTTTCTATCTTCCCCTCCCTCTTCATCTTCATCCCTATTCTTTCCCATTCCCTTCATTTGACCAATGAAATCTCTAATGTCTTAAGGCTAATTGGTTCATCAATGACCTTGTGTCAGATGAACCAATATAAGTATGACTGAGATACGTCGCTCCCTCTTGATCTTTTCTTTTAGTGTGTGGTATGTTTTAGGAGTTTAGTTCTTCATACCAAATCTCTAACATGCATTAACACCTAAATTTTTATTTCCCGACCTCAGATAGTTGGGACTTCTGCATAAGTCCAATTATGATTACTTAAAATAGAGCTAAATTTGACCTTAAAGGCATAACATTCTAGTAAGTGAGATTGTAAGTCTCCCATTCTTCATGGTATTGTGTGGAAACTTGACCTTTTTTCTTTTCATTAGAGCTAGTGGCATACTTATTGAATTATCCAAGTTGGAGCCCTTCTCATGGAAGATGTCTTGGTTTAAGGATTCATACTTGTGAATGGATGATTGAGTATTCTCCAAACAATGACTTAATCAATTAAAAATACCACTAACAATTGACTAACTTTTGACTAACATTTGACTAACTCTTGTTAATATTGTTTTACTTTCAAGTCATTTACTTTATGCAATTTAAATTTCAGTCATTTATCATCATTGCCATTTACATTCCATTTAACTTATTTATGTTTATGTCATTTTCACTTTGCTCATTTGAGCCATATCTTATGATTGTATATATTATTTGTGCATTTTGATTTTTTTGTGGTCTTAGGACCTTAAAATACTTAATAACAACAAAAACCCTAAAAAAAGTCTGGTGGACTATTGATCTTAATCTGAACTATTGGACTTAGGATTAGGCAACACTCCTGTTGCAAAAGGATTCGGCCAATGCAAACATTTTGAAACCAAGGTATATTGAACTGAGCCTTCATATGATGCAAGCCTTGGATCCTTTTTGAATTCATCTACAATCTTGTCTTTGTACTAATTATTATTTTGATCTGGTGTCTGATGCTTTATTCTGAGTTGATCATGGAATATTTCATCTGGTACATGGGAAGACAAAAAAGACTGCTAGCTATGGGATTTGCTTGCTTGGATGTGGCTATCTTTATTTGATGCCTTGATCTTCATGATGTCTAGATATTTCAATTTTCTTGTTGATTATTGCTTGATTAAAGTCCAAGGGAAAATGGGTTTCGATATGACATTCTTGTCTGTTGGATGGCATCCCATTGGTCAGATCTTTTCAACTCTTAACTTTTAAGTTCATGCTTAGGGTAGTCTCTGTAAGAACAAAAATTGTTCTACAACAGATTCCTTGATTTTGATGATAACAAAGGATGAAACCAAAAATGGCACCCTAACAAAAAGTTTCTAAGTGTGCAGGGTTCTAAAGAAAGAAGGAAGAAATCTGATGACGTCATCAGATACAGAACCAGATCAGATACAAATTATCAAATGATCAGAAGCATCTGAAGTTGAAACACGTTCAAGAAAGTCTAACTCTGAGCAAAGCAGCAAAGTATCAGAAGCATCTAAACAAGAAGTACGCTCTAGAAATTCTGATTCTGAACAACAGTATGTCAAACTTCAGAAGCTCTTGGCGCTATCTGAAGAAATCATCAGAACTCAAAAGATCAACATCAGAAGCTAGATAGCAGATTCCAAGATCTCCAGAAACATGAAGACTCTGATTATGGAATTGCTAATTATGAAAGAGTAACGTTAAAGTCAAGTAAAGTTTTGCAAATGGATTTCCTAATACAGAAAGAGACGTTAATCTCCAATTTCAATAAAGAAGGTACTATATGTGGTAAGTAGTCATTTCAAGGAGAGAAAGTTATCCTGGCAGAAGCTATTTATGTTATGGCGTAAATTCATTTTATTACTCATCAGTTTCAACTACTACCTCACTGATCTATATAAAGGACTGCAAATCAACATTCAGCACACAACACATACAAGGAAAAATATACTGAAACATCAACGCTCAAGAAAAACACTCTTGCTCTCTAAATCTTCACGAAGCTTTTGCTTATAACGTGAATCACTTTTGTTCTTACTATTGTAATATTTGCTTTCTTAGAAGCACTCTAGATTACATAAATCTTTTATCTATTGTTTGTTTATTACCTCAAGTGACTCTGTGTAGTCTGTATACTTGAGAGGACTAAGAGATCTTTCTCTTAGACGTTGTTTGTAATCAATCTTTCAAGATTAGTGGATTAAGTCCTTGTTGAAGGCGAAATCACCTTGGCCGGGTGGACTGGAGTAGCTTTGTGTTATAAGCGAACCAGTATAAAATCCTTGTGTGATTTTCATTTTGAAAAAGCGCTTATTTTCCAAACAATTCAAACCCCCCCTTTCTTGTTTTTCTCACCTTCAGTCTCTTCCTCTCCTCCCCACTTATTAAATTTCAAAATCTCTCCCTCGTTTCAAAAACCTTATTTGTTTATGATTTCAAACTTAGACTTTGTTTTAATGATTAGAAACTTTGGCCTTATGCCAATGAATTTTCAAACTCTTTCTTAAATCAAAGTTGTAAATAAACCTAGTCATATTGACTTAAAATTTCAAAAAAAAAGACAAAAAGAACTAATAACTTCATTCAAGCTTTTGGCCCTTTGTGCCTTTTCATTTAAAACTTTTGTTAAAAAGCAACTCACCAATTGTTAAATTATTCCCACAAACTACGAGGTTTTAATCCCTCATTTTTATGTTGGTACGTAGGCATAAGTCTGAAGGTCTTGTCAAACACAAAAATATAATCAATGAATTCCTTTCTCATCCCCACACTCTATTTTTTCTCAAACATCTTTTATACCAAATGATAAAGTAAAAATATATCGTATATTTGACTTGAATTGCATTGCAATCTAGTGTCGTTTTACTTATTTTCCATAGCATTATGCCATATTTTGTGTTTATTTCAGGTATTTATCAAATAAGAAGTGTTTGTGCGAGCAAAGCAGAAAAAGAGAAAAAAAGAAGAGGAAACGGAAAGAAAATGAATAAAATACAAAGGGGTGGCGCCCACCACCTTAAGTGTGGCGCCTGCCAACCACTTGGAGTGTGGCACCCACCACTAAGGAAAGGAGTGGTGCTTGCCATTAAGGAAAGGAGTGGCACCTGCCACTCTCATGTGGCACCCGCCACGAAGCCCCATTTCCTCTCTATTTCTCTCCACGCTCTGTCTTTCTCGTTCAACCTAACCACCCTCACGCCAACTATCAAATTTTCAAGGTAATTTTCAAGTAAGGAATTTGAATATCAATTAGGGCTTCTGTCTTCAGTTTAGCGAGATCCTTTTTTTAGCCAAAATTTTGTTCTTAGAATTTTAAGCGAATAGATTTACTTGTAAAAGTGATAGATCTTCCACATCGGGGGACTATTTCAATTCTAGTTTTAAGAACTGATTTTGATTGTAATTCTGTACCTGATTGTTAAGTGTGCAGGCATTTTCTGAATTCAAGTATCAGCATTAATTCCAGTTTTCAGACTATTTTCCAAGTTCCATTTTAGTTGTTTATTTTAATTGTTTATGATTTCATCTTAGAACCAATTAATTTTGTTTCGTTTTAAAATCATGTTTAATCATCGTAATAGCATGTTTATGTTTGAACCCATGTCTGGCTAAACCATATGATATCGGGACGTAAAGACAATCATAATGACGGGATTCATTGATAATTGGTGTTGATCTTTATAAAATATTTATCTAGTTATAGTTTCTTATTCTAAAATTAAAATTGTTTTCGTACGAGAGTATAAAGCAAACAAGGTTACGATCAATAAGACGAGAGTTTGAGATTTTAACCGAATAGCATAAACTAGGCATTAATTATAAACACAGAGAGAGCACTTTAGGATTAATTAGAATTTATTGATTTCCAATAATTACTTTTAATTCAAATGAGACAGCGAGAGTGAAGCATTATGGTTTAAGAGTATAGTTAGAGTCAATAACACGAGAGTGTGAGATAAAGTCTTTTAAATCAATAATTTCTATTGAAGAGTATTTTGACATTTAAGATTACGCCAACTATTTATCGAATCCCCGAAGTTTGATGAATTACATACCGATATCCCGCTATTAAATATTTTTATTAAATTTCAGCTTTCGGTATTTTATTTCTCGTTGTCCCTTAAACCCAAGAGAAATCATCAGCCTTAGATTTACGTAGTAACATTAGATAAGGGTAAGTTCAGTTTTTAGTACTTTGGGTTCGATAATCTTTGAAACTACGCGATACGACTGTGCACTTGCAGTCACGAATCCTATAGACATACTAAGTCGCGATCAAGTTTTTGGCGCCGCTGCCTGGGACTAATTAAGTCGATATCGTAACTCCAGTGTTGCGCAGTATACACTAAGGCAAACAAAACTATTTCCCTTTTTATTTGTCGATTGTATGTCAAGTACTCGCTCTCGAGGCGAGGAATTAAAGCTACCATTTGACGAACCAGAGTGTTATCTAAGATTAGAATGTCAAATACGAGAATACCATATTAAGTACAATCTTCCTGATCCTAATATCCCTATTCCCGAACCAGTTGTAGAACCAGAGATGGCTGCAGGACCGCAAAATCATCCTCTCAAGTACTATGTCATCCCTTCGCAAGATGAACCACATAACAACATCGCTGTCCCTGCCATCGAGGCAAATAATTTTGAGCTAAAATCTTCGTTGTTGTCATCCGTACAACATAACCAATTTTTCGGTAGTCCCATGGAGGACCCGAACCTACATTTGTCAGTGTTTTTGCATTACGCGGACATAGTGAAAGCAAATGGTGTCAGCCCCGAAGCAATAAGACTACGTCTTTTCCCTTTCTCATTAAGAGATAGAGTTAGAGCTTGGCTCCAGTCTCAACCATCCAACTCTGTCACTACGTGGAACGAGTCGAAGAAAGTTTTCTTAGCATGATATTTCCCACCTACTAAGACGGCTATGCTAAGAGCCAGAATAAACGGGTTTAAACAAAAAGACAACGAATATCTTTTCGAAGCATGGGAGAGATACAAGGATACAATGAGGCTTTGTCCACATCACGGCCTAGAAGAGTGGTTGATCATCCATAACTTTTACAATGGTCTCTTGTCCAACACAAGATTGATAATAGACGCCGTCACGGGTGGTGCACTGATGGATAAACCCTACAATGAGATTTATCAACTTATCAAAAGTATGACCCATAATCACTATCAGTGGGGAAGTGATAAAACCTCCGTAGAGAAACCTCCAATGAAAGGCGGTATGTACAAAATAAGCAGTCTTAACCATGTAAATCATAAGGTAGATGCTCTCACTCAAAAGATAGAAAACCTGACCATAGCACCCACAACCAACGTGGCTGTCATAGCTCCGAACTGCGAGTTATGCGGA
Organism: Lathyrus oleraceus; assembly: GCF_024323335.1. NCBI lineage: Eukaryota > Viridiplantae > Streptophyta > Magnoliopsida > Fabales > Fabaceae > Lathyrus > Lathyrus oleraceus. The sequence goes on along the minus strand of NC_066579.1, from coordinate 111,689,571 downwards.
GTTCCTGGACATGCTACCCCTGAATGTCAACTATTGGCAGGAATCTCCACAGACCTAGTGAATTATTCTCAAGGAAACCCTTACTCAAACACCTATAACCCAGGTTGGAAGAACCATCCGAACTTTTAGTACAAAAACAATAACGCATTGTATACACCTAGCCAAACACCTTCTGTACCACCAGGATATCATAAGGTTAACTCAACTGCTCCAAATGCTCCTAGGAAGTCAAACCCTGAAATAATGATGGAAAACTTCATAGCTACCCAGGCCCAAACAAATAAGGATTTCTTAAATTAAAACATACACACTAGTGACCAAATTAAGAAATTAGCAAACAAAGTAGATGCTTTAGCCACCCATAACAAAATGTTATAAACAAATTTTTTGCAAGTGGCACAATAACAAGCACCTACTGCTGCCCCTGCAGGTACATTTCCTGGACATCCACAACCAAACACGAAATGCAAATGCTATTACACTACGAAGTGGGACAGAATATTATGGACCAACGACCCTAGACTTCAAAATCCATCGATGCACCAAGACCCTGGTAAAATAACTGAGAAGGAAAACGAACTAAAGCAAAATAAAAGCGAAGAGGCCATAGAGAAAGAAGAACCATATGTGCCTCCACCACCGTATCAACCTCTTATCCCGTATCCTCAAAGATTTGCTAAATCCAAAAGTGTAGGGAAATTCAAGAAATTTGTAGAGCTTCTGAAACAATTGAATATCATAATACCTTTTACAGAGGCTATCACTCAAATGCCCTCATACGCTAAGTTTCTTAAGAAGATCGAGGATAACGAAACCGTTACACTTACTGCTGAGTGTAACGTTATAATTCAAAACAATATGCCTCCTAAGATTGAAGACCCAGGGAGTTTCTCCATACCCTGTGTAATCGGAAAGTTTGTCATAGACAAAGCTCTATGAGACTTAGGAGCCAATATTAGCTTAATGCCCTTGTCCATATGCGAAAGGCTTAAAATGGGAGAGTTGAGACCAACTAAGATGTCTGCACAACTAGATGATCGTTCTGTTAAATTTCCCGTAGGTATGCTAGAGAATATTCCAGTGCGCATAGGTCAACTCTATATTCCTACTAATTTCATAATCATGGACATAAATGAGGATTCCAATATCCCTATGATATTAGGAAGACCATTCTTAGATACTGCCAAGCCATTATAGATGTAAAGAAAGGCAAGTTAACCTTTGAAGTTGGTGAAGAAAAAGTCGAATTTATTTTGATGCAATTATTATAGGCACCAGCTATAGACGATACATGTTGTCTGCTAGATGTCATCGACGAATGTGTAAGAGAAATGGAGAATGAACAAACTTCATACTCCAAAATATTGAAAATTACAATGCCTCCTATTTTTGAAGATGACAATTGGCGTGAGTAATACCAAGATGACAATTTAAGTGAATGTATAGCACTGACACCCAATTATATGCCTTGCTTGAAGAAACTGGCATTAGAACTTAAAACACTACCCAAAAATTTAAGGTACGAATTCCTAGACACTGAACTCGAGCAACCTGTAATAGTTATGCAGGCTTAGGACAGGTAGAAACCGAGAAACTCTAACGTGTTTTAAGAAAATATCCAACTACTTTAGGCTATAATATCTCATATCTAAAAGGAATAAGTCCTTCCATATGCATGCATCGCATTATGCTAGAGGAAGACAGTAAGACATCTAGAGAACATCAAAGAAGGATAAACCCCGTTCTGAGTGATGTGGTCAAGAGAGAAGTGCAAAAACTATTAGAAGCAAGAGTTATATACCCGATCTCCGATAGTCAATGGGTTGGCCCAGTACATGTCATACCAAAAAAGGGAGGTGTTACAATTGTTAGGAACAAAAAAGGCGAATCTATAGCACAAAGAGTTGTGGCTGGAAGCAGAATGACATTTATTATAGGAAATTGAACAAAGCCACTCGAAAGGATCATTTTCCTTTACCTTTTATTGATCAAATGCCTGAACATTGGCTAAGCATTCTCTCTTCTGTTATTTAGATGGTTATTCAGGATTCTTTCAAATCCCTATTCATCATGACGACCAAGGAAAAACAAGCTTCATTTGTCCTTATAGTACATTTGCCTATAGGCGAATGTTGTTTGGACTATGTAACGGTCCCGCAACATTCCAAATATGCATGATGTCAATTTTCGCTGATTTTATAGACGACATCATGGAAGTAATTCTGGATGATTTCTCTGTTTGTGGGCAGAGTTTTAAAGGATGTTTATCAAACCTAGAAATGGTACTTGAAATATGCGTAAAAGTGAATCTCGTGTTAAATTGGGAAAAATGCCATTTCATGGTCCGACAAGGAATCGTACTTGGACACATAGTGTCTGATAAGGGGATTGAAGTTGACAAAGCTAAAATAGAAGTTATAGAAAACCTTCAACCTCCGAAAACCGTAAGAGAAATACGATGTTTCTTAGGACACGCCGATTTCTACCAATGATTCATTAAAGATTTCTCCAAAATCACTAAACCACTAACTGACCTATTAAAGAAAGACGTTGAGTTCATCTTTGACGACAAATGCTTAAAAGCGTTTGAACAATTAAATATAGCTCTCATCAACGCACCTATCATGCAACCGCCTGATTGGAGATTACCGTTTGAAATCATGTATGATGTTAGTGATTATGCCGTAGGTGCAGTCTTAGGACAAAGAAATGATAAAAAGCTTCATGCAATCTATTACGCAAGTAGAACCTTAGATCCCACGCAAATGGACTACGCCACCACGGAAAAGGAACTTTTAGTTGTCGTGTTCGCTTTGGATAAATTTCGTTCTTACCTAGTAGCAGCAAAAATAATCATCTATACCGATCATGCGGCAATTATGTACCTATTAAGCAAAAAAGACGCCAAACCAAGACTTCTAAGGTGGATTTTACTCCTACAATAGTTTGATTTAGAAATCAAAGATAAGAAAGGCACTGAAAATGTCGTAGTTGATTACTTGTCGAGAATGGAAGGCATTGAGCCTAAACAAGTGCCTATCAATGATGATTTCCCTTATGAATGACTCATAGCCTAGTTGGAAAGTAATACAGTTGAATGCTCATTAACTTATAATGATAACGAAACAAATGAAGTTGTGGAAGCAATTTATACTAAAACCACACTGCCATGGTATGCTAACTTTGTCAACTACTTAGCAGTTGGAGTGCTTCCACCAGATTTAAGTTACCAACAAAAGAAGAAATTCTTCCATGATCTTAAACAATATTATTGGGATGAGCCTCTGATTTTCAAGAGAGGCGCCGATGGTATTTTCCGTCGATGTGTCCCCGAAGATGAAGTAGAAAATATAAATTCTCACTGTCATTATGCTCCCTATGGAGGACATGCAAGCACTTCAAAGACTTACGCCAAGATCTTACAAGCTGACCTCTTTTGGCCCACTATGTGGAAAGATGTCCACATCGCGGTCATAAATTATGACCGGTGCCAACGCATTGGCAACATCTCTAGACGCGACAAAATGCCACTTAAAGGAATTTTGGAAGTAGAAGTTTTTGACGTGTGGGGAATTGATTTCATGGGACCATTCCCATCTTCTCTTGGTAACAAGTACATACTCGTTGTTGTTGATTACGTATCGAAATGGATCGAGGCTATAGCCTCTCCAGCAAATGACGCGCGAGTAGTAATTAGGATCTTCAAGCATATAATTTTTCCTATATTCGGTGTGCCGATACTTGTTATCAGTGATGGTGACTCCCATTTCATTTCAAAGATATTTGAAAAACTATTACTGAAATATGGAGCCTGACACCGCGTAGCAACACCCTATCACCCACAAACAAGTGGGCAAGTAGAGGTCTCAAATAGAGAAATTAAGAAAATCTTAGAAAAAACAGTTGCCACCTCTAGGAAAGATTGGTCTTCAAAGTTACATGAAGCTTTGTGGGCGTATAAGACAACTTATAAGACCCCGATAGGAACCACACCATTTAAGCTAGTTTATGGAAAATCGTGTAATCTGCCGGTAGAATTAGAGCATAAAGCTTATTGGGCTGTTAAGACCCTTAATCTAAATTATACTGTCGCAGGCGAGAAGAGAATTTTAGATATCCATGAACTGGAAGAACTTAGATTAGACGCATACGAGAATACCCGGATCTATAAAGAAATAACTAAAAAGTGGCACGACAAGCGTATATCGAGGAAAACGTTTAATGAGGGTGACATAGTACTTCTGTTTAATTCTCGACTTAAACTTTTTCCAGGCAAACATCGTTCTAGGTTGTTCGATCCCTTTGAAATTACCAAAGTTTTTCCAAATTGAGCAATAGAAATAAAGGGGAAATCTAGTGAACCATTTATCGTAAATGGGCAGCACTTGAAACATTATCATAGCGTGGACAACAGAGACTATTCCACTAATCTAATGCTTGTAGAGATTCCCTCTCACTCCCAAAATTAATCTTTTGTTAAAATTTTGTCGAGCTTACGACATTAAACAAAGCCCTTGGTGGGAGACAACCCGCATCTTATTTTGAATTATTAATTCTAGCTTTTCTATTTTTATTCCTTACTATTTCTTATTTTTCATCTCTTTTCTCTCTTTCATAAAGTTACTTGGTAATTTTCTTTATAATTAACCATGACTGACTTAGCACTATTGTCTACTTACTCTCAGGCTAACTTAACTTTAGTTAGCTACTAACTTTCACGATGCAACAAGTAGACTATATGGATATCATTTTCATAGGCAGAGGTCAGAGGAAACACTTTGAAGCTTTAGCTCAGAGATAGATGGCACTAACTATCTATCCTGATGGACTTACCATGACTAAGCTAGGTATCTGAGATAGTGTTATGTTTCTGCTTAACCAAATTGGTTGGGATAATTTTGCTGTCAGAAGAAGATTTAGTTCTTCCCGTAGGCTAACCCCTGAATTCCTGAGCTCCCTTATGTACTTGCCAAACCATGGTTTTGGATTCAATAGAGGCCTTATCACTTTTAGGATGTTTGGTATTGAGTATCGCTATAACCATAGAGAAATGGTTGAACTCCTAGGATCCCCAAATGGCCCTGATGTCTTTACCGTCACCCAAGAAGAACTACTTACGAACCTTGAACTAAACTATTTTTGGGGAAGCATTACCGGAAATAACCATCCTGAGCCAAATGGCATGCATTCTGAGAACATTCATAATCCTGCAATCCGTTACTTTTATAAGATCCTAGCTCACACCCTATTCGAAAAAGAAGAAAACGTAACCTCTTTGTCCAAAGATGAGCTCTTCATAATGTATTGTGCTTCACAAGCCCGTCCCGTTAATGCTGCTACATTTATGATAGCCAACTTTGATCGTATGGCACAAGCAACCCATGGACAATCCTAATAGGAGGCCTAGTAACCATGATTGCCAATGCTATTGGACTGAGACAACCACTCATTATACTTAACCCTCTAGGTGGAATCCGACCAATGCACATTCAGTTCTGTTTTAACACTAGTATTATTAGAAACCTGGGCCCGGATGAGTTTGAATTTCTTACAAACAATCAAGTTGTGCACCTGTTTACCTTGCCAAACTATAGGACTAGTATACATGACAGAAACAATTGGCTCTTTGATTTGGACGGACCACAAGATGCACCACCCTCTCCTCCAGAGACACCCCAAATCTATGACCACTTTGATGCCTATCTCTCTGATGCTGACTAAAGTGCCTCTGTTGTACCTACCATGCAGCCTATTAATCACGTTGCTGTCATCAACACATTCTAGACTGACATTGCTAACCTTAGAGGCAAATTGAGCACTTTGCGCGTGGATCTCCACGAATTTATGGAAGTAGTGATAGAGAATTTTAATCATATTTATCAACATATATACTTTTTTTCTCCTCCTACTGGCGGTCGTCGTAGTGGCTGATGCATCTGGATTTTACCGCATGTTTGACTCTCACATATAACAGTGAGGAGACTTACCGAGATTAGCGTGAGAAAAGGACTGACATTAATTTTAGACTTTTCCCTATTTTCTAATTAGGAATTTTTATTTTACAGTTTTCTAATTTAGGGGTTTCTAATTGTTTTTAATTGCATCTAGCAACTCAGCAACTATTATGTAATCTATTCTATATATCTCAGTTTTCGATTTCATGTTTTCAATTAATTCTACCTTATCCTAGTTAATTTTCACTTTCATGTTTTTTTCATTCAACTAATTATATTCAACAACTAACAAAATTCAGTGGTCCAATGAAAATACATGCAAGATGGTCAAACCTACATAAATTATGGCGCTTGCCAACCAATAGATTGTGGCGCCTGCCACACACTTTGAAGTGTGGCACTCGCCACCTACAACCAATGTGGCGCCTGTCACCCACATCATATGGCGTCTGCCACCTACATCATGTGACACCCATTTGACGTGTGGCGCATGTCACCTTCCTTCTTGTAACACGAAGCCTCCCACTTTCCCTCTTTTCTCCTTGCATGCCAGACATGTTTCAAAACTTTTCAACCACCATTACTTTTTTCTTTGACCACTACATTTATCACCATTTATTTTAATTTATTCCATTCAAAACCTTTCAACTACCACATTAACTCTATATTAACCCTGTATTTATAACTCCACAAACATCTCTCCATTCCACGGTTCATGAGCAAATTTCTTCTTCTTCTTACTACTCAAATTTTGTGAGTTATTGTCATGGCACAAAGGCAAAGCTACGAAATAATTTTTAGAGAAGGCGAACCAGGTGAAATGCAGGCAGAACTCTATAGGGCTCTACGCAAAAGAGAAATAGAGTCAACAAGGTATGTTGATGAACCTTGTTTAATAGCTTTAGGAATTCTTGGCAGTGTTAACTGTATGCTTAATACGTTAAGTTTAAATTATTTCTTATCTTTTAAAGGCCCTGTCTATGTCCAGCTAACACTAGAATTCCTTAGTTCTCTTATTTTTAACCCTATCCCCAACACAGGTTGTTCTAGTGGGACTGTTCAATTTTGTTTGTTCAATGTAGAGTATGCAATTTAGTTTTGCCCAACTAGCTGACTTGCTACAATTTCCCCATGGGGATGACGTAGTATGTGAGGTCCCGGATACTGATGGTTGGCAGCATGTTTTTCAACCATTCTGTAGGGTAATTACAGGTACTCTATCACACAGTTTTGATGGAAATATAGCCTCATTAATTCACAACCCGACCATACATTATTTCCGCCAACTATTGGCTTGTACTATTTTTGGCTGATCCAATTCTAACAAAGTGAACGAGAAAGAATTTTTCTATTTGTTCACCATATTTGTGCTACAAAAGGTTAATACCATATCGATCATGATTTCTCACATGCAAACAATAGTCACCATAAAAAGAGGAACAACCATTTTTGGCGGATTAATAACCTCCATAGCTCGAGTCCTAGGCCTCGAAGAAAAATTCTCCTCCCTAACACCACTCCTGTCCCGTACCATTGATATTGACATGACTAGAAGCATGAAATTAGTAAAGAGAAGGCAAGACGGTAAATTTAACTTAATGGTTGCCAATAATGTTTTCCCGGATTTCATTCTCCCTAACCCAAATCGCACAGATGTGCGCAATCAGGATAATTATTGCTATATTCATGACTCGGTACCTATCCCAATCCCCGGGCACATTCATGGCAATGTAGCTGCTGGCGGGGACATTGTTGACGACTATGATCAGGTAGAGCAGGTTGCTCCTGAAACTGACACACACACACACCACACATGTTTCTTCTAAAAATGTTCCAGGTACATCGTCCAGGCGTAGGCCCAGAAAAAGAAATGAGGATATACTTACCACTCTTGATGACATTTATGCTGAAATGATGCGATGTAGCAAATTAGACGCTCAACACGACCAACAGATTCAAAACATGGAAGCTTAGCAAACTGAGATGATGCATATCCTTCGATAGATACAGCATGATCAACATGATTATGCTTTCAGGAATGAACATAACATGTCGGGTTTGTTCGATGAGATGGCAGATTTGACAGTACATGTGGAGGACCTCCAAGACCATGTCTCATATGTGGGTACGCCACCTCACCAGCCTGGAAATGGTGGGCATGGACGAACACGTGGTCGAGGCCACCAGTAGAAGACATTCCAGGTTCTACCTTCCTTTCTTACCTTATGTCGTTGCATTAGGGACAATGCTCGATTTAAGTGTAGGGGAGGAAGCTTTACCGCTTTTATTTATCACTTTCTAGGTAGATTTAGCTATTCTCATTTCCTTTGTTAAATTGTTTAGTGTTAGTTGAGTCAAATATCATGCACTGTCAAGTATTTATGCGTGGTTTCCGTTATTTATTGATTCTCCCATTTTCTTGAGCCATACCAAACTTTTGTGAAAATATTGACTTAGAAATACAGTTCATCTTTTGAAAATAAAACTTAGGTTGGATTGTAGAGACTTGGAAAAACTTTACAAGATTGGTATCGTTTTAACACCTTAAATCTCCCAAGTATAAGATCGATTTGAGTACTTGTCATGCCATAACCTTAAATTCTATCCTTTTATATTCCTTAAGTAGTTTATCTAGCAGTCAACACCATCCTAAACACGCACTATGCAAGAAGCCAATGCAAATAAGTGTATGATCTTAGGCTTAAAAGAGAAAAAGAATGACCAAATTAATGAAAAGTATTGTTCCTTCTATGTTAGGTGACCCTCACCCGATCATTTAACCCAACGATGCAACTCTCTTTAGTTGTTATTTGAGCTGAAGTGCGAGAAAAAAGAAGAAATAATAATGAGATCTTAGTCACTAACAGATTATCTTGCTATGAATGTGAAAGGATAACGGGCTTAATGTGATTACACTAGAATGAAAAAGGATAAAAACAAGGATGAGTAAGTTAGGTTTAGGCATGAGGACATGATTCAGATTGGTTTATATATGAGGGAGACTTATGACTGCACGATTGCGAGTTTGTGTTCCAACGATACCCTTAGTGTGGAAGTTAGTACCTATTGATGCAATTTTTAACCGAAGTAGAGTTTGTAGCCTAGAATGAGTATCTGAATGCAACTGTGTTTTTCACGAGTCTTATTACTATATGCTGTAAAATTTCCCAAAGTTCTTTTATTCATATGTGCAGCATTTGCTTGAGGGCAAGCAAAGGTTTAAGTATGTGGGAGTTTGATAACTCAAAAATATATCTTATATTTGACTTGACTTGCATTACAATCTAGTTCCGTTTTACTTATTTTCCATAGCATTATGCCATATTTTGTGTTTATTTCATGTATTTATCAAATAAGAAGTGTCTATGCAAGCAAAGAAGAAAAAGAGCAAAAAAAGGAGAGGAAACGGAAAGAAAACGAAGAAAATACAAAGGGGTCGCGCCCACCACCTTAAGTGTGGCGCCTACCACCCACTTGGAGTATGGCGCCCACCACTAAGGAAAGGAGTGGCACTTGCCACTAAGGAAAGGTGTGGCGCCCACCATTAAGGAAAGGAGTGGCGCCTGCCACTAAGGAAAGGAGTGGCTCCAGCCACTCTCATGTGGCACCCGCCACGAAGCCCCATTTCCTCCTGATTTCTCTCCACGCTCCGTCTTTCTCGTTCAAACTTGAAATTATGGTATCAGATATGAGATGTCGAAGGTAATGTCACGACACTAATATCTGAACAATACAAACAGGATAAAAGATAAAGAATACTAATGCAAGAGACACAAGCAATTGTTAACCCAATTCGGTGCAAACTCACCTACGTCCGGGGGATACCAAGCCACGAAGGAAATCCACTAAACAGAATCAGTTCAAAGACTCTCAGTAAACAACTTCAAGTTAAAGTCTTTTCACCTAATCTCTACCCGTGTGACATCTATCTAAGAACTCTTAGATATGAGATCCTACTCACTCCCCCTCAATCACAATAGTGATATAAAACAAGAATTACAATGAAAAGAAGACTCTCCTCAAAGACACATACTTGATCTTACTTAAAAGCTTCAATCAAGTAAACATACACTCATGCTTCAAAGCTTAGAGTCACAAATTACAACTCAAAAATCAGACCAATTCAATCATCTATGGATGAATGGAATGGCTTAAATTCACACGACCACACAAGACTAAAACCTTATTCTCTCTCAATATTTCGTTCGTTATTTCTTGTGTATAAAACCAGGTTTTCCATGTCCTTTGTATAGAAGCAATTGGCTGGGCTTGGACATCATAAAACCCTAAAACTATTTTCCATTCATATCTTCTCATGACAGTTGATTATATCTCTTTGGAAAATAAGTCAATATAGTTTTAATTACTTATTGATAGCATGTTCAATCATCTTATCAATCATACATAGATTAGCATTAAAAACGCAATCACATAATACATAACATTCAGACTGAATGTTCTGTATACATATGTCATGACATCGGGTCTGACATCTCAGTAAAATCCTGCATAATCACATTTTAAACATCCTGCAGGTACATGATATCTTATGTCATGACAACACATGTGACAACTTGTGAACACTCTAGGTTTTACCAAAATTGCTGCCAACACATAGATCCAAAAAACTCCCCCTTTGGCAAATTTTGGCTAAAACATATATCAATCCATTTGTTTACAAGAGTAAAAACATATCAGCAGTTAAGCAGCAACAGAAGTAATACACCACACATTTACTAGCTATAATAGCAATTAGTAAACACACATTAAACACATTTGTGCTTCTTCTCCCCCTAAGTCTGTTCAACACAGACATGTCCTTCAACAACACCTGTAACATTCATCACCCCATCTGACATCTCCTTCAACATCACCTGTACAACACAGAACATCATTCTGTTCAACATCAACTGTCATCACATATTAACTACAGCTCTCCACATATTAACTTCTCCCCCTTTTTAGTCAAAATAGACCAAAGAGACCAATTAGACAAAATAAATGTCAATTAGTCCAGCAGAGAATGTCACATAGAATGTTATAACATATAAAATGTTAAAACAAATTGTCAGGTGTTACAGAACCATAATTATACACAGCTATAAAAGACGAGATAAAAAGAAATCCAGAGAAAACACAAAGAGAACCCAAAAGTTACATTAAGGCATCAACCAAGATTTCCCAAAAAAACAACAAACATCAAACAGCAAACATCAATGCATCAAGAACATCATCATAACAGAGGGACCATCTTCACCACAACTCAGTCTGAGGAGGTAGCATCTTCATCCCCTTCAGATCCAGAACTTCCACTAGATTTATCTTGAGATTCAAACCTCTCACTTGAGGTGTGGGCATCTGTTTCCTTAGCTTCACCAACATTATCCATATCTCCTTGCTCCAAGGTATTAATTAGAACCTCTAAAGCTTCTTTACTAGACTTAGCCATCCTTATCCCAGTCTCTAATTCCTTACAGGTTTCTTTCAGTTCAGCAATCAGGCCACCTTGAGAGGTTGGCTTCTTCATCGCAGATGTCATGACAATGTCATTGACATGACTGCCTTCAAATAACTTGTAATGAACTGACAATGGAGGTTTTCTTCTACTAGGGATATCACTTGTGCTCAAAATACCAGGTTGCTGGCTTAGAATTTTCCCATAAATTATTGAGGGAAAGGCAATTGGTAGCTTCACTGCATTTGTGGAAGCATGTTTGACAATTTGTTCAAACATGAACCTTCCATAATCAAAGTTAAGCTTGGTTCCAATAGCAAATATGATCCTTCCAAGAGCATTAGATATTGTTGAGATGTAGTTTGTTGGTACCCAGTTGGCTGACCCTATCTTATGCAAGATAGCATATTTTACAGTTAATTTGCCAGCAGAGAGATATTTTTTGCTTGGCCACTCCTTCACTTGTCCAACAATGATTTTCCTACAGACTTCTTTGTCTGTGGCCTCTAATTCAACAACACCTTTTGTTCCTCTTCCTAGGAACTTATTGATCACAGTAGGGGAGAACCTTACACACCTTCCTCTAACAAACACCTTACAAAACTCTTTGTTGTTCTTGTCAGCAATATCCTCAGGGATGTTCACCACAAACTCCTTCACAAGACCTTCAAAACATTGGGGTAATCCACTAACTGTTTTCATTAAACCAGCAGACTTGATCAACTCCATAACCTCCTTAACTTCCACAACATCCTTTCCTAGTTCCCTTTCCACAGCTACTCTCCTCTGTATAACTAATTTCCACTTGGCTGCACCATCTTCCAGATGGAAGGAAATGTTATCCAAATGTACGGCAACAACCTTAGCAGGAGATTTTCTAACAGTTTGCTTTTTGACAGGAGAGATGTTTGGGACATCGTCTTCAACATCATCCTCTAAATCAGAACTTTCTCTGACCTTTCTCTTCTTTACCTCTACTTTACTCCATGATTTTGAAGGACCTACAGTAGTAGCCTTCTTACTAGTTCTGGCTGTCATCATCTCAGCCACAGACCTCCCCTTCCTGGTCTTCATTCTCTTAGCAACCCTTGGCTCCAAGTGATGAAGCAAGGTGTCATCTTCATCATCTAATCTTTCTTCTTCCACGTAAATCACCTTCTTACCAGAGGCATGCTTCTGAGAAGCATCTACAGATTTCTTACTAGGCAAGGTTTTCCCTAAAGAACACAGTCCCTGCTAGATAGAGGAGTTGAAACTCCCTTGACTGAGTGTCCTTCATTTAGGATCCTTGTGACCAAATTTATAATGACACGATCAGTATGATGCATGTCATATTTAGAGGTAGGGTTATTAGAGCTGTTACCTTGAGTATGCCCTGCAATGGAGGATGGACCAGGGGCGTCGCCAAGGATGACTGAAAGGGGAATAACTTCCAAAATGTCTTCATGAAGAAAATCCATGGATGGCGTTCTTGCTTTGTGTGCAGGTTTTGAACTAGAAGATGAAGGATGTTGTGATATCTTGTTGAGCTTGTGAAAGAATTTTTGTTGCCCTAGCAGAGATGGTCGATACAGTTTGATGAAGATGGAAATGGTTTAGCTGAGGTTGCGTGTAAAAATGCTATAGATGGTAGTTCCAATACTAGGTAATGATTTACCATAAATGGGGAACTTTCTTTTAAGTGGGCAGACAATATTTTTATTACCTTTTCCACTCCAAATTAATTGCTATAAATTCTCATGGATACAAATCCCTAATTTCCCTCTTAAACATTCAAATTTATTAGCATCCAAAGCCTTTGTAAATATGTCAGCTAATTGCATTTCAGTAGTAACATGCTCCAGGGCTATGATTTTCTCTTCCACTAGTTCTCTAATAAAAAGATGACGAATATCAATGTGCTTTGTCCTGCTGCGTTGAATAGGATTCTTAGAAATATTTATAGCACTCAGGTTGTCACAGTACAATGTCATGACATCTTGTGTGACATTGTATTCAGTCAACATTCGTTTCATCTAAACCAGTTGAGAATAACTACTCCCAGCTACTATGTATTCAGCTTCAACACTGGATAGGGACACACAATTTTGTTTCTTGCTAAACCATGATATCAAGTTGTTCCCCAAGAAGAAACATCCTCCTGATGTGCTTTTCTTATCATCAACACTTCCAGCCCAGTCAGCATCACAGTATCCAGTCAACATAGATCCAGATCCATGAGTATACAACATCCCATAGTTATTGGTGCCATTGACAATTTCAATATCCTCTTCACTTGGTTTATGTGACTGACTTTTGGTTCAGCTTGATATCTAGCACAAACACCTACAGCAAATGCAATGTCAAGTCTGCTAGCTGTGAGATACAGCAGACTTTCTATCATGCTTCTGTATAGACTTTGATCTACACTAACACCATTTTCATCTTTGGATACTTTCAGATGTGTAGGAGCAGGTGTCCTTTTATGACTTGCATTCTCCATGCCAAACTTCTTAACAATGTTTTTGGCATATTTGCTTTGAGATAGAAAGATAGAATCTTCCATCTTCTTGACTTGTAGCCCAAGAAAATAGGTCAGCTCTCCAACAAGGCTCATCTCAAATTCAGACTGCATTTGTTTAACAAAATGTTCGACCATCTGATCTAACATCCCACCAAACACAATATCATCCACATATATTTGAGCCACCAGGAGTTTTCCTCCTTCATTCTTAACAAATAGGGTCTTGTCAATACCTCCCTTCCTGTATCCATTGTCAGTGAGGAACACTGTGAGTCTCTCATACTAAGACCTAGGAGCTTGTTTCAAACCATAGAGGGCTTTCTTCAATCTGTACACATGCTTTGGAAGATTTGGATATGTGAATCCTTTAGGTTGTTCAACATATACTTCCTCATTTAAGTAGCCATTCAAGAAGGCACTTTTTACATCCATTTGGAACAATTTGAACTTCAGAATACATGCCACTCCAAGCAATAGTCTAATGGACTCAAGGCAAGCTACAGGGGCAAATGTTTCATCAAAGTCAACTCTTTTAAGTTGAGTATATCCTTGTGCTACCAATCTTGCTTTATTTTTAGTAACCACCCCTTGTTCATCAGATTTATTCTTATACACCCACTTTGTACCTATGACATTTATTCCTTCAGGTCTTGGAACCAGTTCCCATACTTCATTCCTCTTGAATTGACCTAACTCCTCCTGCATGGCTTTGATCTAGAACTCATCAGTCAAGGCTTCCTTGACATTCCTAGGCCCAATCTTGGACACAAAACAGCCATGTGAGATCACTTCCCTTGATCTAATTGTGACCCCTTTATTTGGATCTCCTATAATGAGATCTTTGGGATGATCCTTCTGAATTCTGATGGACGGTCCCTTGTTGATTTTGTCATCTTCAGGTTCAGCTTGAGGAGGTTCACTCTCCTTACTTTTGTCTGAGAAATCAGCTGGGGGATCATTCAAAGATGTCTCAACATCGTCTGTGACATCAGTCTGTTGCTCATCAACCACAACATTGATAGATTCCATCATTACTTTGGTTCTGGAATTAAAGACTTTATATGCTCTGTTGTTTGTTGAGTAGCCCAGAAATATTCCTTCATCACTTTTGGGATCCATCTTCCTTCTTTGTTCACGATCAGTCAAGATATAGCATTTACTACCAAACACATGGAAGTATTTGACTGTAGGTCTTATCCCTTTCCAGAATTCATATAAGGTAGTAGGAGTCCTTTTCTTCAAGGTTACTCTGTTATGAACATAGCAGGCTGTGTTCATAGCTTCAGCCCAGAAGTGGTAGGGCAATTTCTTAGCATGAATCATAGCTCTGGATGATTCTTGAAGGGTTCTATTTTTTCTTTCCACCACACCATTTTGCTGGGGAGTAATGGGAGATGAGAACTCATGTTGAATTCCTTCTGATGAACAGAATTCAGCAAATTTGTTGTTCTCAAATTCCTTCCCATGATCACTTCTGATTTTGATAACTTGACTTTCCTTTTCTCTTTGAAGTTTTAGACAAAGATCTTTGAAGACTTCAAATACATCAGATTTTTCTCTTATAAAATTGATCCAGGTGTATCTGGAGAAGTCATCCACCACTACATAAGCATACTTCTTCCCACCAAGGCTTTCCACCTGCATGGGTCCCATCAAATCCATATGAAGGAGTTCCAGAACTCTGGAAGTGGTGTCATGTCTAAGCTTCTGGTGTGACATCTTTGTCTGTTTTCCAATCTGACATTCCCCACAAACTCTTCCTTCATCAATCTTTAAGTTGGGAATTCCTCTAACAGCTTCAACAGATATAATCCTCTTCATTCCTTTAAGATGCAGATGGCCCAATCTTTGATGCCATATCTTCACTTCTTCTTCTTTGGCTAGAGTACACATTGATGAATAACCAGTTTCTTGAGAGCTCCACATGTAGTAGTTGTCCTTAGACCTGACTCCTTTTATGATCACTTCATTTTCTTTATTAGTAATCAGACATTCATTTTTAGTGAAGTTTACAGTTAGACCTTGGTCACATAGTTGACTGATGCTTATAAGGTTTGCAGTCATTCCCTTAACAAGTAGGACATTGTCAAGATTAGGAATTCCATGGCAGTTAAGCTTACCAATTCCCTTGATTTCACCCTTTGCTCCATCACCAAAGGTTACATAGCTGGTGGCATGAGGATGAACGCCAGTTAGCAGGTTTTTGTTTCCAGTCATGTGTCTGGAGCACCCACTGTCAAAATACCAATCTTCTTTGGTTGAAACTCTGAAGGAAGTGTGAGCTATTAGGTTTGTGACACCAGTTCTAGGAACCCATTGCTTTCTATTGACAAGTATGTGATGTTTGGGTCTAGGTTGATGATGAGAAGGACTAGGATAGCCATACAACTTATAGAAGAATGGTTTTATGTGGCCAAATTTTCCACAGTAATGACATCTCCATCTTTGATGTTTCCCTTTCTGATGTCTTACTTTATGATGTTGTGACATATGATGTGACATCTCTGGTTTGCTACCAGTGTGACTGCACTTAGGTTTGGACTTTGGTTTGCTACCAGTTTGGCTGCACTCAGGTTTATATTCATTGAACCCAATGCCTGACTTGTCTTCTGTCATTTGTTTAGTCTGGAGAATTTTGTCTAAGGTGTCAGATCCATTGTTTAGCATTCTTACAAACTTGGTCATCTCATCCAGTTTAGAATTTAAGAATACTACTTCAGTCTTCAACTTAGAGATGGTTTCCAAATGTTTCGCCTTCTCATTCTCCAGCCGTGCTATCACTTTCTTCTGACTTTCAACTTGTTGACACACTTCTTCACTCCTGTGACACAGCTTTTTGTAAGTATTGGCTAACTCTTCAAAGGTCACTTCATCATCACTTGAGTCTTCATCAGAACCCCATCTTCCAGTCAAGGCAATCACAAGATTTGCAGACTATTCTGTTTCACTTTCATCAGACCAAGTAGCAGCAAGACTCCTCTTCTGTTTCTTGAGGTAGGTCCCACATTCAGTTCTAATGTGTCTGTACCCATCACATTCATGGCACTGAACTCCTTTTCCTTCTTTGGACTTTTCATCTGGTCTTTCTCTTCTTCCAGCATTATTGGATTTACTGATGTCAGATGAGATGCTCTTGACATTAGCCTTAGACCTTACATCCATCTTTTTCAGAAGTCTGTTGAACTTTTTTCCCAGTAATGCTACATCATTTGCCAAATCTTCATCAATATCTTGACCACTTTCTTCCCCTTTCTCCTCAATGTTTGACATGAAGGCTATGCTTTTGACTTTCTTTTCAAATCCATCACACATTCCCATCTCAAATGTTTGGAGGGATCCAATTAGCTCATCAACTCTCATATTGGAAATATCTTGAGATTCTTCTATGGCTGTCACTTTCATGGAAAATCTCTTAGGGAGTGACCTGAGTATTTTCCTCACTAGTTTTTCATCTGACATCTTCTCACCCAGGGCTCCTGAGGCATTAGCAATTTCAAGGATATTCATATGAAATTCATGAATATTTTCATCTTCTTTCATCCTTAAATTTTCAAACTTGGTAGTGAGCAGCTGTAGTCTAGACATCTTTACTCTAGAGGTGCCTTCATGAGTGGTTTTGAGAATGTTCCAAGCATCTTTAGCCACCTCACAGTTGTTTACCAATCTGAAGATATTCTTATCTACTCCATTGAATATAGAATTCAATGCTTTAGAGTTCCCAACGGCTAGATCCTCCTCCTCCTTGGTCCATTGTTCCTAAGCCTTCTTATCAGTTGTAGCTTCTCCATCCTTAGTAATAACTGGATGTTCCCAGCCTAATAAAACAACCTTCCAAGCCTTATTATCCAAATATTTTAGGAAGGCTACCAATCGAGGTTTCCAGTAGTCATAGTTGGATCCATCCAAAATAGGTGGTATGTGAACAAATCCTCCATCTCTCTCCATAGTACCAGAAAGTAACGTCCCTAGATCTCATCCAGAACCAGAGCAGGATGCCTGCTCTGATACCAATTGAAATTCTGGTATCAGATATGAGATGTCGAAGGTAATGTCACGACACTAATATATGAACAATACAAACAGGATAAAAGATAAAGAACAGTAATGCAAGAGACACAAGCAATTGTTAACCCAGTTTGGTGCAAACTCACCAACGTCTGGGGGCTACCAAGCCAGGAAGGAAATCCACTAAACATAATCAGTTCAAAGACTCTCAGTAAACAACTTCAAGTTACAATCTTTCCACCTAATCTCGACCCGTGTGACTTCTACCTAAGAACTATTAGATATGAGATCCTACTCACTCCCCCTCAATCACAGCAGTGATATAAAACAAGAATTACAATGAAAAGAAGACACTTTTCAAAGACACATACTTGATCTTACTTAAAAGCTTCAATCAAGTAAACACACACTCATGCTTCAAAGCTTAGAGTGACAAATTACAACTCAAAAATTAGACCAATTCAATCATCTATGGATGAATTGAATGGCTTACAATTCACACGACCACACAAGACTAAAACCCTTATTCTCTCTCAATATTTCGTTCGTTATTTCTTGTGTATAAAACCAGGTTTTCCATGTCCTTTATATAGAAGGAATTGGCTGGGCTTGGACATCATAAAACCCTAAAACTATTTTCCATTCATATCTTCTCATGACAATTATTTATATCTCTTTGGAAAATTAGTCAATCAAGTTGTAATTACTGATTGATAGCATGTTCAATCATCTTATCAATCATACATAGATTAGCATTAAAAACACAATCACATAATACATGACATTCAGACTGAATGTTCTGTATACATATGTCTTGACATCGGGTCTGACATCTCAGTAAAATCCTGCATAATCACATTTTAAACATCCTGCAGGTACATGATATCTTATGTCAAGACAACACATGTAAGACCCGATGCACGCCAACTATCAAATTTTCAAGGAAACACATCCTAATTTATACTCTAGGTTTTACCAAAAGCATCCTAATTTATAAACCAATACTTATGTGTTGGCAACAATTTTGGTAAAACCTAGAGTATAAATTAGGATTTTGGATGTGTTGTCTTGAGAAGTTGGCGACACATGATATTAGGATTTTGGCAACAATTTTGGTAAAACCAATACTTATGTGTTGGAAACAATTTTGGTAAAACCTAGAGTATAAATTAGGATTTTGGATGTGTTGTCTTGAGAAGTTGGCGACACATGATATTAGGATTTTGGCAACAATTTTGGTAAAACCAATACTTATGTGTTGGCAACAACTTCAAGTTACAATCTTTTCACCTAATCTCGACCCGTGTGACTTCTACCTAAGAACTATTAGATATGAGATCCTAGTCACTCCCCCTCAATCACAGCAGTGATATAAAACAAGAATTACAATGAAAAGAAGACACTCTTCAAAGACACATACTTGATCTTACTTAAAAGCTTCAATCAAGTAAACACACACTCATGCTTCAAAGCTTAGAGTGACAAATTACAACTCAAAAATTAGACCAATTCAATCATCTATGGATGAATTGAATGGCTTACAATTCACACGACCACACAAGACTAAAACCCTTATTCTCTCTCAATATTTCGTTCGTTATTTCTTGTGTATAAAACCAGGTTTTCCATGTCCTTTATATAGAAGGAATTGGCTGGGCTTGGACATCATAAAACCCTAAAACTATTTTCCATTCATATCTTCTCATGACAATTATTTATATCTCTTTGGAAAATTAGTCAATCAAGTTGTAATTACTGATTGATAGCATGTACAATCATCTTATCAATCATACATAGATTAGCATTAAAAACGCAATCACATAATACATGACATTCAGACTGAATGTTCTGTATACATATGTCATGACATCGGGTCTGACATCTCAGTAAAATCCTGCATAATCACATTTTAAACATCCTGCAGGTACATGATATCTTATGTCAAGACAACACATGTAAGACCCGATGCACGCCAACTATCAGATTTTCAAGGAAACACATCCTAATTTATACTCTAGGTTTTACCAAAAGCATCCTAATTTATAAACCAATACTTATGTGTTGGCAACAATTTTGGTAAAACCTAGAGTATAAATTAGGATTTTGGATGTGTTGTCTTGAGAAGTTGGCGACACATGATATTAGGATTTTGGCAACAATTTTGGTAAAACCAATACTTATGTGTTGGAAACAATTTTGGTAAAACCTAGAGTATAAATTAGGATTTTGGATGTGTTGTCTTGAGAAGTTGGCGACACATGATATTAGGATTTTGGCAACAATTTTGGTAAAACCAATACTTATGTGTTGGCAACAACTTCAAGTTACAATCTTTTCACCTAATCTCGACCCGTGTGACTTCTACCTAAGAACTATTAGATATGAGATCCTAGTCACTCCCCCTCAATCACAGCAGTGATATAAAACAAGAATTACAATGAAAAGAAGACACTCTTCAAAGACACATACTTGATCTTACTTAAAAGCTTCAATCAAGTAAACACACACTCATGCTTCAAAGCTTAGAGTGACAAATTACAACTCAAAAATTAGACCAATTCAATCATCTATGGATGAATTGAATGGCTTACAATTCACACGACCACACAAGACTAAAACCCTTATTCTCTCTCAATATTTCGTTCGTTATTTCTTGTGTATAAAACCAGGTTTTCCATGTCCTTTATATAGAAGGAATTGGCTGGGCTTGGACATCATAAAACCCTAAAACTATTTTCCATTCATATCTTCTCATGACAATTATTTATATCTCTTTGGAAAATTAGTCAATCAAGTTGTAATTACTGATTGATAGCATGTACAATCATCTTATCAATCATACATAGATTAGCATTAAAAACGCAATCACATAATACATGACATTCAGACTGAATGTTCTGTATACATATGTCATGACATCGGGTCTGACATCTCAGTAAAATCCTGCATAATCACATTTTAAACATCCTGCAGGTACATGATATCTTATGTCAAGACAACACATGTAAGACCCGATGCACGCCAACTATCAGATTTTCAAGGAAACACATCCTAATTTATACTCTAGGTTTTACCAAAAGCATCCTAATTTATAAACCAATACTTATGTGTTGGCAACAATTTTGGTAAAACCTAGAGTATAAATTAGGATTTTGGATGTGTTGTCTTGAGAAGTTGGCGACACATGATATTAGGATTTTGGCAACAATTTTGGTAAAACCAATACTTATGTGTTGGAAACAATTTTGGTAAAACCTAGAGTATAAATTAGGATTTTGGATGTGTTGTCTTGAGAAGTTGGCGACACATGATATTAGGATTTTGGCAACAATTTTGGTAAAACCAATACTTATGTGTTGGCAACAACTTCAAGTTACAATCTTTTCACCTAATCTCGACCCGTGTGACTTCTACCTAAGAACTATTAGATATGAGATCCTAGTCACTCCCCCTCAATCACAGCAGTGATATAAAACAAGAATTACAATGAAAAGAAGACACTCTTCAAAGACACATACTTGATCTTACTTAAAAGCTTCAATCAAGTAAACACACACTCATGCTTCAAAGCTTAGAGTGACAAATTACAACTCAAAAATTAGACCAATTCAATCATCTATGGATGAATTGAATGGCTTACAATTCACACGACCACACAAGACTAAAACCCTTATTCTCTCTCAATATTTCGTTCGTTATTTCTTGTGTATAAAACCAGGTTTTCCATGTCCTTTATATAGAAGGAATTGGCTGGGCTTGGACATCATAAAACCCTAAAACTATTTTCCATTCATATCTTCTCATGACAATTATTTATATCTCTTTGGAAAATTAGTCAATCAAGTTGTAATTACTGATTGATAGCATGTACAATCATCTTATCAATCATACATAGATTAGCATTAAAAACGCAATCACATAATACATGACATTCAGACTGAATGTTCTGTATACATATGTCATGACATCGGGTCTGACATCTCAGTAAAATCCTGCATAATCACATTTTAAACATCCTGCAGGTACATGATATCTTATGTCAAGACAACACATGTAAGACCCGATGCACGCCAACTATCAGATTTTCAAGGAAACACATCCTAATTTATACTCTAGGTTTTACCAAAAGCATCCTAATTTATAAACCAATACTTATGTGTTGGCAACAATTTTGGTAAAACCTAGAGTATAAATTAGGATTTTGGATGTGTTGTCTTGAGAAGTTGGCGACACATGATATTAGGATTTTGGTAACAATTTTGGTAAAACCAATACTTATGTGTTGGAAACAATTTTGGTAAAACCTAGAGTATAAATTAGGATTTTGGATGTGTTGTCTTGAGAAGTTGGCGACACATGATATTAGGATTTTGGCAACAATTTTGGTAAAACCAATACTTATGTGTTGGCAACAACTTCAAGTTACAATCTTTTCACCTAATCTCGACCCGTGTGACTTCTACCTAAGAACTATTAGATATGAGATCCTAGTCACTCCCCCTCAATCACAGCAGTGATATAAAACAAGAATTACAATGAAAAGAAGACACTCTTCAAAGACACATACTTGATCTTACTTAAAAGCTTCAATCAAGTAAACACACACTCATGCTTCAAAGCTTAGAGTGACAAATTACAACTCAAAAATTAGACCAATTCAATCATCTATGGATGAATTGAATGGCTTACAATTCACACGACCACACAAGACTAAAACCCTTATTCTCTCTCAATATTTCGTTCGTTATTTCTTGTGTATAAAACCAGGTTTTCCATGTCCTTTATATAGAAGGAATTGGCTGGGCTTGGACATCATAAAACCCTAAAACTATTTTCCATTCATATCTTCTCATGACAATTATTTATATCTCTTTGGAAAATTAGTCAATCAAGTTGTAATTACTGATTGATAGCATGTACAATCATCTTATCAATCATACATAGATTAGCATTAAAAACGCAATCACATAATACATGACATTCAGACTGAATGTTCTGTATACATATGTCATGACATCGGGTCTGACATCTCAGTAAAATCCTGCATAATCACATTTTAAACATCCTGCAGGTACATGATATCTTATGTCAAGACAACACATGTAAGACCCGATGCACGCCAACTATCAGATTTTCAAGGAAACACATCCTAATTTATACTCTAGGTTTTACCAAAAGCATCCTAATTTATAAACCAATACTTATGTGTTGGCAACAATTTTGGTAAAACCTAGAGTATAAATTAGGATTTTGGATGTGTTGTCTTGAGAAGTTGGCGACACATGATATTAGGATTTTGGCAACAATTTTGGTAAAACCAATACTTATGTGTTGGAAACAATTTTGGTAAAACCTAGAGTATAAATTAGGATTTTGGATGTGTTGTCTTGAGAAGTTGGCGACACATGATATTAGGATTTTGGCAACAATTTTGGTAAAACCAATACTTATGTGTTGGCAACAACTTCAAGTTACAATCTTTTCACCTAATCTCGACCCGTGTGACTTCTACCTAAGAACTATTAGATATGAGATCCTAGTCACTCCCCCTCAATCACAGCAGTGATATAAAACAAGAATTACAATGAAAAGAAGACACTCTTCAAAGACACATACTTGATCTTACTTAAAAGCTTCAATCAAGTAAACACACACCCATGCTTCAAAGCTTAGAGTGACAAATTACAACTCAAAAATTAGACCAATTCAATCATCTATGGATGAATTGAATGGCTTACAATTCACACGACCACACAAGACTAAAACCCTTATTCTCTCTCAATATTTCGTTCGTTATTTCTTGTGTATAAAACCAGGTTTTCCATGTCCTTTATATAGAAGGAATTGGCTGGGCTTGGACATCATAAAACCCTAAAACTATTTTCCATTCATATCTTCTCATGACAATTATTTATATCTCTTTGGAAAATTAGTCAATCAAGTTGTAATTACTGATTGATAGCATGTACAATCATCTTATCAATCATACATAGATTAGCATTAAAAACGCAATCACATAATACATGACATTCAGACTGAATGTTCTGTATACATATGTCATGACATCGGGTCTGACATCTCAGTAAAATCCTGCATAATCACATTTTAAACATCCTGCAGGTACATGATATCTTATGTCAAGACAACACATGTAAGACCCGATGCACGCCAACTATCAGATTTTCAAGGAAACACATCCTAATTTATACTCTAGGTTTTACCAAAAGCATCCTAATTTATAAACCAATACTTATGTGTTGGCAACAATTTTGGTAAAACCTAGAGTATAAATTAGGATTTTGGATGTGTTGTCTTGAGAAGTTGGCGACACATGATATTAGGATTTTGGCAACAATTTTGGTAAAACCAATACTTATGTGTTGGCAACAACTTCAAGTTACAATCTTTTCACCTAATCTCGACCCGTGTGACTTCTACCTAAGAACTATTAGATATGAGATCCTACTCACTCCCCCTCAATCACAACAGTGATATAAAACAAGAATTACAATGAAAAGAAGACACTCTTCAAAGACACATACTTGATCTTACTTAAAAGCTTCAATCAAGTAAACACACACTCATGCTTCAAAGGTTAGAGTGACAAATTACAACTCAAAAATTAGACCAATTCAATCATCTATGGATGAATTGAATGGCTTACAATTCACACGACCACACAAGACTAAAACCCTTATTCTCTCTCAATATTTCGTTCGTTATTTCTTGTGTATAAAACCAGGTTTTCCATGTCCTTTATATAGAAGGAATTGGCTGGGCTTGGACATCATAAAACCCTAAAACTATTTTCCATTCATATCTTCTCATGACAATTATTTATATCTCTTTGGAAAATTAGTCAATCAAGTTGTAATTACTGATTGATAGCATGTTCAATCATCTTATCAATCATACATAGATTAGCATTAAAAACGCAATCACATAATACATGACATTCAGACTGAATGTTCTGTATACATATGTCATGACATCGGGTCTGACATCTCAGTAAAATCTTGCATAATCACATTTTAAACATCCTGCAGGTACATGATATCTTATGTGAAGACAACACATAGAATATCATGTGTTGTCAACTTTGGAAATCCTAATTTATACTCTAGGTTTTACCAAAATTGTTGCCAACACATAAGTATTGGTGTTACCAAAATTGTTACCAAAATCCTAATATCATGTGTCGCCAACTTCTCAAGACAACACATCCTAATTTATACTCTAGGTTTTACCAAAATTGTTGCCAACACATAGAACCAACAAACCTAACCACCCTAAATGCACGCCAACTATCAGATTTTCAAGGAAATTTTCATGGCAGGAATTTGAGTATAAATTAGGGCTTCTGTCTTCAGTTTAGCGGGATCCTTTTTTTAGCTAGAATTTTGTTCTTAGAATTTTAAGCGAATAAATTTACTTGTAAAAGTGACAGATCTTCCACATCAGGGGACTATTGCAATTCTAGTTTTAAGAACTGATTTTGATTGTAATTCTGTACCTGATTGTCAAGCGTGCCGACATTTTCTAAATTCAAGTATCAACATTAATTCCAGTTTTCAGTTTATTTTCCAAGTTCCATTTTAGTTGTTTATTTTAATTGTTTATGATTTCATCTTAGAACTAATTAATTTCGTTTCTTTTTAAAATCATGTTTTATCTTATGTTTAATCATCGTAATAACATGTTTATGTTAGAACTCATGTCTGGCTAAACCATTTGATATCAGTATGTAAAGACAATCATAATGACGAGATTCATTAATTATTGGTGTTGTCTTTATAAACTGTTTTTCTTGTTATAGTTTCTTATTCTAAATTTAAACTGTTTTCATACGAGAGTATAAAGAAAACAAGGTTACGGTCAATAAAACTAGAGTTTGAGATTTTAACCGGATAGCAAAAACTAGGCATTAATTCTAAACACAGTGAGAGCACTTTAGGATTAATTAGAATTTATTGATTTTCAAAAATTAATTTTAATTCAAATGAGACAGCGAGAGCGAAGCATTCTGGTTTAGGAGTATAGTCAAAGTCAATAACACGAGAATGTGAGATAAAGTCTTTTAAATCAATAATTTCTACTGAAGAGTATTTTGACATTCAAGATTACACAAACTATTTATCGAATCCCCGAAGTTTTATGAATTACATACTGATATCCCGCTATTAAATATTTCTATTAAAGTTCATCTTTCGTTAATATTTATTTCTTGTTGTCCCTTAAACCCAAATGAAATCATCAGCCTTAGATTTACATAGTAACATTAGATAACGGTAAGTTTGATTTTTAGTCGTTTGGGTTCGATATTCTTTAAAACTACGCGATACGACTGTGCACTTGCAGTCACGAATCCTATAGACATACTAAGTCGCGATCACCAAACACATATGCACACATAAAAAAGGGCTCCGTAGGAGTACCTAGGACACTTTGGATGCTAACACCTTCCCTCTGTGTAACCAACCCCCTTACCTGTAATCTCTGGCATTTTATTAGTTTTAATTTTAAAACTTCTTATCTTTGGGTTTTGTTCATACTTTTCCCTTTTCCTTTGGAAACAATAAAAGCACGGTAGCGACTCTGGTTTTATTGATGTTAAGCTTATCCATAGCTTGATGGTCACGAATTTACCGCTACAAACTCTTCACCATCCATAGTTGTAAGAATCAATGCACCGCCTGAGAAGGCTCTCTTAACAACATATGTGCATTCATAATTAAGAGTCCATTTTCCCCTAGAATCAGGTTTGAAGGATAAAATCTTCTTGAGCACGAGATCACATTCTCGGAACACACACGGCTTGACCTTCTTATCAAAAGATTTCTTCATTCTCTATTGATATAACTGACCATGACACATGGCAGTCAATCTCTTCTCTTCAATCAAATTCAACTGATCATATCTGGTCTAACACCATTCAGCCTCTATCAACTTGGCTTCCATCAGCACACACAATGATGGGATCTCAACCTTCACGGGGAGCACAACTTCCATGTTGTAAACAAGAGAGAAAGGGGTTGCCCCTGTTGAAGTGCGTACGAATGTATGATACCCATGAAAAGTAAATGGAAGCATCTCATACCAATATTTATACGTCACAACCATCTTCTGGATAATATTCTTGAAATTCTTGTTCGCAGCTTCAATAACTCCGTTCATCTTGGGTATGTAGGGAGAAGAATTATGATGTACTATCTTGAAGTCTTTGCAAAGAGCATCCACCATATTGTTACTCAAGTTCGATCCATTATTAGTAATGATCTTACTTAGCACACCATACCGGCATATAATCTGATTCTTAATAAAGCTCACAATAACTTTCTTGGTCACATTTGCATACAATGTCATTTTAACCCACTTTGTGAAGTAATCAATAGCCACTAAAATGAAACGATGTCCATTTGATGCTTTGGGCTCAATCATGCCAATCATATAAATTCCCCACATGGAGAAGGGTCGTGGAGAGGAAATGAATTTCAAAAGTGTCGGAGGAACATGAATCTTATCCGCATAAATTTGACACTTGTGGCATTTCTTCACGAACTTGCAACAGTCAGATTCCATTGTCAGCCAATAGTAACTTGATCTCAACATCTTCTTTGCCATGGCATGTCCATTGGAATGAGTACCAAAGGAACCTTCATGGACTTCTGTCATCAATAGGTATGATTCGTGTCTATCCACACATCTGAGCAAAACCATATCGAAATTTCTCTTATAAAGCACATCACCATTCAGGTAGAAGTTTCCAGCTAATCTTCTCAAAGTCTTCTTATCATTCAAAGATGCCCCAAGCGGGTAAATATGACTTTGGAGGAAACATTTCATATCATAATACCATGGCTTATCATCCTTGATTTCTTCAATATCAAATACATGAGATGGCCTATCAAGACGCATCATAGTCAGATTGGGAACTTCATTCCAAAACTTCACCACGATCAGTGGCGGAACTGAGGGGGGACGTGGGAAGGCCACGGTCACCCCTCAATTTTTTATTTTTTTTATTCATATATATTAAATTACTAAAACATCCTTATTTTAAATTAAAACTATTTTTTATTTTTTATTTTTCATTCAAAGTTAGGTTAAAATACAGATAAGGTAAAAAGCTCATACCTTTCCTTTCTTTCTCATATGGGTTTGCTACCGGCACCGGAATCGGAACAAATTAAAGTGATCGGCATCTAACAGGTAAAAAACTTTATTCATTCTTATTTTATAAAAAGTAACAAATTAAAGTGATTGCTTGATTTGTGTTTTTGATATTTTTAGGGTTCTTCTTTCTTGATGTGTTAAAATAATTTATATGAGGTTTATTAAGCCAATTCATAACACTGTAATTTACAAATATAGTTATACACTGTAATAAGGTTTATTTAATCATTGTTGTTGCTAATTTCTAATAGTGAAGTTACCTGTATTTGAAAACGAATTAAAGTTGATTAATTAAGATTATTAATTTTTTTCTCTTTTAATTTTTATGTTCTCTAAATTGATTTTTGGATCTGATATGATATTATAGGAAGAGTAAAGATGAATAATAGGAAAATTGATTTTTTTTCAAAAGGAAAGCATGTGAAATTGAAAGAGAAGAGAGAGATGAAGAAATTATAATCCCGACATCCGAATCTGAAACAGTTCTTGAGAATCCAACAATTGAAGAGCATCATGGTTTTGAAAATTCTTTGGAACGCGATCTTGGAAAGCGTCCTCCGATTTGGCAATATCCACCAAATCAAGTGGATGCAATACGAAGAGCTTATCTAAAATGGGGTCCATATCAAATTCATTTAGAAAACTATCCTTTGTCCGGCAACGAGGATCATCCAAGAAGGTTTCAACATACTTGGTTTAGCATATTTCCATCATGGTTAGAATATTCACCATCTGAAGATGCCGCATATTGCTTACCATATTACCTTTTTAGCAAAAAACTAAGTGGACGTCCCGAATCACTTGTCTTTATTTCTATGGGTTTTAGAAATTGGAAGAAAGTTAGGAATGGAAAACATTGTTCCTTTCTTAAACACATAGGGAAGGATCCTTGCTCACCACACAACAATGCAATGAAAGCTTGTCAAGACTTATTGAATCATGATGGTCATATTAGAAATGTTATTCAAGTGCAAAGTTCAAGTCAAAGAATGAATAATCGGTTACGACTCAAGACTTCAATTGACACTGCTCGTTGGTTAACACTACAAGCTTGTGCTTTTAGGGGTCACGACGAAAGTAGCAAATCAAGAAATCAAGGTAACTTTCTTGAGTTATTGAAACTTTTAGCATCCTACAATGATGAAGTTGCAAAAGTTGTGTTGGAAAATGCTCCACAAAATTGCAAGTATACTTCACATCAAATTCAAAAAGAGCTCTTGCAAATTCTTTCTAGTAGGGTGAAAAAGAGTATTCGTGAGGAAATTTGTGATTCCAAATTTTGTATCGTTGTTGATGAAGCTCGTGATGAGTCAAAAAAGGAACAAATGGATCTTGTATTAAGATTTGTTGATAAAGTTGGTTTAATACAAGAGAGATTTTTTGATGTGGCACATGTTAAAGACACGACATCTTTAACTCTTAAGGAAGCAATATGTGATATACTTTCTCGACATAACCTTGATGTTTCTAACATTCGTGGCCAAGGGTATGATGTTTCTAGCAATACGATAGGAGAATGGAATGGTTTATAAGCCTTCTTTATGAAGGATTGTCCTTATGCATACTATGTTCATTGTTTTGCTCATCAATTGCAACTTGCATTAGTTACATCATCAAGAGAAGTCAAACCTGTTCATAAATTTTTTGAGAAGCTGATCTTTGTTGTGAATGTTATTTATTCTTCTACAAAGCGTCATGATGAGTTACAAGCTTCCCAATTAGAAGAAATTGCTTATTTGTTAGAGATTGATGAGATTGTAACTGGTAAAGGTGCAAATCAAGTTGGTACATTGAAACGAGCTGGAGATACTTGTTGGGGATCACATTACGATTCAATTTCTAGCTTGATAAACATGTATGAAGCAACTTGTTTAGTTTTAAAAAAAATTGCAAAAGATAGAGGGAGTTATGCTACACGTGGGGATGTAGATAGTTGTTACAATTACTTGAAGGCATTTGATTTTATATTTATTTTTCACTTGATGAAAGAAATCATGGGACTAAAGATATGCTTTGTCAAGCCTTACAAAAACAGAATCAAGATGTAGTTAATGCTATGAACTTGGTTCGTTCAACAAAACATCTTATTCAAGGTTTGAGAGAAAATGGTTGGGATATATTGTTTACTAAAGTGGTATCTTTTTGTGAAAAGCATGGTATTGAGATTCCTGTACTTAATGATGTTCATTCAACAACAAGATTTGGACGCTCCCGTCTTGAAGAGAATCAAGTCACAATTCAACATTACTTTAAAGTTGAAATCTTTTTCACTACCATTGACAAACAGTTACAAGAGTTGAATAGAAAATTCAGTGAGCAGGCAATGGATTTGTTAACTCTTTCTTGTTCTTTATCTCCTAAGGATGGATATAAAGCTTTTAGCATTGATACTATTTTTTCTTTAGTTAAAAAATATTATCCTATGGATTTTAGTGGTCAAGAGAAGAATAATTTGTAATTTCAACTCCAACATTTTCTATTTGTTGCTCGTCAAGCATCAAACTTGAATAATTTATCAACTATTCAAGAACTATGTTCATGTTTGGTTGCATCTGGACAGGCTGAAACCTACTTCTTGATTGATAGACTATTTCGTCTTATCATGACTCTTCCCGTTTCTACGACCACAACTGAGAGGTCTTTTTCAGCAATGAAAATTATTAAGACTAAGTTGAGAAACAAGATGGATGATGGGTTTCTTGGAGATAGCATGACAATATATATTGAAAGGGAGATTAGTGCAAGCATTAGTTTGGAGTCAATTATTGATGATTTCAAGTCACTCGGAACGTGTAAAGCATTACTTTAAGGTAGTTTTAAGTCATATAATTTAAATTTTTAGTAATTAACTTTGTATTTATTTTAACTTTAATGTTTCATTTAAAATACTATTTACATTTTATTTATAATATTTATTTTACGTTAGCGGCCATCCCAATTTTTTTTATCTGGCTCCGCCCCTGACCACGATCATGGAAGCCATCGTGGCAAGAGCATTTGCCTTCCGGTTTTCATCTAGAGGAATATGATGAAACTCAACCTTTGTAAAGAAAGTTGATATCCTTCTTGCATAATCTCTATATGGTATCAAACTAGGTTGATTTGTCTCCCATTCACCTATGATTTGGTTAACCACCAAAGATGAATCTCCACAGACGTCAAGGTATTTGATTTTGACATCAATGGCTTATTCGATCCCCATAATGAAAGCTTCATACTCAACCATATTATTCGTACATTTGAAGGTTAATCTAGCTGTAAACAGAAAATGAGTGTCTTGAGGAGTAATAATCAATTCCCCAATGCCATTACCATATGAATTAATAGCTCCGTCAAATACCATGTTGTAACGGGGTATTCGTTACCTTTAGATTTATTGACTAAATCAAAAGTAAACCATACAAGTCGAGTCGCCACCACACTTCTATTTATCCAAAGGAAAGGTTAGAAAGCGAACAAAAACCGAGAAGTTTTATCGAATAAAAAACTATTAAAAATGTCAGAGATCGGGGTAAGGGGGTTGGTTATGCAATGGGAAGGTTTTAAGCACCCAAAACATCCTAGGTACTCCTAGGGAGCCCTTTTCACAATTGTTGTAAGGTTGGTATTTTGTGAAAATTTGTTTGTGCAAACATGATTGGGGAGATGAGAGAAGAATGTACAAATTCTTTAATATTTGGTATTTGAATGGATAAACCCATTGCCTACGTACCATCTTAAAAAAGATTAGGATCAAAACCTCGTAGTTTGGGGTAAAAATCTCAAAACAAGTTGGTGAAATGATTGGTCCAAAAGCATTAAGGTCTTTTGTTATCCAAGGGAGAAAACTCAACCTAAAAACCACAAATCCACCATGTGAGGATAGCTTCGACATGCTAGTGAGGGGTTAACCCTATAATAAGCATGGAAGACTCATTGTCCATCACTAAGGACATAGGTGAGTATTATATCTACCTCAAGGATAACTCAAATAGCTAAAGGTTATGAAAAGCGTTTGATAAGAAGTGGCCATTGAAACCACAAAAGCATTTGAATGAGTTATATTTACCAATGAAAAATATTTATAAAATATTGTCAAAGTTGACTTAAAGATTCAATTCAAAATAAGTGTTATGAAAAGAAAGTTTGAAAATCAAAAGCATAATGCTTAGGTTTCTAATGTTTGAAAAAAAATGTTAAATGTTTGCACAAAAGTTTTGGCTTGGGTTAGAGTGGAGGGAATAAGAAGAATGGCTAAGTCCTAAACATACAAGAGATGAAGGAGAAGAAACAAGACCACAAATGGAGTTCCCTTCTTGAGATCATATTGATAATCCAAGTAGCTCCCATCCTTTGGAATAAGCAAGCAAATAAGTGTATACTCAAGCAATCAATCAATCAAGCAAAGCTCTTAGGAATCTTCCAATGGCTCTTGTATCTCTAACTTTAGATGCACATGACAATGGTTCTTCACTTTGGCTCAAATAGACATCCCTAGCACAAAAGCCCACACATAAAAAAGTTCCACAATGTAAACCAAGAATGGACAAGAGTGAGTTTAGAGATTTGGTCCTTCTAATCCATCTTCAACATTAAGGCCTTTTTACTCCATTTTTGCATAGGGGATGTCCTAGAATCTAAGACACAAGCACAAAAAATATATACACAATTATGTGCTCAAGTGAGCAAAAGACAAATTGCATTAACATAAACATGTGCTCAAATGAGCAAAGGGCAAAAGCAAATGAATAATATGTACAAGAATAGTAAATTGCATAAATGTAAAATTCAAGAATTAAATGTTAATGGTTAATGGTTAGTACTAGTTTTAGTGTGCCATAAGGCAATTTAGCGCTATGTTAAGCAATCGTAAGTGGACTAATGTGGTAGTCGCACCTATCTGAGGCCGGTCAATAAAAATATAGGCAACAACACAAGTTAGAGATCTTGATTAGTGAATCAAGCTCCTACAACTTGCCATGCCAAAAGAAGATGAGAAATGATCTTGTATTGATTTAGGTTCTTTGCTTGATTAGGAAGCAACATCTCCTTAATGCAAAGCCATTCACTTGATCTATGATCAAGATGAATAAGATTCGAATCAAGGAAGGTTAAACCTCCTATACATTAAGGCTAACCACCAATCTTTAACTCATTGATCAAAAAAGGAAAAGAAGAAGAAGAAGAAGAATAAGAAAGTGCATTAATGGGAATCAAATGAGGTAATCAACATTCATTGACCAAAGATAGATGAAATCAAGGTCTAACATTAGTAAACAGAAGCAAGATGAAGATTAGAAGTCAAGAAACAAATAAAATATTTTTGGTATTTTTCCAAATTAAAATAATACTTGAATTAAAATAATCAATTAACGGTCAAACTTCAAATTCACTTCAAATCAACTTTGAAAAGTCCAAGTGAATCATCCTAAGTTCAACAAGGTCAAACGAAGTTTGACAAAATAATTTAGCATTTTTAGAAACCAGAAACTATTTTTAATCAATTAAAAGTGCATAAAAATAACCTAATTGAATTAAAATCTCAAATCAATTAATAACCAGAAAAGAGAAAATTCATAAAAAATATCAAATGATAAAATAAAAAATATTAAAAATCATTTTCAGAAACTAGAAATTAAAAGAGAAATAATGCAATTGGTCTCACATTTTTTGGACCAATAATGAGTGAGATATAATTTTTTGAAATGAAATAGAATAAAAGAAATAGAATGAAAATGAAAATCAGAAATTAAAAATCTGAAAAATTGTGAGGCGTTGGATCAGGAGCTCATTAGTTGAGCTGGCACATCACATGGATCATATGCGCGCGTCCACCATACTCTCAAGTCAACCGAGTCACAGACAACCTTTAAAAAAGTCATAACATATAAAGGTCCAGATTGGATCTGGAAACAAGATTGTGTGGTCATGATTTAATCTGGCAACCAGACGGTGGCGTACACCACCGTCTTCTCCGGCAAGACCTCCTGCGCTAGTGAGAGTTGCAGAGATCAAAGCTTCACCAAATGAGGCAATCTATACAACAATGGGAAGCTGGGGTGATGTACATCACCCCTGTGCCAACTAATTCCACTCTTGACTTCTATGGAGAGAGAAATCAGAGGTTGAAATTCATGGTGTTCAACTGAAACTTAGTGTATTTGCAAAATTCAAAGCACAATTATGTTGCCTCTAATGAGAGGACTTCAGACAACCCAGTAAATACAAGAAACAAGCTATGAATAAAGATTTTCGAAGAAAATAAGTTCTGATGTCCACCTCTGAAATGTGGATCTTGAGAGCACGATTTTCCTTTGCTTATGCTTGCAGTGTAGTTTAGTGATGGAGATGAGCAAGGTTTAGGAACTATAGATCTAGAAATCAACCAAGGTAGCTGAGATTTAGATCTGAAAATTTGAAGAGAAAAGAGAGAGTTCCTTTAAGTGAGGCTATGGAGAGATTCTTGCAGCATAACAGGTGCCTTCAGGTTGTGAATTTATGAAGCCTTGGACCCTTATTTATAGCAAATGGAGAAGGTATGCATGATCAAAGCATGTGCATGGATGGAAAGGGCCTCTATGCATGGGCCTGTACAGGCGCATGGAGGGACCAATTCTGATTGGAATGGCAAGCTTATATCACAATTAGATGGAATGGACGTGCAGAAGTAATATAATGAGCTCATGCAATGTGTTTTCAATAAGTTTCCAAAAATGCACTAAAATTTTCTCCTCTTCGAAAGTGACATTTCCAAAAATGAAACATAGCCTTATGGGTAATGGTTGGAAAGCTCTTGGCATGAGGATCAATTTTTATGTTGACCAAAACTTCATTTGGAATTGGGAAATTAGTGAAAATTGATCACGAAGTGCTAGGTGCAAAACATGTGTATGTGAAAATTTCAAAAATGGCCAAACTTCAAGCCCTTCTGTTTCAATGATACAAGCTCCAAATGACAAAACCTTCTACCTAATAGTTGTATATGGGCATTTGAAGTTGGACTTTTTCACATTTCAATGCCTTTAGTCCAAAGTGACCTATAATGTTTTGCATTATCACATGTGTTTCTTTTAGGATTATGAAAATTTGTCCAATATAACAAATGAAGTAGACATCTTAAACTTTCCAATTCATTTGATCCCACTTCAGAATCATGAAAAGTGAATGATTTATGTTCTTGGGAAATTGACCCAAAATTAGGGTTTTAGTCAAAATGACCTATAATATTTTGAAATGGATGATGACTTTCCAAGATTCAAATAAATTTTTGGTGAACATGAAATTTGTTCATATGGTTCTTAAGAACATTTTGGCTCTTAGGGTTATCTCCATTTGACAAACACATCAAAAGTTAGGTCTCAGTGTACTTCAAAATAGTCAGATGAATTGACTGATCAACTTCTCAAGTCCAAACCTCATATCTTGATGAATTGATGATTAAGGACGCTCAAATAAGCTCAAATATGCATGAAATAATGAATGGAAGCACTTCCCTTGATTGTATTTGCCCATGGGTTGAGGCTGCTTCATGAGCAAGGCATAGTTGATGAATAGATGAATTAGGGTTTCCTTGGGAAACAAGCCTCAAGCCCTTTGGTTTGCTTTGATCAAAATGATGAATTGATATACTTGGGAGTCATATAGGATGGATGAGAGCTTTGGGAACCATTGTCATGCTTGCTTTCACCTTCACCTGGCCATATCAATGAGCATAGGGTCTCTTAGGAGCCTCAGATCTTATGATTGCTCTAGCTACAAAACAAAAGATGTGAGTGACATATTTTTGTGCTTTTGGTTAGTAAGCAAAAGAAGAAAAGCAATAATATGCAATTCAAGAATGCTTGGTGGTCTCAAAACAACTCACAAAAGTTCCCACCCTAGGGTTAAGGAGCCAAGATGTTATGATCCTTGAGGCAAATGCAAAATGCAATGTTATGATGCCATGAGGGATCTTAGGGTCAAAATTAGGGTCTTACAGATGCATCTATTTAAGGTCATTCTAGCCGGAGAAGTGAAGGTTAAAATCTTCGTCTCGACGAGGTAGAATGGGCTTAAATAATAACAAAGAGAAGAATTTTGGTCCCTAAGAGACCTCATGATGCAAATGTATGTATGCAAAAAGGTAATACTTTGTGGGGATATATGTCCACAAAGGAAAAAAGAAATCAGGAGAAATTGAAAATCCATGAGTAATACACTCAATGGGACAAAGACTCTGGGACTTTACTGGGGAGTAAAGGGGGATAAAATGCGTGAGCAGGTCACGACTTAGAACTTGCTGAGAGACACATGAGGGATTCCATGAAAATAAATCAATGGAAAGAATCGAGCTGACGGAAAGATGCGTGTATTGGGGAATATGCCAATACAGCAAAACTATCCATAAAGGATAGTTCGGATAAAAATCCGGACTCAGGCTGGGAAAGATCCATCAAGGGACTCCGATGGGGAATGTCCAAAGGGGACTCAGCTGAGGAAACAAATGAGGTATTACCGGTTACTGGGTAATAGGCTCAAAGAGACATGTGATCCAAACACCGGTATAAGGGTGAGAGAACAACACACTCGGGGAGAATGAATATCTAAGACCGGTATAAGGGTGAGAGATATCAAACATCCAAAAATCTGAGGAAGACCTAAAAAGGTATATTTCTACTCAAGAGAATCTGACTCCACATGGGACCAAAGTCATAATATGGAGCAGAAAGGAAAGAACGCAAGGGATACCAGTTACTGGGTATATAATAGGTGACCGACCGGGCGTAAATTGGGGAATATTTCCAAGACACTCATCATTCGAAAGGAGGGCTGAAAAAGCAGACTCGATTACAGGATGGACATTCGATTCCCTAAATAAATACGAATCTTACTCGACTGGGGAAGAAAAAAGACTTCGACTGAAGAGCGCATGAGATATATTATCTATTATCGTCAGAACGTAGATAACATACTCGCATGGAAGATTATCCACAACCGGTTACTGGGTTAATAAAGGATAAATCGACCGAAAAGAAAGGACGTCGGGATACCGATTGCAGGGTATAAAATGATGACCAATCAAAAGGGGAGAAACAAATCATTACCAAACAAGGGTAAATGAAAAATGACTCGCTCGGGATAATTTGCTTAATCAGAGTAATTATCCAAGAGATATATCACCGGTTAATGGGAGATACACTCGAAAGGTGAAGGAATATCAATACCGAATATTGGATAAATATAACCAACAAAGAGGGGATTACATCTACCGGTTACTGGGTATAAAACCACAAAAGAGTAACCATCATTGGTTAGGATGAACAAAATCAAGGGTTAACTCTGCAAGGGGATAAAATGGGGTTTACAACTACCGGTATGAGGGTAGAAAACTGCAGAAATAGGACTTATAACTACCGGTTACTGGGTAGAAGGCCACAAACTCTGTCGGGGAAAAGATGGACAATTACTAGTTACTGAGCAATCATTCATCTAAACTAACGGGGAAGTGCAGGGGAAAAAACAAGAATAGTCAATCTAGGAACAAGCTAGAGAGACACAATGAAACAAGACT
The DNA here is from genome assembly GCF_024323335.1 of Lathyrus oleraceus. NCBI lineage: Eukaryota > Viridiplantae > Streptophyta > Magnoliopsida > Fabales > Fabaceae > Lathyrus > Lathyrus oleraceus. Next base: position 111,651,952 of record NC_066579.1, on the reverse strand, counting down.
CAACCCTATGAGGATATAACTCAGGGGAGAAATTCCATCCCAGTACATATTTTGGGAGGAAACAGAAATAACAATCATCCACGAGGACATAACTCAGTGGGGAATATGGAAGAAAGGGTAGACACTTTCTGCCTATGGGGGTGACTCTATATGGAGAGATCAAACACAACCATCTGCTTTGGGAAAAAATGTATCACCAAATAGCAGGAGACAACAAACAAAGATATATGGCAAAGGAATGCAACATGAATATTTTAATGTTGAGAATATGGACATATATGTGTGGTTTATGTATGATGAATGCTGACAAACAGACATATCTAACACAACCAGGTCCAGGAATCAATGGACAATCATCTGGTACTACATCTCAAAAGAGAAAGCCAGGCCCACTGGAGAACATCCAATCTGATGGGGGCAACAGATACCAGGAAACAAAGATCTCTGCAGGGAAAGGAGAACCAGTCACTCTACTAGGAAGGAATCAACACATCTTCCTCAAAAATTCCAACGCCACTCTGAAATCAGGCAAAGTCTTGGTTGGGGAACTGAACATGGATACGATCCATCATAGAAATCCATTCTGCTGGGGAAATTATCTAGGGGAAGGATGAAACTCTGTGGGGAACAACCATCAATCCAAAGGTTCTAACGCAAACACATTTCCTTGCACTGCTGGATAAATCATCTCTGCTGAGGAGAAGAGAACACCACTCCGTTGGGGATAGAAAATAAACACTTCATCATCACCCACTCTGCTCAGAAGGAAAATCACAAACAGGCTCTGATCAGACAACTTCATTGGGGAAACACTGATGACGACCGTTCTGAGGAGTAAAAGTGGGATCAACCCTGCTGAGGATGGTCGAGGAGCAAATCTGCCGGAGATCAAAGTAGACAAGTCCGCAGGGGAAAAGCTAGAAACCAAACTTGATGAGAATTCTGCTCATGCTGGGGATTTCCTGCTTACTCTGGCGGGGAGATTTCTAACTTGAAGTGAGGGGATACCAACTTCTTCGAAAAGATTAGCATATTCAATTTATCAATCTATAAGGGATTTTAGGTCAATCCATTCAATGGATGACAACCATATAATTGATAACATGAATGCAAGATCCAGCCTCAACTAGGAAGCTAGAAAACTCAGACCAAACTCCAAACTCTCTAGGGATTTGGTGATGCATAATCTTTTTTTGCACATGGGAGGAGACAACCCGAAAGATAATGAAGAGGAATACAAGTATGCTAGGAGTATGAACAAACGTCTTACCCTTTTGGAGATCATACTATCCTTGGGAGAGCGCTGAAGACGTCCCAAGTATCCTTTTTGTCATTGTGAATGTTCACTTTGTTTATAAACAATTTATAAAATTTTTATTTATTTAAACAATGATATTTATCAATTAAAACATGCAAAATATTTGTTGAATAGAAACAAATAAGAGTGCAAAGAATTGGATAAAGGTTCAAATTTATTTGATGGAATGGTAGTCTGCAAATGGCAAGACTCCATGGATCTTTACAAATTTGAAGTTGGTGATATATATTGGAAAAGGGCTACATTGAACATAATGACCATTTCTCCACCAACTCTGAATCCAATGTATTTGAAGCTTCAGTTGACTATGACGGAGTGAAATTCTTTGACAGGTGACAGTTGTAGAACAAAGACTTGTCAGCATGCAATTACTTGCCAAATCCCTAATTTTTTCCTAGATTGCCCCAGGGTGGGGTACTCAATCTAGCGGGATATATATTCATTTTTTTATGTCTCTAACTTTTTCCTGGATCGCCCTTTCGGGTTTTCAATCCACCGAGACGCTCATTTTTGCCTAAGCCGCCCTTTCAGGTTTTTAACTTAGCGAGCTATTATGTTTTTCTTTTTAGGCGAAGTATTTCTTGACTGCATCTGAATTCACAGGACGAGTGAAATCCTCCTCATCCATAGTTGTAAGTATCAAAGCACCTCCTGAAAAGGCTCTCTTAACAACATATGGACCTTCATAGTTTGGAGTCCACTTGCCCCTGGAATCGGGCGCGAAAGACAAGACTTTCTTGAGCACGAGGTCACCTTCTCGGAACACACGGGGCTTGACCTTCTTATCAAAGGCTTTCTTCATCCTTTGCTGATATAACTGACCTTGGCACATGGCAGTCAATCTCTTCTCTTCTATCAAATTCAGTTGGTCATAACGACTCTGAACCCATTCAGCATTAGTCAACTTGGCTTCCATCAAGACTCTCATTGATGGGATCTCCACCTCTACTGGGAGCACAACCTCCATGCCATATACAAGGGAGAAAGGGGTTGCTCCTGTTGAAGTGCGGACAGATGTACGATATCCATGCAAGGCAAATGGCAACATCTCATGCCAATCTTTGTACGTAACAACCATCTTCTATATAATCTTCTTGATGTTCTTATTAGCAGCTTCAACAACCCCATTCATCTTGGGTCTATAAGGAGAAGAATTATGATGTGCTATTTTGAACTCGCTACACAGTTCTTTCATCATCTTGTTGTTCAAGTTAGATCCATTATCAGTAATGATCTTGTCTGGCACACCATAACGGCATATGAGTTGATTCTTGATAAACTTCACAACCACCTGCCTGGTCACGTTTGCATATGACGCCGCTTCAACCCATTTGGTGAAGTAATCAATTGCTACAAGAATAAATCTATGACCGTTGGACGCTTTCGGCTCTATCATGCCAATCAAGTCAATTCCCCACATAGAGAAAGGCCATGGTGATGAAATCACATTCAGAAGCGTCGGGGGGATATGAATCTTGTCTGCATAAATCTGACACTTGTGGCATTTCTTAACATATTTGCAGCAATCAGACTCCATTGTCAGCCAATAGTAGCCTGCTCTCAACATCTTCTTTGCCATGGCATGCCCATTGGAATGAGTACCAAATGAACCCTCATGGACTTCAGTCATCAACAGGTCTGCTTCGTGTCTATCCACGCATCTGAGCAGAACCATGTCAAAATTTCTCTTATAAAGCACATCGCCATTGAGGTAGAAACTGCCAGATAAATTCCTCAAAGTCTTTCTATCTTTAACAGATGCCCCAGGCGGGTAAGTCCGACTTTGGAGAAAACACTTGATGTCATAATACCATGGCTTATCATCCTTCACTTCCTCTACTGCAAATACATGAGCTAGTCTATCCAAGCGCATCACAGTGATATTAGGAACCTCATTCTAGAGTCTCACCACGATCATTGAAGCAAGTGTAGCGAGCGCATCCACCATCCGGTTCTCATCTCGAGGGATATGGTGGAAGGCAACCTCAGTAAAGAACGTTGAAATCCTCCTCGCATAGTCTCTATATGGGATGAGGCCAGGCTGATTCATCTCCCATTCACCCTTAATCTGATTAACAACAAGGGCTGAATCACCATAAACATCAAGATGCTTGATCCTAAGATCAATACATTCATCTAATCCCATGATACAGGCCTCATATTCCGCCATATTATTCGTGCATTTGAAAGTTAGCCTTGCTGTAAAAGGAAAATGTGTTCCATGAGGAGTAATGATTACTGCCCCAATACCATTTCCATACTGATTTACAGCGCCGTCAAATACCATACTCCATCGGGAACCAGACTCTGGTCCTTCATCGAGTGTAGGCTCATCGCAATCTTCATTTTCAAATACAGAATCTCCTCGTCCGGGAAGTCGTACTGAACTGACTGATAATCCTCAATTGGTTGATGTGCCAAGTGATCAACCAAGATACTACCTTTAATAGCTTTCTGAGCTCGATACTCAATATCATACTCAGACAACAACATCTGCCAACAGGCAATCCTCCCAGTTAAAGCAGGCTTCTCAAAGATATACTTGATTGGATATCAACCAAGTCGTATGATTCAACATATACTGGCGTAAGCGCTTAGCAGCCCAAGCCAAAGCACAACATGTTTTCTCAAGCATCGAGTATCGAGACTCACAATTAGTGAACTTCTTACTCAAGTAGTAAATAACATATTCTTTCTTCCATGATTCATCTTGCTGACTAAGGACACAACCCATTGAGTCTTCAAGAACAGTCAAATACATAATCAAGGGTCTCCCTTCAACAGGTAGAGACAGAATCAGAGGCTCGGACCGATACTCTTTGATACTGTCAAAGGCTTTCTGGCAATCCTCGGTCCAATCATGACGCTGATCTTTCCGGAGGAGCTTGAATATTGGCGCACATGTGGCAGTCATGTGTGATATAAATCTGGAGATATAATTCAAGCGACCAAGAAAGCCTCGGACTTGCTTCTCAGTTTTAGGCGCAGACATCTCTTGTATTGCTTTGACCTTTGCAGGATCAACCTCAACACCTCTCTCGCTTACAATAAAGCCCAATAACTTTCCGGAACGGACTCCAAAAGTACACTTGTTGGGATTCAGACGAAGCTTATACTTCCTCAGCCGCTTAAAAAGCTTCAACAAGTGCTTAACATTTTCAACTTCCGTTCTTGACTTCGCAATGATATCATCGACGTATACCTCGATCTCCTTGTGCATCATATCGTGAAACAAGGTAGTCATAGTGCGTTGATACGTGGCTTCGGAGTTCTTCAAAACCGAAGGGCATCACTCGATAACAAAATGTTCCCCAAGGTGTGATGAATGTTGTCTTCTCCATATCCTCGGGTGCCATTTTAATCTGGTTATATCCGGAAAATCCCTCCATAAACGAGAAGACATTGAATTTAGCTGTATTACCTACCAACATATCAATATGCGGTAGAGGAAAATCATCTTTCGGACTAGCTTTATTCAAGTCTCTATAGTCCACACACATTCGGACTTTTCCATCTTTCTTAGGCACAGGCACAATATTGGCCACCCATTGAGGATATGTAGAAGTCACCAGAAACCCCGCATCAATTTGCTTCTGATCTTATTCTTTAATCTTCACTGCCATATCAGGATGAGTTCTTCTGAGCTTCTGCTTCACAGGCACGCACTCAGGCTTTAACGGCAGGAAATGTTGCACGATATCAGTATCTAGACCAGGCATGTCTTCATATGACCAGGCAAAGACGTCGACGTATTCTCGTAGCAACTCAATCAACCCCTTCTTAACAGATTCTTCAAGGAGTACCCCAATCTTCACCTCACGAACACAATCTTCAGACCCCAAGTTGACTGTTTCCAGATTCTCAAGATGTGGCTGAATGATCTTTTCTTGGTGCTCAAGTAGACGGGTAATCTCGTTAGGAATCTCTTCAACATCATCTTCTTCGGCCTCAAATACAGGGAACTCAAAGTTGGGAGATGGTGTTGGATCATTATGTTCAATGGGTTTGATCAACCTGCATAATGATTTTGGATATAAAGAGATTTTAGAATTCAAACAAGGCAAATCATTATGCAGATGAAAAGATTGATTTTATTCTATTTTTAAGGTTTTATGTGATCACCAATTTCATGCAAAAAAGGCAAAAAGTGAAAATAATTGGAAAATCAAACATTTAACATGAATTTACTGAATGAAAATATCATTGTATTTATGAGCCAACAATGTCATCACTCCTCCTTTTGGCATGGGAGAAGGGTTTTTAAACAAAAAATGAACATTACATTGACTTATGGACAACTGATGGAACATCAACAACAACCCCGTTATTGCAGACCCCTCTAGGGATGACAAAGTTTCCAGAATCCTCCTCTGCATCCTCTTCCACAATAGCAGCAGCTTCCTCGTCTTGGACGGCGTGGATGAACCCAGTACTTTGAAACATCCCACGCTTGTTGAAAGTGCCAGAAGAATACCCTATGCCAGCCCAGGGTTTGTTGTCTTCCATCTTGATCATTTGTCCCAAACCAGTAGTTGTGCCTTGCTCAATGGCCAACTTAGCATCATTGTAGGATGCAAATGAAGAAGTTCATTTCCTAGTAGGCTCAGCAATAAATAAAGCTTGGAACGATGTCCCAACTTCATCCTCAATGTCTATATAAGAAAAGGAAGACAGATGGCTAACTAGGAGAGCCCTTTCTCGCCCTACCACCACTAGTTTTTTGTTCTTGACAAACTTCAATTTCTGGTGTAGGATGGATGTCACGACGCCTGCCTCGTGAATCCATGGTCTGCCCAACAAATAACTATATGATGGGTGGATATCCATGACCTGAAAAGAGATCTCGAAATCACTTGGTCCAATCTTGACTGGGAGTTCAACCTCTCCAATCACCATTTTACGGGATCCATCAAAAGCTTTTACCACTACTCCACTCTGCCTCATGGGAGGCCCCCTGGTATGACAATCTATCCAGAGTGGATTTTGGCAACACATTCAGTAATGATCCAGTGTCTACCAGCACATTAGACATGGCATCATCCTTGCAGCTCATAGATATGTGAAGTGCCAAATTATGGTCTCTTCCCTCCTCAGGGAGATCAGCATCACAAAAACTCAGATTGTTACAAGCGGTAATGTTTGCAACAATACTATCGAATTGTTCTATTGTGACGTCATGGTCTACATATGCTACATCCAACACCTTCTGCAGAGCTTCATGGTGTGGTTCTGAGTTCATAAGAAAAGATAGCACAGAAATCTTTGATGGCGTTTGTAGAAGCTGCTCTATAACGTTGTACTCACTCCTCTTGATGAGCCTCAGCATCTCATCACAGTCTTCTTTCATTGTGCTTTTCTGGCCAGCAGAGACAGGAGTTCTTACAGCGGTGGCAGGTTTATTAACAACAAGTTTCGGATTCGGAGAAACAACAACATTTCCAACCGGACGCACATCACAATCAGCAACATCAGCCCTTCTGATGTCAGCCTGGGGTTTCGACGGAGCCGAGAAAACATGACCACTATGGGTCAGGCCGCTGACATCAGCGATATTAACAACAGAGGTAGAGGGCAGGGGCACCTCCTTCTCATCTTCCAATGCCAAAACATTGTAACGATGGGTACAGCCTTATCTGAAGAATATGGCACAGGGCCAGCTGGTTTAATTATCAAAGAGAGAGAAGCCTTCTGTTTGCTGCCATCATATCGGATGACAATAGGCTCTGGAATCTGAAATACTGATGATATCACATTGACTTCATCATCTCCATCGCGATTCTGAAGTATTTCAATTACACATTCATCCAACATTTCTTGGATGTCTTTACGGACTTGGCGACATCCTCTCTGATTGATAGTGCAGACACGACATCTGTCATGGTCGTGCTCATAATGATTGTATTCACACAACAGTCTGTGCATCTCGACCAATGATTGTCGAATATGGCTGACATATTTGACCTTATATTTACCAGGGCAGCTCTGGACCATGTTGACAGTAGATTTCCGATGCTCGGGCAATGGGTTCTTCTTGACGTTGGGACCTACGTCCTCGAAACACAATATACCACTTCTTACAAGGTCTTGAACCTTGGTCTTCAGCGGGTAGCAATTTTCCACGTCATGTCCGGGGGCGCCGGAATGATAAACACAATGTAGCTCAGGCTTATACCACCACTGAGGGTTGGTAGGTATTGCTGGTGGGTCGCGTGGAGTAATCAGTTTTCTCTATATCAAAGAGGGATATAGCTTTGCGTAGGTCATTGGAATAGGATCAAAGGTGACCCTCTTCCTCTCATAGCTGGTACTAGTCTGATTATTGTTTCGAGGCTGGTAGGCCTGCTATTGAGGACGGTGATGTTGTTGTTGATATTGTTGATGTTGATGTTGCTGGTTATTATTATGTTGATAATGCTGGTTTTCCCTGAAAACAGGTGCTATGTGAGCCACCTGATGCTGATTACCGGCGGGACATACGGTCTTCCTCCTTACCGAGGGTCTTCTGGGTTTAACATGGGAGGTCACAGCATGTTCCTCACCATCTTTCTTCTTTCCAAACGCCTCATATCGTTTGGCAGAAGAGCCTTCTTCTCTAGTCAGGCGCCCTTCCCTGACTCCTTCCTTCAGACGCATCCCCATGTTCACCATCTCGGTGAAATCAGAAGGAGCACTGGCAATCATCCGCTCATAATAAAATGAGCTCAAGGTCTTCAGGAAGATCTTGGTCATTTCTTTTTCTTCCAGTGGAGGCACAATCTGTGCAGCTAGTTCTCGCCACCTCTGGGCGTACTCTTTGAAAGTTTCTTTGTCCTTCTGGTACATGACTCTCAATTGATCCCTATCGGGAGCCATATCCATGTTATACTTGTATTTCTTGACGAAAGCTTCGCCAAGGTCATTGAAGGATCGGATGTTCGCGCTGTCCAAGCCCATATACCATCTCATGGCAGCACCGGACAGACTGTCCTGGAAATAATGAATGAGGAGCTGATCATTGTCGGTCTGAGTCGACATCTTCCTTGCATACATAACCAAGTGGTTGAGAGGGCAAGTATTTCCCTTGTACTTTGAATTTTACAGGGATTTTGACATTCGGAACTAGGTAGAGTTCAGCAGCAGACTTGCCAAAGAGGTCATTTCCTCTGAGAGTTTTGAGTTTCTTGCGGAGCTCAAGAAACTGATCATTCATAGCATCCATCTTTTCATATACATCTGGGCCCTCAGACGGCTCAGAATGGTAGATGGTGTCGTCTACTCTTGGCATAGTATGCACGACAGGAGGTGGAACGGCAAGGACCGGGCTAGATGCCGGCAGAGAAGCAAACGTGGGGGCAAGACCCTCAAGAAAAATTTTTGTGGGCATCCCCCAGGGAAACCCGGCTGGCATAGCAGTTAGCGCAAAATGGGTGCTGGCAGCAGGCACTGTTGAAGAGGCAATCTTAGAGATGACTGTCCTCTGGGGAGGAGTTGAAGGCATTGGAGACGACTGGGTTTGGGCGGCCATGAAAGACTCCATCAGGGCAGTCAATCTGGCCACTTCCTCCTTGAGTTCTCGGTTCTCTTGCTCTAGGTGATCCATCAGTCTTGAAGTGTTGACTCGAGTGTAGTACCGGTGAGTCAGCTTGTCTTCAAAATAAATGAAGAACACAGAGTTAGACCATTGAACAAGAAGCATGGAGCTAAACCTGCTTATGCACATGATGCATGCAATGCTTGTGCATATGATTTATTTTTATTTATCAGATGAACTTTAGAGTCCTATTTGCAAATATTGAAAATACCAATCATTTAGACATATATGGAAATATCACATCAATAATATCTGGAAAATATTTTTACACCAAAGAAGTACAGTCTTGGTAACCAAATACAATACAAGAGAGAAGGAAAATGAGCATCCTATGGAACCCTAGAAACAATCGTCTAAAGCTCTGGAGACTGGAAGATAAGCTGCACGAAGCCTCTTCACCTTCCTGTCATAGGCTGCCTCCATATCCGCCTTCTCTTTGGCGAGTCGATCGTACTTCCTCTTCCAAAACTTGGAAGACTGAGGAAGAAGAGAAGTCACCACATCATCAAGCTCGTCGATAACCTGATGCTCAAGAAACTCTATCAATGCATTCTTATTTCTAAGCTGTTGAAGTAGCTCTTCTCGTTCACGGATCCAAGCACGTGAACGGTCTTCGTCTCTCAACTCCTCTACTCCTTGGTCAGGGAGGGTTGAAGGCCCAGCCACAACCAAAGGTGTAGGTCTCGGATAATCATAAGGCATAAGGTACTTGGAAGCTCTCCTCCTAACCCATGAGGTATAGGGTTCCAAAGCAATATAGTTCTTCAGACCAAGCTCTTTCCTTCCCTTCTTATGGATCTTGCGCCAAGCGCGAACCATCCTGCCCTTCAAGCCTTGGGATCTTTACCCTCCTGAAATAATACACCCTCTAACAGAATGTTATTAGGTTTATCCTTTAGGGGGAACCTAAGTTGACGACGTGCCAAACTAGGGTTGTAGTTAATCCCACCACATGTACCAAGAAGAGGCACATTGGAGAATTCACCATAAGAGTTGATAATCTGCACACCATCGTATACACTGTTGTACCAAAAGATATAATCATTAGTGAGAGACATGAGCCTCGTGGACCACCGTATACATCATTTTTTCTCCTTGAAAGCGACCATCTACGGCAAGTGCGAAATAAACCACTTGTACAACAGAGGCAAACATCACACAATGGTACCACCACCCTTTGCATTCCTCATATGCAAAGAGAAATAAGTGTCATCCAACAGAGTAGGAACGTGATTAAGAGTAGAGAAAATCTTAATGGCGTTCACATCCACAAACTTGTCGATGTTGGGAAATAACACTAGCCCATAGATGAGAAGTACAAATATGGCCTCAAAGGCGTCCTCATTCATGGCCTTCCCATACAAGGTAGCTTGAGCAATGAGGAACTCAGCAGGGAGACCTTGAATTCCACCTTTGGTAGTCATATGAGCACCAACCAGAGATTTATCTATATGCAACAGATCAGCAATCTCTTGAGAAGTAGGAACCCTCAATAAGCCACTGAATGGTAACTGATCTAGGATAGATATACCCACAAGATAGGCATACTCCTCAAGCGTAGGCAAAATTTGGAAATCCGGAAAAGTGAAGCAACGGTACAAGGGATCATAGAACTGCACCAATACACTCATCAGACCTTCGTCCACCTGAGTAGCCAGATTAGATAGAAGCTTCCCATGACGAGCCTTGAAATCCAAGGGATCTAATACATAGGATGTCAAATTCCTTAACTCTTTCAAGTTGGGTTGTCTGAAACTGTACTTCTTCGTATTCCTTCTTTGTCTATCCATGTCTGAAAACTTGCAAATAGACCTCTTAAGTTCCTTGAAATTTTTCTCATTGTTGATGATATGGATGCAAATGGGTGCATGAATGCATGGATGCAACAATCACACTCAAGGATCAAGAAAAGCACACCACACAAAGGTCATGGGATGGATCAAGTCATCCTTAATATCAATCATCCATTTTGGTGGATTATGGTTTACACCTTATCAACACCCAAGTTCCATTGATATTAAGGATACACAAGAACGGATCAACCATGAATCAAGGGTTTGTTGCAAGTCACGAGCATGGAGTCTCGGTTAAGAACCACCCAAAGGGAGTGTACTAGGGTTTAAACCTACCAAACATGTTCTACAAGAGGTTCCCATAGTCATCATCCCATCTTTCAGATATTATCGGATAAACGACTACTCGTATTCCAAAAATATTCTCAAGAGAGACTCTTATGAGTGTAGTATCGTGTAACAATCGTATCAAATCTTACACTTGAACGACCTTTGCACTACGTCCTAAGAATAGGCCAAGATGGGCTTGGTAGACTAAGGTCATTGGCTTCTAGGGTCTATATTGGAAAGAGTAATTCCTAACCACGACTACTCGTGTGACATTATTGATCCCAACATGTCCTCCACCAAGTGAATGGGCTTGCAAGTCAACTTGCTAAGGAATAACTCCACACAAGTTGACAAGACTATGCCATTCTCCTATCCTAAGTGCACTCGAGTTCGGGTATAAAACTCATCTCACAAAGATCACCAAGCATACAAGGAATTAATATATCAAGCAATTCAATCATTACATACAATATAGTAATCCCAAATTGCACAAAAATATGTCACAAAATAATATACAATACAATACAACAAATATGAAAAGTAGGCAAAATCCACTAGGCAAATTTATCCCTAGCAGAGTCGCCACTTTTCTGTAGCGGGGTATTCGTTACCTTTAGATTTATTGACTAAACCAAAAGTAAACCATACAAGTCGAGTCGCCACCGCACTTCTATTTGTCCAAAGGAAAGGTTAGAAAGCGAACAAAAACCGAGAAGTTTTATCGAATCAAAAACTAATAAAAATGTCAGATATCGGGGTAAGGTGGTGGGTTATGCAATGGGAAGGTTTTAAGCACCCAAAACATCCTAGGTACTCCTAGGGAGCCCTTTTCACAATTGTTGTAAGGTTGGTATTTTGTGAAAATTTGTTTGTGCAAACATGATTGGGGAGATGAGAGAAGCATGTACAAATTATTTACAATTTGGTGTTTGAATGGATAAACCCACTGCCTACGTACCATCTTAAAAATGATTAGGATCAAAACCTCGTAGTCCGGGGTAAAAATCTCAAAACAAGTTGGTGAATTGATTGGTTCAAAAGCCTTAAGGTCTTTCGTTATCCAAGGGAGAAAACTCAACCTAAAACCCACAAATCAACCATGTGAGGATAGCTTCAACATGCTAGTGAGGGGTTAACCCTATAATAAGCATGGAAGACTCATTGTCCATCACTAAGGATATAGGTGAGTATTATATCTACCTCAAGGATAACTCAAACCTAATAGCTAAAGGTTATTTTTGATAAGAAGTGGCCATTGAAACCACAAAAGCATTTGAATGAGTTATATTTACCAATGAAAAGTATTTACAAAATATGGTCAAAGTTGACTTAAAGATTCAACTCAAAATAAGTGTTATGAAAAGAAAGTTTGAAAATCAAAAGCATAATTCTTAGATTTCTAATATTTGAAAACAAATGTTAAATGTTTGCACAAAAGTTTTGGCTTGGGTTAGAGTGGAGGGAAGAAGAAGAATGGCTAAGTCCTAAACATACAAGAGATGAAGGAGAAGAAACAAGACCACAAATGGAGTTCCCTTCTTGAGATCATATTGATGATCCAAGTAGCTCCCATCCTTTGGAATAAGCAAGCAAATAAGTGTATACTCAAGCAATCAATCAATCAAGCAAAGCTCTTAGGAATCTTCCAATGGCTCTTGTATCTCTCACTTTAGATGCACATGACAATGGTTCTTCACTTTGGCTCAAATAGACATCCCAAGCACAAAAGCACACACATCAAAAAGTTCCACAATGTAAACCAAGAATGGACAAGAGTGAGTTTAGAGATTTGGTCCTTCTAATCCATCTTCAATATTAAGGCCTTTTTACTCCATTTTTGCATAGGGGATGTCCTAGAATCTAAGTCCTTTTTGTCCATTTTTGCATTTGGTTCACAACAACCAAAACAAGACACAAGCACAAAAAATATATACACAATTATATGCTCAAGTGAGCAAAAGACAAATTGCATTAACATAAACATGTGCTCAAATGAGCAAAGGGCAAAAGCAAATGAATAATATGTACAAGAATAGTAAATTGCATAAATGTAAAGTGCAAGAATTAAATGTTAATGGTTAATGGTTAGTATTAGTGTTAGTGTGCCATAAGGCAATTTAGCGCTATGTTAAGCAATCGTAAGTGGACTAATGTAGTAGTCACACCTATCTGAGGCCAGTCAATAAAAATATAGGCAACAACACAAGTTAGAGATCTTGATTAGTGAATCAAGCTCCTACAACTTGCCATGCCAAAAGAAGATGAGAAATGATCTTGTATTGATTTAGGTTCTTTGCTTGATTAGGAAGCAATCTCTCCTTAATGCAAAGCCATTCACTTGATCTATGATCAAGATGAATTAGATTTGAATCAAGGAAAGTAAACCTCCCATACATCAAGGCTAACCACCAATCATTAACTCATTGATCAAAAAAGAAAAAGAAGTAGAAGAAGAAGAATAAGAAAGTGCATTAATGGAAATAAAATGAGGTAATCAACATTCATTGACCAAAGATAGATGAAATCAAGGTCAAACATTAGTAAACAGAAGCAAGATGAAGATTAGAAATCAAGAAATAAATAAAATATTTTTGGTATTTTTCAAAATTAAAATAATACTTGAATTAAAGTAATCAATTAAAGGTCAAACTTCAAATTCACTTCAAATCAACTTTGAAAAGTTCAAGTGAATCATCCTAAGTTTGACAAAAAAGTTCAGCATTTTTAAAAACCAGAAACTATTTTTAATCAATTAAAAATGCATAAAAATAACCTAATTGAATTAAAATCTCAAATAAATCTCAAATCAATTAATAAATTGATGAGAATAATTTTCAGAGATCCATCATTATTCAAAGAGGTTCGGAAAATATTTTTGTATTTTTTGAATATCAAAAACTATTTAAAATGAATTAAAAATAACCAGAAAAGAGAAAATTCATAAAAAATATCAAATGGTAAAATAAAAAATATTAAAAATCATTTTCAAAAACTAGAAATTAAAAGAGAAATAATGCAATTGGTCTCACATTTTTTGGACCAATAATGAGTGAGATGTGATTTTTTGAAATGAAATAGAATGAAAATAAAAATCAGAAATTAAAAATCAGAAAAATTGTAAGGCGTTGGATCAGGAGCTCATTAGTTAAGCTGACACATCACATGGATCATATGCGCGCGTTCACCATACTCTCAAGTCAACCGAGTCACAGGAAGCCTTTAAAAAAGTCATAACATATAAAGGTCCAGATTGGATCTGGAAACAAGATCGTGTGGTCATGATTTAATCTGGCAACCAGACGGTGGTGTACACCACCGTCTTCTCCAGCAAGACCTCTGGCGCCGGTGAGAGTTACAGAGATCAAAGCTTCACCAAATGAGGCGATCTATACAACAATGGAAAGCTGGGGTGATGTACATCACCCCTGTGCCAACTAATTCCACTCTAGACTTCTATGGAGAGAGAAATCAGAGGTTGTAATTCGTGGTGTTCAATTTAAACTTAGTGTATTTGTAAAATTCAACGCACAGTTATGTGCCTCTAATGAGAGGACTTCAGACAACCCAGTAAATACAAGAAACAAGCTATGAATAAAGAGTTTCGAAGAAAATAAGTTCTGATGTCCACCTCTGAAATGTGGATCTTGAGAGCACGGTTTTCCTTTGCTTATGCTTGCAGTGTAGTCTAGTGATAAAGATGAGCAAGGTTTAGGAACTATAGATCTAGAAATCAACAAAGGTAACTGAGAATTAGATTGTAAAATTTGAAGAGAAAAGAGAGAGTTCCTTTAAGTGAGGCTATGGAGAGATTCTTGCAGCATAACAGGTGCCTTCAGGTTGTGAAATTATGAAGCCTTGGACCCTTATTTATAGCAAATGGAGAAGGTATGCATGATCAAAGCATGTGCATGGATGGAAAGGGCCTCCATGCATGGGCCTGTACAAGCGCATGGAGGGCCCAATTCTGATTGGAATGGCAAGCTTATATCATAATTAGATGGAATGGACGTGCAAAAGTAATGTAATGAGCTCGTGCAATGTGTTTTCAATAAGTTTCCAAAAATGCACTAAAACTTTCTCCTCTTCGAAAATGACATTTCCAAAAATGACACATAGCCTTATGGGTAATGGTTGGAAAGCTCTTGGCAGGAGGATAAATTGTTATGTTTACCAAAACTTCATTTGGAATTGGGAAATTAGTGAAATTTGATCATGAATTGCTAGGTGCAAAACATGTGTATGTGAAAATTTCAAAAATGGCCAAACTTCAAGCCCTTCTGTTTCAGTGATAAAAGCTCTAAATGACAAAACGTTCAGCATGAAAGTTGTAGATCTTTTCAAGACAATAAATTTGGACTTAAATTTTTCACCATTTGGATTTTTTATGAGGAAGTTATGTGCACTTGAATTGGACTTTTTCACATTTCAATGCCTTTGGTCCAAAGTGACCTATAATGTTATGCATTATCACATGTGTTTATTTTAGGATTATGAAAATTTGTACAACATAACAAATGAATTAGAAATCTTAAAATTTCTAATGCATTTAATCCCACTTCAAAATCATGAAAAATGAATGAGTTATGTTCTTGGGAAGTTGACCCAAAATTAGGGTTTCACTCAAAATGACCTATAATGTTTTGAAATGGATGATGAATTTCCAAGATTCAAATCAATTTTTGGTGAACATGAAAGTTGTTCATATGGTTCTTAAGGACATTTGTTTCTCTTGGGGTCATCTCCATTTGACAAACACATCAAAAGTTAGGTCTCAGTGTACTTCAAAATAGTCAGATGAATTGACTGATCAACTTCTCAAGTCCAAACCTCATATCTTGATGAATTGATGATTGAGGACACTCAAATAAGCTCAAACATGCATGAAATTATGAATGGATGCACTTCCCTTGATTTTATTTGCCCATGGGTTGAGGTTGCTTCATGAGCAAGGCATAGTTGATGAACAGATGAATTAGGGTTTCCTTGGGAAACAAGCCTCAAGCCCTTTGGTTTGCTTTGATCAAAATAATGAATTGAGATACTTGGGAGTCATATAGGATGGATGAGAGCTTTGGGAACCGTTGTCATGCTTGCTTTCACCTTCACCTTGCCATATCAATGAGCATATGTTCTCTTAGGAGCCTTAGATCTTATGATTGCTCAAGCTACAAAACAAAAGATGTTAGTGACATGTTTTTGTGCTTTTGGTTAGTAAGAAAAAGAAGAAAAGCAATAATATACAATTCAAGCATGCTTGGTGGTCTCAAACCAACTCACAAAAGTTCCTACCCTAGGGTTAAGGAGCCAAGATGCTATGATCCTTGAGGAAAATGCAAAATGCAATGTTATGATGCCATGAGGGATCTTAGGGTCAAAATTAGGGTCTTACACATGCCCCAACAGGAACCAGGCTCCGGCCCTTCTTCAAGCAATGGTTCATCACAATCTTTCATCTTTAAATATAATATCTCTTCATCAGGGAAATCCAACTACATTGACTGATAATCATCAATAGGTTGGTGAGCCGAATGGTCAGCCAAGACACTACCTTTAATCACTTTATGAGCTTGGTATTCAATATCATACTCAGATAACAACATCTTCCAACGGGTAATCCTCCTAGTTAAAGAAGGCTTTTCAAATATATACTTGATTGGATCTATTTTGGATATCAACCAAGTAGTATGATTTAACGTATACTGCACAGACGCTTAGCAGCCCAAGCCAAAGCACAACATGTCTTCTCAAGCATAGAATACCGAGACTCACAACCGGTGAACTTCTTACTGAGGTAGTAAATTGCATATTCCTTCCTACCGGATTCATCTTGCTGACCAAGAACAAAACCCATACTATCTTCAAGTACAATGAAATACATGATCAAAGGTCTTCCTTCAACAGGAGGAGACAGAATCGGAGGATCAAGTAGATATTCTTTGATACTGTCAAAAGTTTTCTGGAAATCCTCAGGCCAATCACAAGACTGATCTTTCTGAAGGAGCTTGAATATAGGTGCACATGTGGTAGTCATATGTGATATAAATCTTGAGATATAGTTCAAGCGGCCAAGAAAACCTCTTACTCGCTTCTCGGTTTTTGGTGCAAGCATCTCTTGTATTGCTTTGGCCTTGGCGGGGTCAACTTCAATATCCTTCTGGCTGACAATAAAGCCCAACAACTTACCAGAGTGAACACCAAATGTACACTTATTGAGATTCAAACGGAGTTTATACTTCTTCAAGGGCTGGAATAACTTCAATAAGTTCTCAATATGCTCATCTTCAGTCCTTGATTTGGAAATCATATTATCAATATATACCTCAAAATCTTTATGCATCATATCATGGAAAAGAGTGGTCATAGCTTTATGGTACGTTGCACCAGCATTCTTCAAACCGAAGGGAATTACTCGATAACAGAATGTTCCCAAAGGCGTAATGGATGTGGTATTCTCCATATCTTTGGGTGCCATTTTAATCTAATTATAACCGGAAAATCTGTCCAAAAAAGAGAAGATATTAAACTTAGTTGTATTGTCTACCAACATATCAATGTATGGTAGAGGAAAATCATCTTTGGACTGGCTTCATTTAAATCTCTATAATCAACAGACATGCATACTTTTCCATCTTTCTTAGGAACAAGAACAATATTGGCCACCCACTACGGATACTTAGAGGTAACAAGGAAATCGAAATCAATCCTCTTCTGCACCTCTTCATTGATCTTCACTACCATATCAGGATGAGTTCTCCTTAACTTCTGCTTGACCGACGAACGTTCTGGCTTCAGCGACAATCTATGCTCCACAATATCAGTATCAAGACCTAGAATATCTTGATATGACTAAGAAAACACATCGGAGTATTCTCGGAGAAGCTCAACCAACCCTTTCTTAACCTATGTACGAAGCTGCGACCCAATCTTGACTTCCTTGATGTCATCATCGGAACCCAAGTTGACCAACTCAATCTGCTCTTTAAACGGATGAGTGTTTCTTTCCTCGTGCTAAAGAAATCAGGATAACTCATTAGAGACGTCTTCATCATCATTCTCTTCCTCGGCTTCAAACACAGGGAAATCAAAGTTTGAAGAGGGAGTATGGTCATTATATTCAATGGGTTTGAGAAGCAATCTGCATAATGATTTGATATTTTGATTTTAGAAATATGAGGTGCAAACAAATATTATGCAGATATGGGAAAAATTATTGCTTATTTATGTTTTGTGTGATTACAATTTTTAGAAAAAGCAAAGAGTAAAAACAACATAAATGTGGATGAATAAAATTATATTTTATTGATGATGATTTGAAAAATGCCTGTCAATGTTTCACTTCACCCTTAGGCATAAAAGAAGAATTTTTCATAAATAATAAGGCATATTACTTTGAATGATGGACTATAATAGGAATGTCAACAACAACCCAATTGTTGCAAGTTTGTCCGTGTGTCACAAAGTTGGCGTTGTCTTCCTCGTCTTCGTCTTCAATGATAGCAGTTGAGTGTTGTTCTTCTTCATGAATGAACCTTCCATTTTGGTAAACTTGTTGCATATTCTTGACATCGCCTTTGAACGGCCCTTGCTGAAATCCTAGACCAGCTTTGTTCTTGTTCTCGATGACTTCTATAAAGCGACCCCACTTGTCCGTGCCACCATCCTGAACAAATTCTTGTGCATATTTCACGGAAGACATGGGTGCTCCAGTCTTATGAACTTCATTAGCTATATACAAAGTTTGGAACGAAGTTCTAACTTCTTCTTCAGCTTCAACATAAGTGAAAGACGACAAATGGCTTAACAATAATGCTTTTTCTCCTCCCACAATAACGAGCTTGCCATTCTTAACAAATTTGAGTTTCTGATGTAGTGTTGGCGTGACAACACTAGCCTCATGAATCCACGGCCTTACCAACAAACAGTTGTAGGCCGGGTGAATATCCATTACTTGAAAAGTAAATGGAAATCACTCTGACCAATCTTAACTAGGAGGTCCATTTCTCCAATGACAGTTTTACGAGAACCGTCAAACGCTTTCATAACCACACCACTGTACATCATGCGTGCGCCCTGATAGAATAACCTTGCCAAAGTAGACTTTGGTAGCACATTCAAAGATGAACCTGTGTCTACTAGGACATTGGACATAGCATCTTCTTTACAATTCATGGATATATGGAGGGCCAAATTGTGATTTATGCCTTCCTCGGGAAGCTGTTCATCGCATAAACTCAAATTGTTGCATGAAGTGATATTGGTAACAATATGATCAAACTAATCAATCATAACATCATGCTCTACATACGCTTGTTCAAGCACCTTCGGCAACGCCTCTCGGTGTGCCTCGGAGTTCATCAACAAAGATAAGACATAGATCTTGGATGGTGTTTGGAGCAACTGCTCCACAACATTGAACTCACTCTTCTTAATCAATCGGAGAACCTCATCATCATCATCATCCTTAACCTTCAACCCGCTGGATTCACCAGATTGACAAATTGGAGCATTAACAAGACTAACCAAAGGAACATCCGCCTTCTTACCAACGACAACATCGTCCACAACCTTCGGAGATACTGGGCAAAATACACAACTGCTACGGGTCACCTTAACAATATCAACAATGCTCACTACTGAATTTGATGCGGGAAGAGGAACCTCTTGCCTATTTTCAACCATAGTAGCATTATATTTGTAAGATACAACTTTATCAGATGCATATGGGACTGGGTCTGCTAACCGTATTACCAACGATGATACCGATTTATCACTTCTTTTGCTGTTGTCAAATTGGATCACTACTCGCTCAGAAGATTTGAACACTAGAGCAATAACATTCACATCATTACCCATATCTCCGGATTGATTGATCTGAATAACACCTTCATCCATCAACTTCTAAATGTCCCTCTTGACAATTACACATCCTCGTGGATTAACACTGCAAGTAACACAACCATCATGATCATATTCACAATCACTAATTAAGCATAGAGTTCTATGTGTCTCCACCAAAGACCTTTGGATACGACGAACATAAAAAACTATAAATTTACCAGGACAACCATCTACCATATTCGCAGAACAATTGCCATGAGCAGGCAAAGGATTAAATTTGACATTTGGTGTGCGGTCCTCGAAAGACATCATCCCACTTTTGATCAATTTATGAACTTCATACTTCAATGGATAATAATTCTAGATGTCATGACCAGGTGCCCCTTGATGAAAAGCATAGTGCAGAAAAAGTGAAAAACATAAGCTATGACTTCGGATTTCGAAATCTCTTGTAATCACTGAAAGACACCTTGTTAGATACGGGAATACCCAAGAGATATGCATACTCTTCCAACATAGGCATAAGCTGATAATCAGGAAAAGTGAAGCACCGATAGAGAGGATCATAAAACTGAACCAAGCCACTCAAGAGTTCTTCCATAACTTTGGTAGACAACATGGATAAAAGCTTCCCATGACGTTTCTTGAAATCCAAGGGATCAACTACAAAGGATGATAGTTTCCTTAACTCTTTCAAGTATGGACATCTGAAATTGTACTTCTTAGTGTTCCTTCGTCCATAATCCATGGTCTGAAAATATTTGCGGATACAACCTTAGTTCCTTGAAATTTTATTTTCTACGATGAATGATATGACGTGCATGTATGCATGAACGCAAAAATCACACACAAGGGATCACACACAAGGAAAACACAAACAAAGGTCAAGATATGGATCAAGTTATCATCAAGATCAATAATCCATTTTGGTGGATTATGGTTTTCACATTATCAACACCCAATTTCCATTGATATTGACGATAACTGATCGGATCAATCGAGAATCAAAGGGTTTGTTGTGAGTCACGAGCGTGGAGTCAGGTTAAAAACCATCCCAAAGGAGTGTAATAAGGATAAAAACCTATAGATTATGTTCTAAAAAGTTCCCAGAGTCGTGATCCCATCTATCGGTACTATAGGTTAGGATGACTGACTCATCAATCCATAGTATTCTCAAGAGAAACTCGTTTGAGTGTAGTATCGCATAACAATTGTTATCAAGTCTACACTTGAACAGTCTCTCCATACTACGTCCTAAATAGGCCAAGTTTGGTTAAATGTTCTACGGTCCTCAGCTTCTCGGACTCCCAGGTCAAAAAAAGTAATGCATATTCACAACTTACTCGTGTGACATCAGTAATTCCAAAGGGGTCTCCACTGAGTGGATGAATCTTAAGTCAACTCGTTAAGGACTACTCCACACGAGTCGAACATGACTATACCATCCTCATATCTTAATTTCACTCAAGTTTGGGTTATAAGTTATCTCACCACACGGAGATTACCAAGGACAACAGACAGAGAGTACCACACATACAATATATACAAATACGCAAACATCAATAATCAATAAATATAATACACACAAAAAAGTAGGCTAAGCCCATTTCCCTAGCAGAGTCGCCACTTTCTTTCTGTAAAGGTAAATTCATGACCATTGAGCTATTGGTTAGCTTAACTTCAATAAAACCAAAGTCGTCGCCGCTCTTTTATTGTTTCCAAAGGAAAAGGGAAAAGTACGAACAAAACCCAAAGATAATAAGTTTTCAAATAAGAACTAGTAATATGTCAGAGATTACAAGTTTAGGGGTTGGTTACACAGAGGAAAGATATTAGCACCCAAAGTGTCTTAGGTACTCCTAGGGAGCCCTTTTTTGTGTCCAAGAGTTTTAGTTGAAAAATATGTTTGCTACAAAATAGAATGAGGGGGTGAGAAAAGAATTCATTATTTACAATTTTTTGTTTGACAAGATCTTCGGTCTTATGCCTACGTACCAACATAAAATTAAGGGTTCAAAACCTCGTAGTTCATGGTAAATAATTTAAAGATGGGTGGATTGATTTTAACAAAAGCTTAAAGATATTTTGTTATCAATGTGAGAATACTCTATCAAACATCCACCGATAATGAGGGCTTTACAACATTTAAGAGGGAGGGCTCCAACTTGGATTCAATCAACAAGTATGCCATTAATCCCTAATAAATGGAAAGTCTTACAATCAATATATTATGGAATGGGAGAATTATATCTCAACCAAAGATAACTCAAATCTAAATGCCCTCTTTTGAAAAAGTTTAAAAGAAAAAGACACAAAGTGGCAAAAAGGATTAGATGAGGTCATTAGTTCTTTTTGTCTTTTTTAAAATAAGGTCAATATGATTAAGTTTATTTACAAATTTGATTAAGAAAACATTTTGAAAATCAATGGCATAAGGCTAAGGTTTCTACTCATTAAAACAAGTCTAAGTTGAAAAGCACAAGAAAAGAAGTTTTAAAATGAGAGAGATGTTTTGAAATTAAATAAGGAGGAGGAGATGAAGGGACTATCCTAGACAAGATTTAAAAGTTTAGAGTTGAAAAGATCTAAACAATGGGAAGCATCCATAAGACAATGGTGTCAGATAGAAACCCATTTCCTTTGGATTGTTAAGCAGGCAACAAAGCATATTCATCCAAGATATTAATAAGAAGACCAATGGTATCAAATAAAGATAATCAAACATCTAAACAAGCACTCCAAAAGCAAGCAGTCTTTAATGTCTGTTAGATGTATCAGATGAAAAGGTCCCTTGAAACATACTCACAGAGACAAGTATCAAATGATAACAATAAGATCAAAATGAAAATTCAGACAAAAAAGATTGAATATAATAGATAAACTAAAGGAGTCTCTCAAGGCTTGTATCATATGAATGACATTGGCCAAGAAATGGTCTCAAATAATGGCATTGGCCATGTTCTTCCATAACTCAGGGATGTTGCCTACTCTAAGTCCATAAGGTCAACTCAAGTTACAAACAAAGATCCAAAAGTCCACCAATATATTTTTTAGGGTTTTTGTTTTTATTGAGTATTTTAAGGTCCTAAGACCACAAACAAAACAAAATCACAAGCACAAAATATGGCTCAAGTGAGAAAAGTGAAAATGACTGAAACATAAACAAATTGCATGAATGTAAATAACAATGAATGATAAAGTGCAAAAATTTAAATTGCATTAAAGTAAATGGCAATAAAAATAAAGTCAATACAAATAAATGTTAGTGGAAGAAGAAAATTGATTAAGTCATTCTTTGGAGAATACTCAACCATTCACTCAGAGGCATGACGATATGAACCTAGACATCATTCATGAGAAGGGCTCCAACTCGGATAAAATCGACAAGTATGCCACTAGCTCTCACAAATGGAAAAGAGGCAAAATCTTAACATAATACCATGAGGAATGGGAGACTTACAATATCACTTACAAAAATGTTATTGCTTTCGGGCAAATTTAGCGCTATGCTAAGCAATCGTAATTGGACTTATGTAGAAGTCACGACTATCTGAGGTCGTGCAATAATAATATTGGTGTTAATGCATGCTACAGACAAGGTATCAAGACCAAGCTCCTAAAGCATACCACACACAAAAATAACAGGGGATTGACCTATCTCAATCAAGCTCATCTTGATTCATCTGACACAAAGTCATTGATGAATCAACTAGCATTTTGATCTATGAGAAATCATTGGCCAATGAGAGATTGGGAAAGAAATGAGATGAAGATAAATAGATGAAGTGAAAAGTAAACCCTTAATTGATCAAGGGATGAACCTCACTTGATCAATACCATTCATTCATTTTGAGGGATGAAGTTCAAACTTTATCAACCCCCTAAATCCAATGGTATTGATCAAATCAAAGTCCAATTCAACCAAGATCAAGGGCAAACAGAAGTTTAGTCAACACCAAGTCAAAACAAAAGTTCAACAAAATATTAAAGCAACTAAACAATTTAAATCTAATTTCTAAATGAAGAAAAATACATTTTAAAAGGGGAAAAACCTCAAATCCCTTCAAATCACCAAAGAAATGGCCAAGTGATTTATCATAGGTCAAACATGGTCAAAGAACCATTGACTATTTTTTTTTTGGCATTTTTTGAAAGTCAGAAGTATTTAAAATCAATTAAAAATAAGTCAAAAATCACAAAATTCACTAAAAATATCAAACTCAATCCAAAAATTAATTTTAATTCAGAAATAGGAAGAGGAAATTATTTGTGAAATTTTGGTGAAAGTCACATATTTTTTTGATTAAATTAAAATTATAGTGAATTAAATGAGAAAATGCTATTTAAAAAATTAAATTGAAAAATTAATTAAATCAAAAACATAAGGGTCATCAGATCTCCCTCATTAATTGAGGTGGTAGATCTGATGGCCAACATGCACTATCTACCATAGTCCATAGTCAACGTACATGCATAAGTGGTAATCACAACCACGATATGAGATTAGAACGTGGCAAAGGGATCAAATGGCCTGGACATTGCCTGCACACCACCAAAGCCCTAGCTCCAGTCATCTTCTCCGGCCAGGTCATCGGATTGGTTAGGATAAAAATGTCACCAAAATTTATGGATCATACATCAAATTGAAGAGAAAATCATGAGGATTCCAAATATCACCTCCAAATTTTTCAACTCTCACTCTATAATGAGAAACGTGGAGTCGAAATTGAGGTGTTCAAACTGAATTGCTTTGGTTCAACCTTAAAGCACCTCAGTATCAATGCTACATTGGTAGGACTTCAGTCAACCAAAAATCAAGCCAAAAGGTTAAGAAATGAGAGAGAATCGAAGAGTTGAATTTATGGAAAATTCACCTTCGGGTTGCAGTGATGAAGCTCGATCTTGATGCAATTCCACTTGGCATATCTTCCTCTTGCTTGCAGAGGATGATTAGAATAAAAAAGGTTGTGAATCCTTGGAATTCTAGTTCAGAAATAGAAGTTGAACTAGAATCTCGATTTTAATCAAATCTTCAAGGTATTCTGTCAATGGTGGCTATGGGATTGTTGGGAAGAGCTTCGGCAAGGGTTCTCTTGAATCTGAGGCCATGGAGTTCAATTTATAGGCAATGCAATTCATTTCTACACCATTTAAAATTTGAATCCAAAAATAATAATTGATATGCATGGATGCGTGGGCATGTGTTCAGGCCCAAATGATCATGTAATCCACTCCAAATTCGTGCACAAAAGATGCTGAGGTCATAACATGGAACCATGCAAAGTAGTTTAACATTTGAGTTCAAAAGTTGCCAAAATGGGCCATGCAAAGAAACTATGTGCAACCCCTTCAATTTTGATCCAAATGGAATGACTTGGACCCTTTGGAAATCTACCATCATGGGGAACAACTTTTATGTTGGGAATTTTTCCATTTGTAGCTTGGAACGTGATGAATTCCGGGTTTGAAGTTGGAGGAATCAAACATACTTGTAACTTTTCTAAGTTAAAAGTCAAATGACCCCTTTTTCCCCTTTGAATAACTTTTACTATGAGCTTCAAATAACTTTTTCTTTGATGCCATTTGGATCTAGCATGATGGAGTTATGTATTTTAGAAGTTAATGAAAATTATTTGTTCAATGATAAGTACCCAAATGGACCTATAATCTTTCCTCATGGAAAATGCCCTTGCAAGTGGAATTTGATCTTTCTCAAAGAAGAAAATATGAATAAGACATCTTGAATTTAATCATGAAACTTTTATAATATTCATATCATGAAAATTTAGGAAGTTATGGTTCTTGGGATTTGACCTTCTATGTAGGGCACAGACAAAATGACCTATAATCTTTCTCCATACAAAATTACTTTCCAAGAAAAATTAGCTCTTGATGCAACATGAAAATTGTTTGGAATGTCATAAATAGTAACTTTGATCATGGAATCATTTTCATATGATAAAAATTGTAGGAGATAGGGTCTAGGGAACCCTAGATTTAACTAGTTAACTTTTCTGGTCAACCTCCTTGAACCAACTTGCAAACTTGAAATTCTTTTGCTATTTGGGGATCATGGAGAATAGTAAATGCTTATAAGGAAGTCAAATGGAGTATCCCTTGATATCTTTGACGAAATGTTGAAGAAACTTGTTGAGGAAGGCACATAAGATAACCAAATGAATTAGGGCTTCCATAATAAACAAGCTTCAAACTCTTGATGAATTCTTGATCAAAATGTCAAATAAAGAGCATGGGCACCCATATATGATGCTTTGAACCAATGTGTACCTTTTCTTGCTTGATCCTTTGCATTGAGGATCTCAAACCCTAGTTGTGAGCTTGATGAGGCACACATGGATACACACACTACCTACAAAAGAAACAAAGCTACACATAGACACATTTTTGGTATTTTGGTTAGTAAACAAAGAAAATAAAGTATGATACAATAAAAAATGATTGGTGATCTCTCCCAATGCAAACCTAATGAATGATAGGTGAGGAGGATACCAAGGTATGATCCCAATGCCAATGTCAAGTTATGAGATGGAATGAGGGATCTTAGGGGTCAAAATTGGGGTCTTACAGGGGTGGATACAATTTTCCCTATTACCCGCGTCATACCCATCTTTTAGAATCGAGGGTAACCCAATCCTAGACCCCAACCCAGTCAACACAGGTTTTCCCCGTTGAACTTGGGATGCATTTGAGCGGGTACTGATAGGTATGGGTTTTGTTTCCATGTCTACTTGAATGAACCCTTATATCAAACTGGTAGTGTGATTTGATTGCTTCAATGGTTGGAAGTCTCGAACTTCCCACCAGTTTTCCCTTTTGCATCTCATGTTCTCTTTCCAGCATTACTTTCTTCTTCTTTCATGTAGCATTCTGCCATCTCCATGATTTCTTCCATCAAATATGTTAGGTTTTGGATGAGGGTTTCTTTGAAATGCCTAGACTTGAGTTAGTCATAGAAGGCTCAAACAAATATTTCTTCGTTTGGATTCACGACCTTTATAGTCTCGTTGTGAAACCATGCCAAATATTCTTGCAATGACTCAAAATGACCTTCTTCTACATTAAACAAGCTTGTCAGAATGACCTTTTTATGTTTTATAGAGGATAACTGATTAATCAACATCTTGATGAGGTCCTAATAACTTGATATTGAAAATCTAATGAGGTTTATGTACCGACATAGAGTCGCCTCTTTCAAATTCCCTACAAGCACCTGCATTTGAGAGAATATGTCGTGTCAATAAGTGTCCTATGAGTTTTGATATTAATGTTATGCTCTTAGGGGTCTCTCTTTCCATAGAATGCTATCATGGAGAGATATTTAAAGTTATATGGGACATGGGTGTCCAAGATCTCAGAAAAAAAGAGGTTGAGGATCTAAGGATCCTCCTACTAGTCAATAATCAATTATTGTTATTTTTGCTACAAGTGATGTATGTTTTCTTTTAATGTTTCATTCTAATGATGAAACTCATCCATAGCAGCATGAATCTCCACTATGGAAATTCCTTCATTGTGTATACAATTGGAGATAGCCCTCACTATTGTGAGATGGAATTTGAACTAACATCCATACTTGTATGAGTGTGGCCCAAGTCCTTTTTATAGGGCCATGTATTATATCTATTATGGAATAGGTTTACTTAACATCACTTAACCCAACCCTCCAAATAGAAAGATACCAAAACCCTAGAGAATGCTCGAAAGAGTGGGGGCGGGCTCTGGGTGACCTCATGAAAGGCTGGGTGAGCTCATCCTTAAGAGAAGTATGGGCGAGCATTTTTGGTCACGAATCTAGCTCTCCCCTAAATTTGAAGAGCAACTCGACTATACTAACTCAATAACAACTCGGATAATGACGGGCCTTCTCATACACGGGAACAATATCATTAATTTCCATAAATGACCATTATCACTGGGATTGATCATACATGTATGTATACTCGCAAGAGGAAGAAAGAAGGGTACATTTTAATAAATCATTTACAACGGAGCCTTTGCTCATTCCATTATTAGTGAAGTTATATTTAATGTTATTCAACTGATATCACATGCCTTAATTGTACAGGAAAAATTATAAAATTTTATTTTCTTTCTAACAATACTCTCGAGCCTATCTTGCCTCCCTCGAGTAATATCTAAATTATCCCAAAACTAGTAATGATAAATATGGTGATGTGTAAGAAAAAAGAACACATTGTTTTTCGTTCTTTTTTGGTTTTACCATTCTATTTTTTGCTCATAATCCATTTTGATGGGAAAACCCTTTGTTCCTTTAGTTTTAAGGTTAAAGTTTTTGCTTGAGTAATATTATGTTAGTCGAGTTATTCGAGTACCTAGGTGGTCTTTATAACACACTCTCAAGACTTTAGGACTCTGTTACGAAAGTGGGAGGTCCCATTTGGTTACTATAGCTATAACTTAATCATATTTATGTTCCGACATAACACAAGCCTTTAATGTTTTATCCATGTAACACCTTATGATATAAGTCTTGTTCCTTTGACCTTAACCATTTTTGCATCTGATTTGAGACTCTCCTTCAAATATGTTCTCAAATTTTCCTTATCTATAAGGATTCATCACTTTTGTTTGGCCATTTTGTGGCGCTGATTCTAGGGCCTAACTGGTTTACCCAAGAACTACCATGCAAAACAATGGAAACTTCAAGCTAGTCAATTAAAATTTAAGGGGAATTCCTTATTGGTGGAATGTTGGCTTCAAAACCAAGAGGTGGAAAATAGTGTTGGATATGTGACTTCACATAGCGTGAATTGTATGTTTCAGTAAAATTTGATTTTGAAATTTTTTAGAATTAATTTCAGAGTTTTAAAGACATTTTAGAAAAGTTTTAAAAGTAAGCAGCGGAAAATAAAGTTTAGAAATTAAAATGTGGAAAGTAAAAGTTGAGGGAAGAAAGAAGACACTAGGGATTATACAGGTTTAGTAAAAAAACAAATTAGTCTTATCCCAAAGATTTTATCTTGAGACTATCAAATAAAACTTAAGACCTTTTAGTAGGTTGAACTCTCGAACCCTCTTATGTAAGGAAAATGAAGTTCATGGCTAACTTTCAACCAAACAGTAAACACACAGAGAAGCGGTGAGTCTTCCCTTCAAATGATAGATCATAACAGTTAGTCTCCTTCCCCTAAGAAACTTCGGGTGGTTAGTATTCAAGATTCAAACAAAGATTTTACACGGGCTGATCTTGGGCCTGTGAGAGCTTTTAACACCGGGATGAGCTGACAAAATGAACCTCGATTTTATACGGGGCTAACCAAGAACCTGTAAGATTTTAACATCGAGCTAATCTCGAACCAAAGGAAAACTTTAACACTAAGCTGAGCTTGAGACATACATTGGTTTATACCAGGCTAACCAAGAATCTATGAGATTTTAATATCGGGTTGATCTCAAACTGAAGTGATAACTTAGTAACTAAATCCAAAAAACCAAGATTTTAAAGGGTTTAGCTTTACACCCAAATAAACAATCCATAAATGGTGGAATTATTCAATCAAGTTAAAAATAAAATACCTTGGTGAATTTACAAGTGTATCCTTCAAGAATTACAAATGTCTCACTTGCAAAATGAATTTTTCAAAAGCACTACGAAAAAACTTTACTGAGAGAAAGAAAACAAAAATAGTTTTAATGAGAGAGAGTGAGGACTGAGGAATGAAAGCTCACGTTTTTTTATACAAAAGTGTGTGGAAAGGAACCTCTATAAAAGCTCACGTTGTATACTCATGGATCTGGATCCATGCTGACTGGTTACTGTGATGCTGACTGGGCTGGAAGTGTTGATGATAGGAAAAGCACATCTGGAGGATGCTTCTTTTTGGGGAACAATCTGATTTCATGGTTCAGCAAGAAACAAAATTGTGTATCTCTATCCACTGCTAAAGCTGAATATATAGCAGCTGGGAGTAGCTGTTCTCAACTGGTCTGGATGAAGCAGATGTTGTCTGAATATAATGTCACACAAGAAGTCATGACATTATACTGTGATAACCTGAGTGCTATAAATATTTCCAAAAATCCTATTCAACATAGCAGGACAAAGCACATTGACATTCGTCATCACTTCATTAGAGAACTTGTAGAAGAAAAGATCATAACTCTGGAGTATGTTACCACTGAAAAGCAATTAGCTGACATTTTCACTAAAGCTTTGGATGCCAATCAATTTGAATGTTTAAGGGGGAAGTTGGGGATCTGTGTTCATGAGAACCTATAGAAAGTAAAGGAGTTTGTGTTTTTTTATCCCAGAGGATATTTCTGACTATTTCTGTAGCGGTGTATTCGTCACTTTATGATTTATTGATTAAATCAAAAGCAAAGCATACAAAGAAATCGAGTCGCCATCGCACTTTTATTTATCCAAAGGATTGGCTAAAAAGCGAACAAAAGCCTAAGAAGTTTTACACATAGAAAACTAATGAAAAGATCAGAGAATCTGGGTAAGGGGTAAATTACGCAATGGGAAGGTGTTAGGCACCCAAAACGTCCTAGGTACTCCTAGGGAGCCCTTTTCACACTTGTTGTACAAAAAGTTTATTTGTTTATGACATATTGTGCAAACATGATTGGGAAGATGAGAAAAGAATGTACAATTTATTATTTTTGTGTTTGAACGGATGAACCCGTTGCCTACGTACCTTTCCATAAAAGGTAAAGGATCAAAACGCCGTAGTTCGGCTAAAAAAATTCCAAAAAATATGAGTGGGTTCATTTTAAAACAAGAGCACTAAGGCTTTTCATTATCAACGGGAGAAAACTCAACCAAGACCAACAATCCACCATGCGAGGATAGCTTCAACATACTAGTGAGGGGTTAACCCTATAATAAGTATGGAAGACTTACAATCAACTCACTAAGGATGTAGTGAGATTTACATCAACCACTATGAGAATTGAAACCTATGGCTAATGTATGAAAACATATCAACAATGGACAAAGCCACAAAACACTTGAATGAGTGAAATTAATTGATTATGAGTATTCACAAAAGGATGGTCAAAGTATGATTAGAATTCAATTCAGAAAGAAGTGTATAAGAAAATGAAGTTTGAAAAGTCAAGGACTTAAGGTCCAGGTTTCTAATTTGAAAAGAGATGAGAATGTTTGCACAATAGTTCAAAGTTTTTGAATTAACAATGTGAAAAGGGAGTTTTGGAAACACACACAAAAATGGAAGGATAAGGAAGTAAAACTTCTTAGATGTTCACCTCTTGAAATCATATAGAAGATGATTCAAGTGTGTCCTTTGGAATGAGGCAATAGAGCAAGTAAGCAAATGCAAAGCAAGGTGATACCGGATGCCAATCAATGGGCTTATACCAATCTCACAAACAAAGGTGGATACTGAATACCAATCAATGGATTTACACCAATCTCCTAAAACAAAACAATGATACCGGATGCCAATAAATGGACTTATACCAATCTCACAAAGCAAAACAAAACATGGATATCAGATGCCAATCTATCTGGGCTTATACCAATCTCCAAAGGCAAAACAAAATATGAATATCAGATACCAATCAATGGATTTACACCAATCTCCTAAAACAAACAAGGATATCAGATGCCAATAAATGGACTTATTCCAATCTCCTAAGATAAAACAAAACATGGATGTCAGATGCCAATCTATCTGGGCTTATACCAATCTCCAAAGGATGATCATAGGAGTACAAATGCCAACAACATGGACTTACAATTGCATCCTCACATACCACAAACAAACAAGCACTAAGCAAAGAGGACATAAGTGGCCAATGAAATGGTCTTACACTTAATCCCTTCCAAATCATAGGAACAATGGCCAATGAATGGACTTATGGTTGATTCCTCAATGGACAAACAAAGATGTCACAGGGATATGAAATGATGATCATGCAATAATGAACAATTAATGATGATAAATGCACAAAGGCAAACAAGCAAACATGCACAAATGAATCGAGCAATCAATCAAACAAAGTCAATTAGCACCCACTATATACAAGCAATTTGGCTCAAACAAGGGTTAGACTTGAAAGTCAACTGGAATGGGGTAAGTTGTGCTCTTAACCTTAACATTGAGAGTTAAGGTGAAGCAGATGAAAGGATATGAGGGGTGTGCCTCATTGCTCTTATCCCTGGTCAGGGAGAGCTTTGAATATCAGAAGGTGTGGGAGTTCAGAAAGTTGGAACTCTCTCCACAAGTTAATGACTCTATAGATCTTGGGTTAAGATCCACAATGCATCAACATGTAATGTGAGCAAAGGGATGACACACAGAATAGTAGGAGATGGACTACACATCTCTTTTATCTACCAATTGCCTTATCAAAGGACTTTTCCTGCTTAGGGACAAAGATAAACAATCACAAGCATTGCCTCTTAAGGAGGACTTCAGACAGGTGCCTGGCCAAGTAACAGGCCAGGTCTTCCAGACTACATGAAGAAGAGAGGTTATACCTAATTGGTTAAGCAACCAAGCAAGTTCAAAATGAACTTAAGCAACTAATGTACCTGAAAACAATCCAACTCAATCAGTATACAACTCAAAAGTCAAACAGATAATCCAACAGTCAACAGACAATATACAATCAAACAAGCAAGGCTACTATATGCAAGGCACAAGCTCAACTCAAATGAGCTAAAAGCAACCTACAAAACAAATCAAGGTTAGTCAATATCAATCAAATAACCAACTCAAGCCATGTGAATTAATCTCCTTAAGGCCATGTACTTCTGAACCTGAAAACAAACTCAAACATGAGAATCAAACCACTAGGACAAGGCCTAGGGTCAAAGAAGGAGAAATAATCCAAAACAGAACATGAAAATTGACAAGAATCAAGCTTAATCAATCAAGAACATCATCCAAGTGGTCTCATGTCAATATCATTCATCAAATTCATTTCATAAAACAATCATGTCAAAGCATGCAAATTGAAACCACATAGAAGCCACAGAATGATCAAAGGCATATTAATTCCCAAATGGCTCAATAAATCTCAAGAAAAATCATGGCTAAATAGAACATATCAAATGATCAATACACCAAAAATCATGGCATTTGGACAAGTATAAGCATGGCAATTAAATTCATAAAGTCATGGTAAGCATAAACAAGCTCAAAGGAAGCACAAATTGATACATCAACTTAAGGCAATCCTAAAACAGAGATGACATGTGATAAATGACTCAAACCAAAGCCACAATAAACCTCAATGTGTCTAGAAACAAAGTGCAAAATTTCAAGTTCATATGATAAAGTATAAGCATTTCCTAAATCATGGAAGTTCAACACTCATCAAAGGTCCAAACATGACTAATCACCAAAGAAAATCCCAAACAAATCAGAAATGGATCCAAAAATTCTACAATAATTCATAAGCAATCTTAACATCCAGAAGGAGCATCATGCAAACATTCAGATCAATTAGCATTTATTTGGCATGGTAAATAAAATCAGCAAATCAAGCAAGCAAAGGTGTGACACACATTGTCACACCTACATTAATTACATCATATCTCATCAACCAGGAATGGGAAAAATGCAAACTCTATACCAAAAGATCATGCAAAGTGTCTAGTTTAAGCATGCAAAATTTCAAGAGTGTTGGATAAAATCTCATCATTTCACAATCAAAATGGCAAAGTAGATCAAGAAAACATACACACACACAATCCCTAAGTAAAATAAAAATTCATGCGTGCACAATTTCTGGAAAAATCACGATAAAATTCTAGAGATCATGAGGAAAACAACAAAAAAAACCACACATTATTTGGATTAATATTCATGCACTTATGAATTTTTAAATGAAAGAAAAAAATTAAAAAGCATGAACAAGGCATGGTATGAACTACATGGAATAACATGAAAATAATGCAAAAGGCAAAATGGAAACTGCTAGAGCCAAGGATCGAAGGGAGGCTGGTTTTGAAATTGAGCGCGCTACAGTGTGAAACTCACCGTTTCACTTAAAGCACCAGGACACGTGGTCCAATACATGGCCTAGAAACACAAAACGCATGCAAACACGAGACTATGAAGATCAAACAATTTCTGGAATTGAAAACCCTAGCCAGTTCATGCGCATTCATCATGTTCATCACCATCAAGAACAAATCATCACAGAAATTCACCAAACATATATCAATGGATTCGTCCTTCAACATACATCATCGATCCAGTATTAATTTAACCTAACTCTAACTGTATCAAACGAATCGAGCACAACAAGTTTCACATGTCAAAATTAAAATCAACATAACTACTTCAATATTGCATGAAATTAATGGATCTAAAGTTCAGCATGATCAACATTGAAGGATCTACAAGATGCATCTATCAATTTCACAAAACATGAGAGTCGAATTCTAACCTTGCTGGAGAAACAGAAGTGGAATCGGGCAATCTAGGCTTGGAAAGGATGAAACAGATCTTCTTCAACACTTGAATGAATGAATGGATGAAGAAATTCAGCTCAGTAGTGCTTGATTTGTCTAGAAATTTCAGTTGCCATGGATGATGCAAGGTTCAACAGTCCACGATTTTGCTTGAACTCTTCAAGATCTTGCTTCAATAATCTTCAATTATGCTTGTAGATGATGAACAAACCAAGAAATAGGCAATGCTTATGAAGAAATTCGATGAAAAAGTTGAGAGAAAATTGAGAGATATTTTCAGATCTAAAATTATGGAGTTGTTATTCTCATTTTCTGTTAGGATTATGATTATATATGGTGTACTAATGAAGCTCTTAATCCTAATTAGCCAAAACTCCAAGGATTAGTGAAATTGGAATGTTGATGCAAAATGGCAAAATCACCCTTTATGCATGCATGACAATGGAATAGTGATCGAGTTTGGCTTAAAATGAGTTTCAAAGTCTGTTTGGATGCAAATGAAATTGGTTGGAATTGAAAGCAATGCACAATTTTCAAATTAAAACTTTCCCTCCAAAATTCAAATGAATTTCAAGTGAAAAATCCAATATTTTTGTGATGAGAATTGATGAAATGTAATGCATGATTATGATAGAGCACATCAAGAGAGAAATGTTCCAAAAAGAACCACTTCAATTGGCCTTTTGGTGTGAAAGTTATGCAAGCTTGAAGTTCAAATTCCATTGACAAAGATTGATCCATAATTTCTTAACCACACATGAGAAATGGATGTTCTTGGACTTTTTGGAAAGGTGAGAGCAAGATCTTTAACTTTCATGTTGGACAAAATTTCATTTGAAGCATTCTTGATGATGTAATCTTGAGGAGAAGACCTTTCCATTTTTGGCAGTTTGAAATTACAGGTCACTTACTATTTTTGGAAACTTTTCATTTGACCTCAAATTCTTCAATGTTGGTGTTTGAAATGTCAAATGGGACTTGTATGGACATGAATGAGGTCTCTCTGACCATCTCCCACCTTCAAATCCCTGATTAAATGCACAGTTGACTTGTATTGACTTTTCTAGGGTTTCAGTTGACCAGGCTATGCTCAGATGAAATTCAAGCCTCTACCACTTGAGATCTTGATTCAAAATGATGCCATGGTTCATATGAACTCTTGTGAATGATCATGGTGCCCAAATTCTCAAGAATGGCCACCATCCATAGCTCAATGCTTGCCTTTGACTGGCTTGACCTAATGATTGCTTCATTTGCAAGTAACAAGGTTAGATGACAATATTTTTGTACTTTTGGTTAGTAAACAAATGAAAAGCAATGATATACAAATGAAAAACATGCTTGGTGATCAAGAATCACACTCAAAAGACAACCCACTCACAGGAAAGAAGGCAAGGTGCACAATGATCCTTGAGGCAATGATATGATATGATATGATGCCATGCGGGATCTTAGGGACAAAATTGGGGTCTTACAGTGAGGTGTGCTCTGAAGACTGTTGTGGCTGATGTTTTGGAAGCTATTCTGGTGCTGATGTTTGGAAGACTGAAGTTTTATTATTTTTTTGAAAAATGTGTAATTTGTGGCAGTCCTCATTGATGCCTGTTTGTAATATTTTGGGCTCTTAATGAGTTCCTGAACAATTATGTTTTAACATGTTATATGTTATGACATATGTGCTGACATTCTCTGCTAGGCTAATTGACATTTATTTCTTCTAATTGGTCACCTTTGGTCAATTTCTACTAAAAAGAGGGAGAAGTGTTTATGTGGAGCTGGAGCTGTGAGGAGATGTATGTAGCTGAAGGACAACTATTATTGAAGGAAGTGCACATGTGTTGATGTTGAAGCAAATGTCAAAATGACATTCTGGCTGGTACAAGTGTTGTAGTTACAGTAGCTGTTATTTTCATGGAAGATCTTTGATGTATGCACAGATTTAGGGGGAGAAGGAGTACCCTTGTGCATTTGTGTGTCTTACTAGTTGCATCCACAACTAGTAATTCTGTTTGTGTTACACAGATTTAAGGGGATGAGAAGTAACCTTGTGCATGTGTGTATTGCTAGTAACTATAACTAGTAATTGTGTTGCTTTTGTTGCTGTTTAAACTGTTGTTTAACTGCTGATAGTTTCTCTTATGAACAAAAAGGACAGATATATGTTTTAGCCAAAATTTGCCAAAAGGGGAGTTTGTTGGTTCTAAGTGTTGGCAGCAATTTTGGTAAAACAAAGAGTGTTCACAAGATGTTATATGTGATGTCTTAACATGAGATATCATATGTACCTGCTGGAGCTTAAGAAACATAATCATGCAGGATTGTTTCAGAATGTCATACACAAGGTCATGGCATCTGATATGTGTGTACCTGCTGGAGTTTAAATGAAAGACATGATCATGCAGGATTGTTTGAAGATGTCATACACAAGGTCATGGCATCTGATATGGTTGTACCTACTGGAAGTTATAAATGGAATTATGGAATTATGCAGGATTGTTCCAGGATGTCAGACCCGATGTCATGACATCCTGTACACAAAACATTCAGTGTGAATGTCTGGTGTTTTGTGATTGCACAATTAATGGCAATCTATGTATGATTGAAGATCTGATTTGCAGGCACATTCAATCATTAATTATAACCTGATTTACTTATTTTCCAAAGAGATCTAACCAGCTGTCATGAGAAGATTTGATTGGAAAATATATTAAGGGTTTTCAAGATGTCCAAGCCCAGTTGATAGCTTCTACAAAAAGGGACTTGGAAAACCTGTTTTAACAACACAACCAATACTGAGCGAAATATAGAGAGAGCTAGGGTTTGTGTCTGTTTAGTCGTGAGACTTGTAATCCATTCAAGTCATCTTTTGATGATTGAATTGGACTGATTTGTGGTTGTAATTTGTCACTCTAAAGCTGTTAAGCAAGAGTGTGTGTCTACTTGATCAAAGCTGTGAAGCAAGATCAAGTGTGTGTCTACTTGATCAAAGTTG
This sequence comes from Lathyrus oleraceus, assembly GCF_024323335.1. Taxonomy (NCBI): domain Eukaryota; kingdom Viridiplantae; phylum Streptophyta; class Magnoliopsida; order Fabales; family Fabaceae; genus Lathyrus; species Lathyrus oleraceus. Next base: position 111,614,677 of record NC_066579.1, on the reverse strand, counting down.
TGAAGCAAGATCAAGTGTGTGTCTACTTGATCAAAGCTGTGAAGCAAGATCAAGTGTGTGTCTTCTTGATTGAAACAGTGAAGTAAAATCAAGAGTGTGTTATTGAAAAGTGTTTTCTTTTCTCAAGGGATTGTTGTTTAAGATCACAGGTGTTATTGTAGGGAAGTGAGTGGATTCTCATATCTAAGAGTGCTTAGGTAGAAATTGCACGGGTAGAGATTAGGTGAGAAAGACTGTAACTTGTTGAAGTGTACGGAGAGTCTTTGAACTGATTCTGTTTTAGTGAATTTCCTTCCTGGCTTGGTAGCCCCCAGACGTAGGTGAGTTGCACCGAACTGGGTTAACAATTGCTTGTGTCATTTGCATTACCATTATGTATCTTTATCCTGTTTGTGTTAACAGATATTAGTGTCGTGACATTACCTTCGACATCTTATATTTGATACCAGAATTTCAATTGGTATCAGAGCAGGCATCCTGCTCTGGCTATTGGTGAGATCTAGGGATAACACTTTCTAGTACAATGGAGAGAGATAGAGGATCTGTTCACAGGCCACCAATTTTGGATGGTATTAACTACGACTATTGGAAACCTCGAATGGTAGCCTTTTTAAAATCTCTTGATAACAAGGCTTGGAAGGTTGTGCTGACAGGCTGGGTGCACCCTATAGTTACTAAAGAAGTAGAAGCCACTGCTGAGAAAAGGCCTGAAGAATAATGGTCCAAGGAGGAGGATGACCTAGCCCTTGGAAATTCTAAAGCATTGAATGCCATCTTCAATGGAGTAGACAAGAACATCTTCAGATTAGTAAACAACTGTGAAGTAGCTAAAGATGCTTAGGACATTCTCAAAACCACTCATGAAGGCACCTCTAGAGTAAAAATGTCTAGACTACAGCTGCTCACCACCAAGTTTGAAAACTTAAGGATGAAAGAAGATGAAAATATTCATGAATTTTACATGAGTATCCTTGAAATTGCCAATGCCTCTGGAGCTTTGGGAGAGAAGATGTCAGATGAAAAGTTAGTAAGAAAAATATTCAGATCACTCCCCAAGAGATTTGCTATGAAAGTAACAGCCATAGAAGAATCTCAAGACATCTCAAATATGAGAGTTGATGAGCTAATTGGATCCCTCCAAACATTTGAGATGGGAATATGTGATGGACCTGAAACGAAAGCCAAGAGCATAGCATTCATGTCAAACACTGAAGAGGAAGATGAGGAAGGTGGTCAAGATATTGATGAAGATCTGGAAAATGAGATAGCAATGTTGGGAAGACAGTTCAACAGACTGATGAAAAAGGTAGATGTGAGAGCAAAGGGCAATGTCAAGAACATCGCATCTGACATCAGTAAATCCAACATCTTTGGTAAGAAAACAAAGTCTGAAGAAAAGACCAAAGAAGTTCAGTGCTATGAGTGTAATGGGTATGGTCATATTAAAACTGAATGTGGGACCTACCTCAAGAAACAAAAGTGGAGTCTTGTTGCCTCTTGGTCTGATGGAAGTGAAACAGAAGAAGCTATAAACGATGTGACTACATTGACAGGAAGATGGGAGTCTGAGGAAGAGTCTATTGATAATGAAAGAACCTTTGAAGAGTTGGCCACTACCTACAAAGAGTTGTGCCACAAAAGTGCAGGAGTGTGCAGACAAGTTGAAAGCCAGAAGAAAGTGATAGCTCAGCTGGAAAATGAAAAGGAAGAGTATGTGGAAACCATCTCAAAGTTGAAGATTGAAGTTGTACTCTTGAATTCCAAACTAGATGAGATGACTAAGTATGTAAGAATGCTTAATAATGGATCTGCCATCTTAGACAAGATTCTCCAAACTGGCCAAATAACAGGAAACAAATCTGGCATTAGATTCAAGGCTGAGTGCAGTTACATTGGTTGCAAACCAAAATCCAAACCTAAGTGCAGCCATGTTAAAAGCAAACCTGAGATGTCACATCAGATGTCACAACAGCAGAAAGGGAAACATCAAAGATGGAGATGCCAATATTGTGGAAAATTTGGCCACCTGAAGCCCTTCTGCTATAAGCTATATGGTTATCCTGGCCCTGTTCAATCTCAATACCAATCAAGATCCAAGCATCACAGGACTGTCAACAAAAAGCAATGGGTTCCTAAGACAAAGGTTACAAGTCTAATAGCTCACACTTCCTTCAGAGTTTCAGCCAAAGAAGATTGGTATTTTGACAGTGGTTGCTCCAGACATATGACTGGGAACAAAAATCTGCTAACTGAACTTCACCCTCATGCCATGAGTTATGTTACCTTTGGTGGTGGTGCAAAGGGTGAAATCAAGGGAATGGGTAGGCTGGATTGCCTTGGAGTTCCTGACCTTGACAATGTCCTACTTGTTAAGGGATTAACTGCTAATCTTATAAGCATCAGTCAACTGTGTGATCAAGGTCTGAATGTAAACTTCACCAGAACTGAATTTCTGATTACTAACAAGGAAAATGAAGTAATCATGATGGGAGTTAGGTCCAAAGACAACTGCTACATGTGGAGCTCTCAAGAAACTGGATACTCTTCAATGTGTACCTTAGCCAAAGAGGAAGAAGTGAAGATATGGCATCAAAGATTGGGCCACCTGCACCTTAAAGGTATGAAGAGGATCATATCAGTTGAAGCTGTTAGAGGAATTCCCAACTTAAAGATTGATGAGGGAAAAATCTGTGGAGAATGTCAGATTGGAAAACAAACAAGGATGTCACACCAGAAGCTCAGACATGACACCACTACCAAGGTTTTGGAACTCCTTCATATGGACTTGATGGGACCCATGCAAGTAGAAAGCCTTGGTAGAAAGAAGTATGCATATGTGGTGGTAGATGATTTCTCCAGATACACCTGGATCAATTTTATAAGAGAAAAATATGATGTATTTGAACTTTAAGGAGCTTTGTCTGAAACTTCAAAGAGAAAAAGAAAGTTTGTTATCAAAATTAGAAGTGATCATGGGAAGGAATTTGAGAATAACAAATTTGTTGAATTCTGCTCTTCAGAAGGAATTCATCATGAGTTCTCATCTGCCATCACTCCCAAGAAAAATGGTGTGGTGGAAAGAAAAATAGGACTCTTCAAGAATCAGCCAGAGCTATGATTTATGCTAAGAAATTGCCCTACCATTTTTGGGCTGAAGCCATTAACACAGCCTGCTATGTTCACAACAAAGTGACATTAAAGAAAGGGACTCCCACAACCCTATATGAAGTCTGGAAAGGAAGAAAACCTACAGTCAAATACTTCCATGTATTTGGTAGCAAATGTTATATCTTGGCTGATCGTGAGCAAAGAAGGAAGATGGATCCCAAAAGTGATGAGGGAATATTTCTGGGCTATTCAATAAGCAGCAGAGCTTACAGGGTCTTTAATTCCAGAACTAATGTATTGATGCAATCCATTAATGTTGTGGTTGATGACCAACAGGCTGAAGTCACAGACGATGTCGAGACATCTCTGAATGATTCTCCAGCTGACTTCTCAGACAAAAATAAGGAAGGAGAACCTCCTCAAGCTGAACCTGAAGATGACAAAATCAACAAGGGACCCTCTATCAGAATTCAGAAGGATCATCCGAAAGATCTTATCATAGGAGATCCAGATAAAGGAGTCACTACTAGATCAAGGGAAGTGATCTCACATGGCTGCTTTGTGTCAAAGATTGAACCCATAAATGTCAAGGAAGCCTTGACTGATGAGTTATGGATCAATGCCATGCAGGAGGAGTTAGGCCAATTCAAGAGGAATGAAGTATGGGAATTGGTTCCTAGACCTGAAGGAGTAAATGTTATAGGTACAAAGTGGGTATATAAGAATAAATCTGATGAACAATGGGTTGTTACTAAAAACAAAGCTAGATTAGTAGCTTAAGGATATACTCAAGTTGAAGGAGTAGACTTTGATGAAACATTTGCTCCTGTAGCTCGCCTTAAGTCCATTAGATTGTTGCTTGGAGTGGCATGTATTCTGAAATTCAAACTGTTTCAAATGGATGTAAAAAGTGCCTTCCTAAATGGCTACTTAAATGAAGAAGTATATGTTGAACAACCTAAAGGATTCACAGATCCAAATCTTCCACAACATGTGTACAAATTGAAGAAAGCCCTCTATGGGTTGAAGCAAGCTCCCAGGGCTTGGTATGAGAGACTCACAGTGTTCCTCACTGACAATGGATACAGGAAAGTGTAACACCCCAAAATTTGCCCTCCTCATTCATGCATTCATTTAGCATTTCATATTGCATTTCATCATGTCAATCAGAATTAGATCCAAGAAACTTTTTTTTAAAAAAAAATAAAAAATAAAAAAAACAAAAATAAAAAAAAATAAATAAATAAATAAATAAATAAATAAAACGAAAAAAAAAATTACAAAAATAAATAAATAAATAAAAATAATAATAAAAAAAATAATAATAAATAAAATATAATAGAAAAAACTTGGACTTTGACCTCTCTCATTTGAGCCCACAAAGCCATGAAAATCAGGTTATAAAAGAGGGAGATCAGACAGAAAAAGGGAGAGAAGCAAAGACGTAGGCATAAGACGCGATGTCTTAGCGAGCACAATTACCCTTAACCCCTAGGTAGCCGAGCTACGAAGACTCTGATTCTCAAATTCAGATGAGATACGTATGCAGTGGATGCGACATCCGCGCGAGTCATTTTCATTTAACCCCCTTTTTTTAGTAAATAACACATTAGATAAACCCACACCCTTTAGACAAGAACTACAAAAGTGGATCCCGTAGAGTACTACGGATGCATAGGGGTGCTAATACCTTCCCTTCGCATAACCGACTCCCGGACCCAAGATTTTGTTGCGAGACCCCGTCTTGTCCTTTCCTTTTTCAGGTTTACTTCGAGCGTTTCCTTTCCCTCCTTTGGGATGTATAACGCACGGTGGCGCCTCTTCTGTCATTTTCTTTCGCCGGTTGTTTTTTCGTGCACTGTATTTTTCAGGTTGCGACAGCTGGCGACTCTGCTGGGGACACTAAGAAGTTGACCTCTTGCTGGTCCATCTTCCCTAAGCAAGTCCCTCCTAGCTTGTGTGATTTCTTGTTTATTGGGTGTTCATGCTTTTGTACCTTTATTTGCTTACCTGCTTGCATGCATCTGTTGTATCTGTTGGATCTGTTTGTTTGTTTGTTGGGATGGGGTGTTCTATGAGAGATAAGCCCATTACCCAGGCTTGAGTGTACACACAGGTTTTAGAGTGGATAATCATGAGGCTTGCGTGGCGTGTTGCTACGTTAAGTCGTTCGTGAAGAACCACACCCAGACGAGGTTTCTTTTGGATATATTATGTCTTACGAGTGTTCCGTAACGGCAGGATGTTCCTCTAGAAATCGTCGACTCTAGTGACCATTTCCCGAGAACTCAATCGAGGCCTCTCCTTCGAGACGTGATTATGTTAGCTCTGGTGGGCGCATTCTCGCTGCTCAATCCGAGGATCCCGAGACTGGGAACTTTCTATTAGGATGTCCTGTTGAGGGGAGACAATGGAGGTCTTTTGTCCCGTAATAATACCAAACCTTCAGTGGTAAACGTATTATTCGCGACTGAAGGGCTGAAGCTAACGAACTTCTGTTCTTAGAACCTACCAATGAGGGGCGGGCTAAATTCAGGAAACCTTAACCTCCAACCAACCTGGTTTGTTGAAGCAGAGTTCTGATTTTGTATTATAGTCCTCAGTGGGTTTCTCTTCAGACAGTGCAACCTGACAGATGTTCAAGCGGATCCAGCAATTCTGATTGACATGCCTTCGCATTGCATAACATCATCTGCATATTTTCATCCAACATCTCATGCTTATTCATTTGCAGAGTATTCCCTTTCAAAAGGGGGGTGCCCTAAAAATTGAATAAGCAGTGCATCGCATACCATGCATATTAACCCTTGTTTGTTTTGCAGGAGTCACCACAGTGTCTAATAATAATAATAATTTTTTACAAAAATAAATAAATAAATAAAAATAATAATAATAATAATAATAATAATAATAATAATAATAAATAAAATATAATAGAAAAAACTTGGACTTAGACCTCTCTCATTTGAGCCCACAAAGCCATGAAAATCAGGTTATAAAAGAGGGAGATCAGACAGAAAAAGAGAGAGAAGCAAAATACTCTGAGGTTTCCTTGAAACAAAACCCTTGACAAAACCTGGAGAGAAACCTGACAGAGAACTCAGAGCAACCCTCAGGCAGCTCTGAAGAATTCAATCTGACTCACACACTTTCATCTCACGCAAACCCTAACATTGCCTTGCAAACCCAGCCGTGCCATTTGATTTCAACCGGTCTCTCCCATCAGGTTTGCCTCATTCCCATGATTTTATGCTCTTAATTTGGATCATCTGAATGTATGAGGTATGATGGATGAATTTCATTATGTTTTTGCCCACGGGTTTAATTATGCATGAATGGGTGAAACCTATGCCTTGAATGTTTAATCACATGATTTCTGAAATGTATGCCACAGGGTTTGAGTTTTCTGAAACCATACTGTTATCCATGAAAAAAATGCTTATCGTGTTTCACTAACCCTTTTGTTGAGTTTTTATGAGGGCTCACAGACTCTTGCAGAGATGGTTTGCGTGGTTTTCCCACTTTATTTGTGGGATATCCCCTGGAGGTTCATTCCGATTACCTATACTGACTCACCTTTCTTTGATGGCATTAGCTTGGGAGATCCCTGGGTTTCTTACTCCTTTAATTGTTGTTACTTCGGATCTTTATCCGTGTGGTACTTTTACCTCTTTTCCGCATTTTATCGCTTTCTTAGCTGGAAGACCTCGATAGGAGGCATTTGTTTTCTTTTGTTTATTTACTTCTGAGCCCCTTGTTGGCACATTTACTTTATACATGTTTGTTTTGTATGTGTTCGTATCCCTGCAGGTAGCGCGGTTCCTTCGACAAGGACTGCCTTTTGCCCTTGAGCACCCCAAACCCTAAAACCCAAAGCACCACGTTAACTCCTTCTACTACAGGCGAGTAAGTCTCCAAAGGTCGAGCATCCGGTAGATTTCGTAGTGATGTCGTTCGTCCAAAACCCAATCCATAACCCCATAGTTAGCTGAACTACGTTTTGCTCTGATTCTCAGGCCAGATGAGATACGTAGGCATAAGACGCGATGTCTTAGCGAGCACAATTACCCTTAACCCCTAGGTAGCCGAGCTACGAAGACTCTGATTCTCATATTCAGATGAGATACGTATGCAGTGGATGCGACATCCGCGCGAGTCATTTTCATTTAACCCCCTTTTTTTTAGTAAATAACACATTAGATAAACCCACACCCTTTAGACAAGAACTACAAAAGTGGATCTCGTAGAGTACTACGGATGCGTAGGGGTGCTAATACCTTCCCTTCACATAACCGACTCCCGGACCCAAGATTTGGTTGCGAGACCCCGTCTTGTCCTTTCCTTTTTCAGGTTTACTTCGAGCGTTTCCTTTCCCTCCTTTGGGATGAATAACTCTTCTGTCATTTTCTTTCGCCGGTTGTTTTTTCGCGCACTGTATTTTTCAGGTTGCGACAGAAAGGAGGTATTGACAAAACTCTATTTATGAAGAATGAAGGGAGGAAGCTCATGGTGGCACAAATATATGTAGATGACATTGTATTTGGTGGGATGTCAGAACAGATGGTTGAACATTTTGTTAGACAAATGCAATCTGAGTTTGAGATGAGCCTTGTTGGAGAGCTGACCTACTTTCTTGGGCTACAAGTCAAACAGATGGAAGACTCTACCTTTCTATCTCAAAGCAAGTATGCCAAGAACATTGTGAAGAAATTTGGCATGGAAAATGCAAGCCATAAAAGGACACCTGCTCCTACTCATGTGAAAATCTCCAAAGATGAAAATGGTGTCAGTGTAGATCAGAGTCTATACAGAAGCATGATAGGTAGTCTGCTATATCTCACAGCAAGCATACCTGACATTGCATTTGCTGTAGGTGTTTGTGCTAGGTATCAAGCTGAACCAAAAGTCAGTCACATAAACCAAGTGAAGAGAATACTGAAATATGTCAATGGCACCAGTGACTATGGGATGTTGTCTACTCATGGATCTGGATCCATGCTGACTGGTTACTGTGATGCTGACTGGGTTGGAAGTGCTGATGATAGGAAAAGCACATTTGGAGGATGCTTCTTTTTGGGGAACAATCTGATTTCATGGTTCAACAAGAAATAAAATTGTGTATCTCTATCCACTGCTGAAGCTAAATACATAGCAGCTGGGAGTAGCTGTTCTCAACTGGTCTGGATGAAGCAAATGTTGTCTGAATACAATGTCACACAAGAAGTCATGACATTATAATGTGATAACCTGAGTGCTATAAATATTTCCAAAAATCCAATTCAACATAGCAGGACAAAGCATATTGACATTCGTCATCACTTCATTAGAGAACTTGTAGAAGAAAAGATCATAACTCTGGAGCATGTTACCACTGAAAAGCAATCAGCTGACATTTTCACTAAAGCTTTGGATGCCAATCAATTTGAATGTTTAAGGGGGAAGTTGGGGATCTGTGTTCATGAGAACCTATAGCAAGTAAAGGAGTTTGTATTTTTTTATCCTAGAGGAAATTTCTGACTGTGTGAGGTGTGCTGTGAAGACTGTTGTGGCTGATGTTTTGGAAGCTATTCTGGTGCTGATGTTTGGAAGACTGAAGTTTTATTGTTTTTTTGAAAAATGTGTAATTTGTGGCAGTCCTCATTGATGCATGTTTGTAATATTTTGGGCTCTTAATGAGTTCCCTTGATTTGTTCATTATCTCAACTATCACAGCTGTGTATGATGATGGTTTGTATCTCCTGAACAATTATGTTTTAACATATTATATGCTATGACATATGTGTTGACATTCTCTGCTAGGCTAATTGACATTTATTTTGTCTAATTGGTCACCTTTGGTCAATTTTGACTAAAAAGGGGGAGAAGTGTTTATGTGGAGCTGGAGCTGTGAGGAGATGTATGTAGCTTAAGGATAGCTATTATTGAAGGAAGTGCACAGGTGTTGATGTTGAAGCAGATGTCAGAATGACATTCTGGCGGGTACAGGTGTTGTAGTTACAGTAGCTGTTATTTTCATGGAAGATGTTTGATGTATGCACAGTTTTAGGGGGAGAAGGAGTACCCTTGTGCATTTGTGTGTCTTACTAGTTGTATCCATAACTAGTAATTCTATTTGTGTTGCATAGATTTAGGGGGAGGAGAAGTACCCTTGTGCATGTGTGTATTACTAGTAACTATAGCTAGTAATTGTGTTGCTTTTGCTGCTGTTTAAACTGTTGTTTAACTGCTGATAGTTTCTCTTGTGAACAAAAAGGACAGATATATGTTTTAGCCAAAATTTTCCAAAGGGGGAGTTTGTTGGTTCTAAGTGTTGGCAGCAATTTTGGTAAAACAAAGAGTGTTCACAAGATGTTATGTGTGATGTCTTAACATGAGATATCGTATGTACCTGCTGGAGCTTAAGAAACACAATCATGTAGGATTGTTTCAGAATGTCATACACAAGGTTATGGCATCTGATATGTGTGTACCTGCTGGAGTTTAAATGAAAGACATGATCATGCGGGATTGTTTCAAGATGTCATACACAAGGTCATGGCATCTGATATTGTTGTACTTGCTGGAAGTTATAAATGGAATTATGGAATTATGCAGGATTGTTCCAGGATGTCAGACCCGATGTCATGACATCCTGTACACAGAACATTCAGTGTGAATGTCTGGTGTTTTGTGATTGCACAATTAATGGCAATCTATGTATGATTGAAGATCTGATTTGCAGGCACATTCAATCATTAATTACAACTTGATTTACGTATTTTCCAAAGAGATCTTACCAGTTGTCATGAGAAGATTTGATTGGAAAATAGATTTAGGGTTTTCAAGATGTCCAAGCCCAGCTGAAAGCTTCTATAAAAAGGGACTTGGAAAACCACTTTAACAACACAACCAATACTGAGCGAAATATAGAGAGAGAGCTAGGGTTTGTGTCTATTTAGTCGTGAGACTTGTAAGCCATTCAAGTCATCTTTTGATGATTGAATTGGACTGATTTGTGGTTGTAATTTGTCACTCTAAAGCTGTTAAGCAAGAGTGTGTGTCTACTTGATCAAAGCTGTGAAGCAAGATCAAGTGTGTGCCTACTTGATCAAAGCTGTGAAGCAAGATCAAGTGTGTGTCTACTTGATCAAAGTTGTGAAGCAAGATCAAGTGTGTGTCTTCTTGATTGAAACTGTGAAGTAAAATCAAGAGTGTGTTATTGAAAAGTGTTTTTTTTCTCAAAGGATTGTTGTTTAAGATCACAGGTGTGATTGTAGGGAAGTGAGTGGGTTCTCATATCTAAGAGTGCTTAGGTAGAAATTGCATGGGTAGAGATTAGGTGAGAAAGACTGTAACTTGTTGAAGTGTACGGAGAGTCTTTGAACCGATTCTATTTTAGTGAATTTCCTTCCTAGCTTGGTAGCCCCCAGACGTAGGTGAGTTGCACCGAACTGGGTTTACAATTTCTTGTGTCATTTGCATTACCATTTTGTATCTTTATCCTGTTTGTGTTAACAGATATTAGTATCGTGACATTACCTTCGACATCTTATATCTGATACCAGAATTTCAGTTATAGTTATAGTTATGGTTATATTTGTAAAAGGTCTTGCCTAGGGCGATGCCCTTGAACTGCTTAGAATTGGCGGCGACAGAACGTCACTTAAAGGTAGGTATCACCTCGCCCCACTGTCTTCCCTTACGGAACTACCACATTTCTATACTTTATAGCAAAGATCCTTGTTTCCCCTCAGAACAACATCACATTGTGGGACTATATAGCAAATATCCTTGCCACTTATCAAGGAGAAATCTCAATATTGGACTTCATAACGAAGATCCATGTCACCCTTCAGGGAAACATCGCATAGCTCGACTTAATGGAAAAGATCCTTGCCTCCCCTCAAGGAAACATCTCATTGTTGGAATTCATGGTAAATCTCCTTGCCACCCTGTAAGACCCCAATTTTGACCCCTAAGATCCCTCATGTCATCTCATAACTTTGCATTGGCATTTGGATCACACCTTGGTATTCTCCCCACCTATCATTTATTGGATTTGCATTGGGAGATATCACCAAGCATATGTGATTGTATCATACTTTATTTTCTTTGTTTACTAACCAAAATACAAAAATATGTCTGGTATTCCCGAAGGCTGTTGAGAATGTCGTAGTTGGAAACAAGGTCAAGGTGGTTGTTCCTTCGCTTGATCCTATTAACACTCCAATCTGTTAGTCTGGTGAGTCTAGCAGTTTGAAGATTAAGGATGAAATGATGAAGCACCCCGTCTGATAAAGAAGAGCGAGTTTAACATCGTGGAGCAGCTACTACAAACGCCCTCCAAGATTTCTGTTTTATCTCTATTAATGAATCCTGAAGCACACCTTGAGGCTTTTAAAAAATTACTTGAGCAAGCCTATGTTGAACATGATGTTACAGTTGATCAATTTGATCACATCGTTGCTAACATTACTGCGTGCAACAATCTGAGTTTTTGTGATGAAGAGCTTCTTGAAGAAGGTAGGAATCATAATCTAGCTCTCCACATATCTATGAACTGTAAGGAGGATGACTTGTACAACGTCTTGGTAGACATTAGTTCATCTTTGAAAGTTCTACCCAAGTATACCTTGGCTAGGCTATCTTATCAAGGAACACCTATGAGATATAGTGGTGTAATTGTGAAGGCGTTTGACGGTTCTCGCAAAACCGTCATTGGAGAAGTTGACCTCCCAATTAAGATTGGTCCGAGTGATTTCCAAATTACTTTCTAGGTAATGGATATCCACCTGGCCTATACCTGCTTATTGGGTAGGCCATGGATTCATGAAGCAGGTGATGTCACGTCAACTCTACACCAAAAGCTCAAATTTGTCAAGAATGGGAAGCTCGTTATTGTTGGAGGTGAGAAGGCATTGTTGGTGAGCCACTTATCATCTTTCATATATGTTAAAGCCGAGGAAGCTATTGGAACTCTATTCCAAGCTTTGTCTGTGGCAAATATGATCCAGAAGACTGGGGAATTCATGTCTTCTTTGAAAGATGCGCAAAATATTATCCAGGCTGGTGACACAGACAATTGGGGTCATGTCGTGGAAGTGGTTGAGAACAAGAATCATGTCGGTTTAGAGTTCGAGCAAGGGTCATTCAAGAAGGAAGCCAAGGCTATGCAACAGATTTTTCATAGTGGAGGGTTCATCCACAAGGAAGAACAACACTCAGTTGCGATCCTTCATGAAGATGAAGATGAGAAGGAGACGGTGCCAACTTTGTAATGCATGGACATATTTGCAACAATTGGGTTACTGTTGATGTTCCTATTATAACTCATTGTTCAAAGTAATATACCTTATTTTTTAAATAAAAATCCTTCTCCTATGCCTAAGAGAGAAGTGAAAACATTGTCAAGCATTTTCAATTATCATCAATAAAATGCGATTTTATTCATCCACATTTATGTTGTTTTTACCTTTTGCTTTTTTCTGAAAATGGTAATCACAAAAAACATAACTAGACAATAATTTTTCCCATATATTCATAATATTTGTTTGCACTTCATATTTCTAAAATCAAAATATCAAATCATTATGCAGGTTGCTTCTCAAACCCATTGAAAATAATGACTCTACTCCTTCTCCAAACATTGATTTCCCTGTGTTCGAAGCTGAGGAAGAGAATGATGATGAAGGCGTTTCTGATGAGTTATCTCATTTGCTTGAGCATGAGGAAAGACCAATCAGCCATTTGAAGAACAAATTGAGTTGGTCAACTTGGGTTCAGAAGATGATATCAAGGAGGTCAAGATTGGGTCACAACATTATCTAGAGGTTAAGAAAGGGTTAATTTGAGCTTCTCCGAGAGTACTCTGATGTGTTTGCTTGGTCTTATCAAGACATGACAGGTATTGATACCAATATTGTGGAGCATAGATTGCCGTTGAAGGAAGAATGTCCTCCAATCAAGCAAAAGTCAATAAGAACTCATCCTGACATGGCAGTGAAGATCAAGGAAGAAGTCCAAAAGCAGATTGATGATGGATTCCTTGTTACCTTTGAATATCCTCAGTGGGTGGCCAATATTGTGTCTGTTCCGAAGAAGGATGGAAAAGTATGCATGTGCGTCGACTATAGAGACTTGAACAAAGCTAGTCCTAAAGATGACTTTCATATGCCACACATTGATATGTTGGTAGATAATACAACTAAGTTTAATTTTTTCTCTTTTATGGACGAATTTTCCAGTTATAATCAGATAAAAATGGCACCCGAAGATATGGGAAAAACCACATTCATTACGCCTTGAGGAACATTTTGTTACCGAGTGATGCCTTTTGGTTTGAAGAATGCTGATGCAACATACCAAAGAGCCATGACCATTCTTTTCCATGATATGATGCATAAAGAGACTGAGGTCTATGTTGATGATATTATTGCCAAATCAAGGTTTGAAGATGAGCATGTTGAGCACTTATTGAAGCTATTCCAGCGTTTGAGGAAGTACAAACTCCGCTTGAATCCCAATAAGTGTACATTTGGTGTTTGCTCTGGTAAGTTTTTGAGCTTTATTGTCAGTGAGAAGGGTATTGAAGTTGATACTGCCAAGGTCAAAGCAATATAAGAAATACATGCGCCCAAAAATGAGAAGCAAGTCAGAGGTTTTCTCGACTGCTTGAACTATACTTCAAGATTTATATCGCATACGACTGCCACATGCACGCCTATATTAAAGCTCCTTTAGAAAGTAGTCTTGTGATTGGACCGAGGATTTCCATAAAGCTTTTGACAGTATTAAAGAATATCTACTTGAGCCTCCGATTTTGTCTCCGCCTGTTGAAGGAAGACCATTAATCATGTATGTGAATATGCTTGAAGAGAGTATGGGTTGTGTTCTTGGTTAGCAAGATGAATCTGGTAAGAAAGAATATGCTATTTACTAACTCAGTAAGAAGTTCACCGATTGTGAGTCTCAGTATTCCATGCTTGAGAAGACATGTTGTGCTTTGGCTTGGGCTGCTAAGCGTTTGCGCCAGTATATGTTGAATCATACTACTTGGTTGATATCCAAGATGGATCGAATCAAGTACATATTTGAAAAGCCTGCTTTAACTGAGAGGATTTCCCATTGGCAGATGTTGTTATCTAAGTATGATATTAAATACCGAGCTCAAAAAGAGATTAAAGGTATTGTCTTGGCTGACCATTTGGCTCACCAACCTATTGATGAATATCAGTCAATACAATTTGATTTCCATGATGAAGAGATATTGTATTTGAAGATGAAAGATTGTGATGAACCATTGCTTGAAGAAGGGCCAGAACCTGGTTCCCGTTGGGGCATGGTATTTGATGGAGCTGTTAATTCATATGGTAATGGCATTGGGGAAGTGATTATTACTCCTCAAGGCACTTTTTTCCATTTACAGCTAAATTAACCTTCAAATGTACGAATAATATGGCTGAGTACGAAGTCTGCATTATGGAGCTCGAAGAAGCCATTGATCTTAGAATCAAATATCTCGACGTCTATGGAGATTCAACTTTGGTTGTTAGCCAGATTAAAGGTGAAGGGGAGACGAATCAACCCGTTTTGATACCATATAGAGATTATGCGAGATGGATATCAACTTTCTTTACAAAGATTGAGTTTCATCATATCCCTCGAGATGAAAATCGGATGGCAGATGCTCTTGGAATGTTAGCTTCCATGATTATTGTGAATTATTGCAATAAAGTTCCTCGATTGACTATAATGCGCCTTAATTGGCCAGCTCATGTATTTACTATTGAAGAGATCAAATATGATAAGCCATGGTACCATGATATTAAGTGTTTCCTCCAAAGTCATATTTACTCGCTCGGGGCATCTTTGAAATACAAGAAGACTTTGAGAAGGTTGGCTGGCAACTTCTACCTGAATGGTGATGTGCTTTACAAGAGAAATTTCGATATGGTTTTGCTCAGATGTGTGGATAGACACGAAACAGGCGTATTGATGATAGAAGTCCATGAAGGTTCCTTTGGTACTCATTCCAATGGACATGCTATGGCAAAGAAGATGTTGAGAGCAAGTTACTATTGGTTGACAATGGAACCTAACTGTTGCAAATACGTGAAGAAATGCCACAAGTGTCAAACCTATGCGGATAAGATTCATGTTCTTTTGAAACTTTTGAATGTCATTTCCTATCCATGGCCCTTCTCCATGTGGGGAATTGATATGATTGGCATGATAGACCCCAAGGCATCAAATGGACATTGATTCATTTTAGTGGTTATTGACTACTTCACGAAGTGGGTCGAAGCAGCATCGTATGCTAATGTAACCAAGCAAGCTGTTGTGAGGTTTATTAAGAATTAGATCATATGCCGATATGGTGTTCCAAGTAAGATCATTACTGATAATGGATCGAACTTGAATAACAACATGATGAAAGAGCTCTGCAAAAACTTCAAAATAGCACATCATAATTCTTCTCCCTACAGATCCAAGATAAATGGGGTTGTTGAAGCTACGAATACGAATATTAATAAGATTATCCAAAAGATGGTTGTGACGTATAAAGATTAGCATGAGATTATCATGTTTGCTTTGCATGGGTACTGTACATCCATCCACACTTTGACAGGGGAAACTCCTTTCTCTCTTGGTACCATACATCAATGCGTGTGTTAATGGAAGCGAAGTTGACCGTGTAAGACCCCAATTTTGACCCTAAGATCCCTCATGCAATTTCATCATAAGCCTTAGCATTGGGATCATACCTTGGCATCCTCCTTGCCCCTCTCTCATTGGGTTTGTTTTGGTAGAGATCACCAAGCACTTTGGATTGTATCATACTTGTATATTATCATTTATACTAACCAAAATACCAAAAATATGTCTTTGTATTTGCCTAACTCTTTTTTAGGTAGGGCATGATCTCCATTGATCTATCAAGTTCATATCTAGGGTTTGAGACCCTCATGACAAAGAGCACAACCATGAATTGATCCAAGAATGGTTACGAGCATCATTTATGAGTTTCATTGATTCCTACATGTTATATTGATCAAGTTTACTTCAAGAGTTTGAGGGTGATTTGCCTTGGAAACCTTAGTTTGATTGGGTATCTTGAGTAACTTCTCCAACAAGCTATCTCACCAATTGATCAAATTTCTCAAGGGACACTTAAAAATTCATCATCTTATGCATATATGATCTACCATGAGCCAAGAAAGTCATAAGAATTGAAGGTTAGCAAGTTGGTTGATGGTGGTTGGTCAGATGAATTCATCTGATCAAAACTGGGTCCCCCTAGACCCTATCTCCTACAATTTTCACCATATGAAAATGATTCCAAGATAAACGTTACTATAAATGACATTCCAAACAACTTTCATGTTGATACCTAGAGCTAGTTTTGATTGTAAAGTCATTTTCTATGTTGAAACATTATACGTCATTTTGTCAAAACCCTAATTTGAAAGTCAACTTCCCGAGAACATAACTTGCTCAATTTTTATGAGATGAAAGATTTCCAAGCTTCACAATCAAATTTAAGGTGTCTAATTAAACTTTTATGTTTGGAGTGAGAGCTAATTCAACTTTTATGAGCATGTGATATGAGGTTACATTATAGGTCATTTGTGACCTATGCCATTGAACAAGTGATTTTTCCAAACTTCAAAATTGCATAACTCTATCATTCCAAATCCAAATGACATGAAATTGGTGACCATTTTGAAGGTCTTTGAAATAGATAAAACTTTGCTGAAGACACTTTTCTCATTTAAAGCTCACATAAAAAGTTAAGCAAGGTGGAATATTGAGGTATATGGCTTGACACTTAGAAAAATTTTCAACATGTTGAAATTTCCAAACTTACACCTCAAAATTCTACATGTTCCAAGATGCAAATGAAAAAGTGTTGAACGTGAAAGTTGTTCTTCTTGATCTAACCTTTCCAAAAAGTCCAATTTCATCCATTTTGGACAAGATTTGCTAGGGCTGCGCATGGCTTGAACATTGCATCATCATTTGACAAAAATCAAACTTCAAGTTTCCTTGTACAATTACCTAGCACTCCAATTTGATTTCAGACTTGTTCACACTCAATTATGGATCAAATGGAATGACCTTGTGGGTCTGTACACACCCATGCACACATGCATCACTCATTGCCAATTTTGGAAACTCAATTGTAAGGTGCAAATATCATGTGATTCAGCTATAAATAGAGCACCATATGCTCAGAATTGAGGACTCCTTCGCGCCAGCTTTGATCCCAAACACCAAACTCTTCCATTTGAGAGGATAATCCTGAGAATTTCCTTTAGAAATTGAGTTTGAATCTCACTGTTTTGAGATTCAAAACTCCAGGGATCCAAGACCTTTTGTGCATTCTAATGTACTTCTGCAAGCATCCTGAGCAAGATCAAGCACGAGCCAAAGCAAGAAAAAGTGAATCCAGACCTGCATTGAAGGTATTTTCCAGAAGATTTCATCTCTTCGATTCTCTCTCAATTCCACTCAATTCTCTTGGATCTTTGGTTGTCTAAAGTTCTACCAATGTAGGCAAGAAGATTGAGTTGCTTAGAGGTCAAATCGAAGCAAATCAGTTGACACGCCTCAAAATTCAACTCCTCATATCTACCTATATATGTGGAGTTAGTTAAAATTGAGGTCAGCATGCTCTATGCCATTTTTTCTTTCAGATCATGTCCTCCTTTTTTCATTTTCTTGATGGTGATGAGTGAACCAGTCCGGCCAGGGTCATCGGAGAAGATGACCGGCCTTTGGACTCCGGCGATGCGCTGGAAGTGTTCAGAGCCATTGATCTGTTTGAAATATTTTTAATCTCACGCGTTGGTTCTGATTACCATCCTTGTGGCGCATTAGCTTAACTCCACGGTGGAAAGCGCACTGAGGACCACTTGATCTGCCACCTTAATTAATGAGGGAGATCAAGTGGTCCACGTTTTTTTTATTATTTTCTGATTTTCTTTTATTCCTTTTATTTTCATTAATTCATATTAATTTTAATATTGATCCAAAAAATGTTAGAGTTTCATCAAAAAAATTCAAATATTTTCCTCTTTCATATTCTAAATTAATATTATTTTTTGGATCATTATTAATATTTTTCATGATTTAATTGATTTTGTGTTTATTTTTAATTGTTTAAAAATACTTTTAAGTCTTTAAAAATTCTGAATTTTTTTCTCCAAGGTCCTTTGACCTTGTTTGACCTATGATAAATCTCGTGGCCATTTATTTGGTGTTTTGATGAGGTTTTAGGAATTTGACAAACCATATTTAATTTAAATGCCTTATTTTAGTTTTTCTTTAAATTGAATAAATGCCAAATAATTTTGTTGACCAAGGTTGATTTGACTTTGTCAAGTTAATATCATTGGATTTAGGGGATTAATGGAATGTACATTCCATCTCCCAAAATGAATGAATGATATTAATTTGGTAAAAGTCCTCCTTTGATCAATTTGAGTTTTGATCCATTCCCCTCCCTCTTCATCTCATTCCCCTTCTTTATGCATTCATCTCATTTGGTCTATGATATCTCAAAGTCCTAAAGCTAGTTGATTAAAAAATTAACATGAGTATGGATGAGATTAGGCCACCTCTTTTACATATTCTTTTTGTGTGTGGTATGTTTCATGAGCATAGTCCATTATACTATGTCTCTAACATGCATTAACATAAAAATTCTATTGCCCGATCTCAAATAGTTGTGACTTCTACATAAGTCTATTTACGATTGCTTAACATAGCGCTAAATTTGTGACACAAAAGGCATAGCATTCTAGTTAGTGAGATTGTAAGTCTCCCCTCTTTCATGGTATTGTGTGGAAACTTGGCCTTTTTTCCTTCCTTTGGAAGATGTCTTGGCTCAAGGATCCATGCTTGTGATAAGTGGGTTGAGTGTTCTCCAAAGAATGTCTTAAAAAATGAAAAGCAAAAGCAAAACAATATGAACTTCTAAGCCATTAACAACTAACTTTTAATTTCAAGCCATTTACTTTAATGTCATTTAATTCTAGCCTTTATTCATTTTCTATTGTTCATATTGTTGCACCCCAAAATTTGCCCTCTATTTTTAACTCTAACCAATTTTTTGTTTCACATTCATTTGCATCATCTTCATAGCATAACATTTTTTTCTGTCTTAATATTAGCCGGAATAATTTCTCGGAATTTACAAACAGACTGGTCAAATCCCAAAATTTGCCCGTTAATATTACAAGGCATTTTTCAAAACACTCCAACTTATTTTTCAAGACATTGATCTTAAGGGAACGAGACCCCGCATACAGGTGGCCAAATCCAGAAAATGGCCTAAACTGACTTGCTCGCTAGGCGAGCAAATCCTTTGCCTAGCGAACCCCTCGCTATACCACTCGCCTAGCGAAGCTTGCGAATACCAGAATTTTTGGGCTTCATTCTGAGCCCATTAGGTCACAAAAAGCATTATAAATACCAGCACTTCAGTCAGAAAAAGGCGAGAAAGAAAAGAGGGAGATCAGCGAGGACAGAGGCAGACGGACGGAAACCCTAGTAAAGAAACCCTAACAGAAGCAACACAACAAACCCTGGAGGCTAACCTAGAGAATTCAGAGCAACCCTAAAGGAAACCCTAAGGAAACTCATCTGCACTAAGGTTACCTCCGTCCAACTCAATCTGACTTGCCAATTCAAGGTTGCAATTCAATTGCAAACAGGTTTGCATTACTATTACCGCTTTATGTTCTTAATTTGCATATGGCATTATGGTTGAATTTATAAAAATATCTTAAGTTTTGCATGTGAATTTAAGTATGTATGAATATCTTGGATGTTTAACCATGTAATCTCTGTAATGGATGCCATAGGGTGTGAAGCTTGCTGAAATTGTACTGTTATCAAAACCAGAACCCGCAGCCGCTCGTTAGCACATCGCTAAGCGAGCATGTAGCGAGTATTCGCTAAGCCTTCGCTAGGCGAGGCAGGATGGAACGTGACAGTCGCTGACTTTTCTGTTCTGATTTTTGCTCATCTGACATGTTTTATCATAGCCATGCATTGTTTACCTGACCCTATTACTGTTGTGATTTCTTTTGTGGTGTAATTCTCGATTGCACCCTAATTTGGTATTCTGACCTGTTTGCTGAATTTTGTAAGGGTTCACATACTCCCGGAAAAGGTAGCTTGCTAGGTATTCCACTTTATTTGTGGGATACCCTTGTGGGGATTCATCCTAATTACTTAATTGATTTTAATGTGGAGATTCATCTTAGTTACTTAATTGATTATAATGTGGAGATTCATCCTAATTACCTAATTGATTATAAAATATTGCCTTTGAATATGTGATCTTGGACCTCTCTTTGTTGCCTTACGGTATTACGGTATTACGGTCATGTCCCGCGAAGGTGGGGATACACTTAGCAAAGACCCTTCGATTAAATCATCATGTCCCTATAAAATAAATCATAGTCCCTCGGATGTTGCCTTCGAATATATGATTTTGTCCCTCGAGGCCCCTTCGGTGTAGCCTACGGTTAAATGATGATCGTCCCTTCGAATGCTAAGGTATCCTTACAGATGTTGCCTTCAATGACCAATCGATGACCCTACGATGTCCCTTTTACATCCAAAGGATAAAACTACTTACCTCTCAATAGTAAGGACAGTTTTACCCTCATAAGGATAGGAAATGCCCATAAAGACCTTGGGTAGGTATAACTCTTAATTGCTGACTCACAACCTAAAACATTTTTCATACATCACACTTTGCAAAACATCCACTAGAAAATCACCACTTGGTATAAATTCGTACTAGAATCATTGCCAAGTTATATTTTTCTAAACCGCTTTCAAAATTAAACGAGATAAATACTTTGTATACATTCGTACAAGAATCATTACAAAGTTAAACTCTCTTTTCAAAACATTTTTTAAGCAATTCACAAACACTTTTTTTCAGACAAACATAAGTGATCAAGCAATTAAGAGCCCATGGATAACCATGGATACAAAGGGTGCTAACACCTTCCCTTTGTATAATGTACCTCCCGAACCCAAAATCTAATTAAGGTCTTTCCTGTTCTTTTCCACCTTTCCTTATTGGATAAAAGAAAAGTCGGTGGCGACTCTTGCTATCCGCGACATTTGCTTTCCAAAGCAAAAACACATCAAAAGTCCAGTCCACCGTATGACAGAACTGGCGACTCTGCTGGGGAATAACAAAGAGAGGTTACCTTAAAAACAAGATCACTTATTTAAATTGTCTGATTTACTTTTAAGGGATTGCTTGGGTATTCTATGCTTGAGTGAAAGATCCTATACCCGGATCTAGTGTACCTTAGGTATGTAGCAATAGATCATCGCGACTATCCGGCGTATACTGGAATGGTTAAAATGATGGCTACGGTTAATGTGACACTTTGATGTCCTGATTTTCCTCATGTTTACTTGAGGAGAAATTTGGCGTCTGCGTGGTGTCATCAAAGCATTAACCAGACCTTTAGAACCCTAATTGACTCATCCTAGCCATTAGAAAGTAGTGAGATAACTGACTTCGGTTCCGACTGGGGTTGGTTGAGACTCGATACTACACTCTTTGAGATTGGACTTTAGGGAAGCTTCGGTCAACCACTTGGTGTTGCACTGAAGTGGACTTAAAGAAAGGTCAATGATTTGAGATCCTTCTAGGACCCGGTTACTATTCTAGGACAGGTTGAACCAACCAAACTTCAGTGGGGAGGGTACTTACCTACGGAACTCATGCAAGCCTTAAAACTTAGGAGTGATGATTGTGTGACTTGCTTGTGCTTGTTATTTACATAACATCATAACATCATAACATCATAACATCATTGCATTGTACTAACCATTTCCAGGACTCTAAACATTGAAAACATTTCATACATTGCATAGCATAACATAACATTGCATAACAGGTACTCTAAAGGGATCAATGTTCTCACGATCTTCCTATTGCAAACAGAAAAATGGACCTCGAACAAACTGTCAAAGATCTCCAGGCTCAGAATGCTCAATTCCAGGAAATGATCTTGAACTTATCCAAGGGGCAGGAGGAACTGAAGGCTCTCTTGCTCAAGAAAAAGAAAGACAAGAAACCTGTGAGTTACATCAACCCGGGAAGAAGGCTCAGAGGACAGGCTGCAGGAGTCAAGATTAGAATTCCGAAGGATCAAGAAGAGGAGACAGAGAATGATTCGGAGGAGAAGAATGTTGATCTCTTCAACCGTGAGGACGACGATGAAGATTATGAAAATGAACAGTACTCTCCAAGAGATGATAAGTACAAGTTGCTGGAAGAACGTATGCTAGCTATGGAGGGTCAAAAGGCGCCCAGTCTGGATTACGAAAGCTTGGGTTTGGTCTCTGATGTGATCATTCCCCGCAAATTCAAGGTCCCCGCTTTCACTAAGTATGATGGGGCATCTTGTCCTCAGATGCATCTGAGAGCTTATGTGAGAAAGATTCAGCCGTATACCACTGATAGGAAACTATGGATCCATTTCTTCCAAGAGAGTCTGTCTGGCACACAGTTAGAATGGTACTATCAGCTCGAGAGCTCTGACATCCGCACCTGGACTGATTTAGTGACAGCTTTCTACAAGCATTACCAGTATAATTCTGAATTAGCACCTACTCGGCTACAGTTGCAGAATATGACTATGGGATCTAAAGAAAGCTTCAAAGAATATGCTCAAAAATGGAGAGATTTGGCTGGCAGAATCAAACCCCCCATGACTGATCGAGAATTAGTGGACATGTTCTTGAGCACACTGACTGGCCCATTCTACAGCCATCTATTGAGAAGTTCCTCATCGGGTTTCACTGAACTTATATTAACAGGTGAGCATGTTGAACGCGGAATTCGAAGTGGAAAGATACAGGCGGCTACCTCTGATCCTCCAGAGACTCCTAATGACATCACCGCCCTTCTGCCTAACCATGACGAGACTGTCAATGCTGTGGAAGATGCTGATAACGATTGTGACTTGGATAGTTGGATTTTCCTAACAATTGGTGACGGACTCAATAATTGGAAGGCTGAAGACACTATCCTGATTTCCTTTAGTCAGGAGTAATTGTTATTGCTTATTTTAATGTATTAAATTTTGTTAAAGGTTTTGTCATTTTTATAAGCATATTCACATTCAATAAATCAATGGACCTTTTTGCATTCAAATATTGCGCTCTTTATATTTCCTGTCATCTTTCAAATAAGCTATGTTTTCTTGCACACACTCACGTAACAATTTGCCGATCCATATCCACTCTGGATCTTGTTGGTAATAACTCTGCTACTGTTCATTATGACTTTGAAAATCCGATCTACCAAGCCGAGGATGGAAGTGAGGAAGATTGTGAAGTACCTGAGAACTTTCCAGACTGTTACTGCAAGAAGAAAAGACCATACAGCCGCAGGAATAATCAATTGAAACTGTGAATCTGGGTACTGAAGTAGACAAGAAAGAAGTCAAAATAGGAGCAGGCTTGGAAAACAGTGTCAAAGAAAGATTGAGTCGGATGTTACGTGACTATGTAGAGGTTTTCGCTGGAAAAATCAAGAGATGATGAATGTCAAGAAGCTTTTGACAAAAATCAAGAAGTATCTCCAAGAACCTATAAATCCGATGCCACCAGTTGAAGGAAGACCTCTAATCATGTATTTGACCGTGTTAGAAAATTCAATAGGGTGTGCTGGGGCAACATGACGAGTCTGGTCGAAAAGAGCATGCAATATACTACCTTAGCAAAAAGGTACCGAATGTGAAACAAGATACTCACGGCTCGAGAAAGCTTGCTGTGCTTTGGCTTGGGCTGCTCGCCGACTAAGACAGTATATGTTGAATCATACCACTTTATTGATTTCTAAGATGGATCTTATCAAATATACATTTGGAAAACCTGCTCCCTCCAATTTGAGCAACAAGATGATTACTGAACTCTGCACGCAGTTCAAAATAAAACACCATAACTCTTCTCCGTACCGGCCAAAGATGAACGGCGCCGTGGAGGCTGCTAATAAGAATATTAAGAAGATTATACAAAAGATGACAATAACATACAAATACTGGCATGAGATGTTACCATTTGCTCTTCATCGGTATCGCACCTCAGTACGAACTTCGACAGGGGCAACTCCTTTCTCTTTAGTCTACGGAAGGGAAGCCGTCTTACCAGCGGAGGTTCAGATTCCTTCTCTAAGAATCATGAAAGAGGCAGGTTTAGACGAAGATGAATGGATTCAGACTCGATTCAATCAGATAAATTTGATTGATGAGAAGAGACTTGCGGCTATTTGTCATGGGCAGATATATCAGAAGCGCATGACCCAGGCATTCAACAAAAAGGTCAAGAGACGGGTGTATCAAATCGACGACTTGGTGATCAAGCGTATCCTTCTACCAAAAAGTGATCCCAGGGGCAAATGGACTCCCACATACGAAGGGCCATTTGTAGTTAAGAAGGTATTCTCCTGTGGAGCCATGATACTTGCTACGATGGAAGGCAAAGACTTCCCACATCCCATGAACACAGACATAGTTAAAAAATACTACGCATAAAAGAGACCCGCTAGGTCGACGTACCTAGGCAAAAGTAAGGGCATCCCGGCGAACCAAAAGGGTTCGGGCAAAAATTAGGGATAAACATATAAAAATGTACACCCGGCAAGTCGAAAACCTGAAAAGGCGGCTTCGGCAAAAAAGGGTATCCTGGTGGACTGAAAACCTGAAAAGGCGGTCCAGGCAAAAATTAGGGATTTAAGCGTATGACTATGTCCCGTTCTCAGACAGCTTCATCCAAGTTCAAGGGGTTAAACAAGCCAATCACTTCTATCCGACAGCAGGAGATGAGATGCTTGAAGACATAATGACAGTAGTGGAATTAAAATCAATAGGACTTTTTCTGCATAGCTTTCTCTTTATTTTCTTGACAATTTCCTCTTACTAGGATTTCTGTCTCCTTGTACACAAATTGCCTGTTCATAGGCCCTCTTTCAAAATCAATACAATTTCATTTCCAAAAAGATGCTTTTATTTTACTTTCTCTGTTTTGTTTGCATAAACGTCCATTGATTTAGTTCGAATTAATATATGCATTTGAATATGATTAATGTTTACCAAAAATACATGCATGAAATAGCAATAATAGTTACCGAAAGACTTTAGGGTCGAGGATAAGGTCTAACCATGCTTTCCAACAAGTCCGGTTACAAATCCTGTTCCCCAGCATAAACCAGTTACTCCCCAGAAGGAATTGGCATCGCTAGACAAACGGATCATCTCCTCCATCCCCCAGCCAGACTCTGTTGAATATCTCTACCATCAGACAGAAATCAAGTATCCCCAGCTAAGAGAGGGTCATCGATACAAATGTTCCCAACGAGAATATTGGGATTTATTCTCCCCTGGAAGAACCTTCAGATGCATAATTCATTCATTACATCATTTCACAGCATACGCATGCATACAATGTTCGCATTTACTTTCGAAAGCATAAAACATCTCATGCATCATGACATGGCATGAAGCTAACTTTGTTTTTCAGGTTAATTATCCTCCTGATACCGTTAGAGTAAAGATCCATTCAGACGGACATCTTTATCAATTACATTCAAGATTAAACTACACCTCTCAAATACAATCCATATGGACATTCATTCCGACAAGCACTCTGATGGTGGCATCTTTAAGCCCACCCCAGGTATTCATTGCAAATACAACATATACAAATACTATCAGATATAGCCTAGCGTACGGTTCATTCTGATTCAGCTCAACATATGACTCCTTCAACTCTGATGCGATCTGACGTACGATCCATTCTGATCCTCAAATCCTCAGATACTGCCTAGCGTACGGTACATTCTGGGGTGTAGTCTAGCGTACGACTACTTTCTTCTTCAGATACAGCCTAACGTACGGCTCATTCTGCAACTCAGATACGATCTAACGTACGATCCATTCTGATCTTCAAATCCTCAGATACTGCCTAGCGTACGGTACATTCCGGGGTGTAGTCTAGCGTACGACTACTTTCTTTTTCAGATACAGCCTAACGTACGGCTCATTCTGCAACTCCAATACGATCTAACGTATGACCCATTTGGATCTGCTACTCAGATACGATCTAGCATACGATCCATTCTGACCCTTATATCTCAGATACAGCCTAACGTACGGCTCATTCTGCAACTCAGATACGATCTAGCGTACGATCCATTCTGATCTTTCCTCCCCAACGAAGTCACCCGCCTAATGGATAACTCATTCTGTTATTCAGATACGATCTAGCGTATGGTCCATTCTGATCCTTTATCCCCAACAGCGTATGATCCATTCTGATCTCTCATCATCAAACTTCCTGGATGGCATCTTTCAAGGCAAACGGTCTATACGAATATCTATTCCCTAGTCCAGGATATTTTCAGGAGATTTCATCCTGGATGGCATCTTTCAAGGCAAACGGTCTATACGAATGTCTATACGAAGATCTATTCCCTAATCCAGGATATTTCCAGAAGAGATAATCATCACGAAGATTTATTTCTACTGGTTTATTCAACAATTCAAAACAGTTCAGAGACGATTTATACGAAGGTCTAGTGCTGATACTTAATTCAGAAAGAAATCGCCACGAAGATTTGGTTCTGACACTTAAATTAAAAGTATGTTCTTAGATACGATTCAGAGACGGCCTATACGAAGACCTAGTACTGATATCCAGTATCAACATCAAGATATTATCACCTCCTGATATTATGGATGGCATCTATAAGCCCATCTCCAGTTCTTCCAAGTGGCATCTTCAAGCCCACTTAAGCATATACAACCAGTCACCAGTGTTACTTTACGCACCGGCGAGTGCAAATTTTTGGGCTTTTGTGTTCAATCCCCTTCAACCTTCCAAATCAAGAATGGCACACAGGCCAATCTAACTCCTCAGGTTTCAGGAAATTGAACAGGGGCAGCTGTTGCACCCCAAAATTTGCCCTCTATTTTTAACTCTAACCAATTTTTTGTTTCACATTCATTTGCATCATCTTCATAGCATAACATTTTTTTCTGTCTTAATATTAGCCGGAATAATTTCTCGGAATTTACAAACAGACTGGTCAAATCCCAAAATTTGCCCGTTAATATTACAAGGCATTTTTCAAAACACTCCAACTTATTTTTCAAGACATTGATCTTAAGGGAACGAGACCCCGCATACAGGTGGCCAAATCCAGAAAATGGCCTAAACTGACTTGCTCGCTAGGCGAGCAAATCCTTCGCCTAGCGAACCCCTCGCTATACCACTCGCCTAGCGAAGCTTGCGAATACCAGAATTTTTGGGCTTCATTCTGAGCCCATTAGGTCACAAAAAGCATTATATATACCAGCACTTCAGTCAGAAAAAGGCGAGAACGAAAAGAGGGAGATCAGCGAGGACAGAGGCAGACGGATGGAAACCCTAGCAAAGAAACCCTAACAGAAGCAACACAGCAAACCCTGGAGGCTAACCCAGAGAATTCAGAGCAACCCTAAGGAAACTCATCTGCACTAAGGTTACCTCCGCCCAACTCAATCCGACTTGCCAATTCAAGGTTGCAATTCAATTGCAAACAGGTTTGCATTACTATTACCGCTTTATGTTCTTAATTTGCATATGGCATTAAGGTTGAATTTATAAAAATATCTTAAGTTTTGCATGTGAATTTAAGTATGTATGAATATCTTGGATGTTTAACCATGTAATCTCTGTAATGGATGCCATTGGGTGTGAAGCTTGCTGAAATTGTACTGTTATCAAAACCAGAACCCACAGCCGCTCGCTAGCACATCGCTAAGCGAGCATGTAGCGAGTATTCGCTAAGCCTTCGCTAGGCGAGGCAGGAGCGAACGTGACAGTCGCTGACTTTTCTGTTCTTATTTTTGCTCATCTGACATGTTTTATCATAGCCATGCATTGTTTACCTGACCCTATTACTGTTGTGATTTCTTTTGTGGTGTAATTCTCGATTGCACCCTAATTTGGTATTATGACCTGTTTGCTGAATTTTGTAAGGGTTTACATACTCCCGAAAAAGGTAGCTTGCTAGGTATTCCACTTTATTTGTGGGATACCCTTGTGGGGATTCATCCTAATTACTTAATTGATTTTAATGTGGAGATTCATCTTAGTTACTTAATTGATTATAATGTGGAGATTCATCCTAATTACCTAATTGATTATAAAATATTGCCTTTGAATATGTGATCTTGGACCTCTCTTTGTTGCCTTACGGTATTACGGTCATGTCCCGCGAAGGTGGGAATACACTTAGCAAAGACCCTTCGATTAAATCATCATGTCCCTATAAAATAAATCATAGTCCCTCGGATGTTGCCTTCGAATATATGATTTTGTCCCTCGAGGCCCCTTCGGTGTAGCCTACGGTTAAATGATGGTCGTCCCTTCGAATGCTAAGGTATCCTTACAGATGTTGCCTTCAATGACCAATCGATGACCCTACGATGTCCCTTTTACATCCAAAGGATAAAACTACTTACCTCTCAATAGTAAGGACAGTTTTACCCTCATAAGGATAGGAAATGCCCATAAAGATCTTGGGTAGGTATAACTCTTAGTTGCTGACTCACAACCTAAAACATTTTTCATACATCACACTTTGCAAAACATCCACTAGAAAATCACCACTTGGTATACATTCGTACTAGAATCATTGCCAAGTTATATTTTTCTAAACTGCTTTCAAAATTAAACGAGATAAATACTTTGTATACATTCGTACAAGAATCATTACAAAGTTAAACTCTCTTTTCAAAACATTTTTTAAGCAATTCACAAACACTTTTTTTCAGACAAACATAAGTGATCAAGCAATTAAGAGCCCATGGATAACCATGGATACAAAGGGTGCTAACACCTTCCCTTTGTATAATGTACCTCCCGAACCCAAAATCTAATTAAGGTCTTTCCTGTTCTTTTCCACCTTTCCTTATTGGGTAAAAGAAAAGTCGGTGGCGACTCTTGCTATCCGCGACATTTGCTTTCCAAAGCAAAAACACATCAAAAGTCCAGTTCACCGTATGACA
This sequence comes from Lathyrus oleraceus, assembly GCF_024323335.1. Classification (NCBI taxonomy): domain Eukaryota; kingdom Viridiplantae; phylum Streptophyta; class Magnoliopsida; order Fabales; family Fabaceae; genus Lathyrus; species Lathyrus oleraceus. Next base: position 111,585,491 of record NC_066579.1, on the reverse strand, counting down.
CATATCATTCTAATTGTTTATGTTAATGCAATTTTCACTTTGTCCACTAGGACCATATTGTGTGATATATCTTGTTTGTGTATACTTTACTTGTTTGTATGGTCTTTGACCATTAATGTACATAATAACAACAAAAACCCTAAAAAACTTTTGTGTGGACTGTTGGCTTGATCTTGGACAAATGGACTTAGAATTTAGGCAACATTCCGATGCTAAAGGACTTGGCCAATGCCAACTTTCTGTGAAACCAAGTGCTTATAATTTGAAACTTCATCTGATACATCATTCAAGATCCCTCTGGGTTCATCTGCAACATGATCATTGTGAAGTTGTTATTTTGAACCTGTGACTTGTGGAATTCATCTGTTACATGGGCTAATTTTAAGAAGATCATGGAGTGACTAAAGCTTGGATGTGTCTATCTTTATTTGATGCCTTTGCTCTTCAAGATTATATAATTGTGCATTTGTGTGTTGCTTGATTCTAAATGTCCAATGGAATTCTGGGTTTCTATTGACATTCTTGTCTATTGGATTGCTACCCATTTGGTTAGATCTTTTCAACTCTTAACTTTTAATTTTGTGCATAGGATTAGTCTCTTCATCTTCTCCCTATTTCTTTAATTTCAAAATCTCTCCCTCTATTTTCAAAATCTTCTTTGATTGAACTTATTTTGTTCTAAACTTTGACCATTTTGCAAAAAGATAGAAACTTTGGCCTTATTCCATTGTATTTTCAAACTTCTTTTCTTAAATCAAATTTGTAAATAAACTTAACTATACTTGACCTAAACTTTCAAAAAGCCAAAAAGAACTAACTCATTCAAACCATTTTTAGGCCTTTGTGCCTTTCAAACTTAATTTTTGTTAAAAGAAATGCATCCACTCTGAAATTTGTATCACGAACTACGAGGTTTTGATCCCTCATTTTTATGTTGGTAGGTAGGCACAAGTTCGAAGGGCTTGTCAAACACAAAAATATAATTAATGAATTATTTTCTCATCCCCCCATTCTATTTGTTTGTAAATATCATTTTTGTACCAAATACATATGCACACAAAAAGGGCTCCCTAGGAGTACCTAGGACACTTTGGGTGCTAACACCTTCCCTCTGTGTAACCAACCCCCTTACCTGTAATCTCTGACATTTTATTAGTTTTGATTTGAAAACTTCTTACTTTTGGGGTTTGTTCGTACTTTTCCCTTTTTCACCTGGAAACAATAAAAGTGCGGTGGTGACTCTTGTTATTTGATCTCTAGCTTATCCGTAGCTTGATGGCCATGAATTTACCGCTACAAAAATTAAGTGGCGACTCTGCTGGTGAGTAGTCTCCAGTGGGTTTTGCCTACTTTTTGTGTGTATATATTTGTATATATGTGATGTTTGTATATATGTATGTGTGATACAATCTGCTTGTTGTGCTTGGTGATCTCTGAGTGGTGAGATAAGTTCTAACCCGAACTTGAGTGCAATTAAGATAGGAGGATGGTATAGTCATTTTAGACTTGTGTGGAGTAGTCCTTAACAAGTTGGCTTGAGATCCATCTTCTCAGTGGAGACTCTTTTGGATTTGGGAAAGTCACACAAGTATTTATGGTTAGGCATTACTATCTCTAATTTGGATCCGAGAAGCTGAGGATCGTAGAACATTTACCCCCTCTTGACCTATTTAGGACGTAGTGCGGAAACTGTTTAAGTGTAGAGTTGATAATAGTTGTTACGCGATACTACACTCAGACGATTTTCTCTTGAGAATATTATGGGTCGATGAGTCAGTCAACTTAACCTGTAATATCCGATAGATGGAATTAGGACTCTGGGAACTTTTTAGAACATGGTCTACATGTTTTATCCTTAGTTCACTCCTTTGGTATCGTTCTTACCCAGACTCCATGCTCGTGACTTACAACAAACCCTTGATTCTTGGTTGATCCAATCAAGTCTTGTCAATATCAATGGAACTTGGGTGTTGATAAGGTGTAAACCATAATCCACCAAAATGGATGATTGATCTTGACAATGACTTGATTCATCCCTTGACCTTTGTTTTCCTTGTGTGTGATCCCTTATTTGTGATTGTTGCATTCATGCACTCATGCGCATCATAACATTCATCATACGAAAATTTCAAGGAACCGATGTATTATTTGCAAATATTTTCAGACCATGAATTATGGACGAAGGAACACTAAGAAGTACAGTTTCAGATGTCTAGATTTGAAAGAGTTAAGGAAGCTATCATCTTTTGTATTAGATCCCTTGGACTTCAAACAAAGTCATGGGAAGCTTTTGTCCATCTTGTATGCCGATGTGGTTGAAGGACTCTTGAGTGTATTGGTGCAGTTCTATGATCCTCTCTACCGTTGTTTCACTTTCCCATATTTTCATCTTGTGCCTACATTGGAGGAGTATTCTCATCTCTTGGGGATACTTGTTTCTAGTAGAGTTCCTTTTAGTAGATTGAAGGAGATTCCCCGATCTAATCTTATTGCTGAAGCTCTTCACTTGAAGAAGTCTGAGATAGAGGCTAATTGGGTGAAGAAAGGAGGATTGTTTGGGTTGACATCTGATTTCCTCATCAAGGAAACTACTTCCTTTTCTCAAGCCAGTAGTGTGGATGCTTTTGAAGCTATCTTTGTGTTGCTCCCTAACTTTGACGGTTTTGTTGATGTTAACACCATTAAACTTTTCTTGATTGGGAATCATGTGCCTACTTTATTGGGTGATATGTATTTCTCTTTGCATCTAAGGAATTCTAAGGGTGGTGGAACTATCGTCTGTTGCATTCCTCTTCTGTACAAGTGGTTTATTTTGCACTTGCCTCAGACACCTGCTTTTGTGGAGAACAAACAATGTCTAAGGTGGTCTCAAAGACTTATGTCTCTCACTAATGATGATATAGTTTGGTATGATCCGTCTTTAAGCAGTTTGGAGATTATTGATAGTTATGGTGAATTATCTAATGTGCCTCTCATTGGTACACAAGGAGGAATTAACTACAACCCTGCTTTGGCTCGTCGTCAGCTTGGGTTCCCCTTGAGAGACAAACCTAATAACACTTTGTTAGAAGGTCTTTTCTATCAAGAGGGTAAAGATCCCCAACATTTAAAGCAGAAGATTGTGCATGCTTGGCATAATATGCATAGGAAAGGAAGATCCGAGCTTGGACCGTGCAACTGTGTAGCTTTGGAGGCTTACACTCTTTGGGTGAAGAAGAGAGCTTTGGAGTTGAAGATGCCTTATCCTTGTGAAATAACTATGTTTATGGTTGTGGTTGAGCCATTAACTCTCCCTAACCAAGATGTAGAGGAGTTGGAAGACGCGCTCGTCAAGATGAAGTAAGAGAAGGACATGTGGGAAGAGCGTTTTCGTGCTTTGAGTAAAAAGCATGAGGAGTTGCAGTTGGAGTCTGAGGACAAAGATGAACTCATTGAGCTACTTGAAGATTGAGTATTGAAGAGACAGAGATAGCCAGAGGTTTCATCTTCTAGCATGCCTCAGCCTTTCGTTGCTTGAAAGAAGATTGTTGACCAGCTTGTCCTCGAGAAGACTCAGATGAAGGCTTCATTCGAGAACGAGATCTGTCGCATTCGAAGGAAGTACATGCCTTCAGCCAGATCTTCTGATGTTGTTAGGGATCCTTAGGATGACTAGTCTCCTTTTCTCTTGTATTTTTTATTTGATTTCTAAAATTGTACTCAGTTTAATCCTTCCAATTATATAAATGAAAAAGAGATTTTTGGTCATATAAAAATTATTTCAATTGTTGATATATATGTTTGCAAATGATAGAGTAAGTTCCTTGAAAACAAAAATAAATAATCAAGCATTGGATTTCATGCATCATTTGCATAAGCAGGTTTCTCTTTCACCAGATGTCTTATTGGTGTTTCTTTTGTGCTTTAGCCAAGCTGACTCACCGGTACAACACCCGCGCCAATCATCTGAGAATTATGGAGCATCTAGAGCAAGAGAGCAGAGAGCTGAAGGACGACATTGCCCGCCTGATTGCCATGATGGATCAGTTCTCGCTGCTCAGAGTCAAACTTCTCCAACGCCTACAACTCCTACTGTGAGGACATTTATTTCAGAGGTGGCTACCTCTACCATGCTTTCTTCTACCTCTCATTTTGCACCCACTATGCCTGCCGGATTCCCGTGGGGAATGCCGTCCAACTTTATGCCTGAAGGCTTTGCGCCTACTTTTGCTTCCATGCCGACATCTAGCCCAGTCATGTCTGTGCCACCTCCTGTTGTGCACACCTTACCTCGTGTAGAGGACACCATTTATCACTCCGATTCGTCTGAGGTTCCAGATGTCTACGAGAAAATGGATGAAATGAAGGATCATTTTCTTGAGCTGCGCAAGGAATTGAAGACATTGAAGGGTAAGGACTTGGTTGGAAAGAGTGCTGCTGAGTTGTGTTTAGTGCCAAACGTCAAGATCCCGGTGAAGTTCAAAGTGTTTGACTTTGAAAAGTATAAAGGGAATACTTGTCCGCTCAGTCATCTAGTGATGTATGTTCGCAAGATGTCTACTCAGACCGATAATGATCAACTATTGATCCATTATTTCCAGGACAGTTTGACTGGTGCTGCACTCCGTTGGTATATGGGGTTGGATAGTGCAAGCATTCACACTTTCAATGACTTGGGAGAGGCTTTTGTCAAGAAATATAAGTACAACGTAGACATGGTACCTGATAGAGACTAGCTGAGGTCTATGTCTCAGAAGGATAAAGAGACATTTAAAGAGAATGCGTAGAGATGGAATGGAATTGGCTACCCAGATCACTCCTCCTTTGGAGGAAAAAGAGATGACAAAGATCTTTCTGAGAACTCTAAGTTCATTTTATTATGAACAAATGATTGCTAGTGCCCCTAGGGATAACATGCTGATCTTCCCCAAGAGCTCACATCGACGGGAAGGTTTGGCACCTCGATGTCGGCTCTTCGCCACCTGGAGCTGTAGTAGGTTCCAAGGGTTGGGTTATTCGCCCATTAAAGCGGTACGTGAGTTGTGACTTTACCGAAATGGTAAACATGGGGATGAGGCTTGAGGAAGGAGTCCGATAGGGACATTTGTCGAAAGATGAGGCATCGACGAGCAAGAGGTATGATAGAAATTTCAGCAAGAAAAAGGACAATGAAGCGAATGCAATAAGCAGTGGGAGGCAGAGGAGGCCTCAAATCAGAAGGAATCCAACATCCCGTCAACATCACCTTCAAGTATCTTCTGTTATCCCTATGTTTTCTAATCAACAATCAACACCAGTTCAACAACCACAACATCAATAGCAACAACCTCAACAACGAACAAACACCTACGACAATAATACTACCAACTATCGCAACGCGAAAAACAATCGGCGGAAAATACAGAGCCGCCACCAACGCTATTCATCCTATGACGGAAAAGGAGCGCAGGACTAACCTAAGAAAGGGAAAGGAATGGTCTTACGACCAGAGATTGCAAGGTACGGGAGTCGGTTACGCAAGGGGAAGGTGTTAGCACCCTTCACGTCCGCCGTACTCGACGGGATCCACGCTCAAAAGATAGCTCAAAGAGTAAGAAAAGGGTTGCTGCTAAACTGCTTAAAGAAATTGCACAAACTAGAATAATAAACAGGTGAAAGAAGAAAGAAGACGGAGGAAATGGACTCGGCAGGATGTTGCATCCTGGGCCTACGTAGTTTGTCAGAAACAAACATCAGAGTCAACGTAGTTCAGGAAAAGGGAGACATGCTCGCTAGGACATCGCGTCCTATGCCTACGTATCTTCTCTATCCAGAGGAGAATCAGAGCACTCGTAGCTCGGCTAACGCACGCCGAAACAAGACACCAAAACGGGACCCTGAGACGTCAAAAGAAACACTCAAAAGGAAATAGAATGCCAATACATGGACTTATATCCGACTCCTAACAACAACAAACAAAAGGAAACAGAATGCCAATACATGGACTTACACCCGACTCCTGACAATAACAAACGCTAACCCGCGAACACCAAAGATGAACCCCAAATGATAACAATCATCATGAATGAACCCCAAAGATGAACCCCAAACGAATAACAAGTAACCAAAGTGAACCCCAAAGATGAACCCCAATATGAATAACAACCGTCACAAAATGAACCCCGAGATGAACCCCAAATGATACAGGTAAACCCCAATATGAACCCCAAGTGATACAGGTAAACCCCAATATGAACCCCAAGTAATAACAGAAGAAATCCCCCAAGGTATAAACATACCACACATGTCCACGCTGAACAAACAAGTACTCACACACAAGACAAAGAAAAGGGTGAACACACACAAGACAATACAGCAAAAAGAAAAAGGCTGAACACACGCAAAAAACAAAGAAAGAGGTTGAACAAACAGAGACTTAAAAAAAAGGGTGAACAAACACACGAAAAGAACAAAACAAAAAAAAGAAAAAGGGTGCCCGGAGAGATTGCTCACAACCTTCTGCCTACGTATCTTATCTGGTATGAGAATCAGGGCGACGTAGTTCCCCTAAATGTCCTCAAAAGGACCAGCATCAAATTAATAATCAAATGCCTCAAATGGCCTACGCCATGCAATGACCAAAAATAGGCACAAAATGAACTTCCAACTTAGAAAAATCATATCAAATCAGAAATGCATGCAATGACTTTGAGATTTTTTGTATAAGTTCCCCATGGCATGAATATTCAACATGCAAAAGATCAAATCTAGAATGATGCAAATGCTATGTGAACAAAAATACACCAATTCAATGTCAAAAATGTGACACAAATTGTCACATTTATCTCCATGTGTCAAAAATAATGATAGCATATGAGAAAAATTCCAAACCAATGACCAAAAATTCATATCATGTGTGAATGTCATCTATGTAAAAAATTGGATCAAATGGCTCAACATAGAGAATTTCACAATGCATTGAATGCAATAGGTCAATTTGGCACAATGTTGATTAAAAAATTCACACATAAAAATCCAGCCAGCAAAAATTCATGAATTTAACGTCATAAAAATGTAGACATCAATACAAAACCATGAAAAAAAATTGGGACTCATTTGGATCATTTTTGCATTTTTTATGATTTAAACAAAACAAACAAAATAATTGAATAATGCATGAAAATTGGAGGGAAACAAATTAATTTGAATTAAATCCAGAAAATCCACAACCATTGGATATGGCACGCTGATGAGATCAATGACTCTCATTCAAACCACCAAAACGCAGCGCTTCATTAAATGACTCAGCACACATTCACTAGTCAACTACACGCGTGGCTTTGGTCAAGGCATTCATAACCAACCAAACTTCCACGCCACAGCACACATGGCATGCTCACGTAATCCAAACCCTAACACACAGACGCCGGAGCTCTGCTCCGGTCGTCTTCTCCGATGACTGCACGGTGGCTCCCACGGCGGCGCCACCATGAATTTTTCCAGAAATTCTCAAGGCCTATACCAATCGAACCGCCTTTCCACGTAGGTTCCAAATATCATATCCATTCTTCCTAATTCCTACTAGGTTTTTCAGATCGAAGGAAAACATTTCTGAGATCTAAACTTTCAGTCAACCTAACATGCTCAATACTCAACCAAATCAAAATCTAAACACATGCTCGTGCTCTACACAACAGGATCTACACATCTATGATTAAAAAACAGCAAAAGGAGAGGATGAAATTTGCATCACCTGGAATTGAAGCTTCCTGAATTCACGATCTCACAAGCTATGAAGCTCCAGATCCACTCCTATGAACTTCTGTTGAAGCTTTGTGCAAAAAGAATTGGATGAAACTCCTTGGATCTACCTCAATTTCCAAAATCCATCTTCATGAGAAAGCTCTTGAACTGCTCGAAATCTGGCTGAATTGCTCTAATAAATGGATGAATCTTGCTCAGTGAAGCATGAGGATCAAGATTATGCAAAGATCTTTGAGTTTTGTGTGAGAAAAATGAAGATTCGAAGAGAGAGAAAATTTGGAGAGTTTCTTGAATTTTGATCTCAAAAGTTAGTTATGGTGGTTATGGCTAGGGTTTTGGTATTTATATCTCATGCTAATTACACTGAAAACCAATTTAGACCTTCACTAAACATGATTAGTAAATGTAAGACCCCAATTTTGGCCCTAAGATCCCTCATGGCCCACATCATATCATATCATGGCCTCAAGGATCATTGCATGCCCTAGCCTCCCTCCTAGTGGGTGGTGTAACACCTCAAATTTGCACCTATCATTGTACATACATTCTCATATTAGGTCATAGCATATCATGGTCCACTGCATAGCATTGCATTGTTCCATTTGCCTCAAGTGCAAGTCATCAGAGAATTAGGTCAAACTGATCAGGAGATCAGTCAACCAAGCAAGCAAGCACAATTTCCAAGGAGCCAAGGCCCTAGGGTTGGTCCAACATGTTCACATGACTTGGGGATCCATTTGAAGTGTTTTGGTCAAGGATTGGATGATCAGAAGTCACCAGTCAATGCACAGTCAGCCAGAAACCCTAAAAAGTCAAACTTGGTCAACTGTGTCTGATTTTATGGTTTTGATGGTGTGATTTGGTTTGAGAGGGCTTATTCATGTCCAAATAGACCTCATACATCATGTCAAACACCATCATGGAAGAATTTGAAGCCAGATCAGAAATTTCCAAAAAAAGGAAACTGGACCTGTAATTGAAACCTGCCAAAAATGGAAAGTCTTGATCCTCAAACTTACATCATGATACAAGCTCCAAATGAATTTTTGCCCAACATGAAAGTTGAAGATCTTGTTCTCCCATTTCCAAAAAGTCCAAGAACACTCAATTCCCATGTATGGTTGGCAAGTTATGATCAAATCATTTTCAGAAATTCTTGAACTTCAAAAGGCCATATCTCTCAAACCATTTGGCCAATTTGGGTGGGGTTTTTTCCTACAAGTCACATTTGATCCCCTCTTTCCAAAAATGTAACCATCATTCACCAAAACTCCACCAATCAAAATGGCATTTTTGGACTTGCATGAATTGATTTCAAGTGTGGTACAAAAGTGAGTTTCAAAATTAACCATTTCTAATCAATTCTACCAATCAAATATGTTCAGAAATCATATTTTGGTCATGTTTGAAAGACCAAATTCGTGCAGTACATACACCCATGCCAACTTGCTTGAAAATTGGAAAAAAAAGTACATTTTCCAACAACTACATCCCACCTTTTCATGGACTTTGATTTGTACTTTTAAACAGAGAATATAAAGATGATTTTCTGTCATTTACAAACCCTAGCAGCTGCCTCCATAACACAGAAAATATCATTCTCTCAAGATTGGCATTTTTCTCACTTTTGCATTTTTTGCTCAAACCTCCAAAGGACTCGAGTTTGGCTTGGTTTTATCATCACATTCCATCACTTTGGAAGCTGTTTGGAGCCCTGAATCTCGACTGTAACAGCATTTGCATGAACTGGTTTTCCAAGCTCCATTAATGGCAGATCGCGATTCAAACATCTTCAAGGGTTGCTGAGCCAAAGTTCTTCCCCCATCCATCTCCTAGAAGCTTAAGGTGTACCTGTTTTGAGTCAAAGCTACCAAATAGCAACTGTATCACGATTGCTCTTCCAATTTGGTAAGGATTCGATCTCCTTATTTTGTTAAATTAGTACATGCTTTAGATAGGTCTCTTGACGCTGAGTTCATTGATGGTTTTAGTTTTGAAAATGATTAAGTTTACTGAAAGTTGTGTTGGTTTAAAGGTTGATGCTCGATTTTGTTTTTGCGTGTTTCTTCTTGAGTAGCTTGATTTAGTGATTATGAATGATGTATCTTTGGTGTGTGATGTTGGCTGGTTAGAATGGTGCATTCAATTTTCATTTCTGGAAAAATTTTTGGCACGAGTTGTTGTTGAAGATGAAGGTCGTGCCACTGTTCTTGGAACCCTAGAAATTACTCATCCATTTCCCAGATTTCTCCTTTGTACGTGCGCATGGTACTGTGCTAGCATGCTGGCCAATAAGATTATTCCGTTCCATGGCCCAAAACGACCGTGTTTCGTTTAGTGAACTTGTTAATTACACAAATGCCATCCGGCCATTTAATTAATCCAATTAATTCATTTTCATTCCTCATTTTATTTCATTTGGCATGGCTCACTTTGGAAATTCATATTTCACTCATTTCAAATCCAATTTTCATGGGAATTTTTGCATTATGTTCATCTGGATCTCTACTTTGTTATCATGATTTTTCCAGAATTTTGTGATCAATGGATTTTAATTGGTATTAGGATTTATGACATGTATGCATATTTTGTACACTTTGCCAAAACATTTGTGAAATGGTGATACTTTATCCATTGGCTCCCAAATTTTTGTGCTTAAACTAGACACACTCATGGTGATTTTGGTGTAGAGTTTGTGAATTTATCTTATCTGGATTGTGAGTTATGATTTTTTGAATTAGGGTGTGACAATTTGTGTCACACCATTGATGTCCAACTTCATGATTTTCATTACCATGCTTCTTGACCTCCAATTGGTTTGAATTTTTGCATGAATGTACTCTTGTATGTCTAGTTCACATAGGATTTTTCTTGGATTTGTTTGTGGCATTTCCTAATTGTTTGAGATTTTCTCCCCTGTTTAGTCATATGTTGACTTTTTGTGACACTTGTTCCCATTTCATTTGTGAAATTCTCATACTTTATTAGATAGACATGAAATTTTACATGAGATAACTAGACATCCTCATCTTTGCCATGGTTTTAGTCCCATTCATTTATCATACCCCATCTCTGATTTATGATTTTTCTAAGTTGATGCATGTTTGGTTGACTTCTTTGAGCATGTTCAAAATTGCTTTGACTTTCTGATTTTCATTCACTGCCTTCCACTTGTCCAAATGAGATGAAATTTGACATGCTTACCATGCTGTGGGTTGTGATTGATCATGATTTATTTGGTGATTTTTGGAAATGTTTAAGATTAGTTTTGATGCAAGTCTTGCTGTTGACTTCTTTGAGCTTCTAAATGCCATGTTTTGACCTAAATTGTTCATGAAATGATGATAGTGATTGATATGAATGTGAACCCAATTGGTTGTGTTTCTTAATTGTTTGAACATGATTTTGAATGCTTGCCCTTTGCTGTTTTGACTTTTTCATTCTCTTTTGACCCTAGGCTTGCCCTAGTGGTCCTGTTACTCACTTTTGAGCTTGTGTTTTCAGGTTGACCAACAAATGACCAATGAGGCCAATTCTTTTGATATGAGTTTGCTTGAATATCTTTGTCTAACTTGTTTGTTTTGTAGGTGGCTTGGCTCTTAAGCCTTAAGCCTTGTGCTTTGCACATTGATGCGTGTTTTTCGCAAGTGTACGAATCACGTCAAAGTAATATAAAAGATTATCGAATCCACAGAGACCAAGTGTCAATCTATCAAACCTGTTGTTATGGTGTGTATCTAAGGCAACTATTTTTAAGGGTTTTAATAAGGGTGCAATGGTAAATAAAATTATAATTTTAAATAATAAATAAAGACAGGCTCGAATGTAATTCACGCAATCAATGATAATCCAGTACTTGTTAGTGGAACTACTTATGGGCAATGTTTTCTCCTTTGAAAAGAACTAATTTAACAGGAACTGTCGCTTTCGCGTATTCAGAACCGAGTTGTACTCTCTAATCAACCCCTCCTATTGTCACGGATAAAAAGGTGCGTACTGCGTTAGAGTAGTAAACCTATTTTTAAGAAATATAGTATCTTAACTAAGTTGAAAAGTATTTTAACTTGGACTTCTTAGCAAAAAGAGGTTCTTACGAACCAGAGTTTAAACTTCCTAACGCGTCCGAAAATCGTTTTAAAATCTCTTTTCTTTTTAATCTAAAATCTCCTACTAAACTAGACAAAGCGCTTTTGGCTGTTTTTGAAATAGTTAAAAACAATTACTTGAATTGAAAGATAAAATATCCCTTAGGTGTTTCCACGAACAATTATACTGATTACTGGTTTAATTACGATCCTCACATTCTAACCTTTATAGAATTAGTTAGACATGATAGAGTAAATATTCTTTTTATAGTTTTTCATAAAAGTAATTTAAAGCGAGTGCGGATAATAAACAACGTAAATGTGCGAGTGCAGGAAATAAACAACGTAAATGTGCGAGTGCAGGAAATAAACAACGTAAATGTGCGAGTGCAGGAAATAAACAACGTAAATGTGCGAGTGCAGGAAATAAATAAAAGTAAAATACGAACTTGAATTAAAATGGCGGCAGGATTAACTTCCTCCAGAGTGCTCCAAAAACTCGAACCACAGACAGATTACAGACTCGATCACTCGATTGCAGAGGCACCCCGATGTGGAATGGCAACTGCTTTATAACTGATATATGCCTAGAGAATTCTAATTCTGGATGAAGAAAAACGAAAATCTAAGGTCCTATTTATAGTAAAAACTGAAAGCATGAAATGACAGGGACGCCCCTCCACTAAAAAGTGGAGGTTACTGATTTTGGCCTTGTGGCGCCCGCCACAGGCCTATGGCGCCCGCCATGGTCCCTACAGGGGATGATGGAGTGGGGATCGTGGGTCTTGACGGTTGAGGAGTGGTCTTGAGACGTGGCCACGTCATGGCTAACCCCATGGCGCCCGCCACGGTGGGTGCCGTAAGTGCAAAACGCTGAATTTCTAGGTTTTCGCCCGTTTTCACTCCTTTTTCGCTCCTTTTCCCGATTCAAGCTCCGATTATTATAAAAACCTGAAAACATAAGAAAACAAAGAAATAACAAAGCAAAACAACAATAAAAGCTAAGAATGCATGCGAAATCGGAGTCAGAAATACGGTGAATTTTAGTGTGATCAAATTCTCCCACACTTAAACCTTTGCTTGTCCTCAAGCAAACATTAAAGCTTAAGAAAATATGGTGTCAACACTTGTCTTTGGGCTAAAGGGATTCTAAGTTCAAGTCAGGATGCAGTGACAGATACTAACTAAGTGAACCAAGGGTACCATAGTAACACAAACACAAACTTCAATCCTATATTAACCACTCCATATCATCCCACAATACCTAGGCCTATCTTCTCATCTTTTTGTGTCCTTTTCATTCAGGCGCAATCACATTAAGCCCGTTATCTGTACATGCTTCATAGTAGAGTGACCGGTTAGTGATTCTGATCCATAACATAAGGTTTCTGGCACATAAGCATGTGTGAACCTGTTTTATTTCGCCTAAATGTAGCTGCGGGGGATCGGATCGTAATCCGCCCTACCAAGTTCAGTGCCAGATACCTCTGAACCAACTAACAATAGGTGACTTGCAAAATTTTTTTTTTTTTTTTTTTTTTTTTTTTTTTTTTTTTTTAGTATTAGCACTGGATCATTCACTTATGTTCATCGGCCCCCTACGTAGAGCATGCTTAAGCCGGAGCTGACTGCTAAGATAAACTACTTAGGACAATTTTTAAAATGATAGTAAAGGCCAAGGTGGTGGGGTTTAGGAGTGATTCCTATATTCAAGAGGTCTATGGTGCTAAAATGGTTCTGATGTTTCAAAAAGTTGACCTAGGTCACTACATCCTAATCTAAACCTGTCCCAAAGCCCAAAAAACATGTGAAACAACATCATTTTCTTTTTTTTAAAATTTTCTGGTAAGGCTAAGGAAATGGGAAAAAATGAAGATGAACTAAAAAGACACTATACTGGTGACTCGTCAGACTCATGCATTATCTAAGAAAATTAAATTACTGAAAGGAAATAATTAACTAGAAAGGGAAATGACAGAAAGCAATAAAATCCCCTCCCACACTTAGATCGAACATTGTCCCCAATGTTTCGAAATAAGATAAGGGGGGTAACCTGAAAAAGACTACTGAGGAGGGGCACTGGTGCCTTCGCCGTCCTGATGTGATGGTTTGGAACGACGGGATCTACTACGATGCTGGTCCCTCCGGTCGAGTCGTGCTGATAAAGCAGCCTGAGCACTCCGAACCTCTCGAAGGTTACCTAAGATGGAACCCTGAGTGGCCTCGACAAGCTGGTAGTGTTGGCTGTTGAACTCTCTCTGACGGTTCTGCTCTAATGAGATATCGTTCAAGGTACGGCAAACGTTGCTATAGGCACGATCCGAAACCAATCGCGATTGTTGCATGAAGCTCATATTGTCCGTCAGCTGCTGTGAAATAGTAGAGAGAAGGCCATCACGCCTTTCTTCTCTAGCTGTCATATCACGCCACATCTCCTCGGTGACATGGAATCCAGGAGCAGTACCTGCAACAGGGTTAGAGGAAGATGGTGCGGTGTGTGACTGTGAAGGACGATGGGGGGACATGTGAGGGATGGGAGACTGCTCTCTCCGATCATACTCATCATCAGTGTCATGTGCCTCCCCATCGGGAATATTAGGAGGAAGTGGACCCAAAACACGTGGAGCATTAAGATCATAGGTCCAGTTCCTTTCATCACGTACATCAGTACGTCTACTGCATGGTAAAGCAACAGATGGGATAGCTACCCCATGAACCATCAACTCATAACCACCTTCTCTCCTTGCTCGGCACAATTTCATGTCTTTCAGAAATTTTAAATTAATTGTGCGAGGAGGTAGTGGTTCAAGTGTAGCTATCTCATCGTTCAGGCCAAGAGCCCGAGCAATATACGTAACAAGCCCTCCAAAAACAATCGGTCCTGTTTTGTTAGTAAATAAAGTCATATGAGCAAGCATAAACGGGACCGGATTGATGTGGGTTCTAGTGAGGCATCCTTGCAAAAATAGGAGTTCACGAGCATTTACCTTGTTTGGACTTTCCCGGCCAAAAATAGTACATGCCAAAAGAAGTCTAAAAACTCTTATGGCCGGGTTGTGAATGGTCGACGCAAGTATCCCTTCGAAAGAATTAATTGAAGAACTTGAAAGCCTTTGCCAGAAGGTAAATACCTCGGCCGACCACTCCGCATCCAAAGGTGCCTCACAAATTGCACCTTCCCTATGAGGGATTCCTAACAAACCTGCTAGATTGTCGGTACTGAATTCATACTCAATTCCGAACAGTCTAAAAATAACAGTACCAACAGTGCTAGCAGTGTTAGGACTGACAGTGTATATTAAAGAACTCAAAAACTCGGTTGTCAGTCGCTCATAGGTAGGTTCCTGATTAATGAAAATATTATGCAAGCCTAGAAATTCTAATAAATTAAAAACACTATGATAAATACCCAAAGCATACAGACAGTTATCGTCGACGTACCTAGTCGAGAGAATTTCTCGACTTTGAAGCCTCTGAATAATTTTCCGTTGCCTTTCGCCCGGTCTTCCATCACGAAGAAGAAATCCGTTGAACTCCATTGTTGAATGCTCCTTAGGTAGTGAAAATGGTAGAAAAAGTGGTTTATGAGGGAATGATAAAGTTTTGATTTTTTTGGTTTTTTGATGGATGAAAATGGAAATGGATGTTGGATATGTTTTATGGATGGTGGGTATTTTGGAAATGAGGGAGCTTTAATGGGGTTCAAGGAGGATTTGGAAGGTTGGAAAAATGGGTTTTTGGTGAAGAAAGGGATGAAAATGGTGGAAATGGGGATTCAGCCCCGTACTTGTTGTTGGTACGGTGTGGCGCCCGCCACAGGGCCTATGGCGCCCGCCACAAGGCCAATTCCTGGGCCTTGTGGTTTTGGATCCTCCTTTTGGGCCTTCTTGCACCTTTGTCTTCCGGGGGGTCTGAATAGCGTTTTCTTCTTCTTTTCAAGGCTTGAGGCTTGCATATTTTTTGTAAAGACAAAAATGAAAATATTTTTGTCTTATATTTTTTTTTATTTTTTTTTTCTTTGCACGACAAAAAATAAAATAATTAAAGAAACAAAAGAAAAAGAAAAAGTTAACATTAGTGCATAATATGTATATATATAAGAAATTCAGAGTGCATGAAAATATAAAAGCTGCAGTAAAGTAAAATATGTCTGGAAATGCGATAAATAAAATACTAGGGTAATGCTGTCAGGGTAGAATGAGTCATGTGGTAGGCGTCTTTTCCTGGCTTGATCCACGAAACTCAGCTATCTCCCTCCGGAGCTCTTCAATCTCCTGATGTAGAGCATCGGTCTCTGAGGCATGAGTGAGATCAGAAACCTGCATCTGTAACTCTAAGTCTGCCACTTCCTGCTTGAGCAGGGCAGTCTCCTTACGGAGCTCATAAATCTGTGTTTGTAGGTCAGGTGGCTGCAGAGACAAATTGTTAGACATAACAGTGATCTGGGGAGTAAGAGGTGTAGGAGTGTACTCAGCGGCGGGAGGCGATTTCGGCTCTTCGACAGTCTCTCCATAACCCTCTAGAGCATAACTCCAATTTTCAGGATCATGGACACTGGTCATCAGCTGATCTGGTAATGTGAAATAGTGTATCGCTTCGCCGTCGATCAGCAGTCTAAACATGTTGGGCTCAAAAGAAGCCCTCCTCATCAGTCCTCTATCAAGACAAAAATCAATATCCAGGGTGGTGTAGAAGCAGAAGGTCCTGAGGTGCAATAACTTGCGAGACAGACCCAATGCAGTAGCAATCTGTGTAACAATCCCACCGACATGGATGATGCCTACGGATGATCTGGCAACACTAGCCAAGCCCTTTAACAGAAAGTTGCCACAAGCAACAGGGCGAGACTGAGTCGCACAAAACAGTAGGAAAATCTCCTCTTCACTTAGCAGTGTCTCTGTATCTGGAAAACCTAGGAAAGAATGTGCTAGAATCATCTGGAAGTACCTCAATGCAGGGTTGTGGATTACCTGAGAAAACTGGGTAGAAGGATCTTGGCTCCCTCCGCCGGATATTTTAGTCCAAAACTTTTCCACTTCTCTGCTCATAAAATACCCCATCGGTGTATCTGGAATAGCATCAGGAGTAGTCTGGAAACCTAACAAATCACCAAACTCCTTGTGAGAGAATGAGTAGTCAATCCCGAACAACCTGAAAACAGCGAGTCCATCGGGTCCAGCCCAGGGGTCATAATGAAACGAGCTGAGGAACTCAAGAGTCAAGTTCCTATAAGTGTTGTTCCTGTAGTCAAACTGTTCCCACTGGAGTTGATGGCATAAAAATCTGACGCTTGGCTCTATCCCCAAGGCATCCATGCAGTCATGGTCAGGGTACCTGGTAGGAGCCATAGGGCGTCTCATGTGAACATAGTAACGCTCTCTCTGTGCATCATCTCTAAAGGCCACGTGCATGTCATCAGGGTTCTGCATTCTGTACAAGGTTAGCAAACAAGTCCTGAAAGCACATAAAACATTCAATCGTTAGTCCTGACATAATAATAATATAAACAAAATAAAGTAAAAGTAAAAAATAAAAAGTACAAAAAATAAGAAAAACCATGGGTTGCCTCCCATGCAGCGCTTGTTTAACGTCATTAGCTCGACGACCGATATTTAAACATCATTGGAAGGATATGGTGGATCACTCAGAGTATGGCAGGTGTATGTTGTCGGGATGTCACCTCCTTCGTAGGGCTTCAACCTCTGTCCATTGACGATGAACGGTTTACATGTCTGGTTCTTGATTTCAATAGCACCGGATCTCAGGATCTTAGATACTTCGAAAGGGCCAGTCCATCTCGAACGGAGTTTACCTGGAAAAAGTCGTAACCTAGAATCGAACAGGAGAACAGGATCGCCTATTTTGAAGTCTCTTCTTGTGATTCTTTTGTCATGCCAAGCTTTTGTTCTTTCTTTGTATATGATGGCATTTTCGTAGGCAGATTGTCTGAGCTCTTCTAATTTGTGGATGTCAAGGATACGTTTCTCACCAGCTGTCAAGTAATCCAAATTCAAAGTTTTGATGGCCCAATAGGCCTTATGTTCCAATTCAAAAGGTAAGTGACATGATTTTCCATAGACCAGTTGATAAGGGGTTGTTCCTATAGGAGTTTTGAAAGCGGTTCTATAGGCCCATAATGCTTCTTGAAGTTTCTGTGACCAATCCTTTCTAGATATAGAGACAGTCTTCTCGAGGATTTGTTTTATCTCCCTATTAGATACTTCCACTTGTCCATTGGTCTGTGGGTGGTATGGTGTTGCTACTCTATGCTTAACTCCATACTTGCTTAAAAGTTTATCAAATATTCTCGATATGAAGTGCGATCCTCCATCGCTTATGACTAAACGGGGTGTTCCAAACCTGGGAAATATATAATTTTTGAATAATTTGATGACTACTCTGGTGTCGTTTGTGGGTGCGGCGATAGCTTCAATCCATTTAGACACGTAGTCAACAGCTACTAAGATGTACTGATTTCCAAAAGATGGTGGGAACGGTCCCATAAAGTCTATACCCCATACGTCGAAGAGTTCTACTTCTTGGATATTTCTTAACGGCATTTCATTACGTCTTGAAATATTTCCTGTGCGTTGGCATCTATCACACTTGACAATGAAAGCATGGACATCACGCCACATAGTAGGCCAGAATAGGCCAGCTTGAAGAATCTTGGCGTAGGTCTTAGATGTGCTTGCATGTCCACCATAGGGTGCAGAGTGACAATGCTCAATTATATTATTTACCTCTTCTTCTGGAACACAACGGCGGAAAATGCCATCTTTACCTCTCTTGAAAAGAAATGGTTCGTCCCAATAGAAGTTTCTCACATCACTATAGAACTTCTTCTTCCGGTGGTAGTTTAGATCAGGGGGTATGATGTCAGCGGCTAGATAATTAACAAAGTCTGCATACCAAGGTACATCACTTATGGCTAAGGATTTTTGAAAATACTCATGAGGGTCTGGGTTATCTTCTTCAATGGTTTCTAGTTGGGCTATCAGTCTATCATAGGCAAAATCGTCATTTATGGGAACTGGATCAGGTTTCAGGTATTCTAGCCTAGATAGGTGATCAGCTACCACATTATCAGTGCCTTTCTTATCACGGATATCCAAATCAAACTCTTGCAGTAATAGAATCCATCGAAGTAACCTAGGCTTGGCATCCTTTTTGCTTAGTAAGTAACGAATGGCAGCATGGTCGGTATAAACTATAATCTTGGCTCCTACTAGATAAGATCTAAATTTGTCTATTGCAAAAACTACAGCTAGGAGCTCTTTTTCGGTTGTTGCGTAATTGAGCTGTGCAGCGTCTAGGGTTCTACTGGCATAATAAATCACATGTAACTTCTTATCTTTTCTCTGACCTAGAACGGCTCCAACAGCGTAATCACTGGCGTCACACATTATCTCAAACGGTTCTGACCAATCAGGGGGTTTCATTATAGGTGCTGAAGTCAGAGCTTCCTTCAGAAGATTAAATGCTTCAGTACATTTTTCATCGAAGATAAATTCAGCATCTTTCATTAAAAGACCAGTTAAGGGCTTTGTTATTTTGGAGAAATCTTTGATGAAACGTCGGTAAAATCCGGCATGTCCAAGAAAACTTCTTATCTCCCTGATAGTCTTCGGCGGTTTTAGATTCTCTATGACTTCTATTTTTGCTTTATCTACCTCTATACCTTTTTCGGAAACTATATGTCCTAAAACAATCCCTTCGGTGACCATGAAATGACATTTTTCCCAATTTAGCACAAGGTTTACCTCCACACATCTCTCCAGGATTTTCTCAAGGTTGACAAGACAATTTTGAAATCTGATCCACAAACTGAGAAATCGTCCATAAATACTTCCATAATTCCATCTAAATAATCAGCAAAGATAGACATCATGCAGCGTTGGAAAGTTGCAGGAGCATTACAAAGTCCAAAAGGCATTCTTCTATAGGCAAAAGTTCCAACTGGGCATGTAAAGGTAGTTTTTTCTTGATCTTCGGGGTGAATAGGTATTTGGAAGAATCCTGAATATCCATCTAAATAACAAAAGTAAGAGTGTCTGGCTAGGCGCTCCAACATTTGATCTATGAATGGTAATGGGAAATGGTCCTTCCTAGTTGCTTTATTTAATTTTCTATAATCTATGCACATACGCCAACCTCCATCGGTTCTTTTTGCTACAGGTTCGCCCTTCTCGTTTTGCACGACTGTGATGCCTCCCTTTTTGGGTACTACATGCACAGGACTCACCCATTTACTGTCCGAGATCTGATATATTATACCTGCCTCTAGTAACTTAAGAACTTCAGTCTTAACTACCGCACTCATTATAGGATTTATTCTACGTTGGTGTTCTCTGGAAGGTTTTGAATCTTCTTCAAGCAAAATCCGATGCATGCATACGGATGGGCTTATTCCTTTTAGATCAGAGATCTTATATCCTAAGGCTGAGGGGTACCTACGTAAAACTTCTAATAATTGATCGGTTTCTTTTGGTTTAAGGTAGCACTGACTATAACTGGACGATTCATATCTTCATCCAGAAATTCATATCTCAGGTTTTTAGGCAGTTCCTTAAGTTTTACGGTCGGTTTCATAGGGCAAGGCATAGGATCTGGGGTAAGAGATAAACATTCGTGAAGGTTATCATCAATGTAGGGTGTTTTATAATTGTCATCTTCCAAAATAAGGGTTGATGGCAATTTTATAGATTTATTTTCTTCTTCTTGTTCTAATTCCCTAATGCATTCTTCGATGATATCTAAGGCATAACAAGAATCTCCTATCACAGGTGCCATAAGAAATTTTGACAATATAAATTCTATCTTCTCTTCACCTACCTCAAAAGTTAGTTTTCTTTTTTAACATCTATTACGGCTCCAGCAGTCGATAAGAACGGTCTACCTAGGAGGATTGGTATGTCGTCATCTTCTTTAATGTCCATGACAACAAAATCAGTAGGTATAAACAACTGACCCACCCTAACAGGGACGTCTTCAAGTATGCCTATAGGGTATTTAACGGATCTATCGGCTAATTGAAGCGACATCTTAGTAGGTTGTAATTCTCCTAAGTTTAATCTCTCACAAACTACTAAAGGCATTAAGCTCACACTAGCTCCTAAGTCTAGAAAAGCTTTTTCGATGACATGATTCCCTAAAATACAAGGAATGGAAAAATTTCCGGGATCTTTATCTTTCTTTGCTAACCTATCTTCGGAAATAGAATTACATTCCACGGGTTTCGGATCTTCAAGTCTACGTTTATTCGTAAGTATGTCTTTGAGAAACTTAGCATAAGAAGGTATTTGGGTGATGGCTTCTGTAAAGGGGATTTCTACGTGAAGTTTTTCTATAACCTTAACGAATTTTTGATATTGATTATCGATTTGGGTTTTCTTTAATCTTTGAGGGTATGGTATTGGTGGTTTGTATGGCGGTGGTGGTACATAGGTTTTATTTTTAGGTTCTTCTCCTTTTTCTTGACTTTCTGGGGTTTCAGGCTTCTCTGGTTCCTTTTCCTCACTCCTCTCAGAAGTTTCAGGCTCACTTAATCTAGGGTTTAAAGGCTCCTTATAAGCGGTTCCACTTCGTAGAGTAATGGCATTAGCTTGCCCTTTCGGGTTTTGTTGAGGTTGTCCAGGGAACTGTCCTCCAGGGGTAGTCTGTGGGGCTTGGTTTAACGCTACCTGAGAGATCTGGGTTTCAAGCATCTTATTATGAGTAATGATTTGATCAACCTTGGTTCCTAACTGGGTAATTAGTTCGTTAACATGGACGCTTTGGTTCATGAACTCTTTGTTTTTCTGTTTTTGAGCAACGATGAAATCTTTTACAATTTCTTCAAAGCTCGGGTTTGGCGGTACAGGTTGCATAGGTTGATTTGTTCTAGGGGCTTGGTAACCTTGTTGTCTCGGAGGTGCGGTATTTTGAATAGGGTTATTATTTTTGTAGGAGAAGTTTGGGTGATTCCTCCATCCAGGGTTATATGTGTTAGAAAATGGGTTCCCTTGGGTATAGTTCACTTGCTCAGTGTTGGTTTCATTTAACAGATTGCATTCGGCGGATTGGTGTCCTTGCGTTCCACATATCTCACAATTCGGCGAAACTGCGGCTACAGTATTCGGAGTTGTACACATATGTTCGACTCTAAGGGCCAACGCGTCCATTTTAGCCTGCATCATGTCTATAGAGCTTAGCTCATGTATTCCTCCTTGGGCTTCCTTCTTTTCCACTGTCGCTCGTTCTACTCCCCATGATTGATGGTTTTGGGCCATATCCTCGATAAGGGCACTAGCTTCAGGGTAAGGTTTATTCATCAGTGCGCCACCAGCGGCAGCGTCGATGGTCATCTTAGTGTTATAATGAAGTCCATTATAGAAGGTTTGGATGATTAGCCAATTCTCTAAGCCATGGTGTGGGCATGCTCTTAATAGTTCTTTATATCTCTCCCAGGCTTCGAACAACGACTCTCCTTGGAGTTGGGTAAATCTAGTTATAAGGTTTCGAAGAAGAGCGGTCTTACTTGGGGGAAAATATCTAGCAAGAAAAACTTTCCTAAGGTCATCCCAAGTTGTTATTGAATTGGGTGGAAGGGAATCTAACCATGATAGAGCTTTATCTCTGAGGGAAAAGGGAAATAATCTTAAGCATATCGCCTCAGGAGAAGCTCCATTGGTTTTAAAGGTGTCTGCTAACTAAAGAAAGTTTTTTAAATGTTGGTTTGGGTTATCAGTAGCGAGACCTGAGAATTGTCTCTGTTGCACTAATTGCAGCAGGGATGGTTTAAGTTCAAAATTATTGGCTGGGATAACGGGGTTTACTATACTGGAACTAGGTTCCTCGTTTGATGGTTGGGCGAAGTCCTTAAGAGGTCTTCGGTTTTGTTCTTCGGCCATAGCTATCCTATTCCTATGGAAAAATAAACGTGCGCGAGCGTAACGTTCAGGTTCAGCTAAAGGGTCTACTAAACTTCCGGCACTGCGAGTCTTTCGCATTGACCGGTGGGTAACAACCTTAGTCTAAACGGTATAACTACAGGGTAATGAAATTTGACGAAATTGGTCCCCGGCAACGGCGCCAAAACTTGATGCGTGTTTTTCGCAAGTGTACGAATCACGTCAAAGTAATATAAAAGATTATCGAATCCACAGAGACCAAGTGTCAATCTATCAAACCTGTTGTTATGGTGTGTATCTAAGGCAACTATTTTAAGGGTTTTAATAAGGGTGCAATGGTAAATAAAATTATAATTTTAAATAATAAATAAAGACAGGCTCGAATGTAATTCACGCAATCAATGATAATCCAGTACTTGTTAGTGGAACTACTTATGGGCAATGTTTTCTCCTTTGAAAAGAACTAATTTAATAGGAACTGTCGCTTTCGCGTATTCAGAACCGAGTTGTACTCTCTAATCAACCCCTCCTATTGTCACGGATAAAAAGGTGCGTACTGCGTTAGAGTAGTAAACCTATTTTTAAGAAATATAGTATCTTAACTAAGTTGAAAAGTATTTTAACTTGGACTTCTTAGCAAAAAGAGGTTCTTACGAACCAGAGTTTAAACTTCCTAACGCGTCCGAAAATCGTTTTAAAATCTCTTTTCTTTTTAATCTAAAATCTCCTAATAAACTAGACAAAGCGCTTTTGGCTGTTTTTGAAATAGTTAAAAACAATTACTTGAATTGAAAGATAAAATAGCCCTTAGGTGTTTCCACGAACAATTATACTGATTACTGGTTTAATTACGATCCTCACATTCTAACCTTTATAGAATTAGTTAGACATGATAGAGTAAATATTCTTTTTATAGTTTTTCATAAAAGTAATTTAAAGCGAGTGCGGATAATAAACAACGTAAATGTGCGAGTGCAGGAAATAAACAACGTAAATGTGCGAGTGCAGGAAATAAACAACGTAAATGTGCGAGTGCAAAAAATAAACAACGTAAATGTGCGAGTGCAGGAAATAAATAAAAGTAAAATACGAACTTGAATTAAAATGGCGGCAGGATTAACTTCCTCCAGAGTGCTCCAAAAACTCGAACCACAGACAGATTACAGACTCGATCACTCGATTGCAGAGGCACCCCGATGTGGAATGGCAACTGCTTTATAACTGATATATGCCTAGAGAATTCTAATTCTGGATGAAGAAAAACGAAAATCTAAGGTCCTATTTATAGTAAAAACTGAAAGCATGAAATGACAGGGACGCCCCTCCACTAAAAAGTGGAGGTTACTGATTTTGGCCTTGTGGCGCCCGCCACAGGCCTATGGCGCCCGCCATGGTCCCTACAGGGGATGATGGAGTGGGGATCGTGGGTCTTGACGGTTGAGGAGTGGTCTTGAGACGTGGCCACGTCATGGCTAACCCCATGGCGCCCGCCACGGTGGGTGCCGTAAGTGCAAAACGCTGAATTTCTAGGTTTTCGCCCGTTTTCACTCCTTTTTCGCTCCTTTTCCCGATTCAAGCTCCGATTATTATAAAAACCTGAAAACATAAGAAAACAAAGAAATAACAAAGCAAAACAACAATAAAAGCTAAGAATGCATGCGAAATCGGAGTCAGAAATACGGTGAATTTTAGTGTGATCACACATTCATTTGCTTCTGACTAACTGTTGTTTCCCAATTCCTTTTGCTTTGACTGTTGAACTGTGTACTGATCTGTTTGACTATTTCAGGTACCATTAGTTGCTTAGTTCTTTGAACTTGCTTTGCTTTGCTTTAATAGCGACTTGCTTTGAGGTATATCCCTTAATCTTCATGTAGTCTGGAAGACCTGGCCTGTTACTTGGCCAGGCAACTGTCTGAAGTCCTCCTTAAGAGGCAATGTTTGTGGATGTTTAATTTTGTCCTTGTATAGAGTCAAAGACCTCCTAAGTGAAGAGGCAATTGGCAGAACCCAAGGGATACGCAATCTATCCCCTGCTATTCTGTGTGTCATCTGCTTTGCTCACACCACTGTGTTGATGCATTGCAGATACAAACCAAGATCTTGTACAATTGTACAGTTGAGTCAGTTTCAAATGTGTAGAAGGGTTCCCACTTTCTGAACCCACACATTCTTGTCTTAAGCTCTCCCAGGCCAGGGATAAGAGCTGTGAAGTCTTATCTTCACTCACCTTTCATCTGCTTCACCTTAGCCCCTCAATGGCAAGGTTAAGAGCACATTCACCCAGTTCCAGAGGTTTGTTTGTTGAGGTTGATATGACCCCTCGACTAAAACCTAACCCTTGTTTGAGCCACTTGCTTGTGTATAGTGTGTGCTATCTGTGCTTGTATGTTTGTTTAGACTTGCTTCCTGTGCAAGTTAGGGTTAGTTTAGACTTGCTTCCTGTGCAAGTTAGGTTTTGTTTGGCTTGCTCCCTGTGCAAGTTAAATGTGTGTGTGGCTTGCTTCCTGTGCAAGTCATGATTAGGATAGGCTGGCTCCCTGTGCCAGTTAGCTAGAAACCTTAACTTAGGGACGATTTTGCATGATAACATCTAGGCTCGAGTCGTAGTCTCCCTAGTTGTGTCTCCCTCTGTTATCTGGTTAGGCTAGTCCTTTATCCCTCTGTAGGGGAACTACATCGCCCTGATCTTCATACCAGATGAAGTATGTAGGCAGGAGATTGAGCTGATCTCTCCGGGCGCCTGTGTCTTTGTTTTGTCTTGTTGTGTGCTTGGAAGCTGATGTAAGTCCATCGAGTGGCATTTGGGTTCCAGTGTGGGTTTGTTGGTTCGGATGCTGATGTAAGCCCAGTGATTGGCATTCAGGCTCCATGTTTGCCTTCTTGTGTGTGTTTTGGTTCGGATGCTGATGTAAGTCCAGTGATTGGCATTCAGGCTCCACGTTTGCCTTTGCCAGTGTTTGTTTGTGTGCGTGTTAGCCGAGCTACGAATGCTCTGATTCTCCTTCGTCCAAAGGAGATACGTATGCATAGGATGCGACATCCTAGCGAGCATGTGTCGTTTCCCCCAGTCCGAACTACTTAGACTCTGATGTCTATGCTTGATAGACTAAGTAGGCCCAGGATGTGATATCCTGCCGAGTCAGTTTCAGTCTGTTTTCTTGTGTCTCCTTCAGCCAGTGTGTGTGTGTGAGCAGTGTTTTAGCAACCAATTTCCTTCCTATTGTGCGTGGATCCCGTCGAGTACGACGGATGCGTAGGGGTGCTAATACCTTCCCTTCGTATAACCGACTCCCGATCCCATTCTCTTTGGTCGCGAGACCATGTCTTTTCCCAGGTTTACTCTGAGCGTTTCCTTTCCCTCTTTTGGGATAAATAACGCACGGTGGCGGCTCTGTTGTTCTTGTTTTCCCGCCGGTTTTTCGCGTGATACGACAGCTGGCGACTCTGCTGGGAACAAGAGAAGTTGACCTGTGCTGGTCCATCTTCCCTAAGCGAGTCTCTCCTAGCGCTCTCTAGGTTAGGGTTTTGGTTGCTGTTTGCTGTTATTTATTGCATTCATTTATTTATTGTTTGCATTTATGTTTGCATTAATGTTTGCATTCATATTCATCTGTTCACCTGGATGGCTGGTTGTCTGTTTCTCTCTGTTGGGGTGGGAGTTACATGAGGTAAAAGGCCCAATACCCAGGCCATGAGTGAAATCTAGGATACTTAGGAATAGAGTGATTCATGGGAAGCGGGTGGTATTGCGCCACTTAGCGGAACATTGATATCACGAGCAGTTCAGACCCTGGTGGGATATTATCGTTACATACGTCGGGTGTGTATATGATGATGTTCTGCGAAAGGTTATTTATGCTGCGTTTCTCTCGACCTTACCCTGGCCTAGATGACACCCGTGAGTGGGGAGGGAATGATCATTATTACAGGTACAGGTACTTGTTGGTGACTTGTTGGTGACTTGTTGGTGACTTGTGATCCTGTTGGTGACTATTGGTTCAGAATTTTGGGGTCTCAGATGACTTTGGGTTTCAGATGAATTTGTGGTTCCGAGTTCAAGCCGAAGCTTTGATCCTGTGTTCTGAGAGACACAGCCAACCAGTCGTGTCTGCATCATTTGCATCATAGCATGTTTATTTTCAAAAAAATACGCAATAAAAAAAAAGGAAGAAAAAAAAAAAAAGAAAAAAAAACTAATCCCTGCATGCATATCATTTCTCAGGTACATTCCAGAGCTTGTTCACTGATAGAGATGGCAACAGTCCCAGAGTTGAAGCGGAAGACTTGTTCCTACAGCTTTCACCGTGAACCTTTGACGTCTCTGATTGAGTTGAGCAACCTTATGACCAGTGGTAACCAGAAGGGGTTTGTTGACCAGTATGGAGATATTCTGACACTGTTGAAGATGGTAGTCGATCCGGTGCCGTTGCAGACTCTTCTACAGTTCTACGACCCAGAGCTTCATTGTTTCATCTTTCAAGATTATCAGTTGGCGCCTACTCTTGAGGAGTACTCCATTCTGCTGAGTGTCCCGGTCCGGTATCAGGTTCCTTTCTTGGATGTGCCCAAGGAGGTTGATTTCAGAGTTGTTGCCAGAGCTCTCCATTTGGGCATCAAGGAAGCCAGTGATAGTTGGAAGTCCAGTGGGGATGTTGTAGGATTGCCTTTGAAGTTTCTGTTGAGGGTAGCTAGAGAAGAAGCAGAGAAGGGAAGTTGGGAAGCCTTTCATGCTCAGTTGGCCGTCATGATCTATGGGATCGTCCTGTTTCCGAGTATGCCTAATTTTGTTGACTATGCTGCAGTCAGTATTTTCATTGAAGGAAATCCAGTTCCTACTCTGTTGGCTGACACTTACTATGCTATTCACAGTAGGCATGGTAAGGGTGGGGCTATCAGGTGTTGTCTCCCGCTTTTGCTCAAATGGTTCTTGTCTCTCCTGCCAGTCAGTGGACCTTTTGTGGATGCTCAGAGCACGCATAAGTGGACTCAGAGGGTTATGTCTCTTACCTCCTATGATATCAGGTGGCAATCTTACCGGATGGATGTGCGTAACGTCATTATGAGCTGTGGAGGATTCCGTAATGTGCCACTCGTAGGGACTAGGGGTTGCATCAATTACAACCCGGTTCTTTCTCTTCGCCAGTTGGGGTTTATGATGAAAGGAAGACCACTTGAGGCCGAGGTAGCTGAAAGTGTGTATTTTGAGAAGCAGAGTGACCCGGCTAGATTGGAGCAGATAGGGAAAGCTTGGAGGTCTATTGGTGTGAAGGATGGATCTGTCTTAGGGAAGAAGTTTGTCGTTGCTATGCCTGATTACACTGATTGGGTCAAGGAGAGAGTAGAAACTTTGTTGTTACCCTACGATAGGATGGAGCCGTTGCAGGAGCAACCACCTTTGATCCTTGCTGAGAGTGTGCCTGTGGAGCACTACAAGCAAGCCCTGATGGAGAATCGTCGTTTGAGAGGGAAGGAGCAAGATACCCAGATGGAGCTGTACAAAGCCAAAGCTGATAGGTTGAACTTGGTTCATCAACTCAGAGGAGTGCGAGAAGAAGATGCTAGCAGACTGAGAAACAAGAAGAGATCCTACGAGGAGATGGAGAGCATGTTAGATGCAGAACACCGGGAGTGCTTGAGGTTGCAGAGGGTTGAGGCCAGCTGTCAGAAGAAGATCAGAGACTTGGAGAAGCAACTCAGAGATAAAGACATCCAGTTGAAGAAGGAAGTAGACTTGAGACAGGCATCAGAGAACCACCTTGGAGGAGAAGTGGTAGAGCTTAGACGACAACTGAAGGAGAAGATCACTCTTTTACCAGAATGTTCAGAATGTGACCTGTTGATAGACCAGTGTCAGTACTTGAAGACTCTCATTCCGGGAGGCCGTTTGTCTTAGCTTGTATCTTTGATGTGTATGTTGAGAATCACCTCCAGGCTTGTTGGATGGGATTCATTGTTGTACTCCGATTGTTTGGATTTTCTTTGTCGACTTTGTTGTATGATCCTGTTACTCATATAGATGAGGTTGTTGGTTTCACCTTGTACTCATCACTCTTGTGTATGTTGTTTCTGTGCTTCTATGTTGTTCTTGCTGCAGGTTGCCATCTTTTGAGGATGACTCAGGCTCTTTGAATGCCTGAGGAATGAACATATCATGTGCATCATACGCATCATTAGCACCATACTCATATCATTTTGCATAACAGGTGTTCTTGGTCGTGACTTCTCACTCTTGGTTCCTGTTCAGGCAGGATAGCTGATCAACGTCCGCACCGCTACTCAACAAGACTGAATCAACAGAGAGGTATGGATCAAGTTCAAGCTGAGTTGGCTGAGATGAAGGCTAACATGGCCCAGTTTATGAATATGATGCAAGGGGTTGCACAAGGTCAAGAAGAACTTCGAGCCATGGTTCAGAGACAAGAGGCTGCAATTCCACCGGTCAACCATGCTCCGCCAGAGGGAGGCCGGTCAATGATAACAATGTTGCTGCTGCTGTACCATCAACAACTATGCTGTAGGTGACGAGTTGGGGGGATTCGAATCAACGGTCAACCTATTGTTCCAGATGCCGCTAATGCCAGAGCAGTCCGTGCCCCGGCCCGTAATCCTGCTCCGATTGTTGACAGACAAGAGGATATGTTCACTCTGCTCAGTGAAGACGAAGACGTTCTGGGAAGGGTTGATGAGAGGGATCGTAAAGTTGATGCCCTTGCTGAGAAAATTAGAGCTATGGAATGTCAGAATTCTCTCGGTTTTGATGTTACCAATATGGGGTTGGTGGAAGGTTTGAGAATCCCTTACAAGTTCAAAGCACCGTCCTTCGATAAATACAACGGTACTTCTTGCCCTCGCACCCATGTGCAGGCTTATTATCGAAAAATCTCTGCGTATACCGATGATGAAAAGATGTGGATGTATTTTTTCCAAGATAGTCTATCTGGGGCTTCTTTAGACTGGTACATGGAATTAAAGAGAGATTCGATCCGATGCTGGAGGGATCTGGGTGAGGCCTTCTTGAGGCAATATAAACATAACATGGACATGGCGCTAGCCGGACTCAGCTGCAGAGTCTATGTCAGAAATCCGGAGAGAGCTTCAAGGAGTACGCCCAGAGGTGGCGTGAACTGGCTGCTAGAGTTCAACCCCCTATGCTGGAGAGGGAGTTGACAGATATGTTTATCGGCACTCTTCAGGTGTGTTTTATGGACCGGATGGGGAGCTGCCCATTCGGTAGTTTTTCTGATGTTGTCATTTGTGGAGAGAGGACTGAGAGCTTGATTAAAACTGGGAAGATCCAAGATGCTGGTTCCTCTTCTTCTAAGAAGCCGTTTGCTGGGGCACCTCGTCGAAGAGAGGGTGAAACTAATGCTATTCAATACCGCAGAGATCAGAACAGAAGTCAACGCTGTCAGGTTGCTGCAGTGACCATTCTGGCGCCTCAACCTCGTCAACAACAACAACAAAGAGTTCAACAACCGCAACAACAACAACAGCAACGTCCGTATCAGCCCAGACAAAGGATGCCTGATCGACGTTTTGATTCGCTACCCATGTCGTACGCCGAACTGCTGCCCGAACTACTCAGGTTGGGGATGGTTGAGTTGCGTACAATGGCTCCGCCTACGGTATTGCCTCCTGGGTACGACGCCAACGTCCGTTGTGACTTTCACTCTGGGGCACCAGGGCATCATACTGAGAAGTGTCGGGCTCTCCAGCACAAGGTCCAAGATTTGATCGATGCCAAGGCAATCAACTTCGCTCCAGTGCCTAACGTCATAAACAACCCTATGCCTCAGCATGGTGGGCATAGAGTGAACAATATTGAGGGGAAAGAAGCTGAAGATTTGGTTGTTAATGTTGATGATGTTCAGACTTCTCTGCTAGTTGTAAAGGGCCGTCTGCTGAATGGGGGTGTCTACTCGGGCTGTGATGAGGATTGTGTGGGCTGTGCAGAATCAGAGAATGGTTGCGACCAGTTAAGGGCCGGTATCCAGGGTATGATGGATGAGGGTTGTTTGCAATTCAGTAGGGCTGTAAAAGATCGTGGAACAGTGTCAACTATCACCATTTACTTTTAAAACCGTCTGAAGAACGTGGACAAGGGTCGTTAGTGCACCTGCAACAAATGGTACCCCAGTTACCATTTCCGTGCCTGTAACCATCAGTGCTCCAACTACTATCGTTGCGTCTGGAAGAAGGGCTGTTGAGAATAGCAGGGCTGTGCCGTGGAAGTATGATAATGCTTACCGCAGTAACAGAAGGGCTGAAAGTCAGACGAGACCAGTGAATCAAGCTCCAGTGACAATTGGTTTACCGAATAGAGTTCCTGCAACTGTTGGTCCGGCTGTGCAATGTAGGGGGTCCAGGAGGTTTTACCAGAAGCGGTCGTCTGTTCGCACCGCAGCCTTTGAGGGACAATAATGCTGAGGCTCTCGCCAAAGCAAAGGGTAAGCAAGCTGTGGTTGAGGAAGAGCCTGTCCAGAAGGAAGCGCCCGGGGGACATTTCAGAAGGACGTGGAGGAGTTTATGAAGATAATCAAGAAGAGTGACTACAAGATTGTAGATCAGTTGAATCAAACTCCGTCCAAGATTTCTATACTTTCACTGTTGTTGTGCTCTGAGGCACACCGTAATGCCTTGCTGAAGATGTTGAATCTGGCTTACGTGCCTCAGGAGATTTCTGTCAATCAACTGGAGGGTGTGATGGCCAATGTGAGCACCAGGCATGGTGTAGGATTCACCAACCTGGACTTAACGCCTGAAGGGCGGAACCATAACAAAGCCTTGCACATCACCATGGAGTGCAAGGGGGCAGTGTTGTCTCACGTATTGGTAGACACCGGGTCGTCGCTGAATGTGTTGCCTAAGCAGATTCTGAAGAAGATTGATGTGGAAGGGTTTGTGCTTACTCCCAGTGACCTGATCGTTCGTGCTTTCGACGGCTCAAACGTTCTGTGTGTGGGGAAGTTACCTTGCCTGTGAAGATAGGTCCTGAGGTATTCGATATCATCTTCTATGTTATGGACATCCAGCCCGCCTATAGTTGTTTATTGGGGCGTCCATGGATTCATGCAGCAGGGGCAGTCTCGTCGACTCTCCATCAAAAACTCAAGTATGTCTGGAACGGTCAGATTGTGACTGTGTGCGGTGAAGAAGAGATTCTGGTGAGTCATCTATCCTCGTTCAAATATGTTGAGGTGGATGGCGAGATCCACGAAACCTTATGCCAGGCGTTTGAGACTGTGGCTCTTGAGAAAGTGGCGTACGCTGAGCAGAGATGGTGGGGGGGGGGGGACAAGAAAAAGAAAAAAAAAAAAGATTAGAAGCCAGGTGCTTCAATTACTTCTTACAAGCAGGCTAAGGAGGTTGTTGATTCTGGCAAAGCTGAAGGCTGGGGCAAGATGGTGGACTTGCCTGTCAAAGAAGACAAATTTGGCGTTGGTTACGAGCCTCTCCAAGCAGAGCAGAATGGTCAAGCGGGTCCGAGTACCTTTACCAGCGCTGGGCTGATGAATCATGGCGACGTCTCTGCAACCGGTAGTGAAGACTGTGACAGTGATTGTGATTTGGACAACTGGGTTCGCCCGTGTGCACCAGGGGGGTCTATCAACAACTGGACGGCTGAAGAAGTGGTTCAAGTTACTCTTCTGACAGAGTAATTTTCTGTTGTTTTGTCATTTTGCATGAAAATCCTACGATCTGCCCAAGGCGTAGTGATTCATTGTAGGGCCTCATCATGTTTTAATGATTATCATTAATGAAGGACATTTTTTGCAATCAAACTTTGTGATCCCTGTCTTTCTATTTTTTGTTTTCATCTTTTTTCAAAAACAATAAAAATGGCAATGTTTTTGTTTTTTGTGACTTTATTGAACTCTTTTTCTAAAACAAAGCATTAAACATGCAGAAGCGATCTTATGGCATTCACTATGAACAGTTCTGTTATGGCTCAGTATGATTTCGACAATCCCATCTACCAAGCTGAAGAGGAGAGTGAGGAAGACTGTGAACTCCCTGCAGAATTGGTCAGATTGCTGAAGCAGGAGGAAAGGGTCATCCAACCTCATCAGGAGGAGTTGGAGGTTGTTAATTTGGGTACTGAGGACGCCAAAAGAGAAATCAAGATTGGGGCTGCTTTAGAGGACTCTGTCAAGAGGAGGCTGATTGAGATGCTGAGAGAATATGTGGAGATATTCGCCTGGTCATATCAAGATATGCCTGGGTTAGATACAGACATTGTGGTGCATCGATTACCTCTTAGAGAAGGATGTCCTTCGGTCAAGCAGAAGCTTCGTAGAACGAGTCCTGATATGGCAACTAAGATCAAGGAAGAGGTTCAGAAGCAGTGGGATGCGGGTTTTTGGGCTGTTACAAGTTATCCCCCATGGGTGGCCAACATCGTTCCTGTGCCGAAGAAGGATGGTAAAGTCAGAATGTGTGTCGATTACCGGGATTTGAATAGAGCGAGTCCGAAAGATGATTTCCCATTACCTCACATTGATGTATTGGTTGATAATACGGCTCAATCCTCGGTATTCTCTTTCATGGATGGTTTCTCTGGATATAATCAGATCAAGATGGCGCCAGAGGACATGGAAAAGACGACATTCATTACACCTTGGGGCACGTTCTGCTATAAGGTGATGCCATTTGGGCTAAAGAATGCTGGTGCTACCTATCAGAGGGCAATGACGACTCTTTTCATGACATGATGCACAAAGAAATTGAAGTGTACGTAGATGATATGATTGCGAAGTCGCAGACAGAAGAGGAGCACCTGGTTAATTTGCAGAAGCTGTTTGACCCGTTGAGAAAGTTCAAGCTGAGGTTGAATCCGAACAAGTGTACGTTTGGGGTGAGATCAGGGAAGCTTTTAGGCTTCATTGTCAGTGAGAAAGGGATTGAGGTTGATCCAGCGAAAGTCAAAGCTATTCAAGAGATGCCTGAACCGAAAACGGAGAAGCAAGTCCGTGGGTTTTTAGGGAGGTTGAACTACATTGCAAGGTTCATATCTCACCTAACTGCCACGTGAACCAATTTTCAATGCTAAGAAAGAATCAAGCGATCAAGTGGAATGATGATTGTCAGAAAGCTTTTGACAAGATTAAAGAGTATTTACAAAACCTCCAATCCTTATACCTCCAGTTCCAGGGAGACCTCTGATAATGTTCCTGTCAGTGACTGAGAACTCGATGGGGTGTGTATTGGGACAGCATGACGAGTCTGGTCGAAAAGAGCATGCCATATACTACCTTAGCAAAAGGTTTACCGACTGTGAAACAAGATATTCACTGCTCGAGAAAACTTGCTGTGCTTTGGCCTGGGCTGCTCGCCGACTGAGGCAGTATATGTTGAACCATACTACCTTATTGATTTCTAAGATGGATCCAGTGAAGTACATCTTTGAGAAACCAGCTCTCACCGGACGCGTTGCTCGTTGGCAGATGATTCTAACAGAATATGATATTCAGTACACGTCACAAAAGGCCATCAAAGGTAGTATTCTGTCAGACTACCTCGCCGAGCAACCGATTGAAGATTATCAGCCTATGATGTTTGAATTCCCTGATGAAGACATCATGTATCTTAAGATGAAAGATTGTGAAGAGCCTCTTGTCGAGGAAGGACCGGATCCGGATGACAAATGGACACTGATGTTTGATGGGGCTGTGAATATGAATGGTAACGGTGTTGGGGCAGTATTGATCAATCCTAAAGGTGCTCATATACCTTTTTCTGCCAGATTGACGTTTGACGTCACCAACAACGAAGCTGAGTATGAGGCTTGTATCATGGGGATAGAAGAAGCCATTGATCTGAGGATCAAAACTCTTGATATATTTGGAGATTCCGCTCTAGTGGGTCAATCAAGTCAATGGAGATTGGAATACGAATCAGCCGCATTTGATTCCGTATAGAGATTACACCAGAAGAATACTGACGTTCTTCAAGAAGGTGAAGTTGTATCATGTCCCCCGGGATGAGAATCAAATGGCTGATGCCTTGGCTACTTTGTCGTCTATGATCAAAGTTCATTGGTGGAATCATGTGCCACATGTTGCGGTGAATCGACTTGAGAGGCCTGCGTATGTGTTTTGCAGCCGAGTCTGTTGTGATTGATGAGAAGCCGTGGTATTATGACATCAAGAACTTCCTCAAGACTCAGGAGTATCCTGAAGGTGCGTCGAAGAATGACAAGAAAACCCTGAGAAGGCTAGCTGGAAGCTTCTATTTGAATCAAGATGATGTTTGTATAAGAGAAACTTTGACATGGTCTTGCTCAGATGCGTGGACAGACCCGAGGCGGACATGTTAATGCAGGAAGTTCATGAAGGTTCCTTCGGTACTCATGCCGGCGGACATGCAATGGCTAAGAAATTGTTGAGAGCGGGTTTTTACTGGATGACTATGGAATCCGATTGTTTCAAGTATGCTCGGAGGTGCCATAAGTGTCAAATTTATGCTGATAAGGTGCATGTACCACCAAGCCCTCTGAATGTCATGAATT
Organism: Lathyrus oleraceus; assembly: GCF_024323335.1. Lineage (NCBI taxonomy): Eukaryota > Viridiplantae > Streptophyta > Magnoliopsida > Fabales > Fabaceae > Lathyrus > Lathyrus oleraceus. The sequence goes on along the minus strand of NC_066579.1, from coordinate 111,550,281 downwards.
CGCCTTGGCCGTTTGCCATGTGGGGCATTGATATGATTGGAAGATTGACCCACTGCTTCGAATGGACATCGCTTCATTTTGGTAGCGATTGACTATTTCACCAAATGGGTGGAAGCAGCTTCCTATGCTAACGTTACCAAACAAGTGGTTACCCGGTTCATCAAGAAAGAAATCATCTGTCGTTATGGAGTTCCGGAGAGAATCATCACTGACAATGGTTCGAATCTCATAACAAGATGATGAAAGAGCTTTGTAAAGATTTCAAGATTGAACATCACAATTCTTCTCCTTACAGACCGAAGATGAATGGTGCTGTAGAAGCGGCAAACAAGAATATCAAGAAGATTGTGCAGAAGATGGTCGTTACGTACAAGGATTGGCATGAGATGCTGCCTTTCGCTTTGCATGGGTACCGTACCTCAGTACGTACGTCGACCGGGGCAACCCCTTACTCCCTTGTGTATGGTATGGAAGCTGTCCTACCTGTTGAAGTGGAGATTCCTTCTCTGAGAGTTTTATTGGATGTCAAGCTGGACGAAGCCGAGTGGATTCGAACAAGGTTTAATGAGTTGAGCCTTATCGAGGAGAGACGGCTAGCAGCTGTATGTCATGGACAGTTGTATCAGAGAAGGATGAAGCGAGCCTTTGATCAGAAAGTGCGTCCTCGAAGCTATCAGATCGGTGATCTAGTTTTGAAGAGGATCCTCCCTCCCGGTGCAGATAACAGGGGCAAGTGGACTCCTAATTATGAAGGTCCATATGTTATATGAAAAAGGTATTCTCCGGTGGAGCCTTGATGCTTACAACTATGGATGGTGAAGATTTTCCGTCTCCTGTTAACTCAGATGTAGTCAAAAAATACTTCGCATAAATTGACCCGCTGGACAAAAAAAAAAAAAAAAGAGTCCAGGCAAAAAAGGGGCATCCCGGCGAACCAAAAAAAACAGAAAGGAAAGGTTCGGGCAAAAATTAGGGATAAAATGAAAAGAATTTGTACACCCGGTAAGTCGAAAACCCGCAAGGGACGGCTTGGGCAAAAATGGGTATCCCGGTGGATTGAAAACCCGAAAGGGCGATCCAGCCAAAAGAGGGATTAAAGCGAAGACTACAGTCTGAGTTGTCTGTACTTCATCAAGCTTTGTCATCTGCCATCTCGAAAGATGTGATCCGTCCAGTCATTCTTCTCAGAAAGCAAGGAGTTGGGAGGAAAACTGATGATCTGTGAGTTATAACAGAATTGGGAAATAGTGGATGCCGTGTTCACGTTGCCATTAGGATAGATTTTTCCTTTTGTGCGCAATTACCTCTTTCTAGGAATTGCTTCCCAATGTATTTGCCTCTTCAGGCGCATTTTCAATCAATAAAAGTCGTTATTCAGATAAATAGCTCTTTGGTTTTTATTTTTACTGTTTTGTTTGCAAAAATGTCCGAATTTTTGATAAGCATTACATATAAGAACATGAAGGCTAAACAATAGCTTGCAGGATGATGAAACATATGAAAATCATTTTGAATGTTGAGGACACTTGAGCGTATCTTGTCCATGTATCCCCTGGGGGCATCTTGTTGTGCTGTTTTTCAGGATTGGCATCTGTGAGGACGTTTCCTCAGCAGATATTTTCCCCAAGCAAGTTTGGAAGCTATCAGAGCTATGTTCCCCTGCGGAGACGTCGGTGGATAGTGCCTTCTACTCCCCAACAGATCTAAGGATTGCCTATCCCCAGCAGGCCTGTATTTGCCGATTTCCTCCTCGAGTAAGGCATGTCCATTGAAATTTATCTTCAGCATTTATCCTATCTGTGGACTGAAGGATATCCCCAACGGGGTTTACCTTTCCCCAGCAGCAGTACTATTCTCCAACATGAGTGAGAAGTCGTTGCTCTCCCTGCAGAGTCTCCCCGCAGAGTTGGAGTACCCGATCAGTTTTGGCTCCCCAGCTGGAGTTTTTTCATCATTTTGCATTTCGCATGTAGTAATCATTGCATCCCCAAAACCGCGTAGCATTTCCATTCTATATGGAGCATTACGCCATAGAAAAATTCAAACATATGCATTCATGTGTTAACCTCATCAGACCGTATCCCCGGCAGAGGCGGATCATTTCATTCAACATCAGCACAGCAAGTCTGCTACAGTTGCTCTTGACAACATTTAGGATTAATATCCCCACAGATGTTTATTACCTCACCCGTTGGTGATAGAAAGTTTGTTCCTCCCCAGTGAGACCCCCAGCAAGTGGTCAACCTTGCCTTGACATATCTAAGATGTCGTTCTTGTGATACCGGTAAGTGTCATGCCAGCGCCCGCGTGTGTTTCTTTGTTTGGTGTTGGTAAACACCATTGTTTCGGTGTCTATAAACATCAGGTATTCCCTCCAGTCATCAGTAAATGTCTGGTCATCATTTTTTGGTGTCGGTAAACACCATTGTTTCGGTGTCTGTAAACATCGGGTTTTCTCCCCAGTCATCGGTAAATGTCTGGTCATTTTTTTGATGTCGGTAAACATCATCTTTCGGTGTCGGTAAACATCGAGTCTTTTCTAGAGTCATCGGTAAATGTCTGATAATCCCCAGCTAGAAATCCCCAGTAGAGTCATCTGTAAATATCCTGTCTGGTTTCCGGTTGCGAATATTTGTTTTTCTCTTCCCAATAAATTTCTCATCCCCGGTCATCGGTAAATGTCTGGTCGTTTGTTTTGATGTCGGTAAACATCATCTTTCGATGTCGGTAAACGTCGAATCTCATCCCAGTCATCGGTAAATGTCTGGTCATGCTTTGTTTCCTTGTTGATAAAATCAAGATCCCCAGAAGTCGTCAGTAAACGTCTTGTCTGATTACACCACAAAGATTTTGTTCCTCCTCAAGTGGAGACGCCATCGGTAAATGGCCCTGTATGCTTCGATATCGGTAAATATCAGATCCCCAGTTGCAGTAGCCATCGGTAAATGGTCGAGTTGAAGTTGATATCGGTAAATGTCAAGTTTCTTTGAAGCCACCATCGGTAAATGGTTTTGCTTCCTTTTACATCAGAAGTTGTTTCCCAGCAGCCATCGGTAAATGGTCTTGCTGAAGTTGATATCGGTAAATATCAAGTTTCCAGTTTCTAACCATCGGTAAATGGTTTCGCCTTTCTGAAGTTGTCAATTGCAGGCGTCATCAGTAAATGACGTGGTTCTTCTTGCATCATATCCGGCAGAGTGCAAATTTCCACGGTTCTTTGGTATTCAATCCCTGTTTACCCTGAAAGTCTGACAGCAGTCGCTCTCATCCATTCGGGTTCCCAGTTGATTGAATAGGGGCAGCTGTAACACCTCAAATTTGCACCTATCATTGTACATACATTCTCATATTAGGTCATAGCATATCATGGTCCACTGCATAGCATTGCATTGTTCCATTTGCCTCAAGTGCAAGTCATCAGAGAATTAGGTCAAACTGATCAAGAGATCAGTCAACCAAGCAAGCAAGCACAATTTCCAAGGAGCCAAGGCCCTAGGGTTGGTCCAACATGTTCACATGACTTGGGGATCCATTTGAAGTGTTTTGGTCAAGGATTGGATGATCAGAAGTCACCAGTCAATGCACAGTCAGCCAGAAACCCTAAAAAGTCAAACTTGGTCAACTGTGTCTGATTTTATGGTTTTGATGGTGTGATTTGGTTTGAGAGGGCTTATTCATGTCCAAATAGACCTCATACATCATGTCAACACCATCACGGAAGAATTTGAAGCCAGATCAGAAATTTCCAAAAAAAGGAAACTGGACCTGTAATTGAAACCTGCCAAAAATGGAAAGTCTTGATCCTCAAACTTACATCATGATACAAGCTCCAAATGAATTTTTGCCCAACATGAAAGTTGAAGATCTTGTTCTCCCATTTCCAAAAAGTCCAAGAACACTCAATTCCCATGTATGGTTGGCAAGTTATGATCAAATCATTTTCAGAAATTCTTGAACTTCAAAAGGCCATATCTCTCAAACCATTTGGCCAATTTGGGTGGGGTTTTTTCCTACAAGTCACATTTGATCCCCTCTTTCCAAAAATGTAACCATCATTCACCAAAACTCCACCAATCAAAATGGCATTTTTGGACTTGCATGAATTGATTTCAAGTGTGGGTACAAAAGTGAGTTTCAAAATTAACCATTTCTAATCAATTCTACCAATCAAATATGTTCAGAAATCATATTTTGGTCATGTTTGAAAGACCAAATTCGTGCAGTACATACACCCATGCCAACTTGCTTGAAAATTGGAAAAAAAGTACATTTTCCAACAACTACATCCCACCTTTTCATGGACTTTGATTTGTACTTTTAAACAGAGAATATAAAGATGATTTTCTGTCATTTACAACCCTAGCAGCTGCCTCCATAACACAGAAAATATCATTCTCTCAAGATTGGCATTTTTCTCACTTTTGCATTTTTTGCTCAAACCTCCAAAGGACTCGAGTTTGGCTTGGTTTTATCATCACATTCCATCACTTTGGAAGCTGTTTGGAGCCCTGAATCTCGACTGTAACAGCATTTGCATGAACTGGTTTTCCAAGCTCCATTAATGGCAGATCGCGATTCAAACATCTTCAAGGTTGCTGAGCCAAAGTTCTTCCCCCATCCATCTCCTAGAAGCTTAAGGTGTACCTGTTTTGAGTCAAAGCTACCAAATAGCAACTGTATCACGATTGCTCTTCCAATTTGGTAAGGATTCGATCTCCTTATTTTGTTAAATTAGTACATGCTTTAGATAGGTCTCTTGACGCTGAGTTCATTGATGGTTTTAGTTTTGAAAATGATTAAGTTTACTGAAAGTTTGTTGGTTTAAAGGTTGATGCTCGATTTTGTTTTTGCGTGTTTCTTCTTGAGTAGCTTGATTTAGTGATTATGAATGATGTATCTTTGGTGTGTGATGTTGGCTGGTTAGAATGGTGCATTCAATTTTCATTTCTGGAAAAATTTTGGCACGAGTTGTTGTTGAAGATGAAGGTCGTGCCACTGTTCTTGGAACCCTAGAATTACTCATCCATTTCCCAGATTTCTCCTTTGTACGTGCGCATGGTACTGTGCTAGCATGCTGGCCAATAAGATTATTCCGTTCCATGGCCCAAACGACCGTGTTTCGTTTAGTGAACTTGTTAATTACACAAATGCCATCCGGCCATTTAATTAATCCAATTATCATTTCATTCATTCCTCATTTATTTCATTTGGCATGGCTCACTTTGGAAATTCATATTTCACTCATTTCAAATCCATTTTCATGGGAATTTTTGCATTATGTTCATCTGGATCTCTACTTTGTTATCATGATTTTTCCAGAATTTTGTGATCAATGGATTTAATTGGTATTAGGATTTATGACATGTATGCATATTTTGTACACTTTGCCAAAACATTTGTGAAATGGTGATACTTTATCCATTGGCTCCCAAATTTTTGTGCTTAAACTAGACCACTCATGGTGATTTTGGTGTAGAGTTTGTGAATTTATCTTATCTGGATTGTGAGTTATGATTTTTTGAATTAGGGTGTGACAATTTGTGTCACACATTGATGTCCAACTTCATGATTTTCATTACCATGCTTCTTGACCTCCAATTGGTTTGAATTTTTGCATGAATGTACTCTTGTATGTCTAGTTCACATAGGATTTTTCTTGGATTTGTTTGTGGCATTTCCTAATTGTTTGAGATTTTCTCCCCTGTTTAGTCATATGTTGACTTTTTGTGACACTTGTTCCCATTTCATTTGTGAAATTCTCATACTTTATTAGATGGACATGAAATTTTACATGAGATAACTAGACATCCTCATCTTTGCCATGGTTTTAGTCCCATTCATTTATCATACCCCATCTCTGATTTATGATTTTTCTAAGTTGATGCATGTTTGGTTGACTTCTTTGAGCATGTTCAAAATTGCTTTGACTTTCTGATTTTCATTGACTGCCTTCCACTTGTCCAAATGAGATGAAATTTGACATGCTTACCATGCTGTGGGTTGTGATTGATCATGATTTATTTGGTGATTTTTGGAAATGTTTAAGATTGGTTTTGATGCAAGTCTTGCTGTTGACTTCTTTGAGCTTCTAAATGCCATGTTTTGACCTAAATTGTTCATGAAATGATGATAGTGATTGATATGAATGTGAACCCAATTGGTTGTGTTTCTTAATTGTTTGAACATGATTTTGAATGCTTGCCCTTTGCTGTTTTGACTTTTTCATTCTCTTTTGACCCTAGGCTTGCCCTAGTGGTCCTGTTACTCACTTTTGAGCTTGTGTTTTCAGGTTGACCAACAAATAACCAATGAGGCCAATTCTTTTGATATGAGTTTGCTTGAATATCTTTGTCTAACTTGTTTGTTTTGTAGGTGGCTTGGCTCTTAAGCCTTAAGCCTTGTGCTTTGCACATTCATTTGCTTCTGACTAACTGTTGTTTCCCAATTCCTTTTGCTTTGACTGTTGAACTGTGTACTGATCTGTTTGACTATTTCAGGTACCATTAGTTGCTTAGTTCTTTGAACTTGCTTTGCTTTGCTTTAATAGCAACTTTCTTTGAGGTATATCCCTTAATCTTCATGTAGTCTGGAAGACCTGGCCTGTTACTTGGCCAGGCAACTGTCTGAAGTCCTCCTTAAGAGGCAATGTTTGTGGATGTTTAATTTTGTCCTTGTATAGAGTCAAAGACCTCCTAAGTGAAGAGGCAATTGGCAGAACCCAAGGGATACGCAATCTATCCCCTGCTATTCTGTGTGTCATCTGCTTTGCTCACACCACTGTGTTGATGCATTGCAGATACATACCCAAGATCTTGTACAATTGTACAGTTGAGTCAGTTTCAAATGTGTAGAAGGGTTCCCACTTTCTGAACCCACACATTCTTGTCTTAAGCTCTCCCAGGCCAGGGATAAGAGCTGTGAAGTCTTATCTTCACTCACCTTTCATCTGCTTCACCTTAGCCCCTCAATGGCAAGGTTAAGAGCACATTCACCCAGTTCCAGAGGTTTGTTTGTTGAGGTTGATATGACCCCTCGACTAAAACCTAACCCTTGTTTGAGCCACTTGCTTGTGTATAGTGTGTGCTATCTGTGCTTGTATGTTTGTTTAGACTTGCTTCCTGTGCAAGTTAGGGTTAGTTTAGACTTGCTTCCTGTGCAAGTTAGGTTTTGTTTGGCTTGCTCCCTGTGCAAGTTAAATGTGTGTGTGGCTTGCTTCCTGTGCAAGTCATGATTAGGATAGGCTGGCTCCCTGTGCCAGTTAGCTAGAAACCTTAACTTAGGGACGATTTTGCATGATAACATCTAGGCTCGAGTCGTAGTCTCCCTAGTTGTGTCTCCCTCTGTTATCTGGTTAGGCTAGTCCTTTATCCCTCTGTAGGGGAACTACATCGCCCTGATCTTCATACCAGATGAAGTATGTAGGCAGGAGATTGAGCTGATCTCTCCGGGCGCCTGTGTCTTTGTTTTGTCTTGTTGTGTGCTTGGAAGCTGATGTAAGTCCATCGAGTGGCATTTGGGTTCCAGTGTGGGTTTGTTGGTTCGGATGCTGATGTAAGCCCAGTGATTGGCATTCAGGCTCCATGTTTGCCTTCTTGTGTGTGTTTTGGTTCGGATGCTGATGTAAGTCCAGTGATTGGCATTCAGGCTCCACGTTTGCCTTTGCCAGTGTTTGTTTGTGTGCGTGTTAGCCGGGCTACGAATGCTCTGATTCTCCTTCGTCCAAAGGAGATACGTATGCATAGGATGCGACATCCTAGCGAGCATGTGTCGTTTCCCCCAGTCCGAACTACTTAGACTCTGATGTCTATGCTTGATAGACTAAGTAGGCCCAGGATGCGATATCCTGCCGAGTCAGTTTCAGTCTGTTTTCTTGTGTCTCCTTCAGCCAGTGTGTGTGTGTGAGCAGTGTTTTAGCAACCAATTTCCTTCCTATTGTGCGTGGATCCCATCGAGTACGACGGATGCGTAGGGGTGCTAATACCTTCCCTTCGTATAACCGACTCCCGATCCCATTCTCTTTGGTCGCGAGACCATGTCTTTTCCCAGGTTTACTCTGAGCGTTTCCTTTCCCTCTTTTGGGATAAATAACGCACGGTGGCGGCTCTGTTGTTCTTGTTTTCCCGCCGGTTTTTCGCGTGATGCGACAGGTGGGTTGCCTTGTGAGTGTGGTTCTTGATCACCAAGCATGTCTTGCATTTGTATATCTTTGCTTCTCATATGTTTACTAACCAAAAGTACAAAAATATTGTCATTTTAACCATGTTACTTGCAGATGAAGCAATTAGGTCAAAATCAGTCAAAGTCAGTCATTGCAGTGGATGGTGGCCATTCTTGCAGAATTTGGGCACCATGATCAATAATCAAGAGTTCATATATGTTGTGATATCATTTGGAATCAAGGTCTCAAGGAATTAGGGTTTGGATTTCATCAGAACATGCTTCAATCAAGCAAAACCCTAGAAAAGTCAAACTTGGTCAACTGTGGATTTAATCAGTGATTTGATGGTGGGAATTGGTTTGAGGGAGCTCATTCATGTCCATATAGACCTCATATATCATGTCAAACACCATCATGGAAGAATTTGAAGTCAAACAGAAAATTTCCAAAAATAGAAAGTTGACCTGTAATTCAAATTTGCCAAAAATGGAAACTTCTTGATCCCAAACTTACATCATGATACAAGCTTCAAATGAATTTTTGCCCAACATGAAAGTTGAAGATCTTGTTCTCCCATTTCCAAAAAGTCCAAGAACTCTCAATTCCCATGTATGGTTGGCAAGATATGATCAATTCATTTTCAAAAATTCTTGAACTTCAAAAGGCCATATCTCTCAAACCTTTTGGCCAAATTGGGTGGGGTTTTTTGCAACAAGTCATATTTGATCCCCTCTTTCCAAAAATGTCATCATCATTCATCAAAATATCACCAATCAAAATGGCCTTTTTGAACTTACATGAATTGATTTCAAGTGTGGTGCAAAAGTGAAATTTTGAATTAACCACTTCCAGCCATTTTTGCCATTTGAATAAGTTCTGAAATGTTGTTTAAGACATGTTACAAAGCCCAATTCGAGCTGCAGCCACCATACACCATGCACTTAAGTGAAAACCACCAATTAGCAAAAACATGTAAAATTAGCAATTCCAATTTTATCTTCCATTAACCTTGATTAGAGAAGTAAAACAGAAGTATATAAACTCTTTTTCTGTCAAACTAAACCCTAGCAGCCACAATTAGAAACAGAAAAACCCTTTGTTCTCTCACTTTCTCATTTTGCTCATGGAAAACTTTTCTGAAAATAGCCAAAGAGCACGAGTTTGTATGGTATGCTTCATCATTCATCATCATTTTGAAGTTGTTGCAAGCCCTAAATCTCCACTGAAAGCAAGTTTTCCAGCACTGCTACATCAATATCCTTCCATGGCAGAGTTGGTTTCGAGCAAAACAAACATCATTGAGCCAACATCCTTCACCATTCACCTTGTGGAAGCTTTGTGAGCACCTGTTTCAAGCATAAACATCCAAACAACCATCGAATCCCAACTGTTCTTCAAAACTGGTAAAATTTCGATTCCTTCTTTTCTCAAAATCATGATGTACAATGTATAGATCTCATTACCCTGGTCATTATGAGCTTTGAATGGTTTAAAATGGTTGAACTATGTGAGAGAAATCTGACTTTAAAGTGTCATGTTCAAAATTGTTTTTGTTTGATTCTTCTGTGTTAGCTCGATTTAATGATTATGGTTGTTAGAATATGCATGAGTGATGCTTGCTGGTCATGTTGGTATGTTTGATTTCATGTTCTGGGCGAATTACTTTTGCACGATTTGTGAAGAAGATGATGATGAACACTGTTAGCTTAGAACCCTAATTGCACATGGCTGCCCAGAATGTTTACGTTGCATGATACTGTTCATCGCCTGGACCAATCACAACATTTCATGTGTCTCACCAATACGCTGCGTTTTACTAAATGTTCCAGCAAATTACAAAAATGCCACGCCCGGTTTCATTTAATTAATTAGTTCATTTTAATTCTCAATTTTTATTTCATTTTGATACTCAACTTACAAAATTCATAACTCATCCATTTGTGATCCAAATTTCATGAAATTTTTTGCATTATGCTCTGCTTGATCTCTATTATTTTATCATGATTTTTCCTGATTTTTTGCATGAGTGGATTTTAATTGGTATTAGGGTTTTGTTCATGTATCAATTTTTTGTACCTTTTACCAATTCAATTGTGAAATGATGATGCATTATCCAATGGCTTCCAAATTTTTTGTGCATAAACTAGACACATCCATGGTGATTTTGGTGTAGAGTTTGTGAATTTATCTTATCTGTATTGTGAGTTATGAATTTTTGAATTAGGGTGTGACAATTTGTGTCACACCAATGATGTGCAACTTCATGATTTTCTATACCATGCTTCTTGACCTCCAATTGATGTGAATTTTTGCATGAATGTACTCTTGAATTTCTAGTTTACATGTGAATTTTCTTGGAATTAATTGTGGCATTTCCTAATTGATTGAGATTTTTCTCCCCTGTTTGACCAAAATGTTGACTTTTGTGATGCATGTTGCCATTTCATTTGTGAAATTCTCATAATTTATTAGATGAACTTGAAATTTTACATGTGATTACTAGACATCTTAAGCTTTGTCATGGTGTTGATCCCATTCATTTCTCATATGTTATCACTGATTTATGAATTTTTGAAGTTGATGTATGTTTGTTTGACTTCTTTGAGCATGCTTAAACTTGCCTTGCCTTTCTGATTTTCATTGACTATCTTCCCATGATCCAAATGAGCTGAAATTTGATATGCATGTCATGTTATGGATTATGTTTGATCATGAATTATTTGATGATTTTTGGAATTGATTATGATTGGTTTTGAGCTAAGTCTTGTTGTTGACTTTTATGAGCTTTCATTTGCCATGTTTTGACTTCTTTTGCTTATGAAATCATGATGATGAATGATATGAATGTGGGACCAATTGAGTTTGCTTCTTGATTGTTTAAACTTGATTTTGATTGGATATCATTTGTTGTTTTGACTTTCTTATCCCATTTTGACCCTAGGCTTGTCCTAGTGGTCTTGTTGCTTATGTTTGAGCTCATTGTTTCAGGTTAAGCAACAAATGCTTCAAAGAAATCATACAAATTTGTTTGAGCTTGATTGGTTATCATGAGCTAACCTCTTTGTTTTGTAGGTGGCTTGACTCATATGATTTGAGTCTTGTGTTTTGCACATTCATCTGATTATGTTTACTGTTAATTCTATTCTCATTTTGCTTTGACTTTGAGTTGTGTACTGATTCTGTTTGACTATTTCAGGTACCATTAGTTGCTTAGTTCTTTGAACTTGCTTTGCTTTGCTTTATAGCAATTTGCATTGAGGTATAATTCCTTATTCTTCATGTAGTCTGGAAGACCTGGCCTGTTACTTGGCCAGGCAACTGTCTGAAGTCCTCCTTAAGAGGCAATGCTTGTGTGTGTTTACTTTTGTCCCAAGCAGGAAAAGTCCTTTAAATAAGGCAATTGGTAGATCAAAGAGATAAGCAACCTATCTCCTACTATTCTGTGAGTCTTCTCCTTGCTCCCATTACATGGTTGTAGCATTGAGATCCAAACCCAAGATCTATCGAGTCAATAATCTGTGGAAAGAGTTCCTACTTTCTGAACTCCCACACCTTCTGATATTCAAATGCTCTCCCTGACCAGGGATAAGAGCAATGAGGCACACCCCTCATATCCTTTCATCTGCTTCACCTTAGCCCCTCAATGGCAAGGTTAAGAGCACCATTGACCCTATTCCAGTTGGCTTCAATGCCTAACCCTCTTGTATGAGCCTCCTTGTTTGGTTATAGTGTGTGTTGAATGCTTTGATTGATTGCTTATCTTCATATGCACATGTTTGCTTGTATGCTTTATGCATTTATCATCATTAATTGCTCATTATGGCATGATCATCTCATTTGTCTTTGTGACATCATATCATTGTTGTCTGCCCATTGAGAACAATTGTAAGACCATTCCTTTGGCCATTGTTTCTATGATATGGAAGTGAGTTGTAAGACCATTTCATTGGCCACTCATCTTATCTTTGCTTGATGCATTTGTTTGATTGTATGTGAGGATGCAATTGTAAGTCCCTGCAAGTTGGCATTTGTATTCCTAGGACCATACTGTGGAGGTTAGAGTAAGCCCAGATAGATTGGCATCTGACACTCATGCTTTGCTTTTGTTTGTTGTATGTGAGGATGCAACTGTAAGTCCCTGCAAGTTGGCCTTTGCTTTCCTATGATCATATGTTGGATATTGGTATAAGCCCAGACAGATTGGCATCCGGTATCCAAGTTTCGTTTCTGTTTTAGGAGATTGGTGTAAATCCATCTAGTGGTATCCGGTATCCGCTTTTGTTTGTGAGATTGGAGTAAGACCATTGAGTGGCATCCGGTATCATTTGCTTGCTTACATTATTATTGCTCATTGCCTATTCCAAAGGACACACTTGAATCATCTCCTATATGATTTCAAGAGGTGAACCTTCTAAGAAGTTTTACAATTCATTCTTCATCCATTCATCCCATTATGTCCTAAACCTTTTCACACATTACTTTCAAACTTGACATAGATATTGTGCAAACATCTTCATGTTTTCAAACCAAAAACCTGGACCCCAAGTCCTTGACTTTTTTCAAACTCCATTTCATAATACTTCTTTGAATCAATCCTAATCATACTTTGACTCCACTTTCACAATCACAATCAATTAACTTCACTCATTCAATTGTTTTGGCTTTGTCCATTGTTAATCTTTTCATGCATTAGCCATAGGTTTCAATTATCATTGTGGTTGATGTAAACCTCACCTTATCTTTAGTGAGTCGACTATAAGACTTCCATACTGAAAACAGGGCTAACCCCTCTAGTACGTCGAAGCTATCCTCGCATGGTGGATGTTGGTCTTGGTCGAGTTTTCTCCCATTGATAATGAAGAGCCTCAGTGCTATTGTTTAAAATTGAACTCACAAACCTTTTGGAAATCTTTTAGCCGAACTACGGCGTTTTGATCCTTACCTTTGATGGAAGGTACGTAGGCAACGGGTTCATCCGTTCAAACCCAATAAAATTTGTATATTCTTTTCTCATCATCCCAATCATGTTTGCACAATAAATATTTCATAACAAATAACAATTTTTATACAACAAGTGTGAAAAGGGCTCCCTAGGAGTACCTAGGACGTAGTGGGTGCCTAACACCTTCCCATTGCGTAATTTACCCCTTACCCAGACTCTCTGATCTTTTTATTAGTTTTCTACGTGTAAAACTTCTTAGGCTTTTGTTCGCTTTTTAGCCAGTCCTTTGGATAAATAAAAGTGCGGTGGCGACTCGAAATTTCATTGTATGCTTTGCTTATGGTTTAATCAATAAATCATATAGCGACGAATACACCGCTACAGAAAAGTGGCGACTCTGCTGGGGATAAAAGGAATCCTTGGTGGTATTGCCTACTTTTCACCCTTGTTGTGCTATATTGTTATTTGTTATATGACATATTTTTGTACAATTTGGGATAACTGTATTGATTGTAATGTTTGAATTGCTTGATATACAATTGTTGTTTGCTTTGGTGATCTCTGTGAGATGAGTTCTATACCCGAACTCGAGTGCACTCTAGGATAGGAGAATGGCATAGTCTTGTTGACTGGTGTGGAGTATTCCTTAGCCAGTTGACTTGCGAGCCCATTCACTTGGTGGAGGTCATGTTGAATTAATAATGTCACACAAGTTATTTGTGGTTAGGCATTATTCTTTCAATCATGTTCCGCAGAAGCCAAGGACCGTAGTTTACCAAACCCATCTTGGCCTATTATTAGGAACGTAGTGCGGAGGTCGTTCAGATGTCAGTTCTGATGCGATTGTTATGCGATACTACACTCATAAGAGTTTCTCTTGAGAATATTCTTGGAATACGAGTATTCGTTCCTCCGATAATATTCGAAAGATGGAACGATGATTATGGGAACCTCTGATAGAACATGTCTGGCAGGTTTAAACCCTAGTACACTCCCTTTGGGTGGTTCTTAACCGAGACTCCATGCTCGTGACTCTCAACAAACCCGTGATTCGTGGTTGAGTCGTTCAAACATTGTTAATATCAATGGAACCCGGATCAGGTGTAAAACCTAAAATCCACCAAAGCGGCTGGTTGATATTAAGGATGTTAGAGCCGGTTCATGTACCGTTAATATCAATGGAACTTGGGTGTCGATAAGGTGAAAACCTAAACCCACCAAAATGGATGATTGATATTAGGGATACAATGAGCTTTCCCACGACCTTTGTTTGGTGTGCCTTGCTTGATCCTTGAGTGTGATTGTTGCATTCATGCATTCATGCATTCATCTGCATCCATGTCATCAGAAAAAAGAAAATTTTCAAGGAACTCAAAGGAGTTTATTTGCAAAAATCTTCAAACATGAAAAAACCGGGAAAATTTTTTCACCTGATATATCTGATGAAATATTTTCATATCCGATCAAAATGCTTAAACATTTCAAAGTGTGCAAATAAAACCTTCGAGTTCCTTTGAAATAAAAAACAAGCATATGCATAAACACTTCATGCATCATTTGCATAAGCGGGTGTTTTGTTCCGGTCTCCCGTCCTGTGGTCTGACCCTGCGATCTTCATTTATTTTGAAGACGCACTTTGCCGGTACTATACCAGAGCCGATTCTGCCAGATTGATGGATCATCCTGAGCAAAAGAATTGTGAACTCAGAGGAGGAATCACCAGACTAAGTACTGTTGATGGATTTATTCCTGGTTAACCGATCCCGGGCTGGCCATTGGCTATTGTTCTGGGGCATTTGATGACCAACCTGAAGAGGAAGCTGCTGCTATCTTGGAAGAAGATGCAGAAGATCTGAACAATTTCATCATTCCTGGTGGTGTCTGCCACAATTGGGTCGCTGTGGATGTTCCTACGGTCATTCATAAGTCAGCGTGATTGTTCACTTTGTTTAAAACCCTTCTCCCATGCCAAAAGGAGAAGTGATGACATTGTTGGCAAAGCATATATACAATGATGTTTTCATTCAATTAATGCATTGCTAAACATTTGTTTTTCCATTTGTTTTCACTTTTTGCTTTTGCATGAAATCAGTGATCACAAAAAACCATGAAAAACAAGAAAAACAGCTTCTTCATCTGCATAAATGATTTGCTTGTTTAAATTCTAAAGCTTTTCATTATCCAGAATCATTATGCAGGGATTTCTAAACCCATTGAACATAATGATCCAACGCCATCTCCCAATCTTGAATTCCTTGTATTTGAGGCAGAGGAAGATGATGCTAAAGGGGATTCCTGTTGAGATTTCCTATTCTTCTTGAGCACAAAGGAAGCTCATTCAGCTGTATCATGAGAATCAGCAAACCAGTCAAACTGGGGCATTGCAAATGCAATCGAATATATATAAAAAAAAAAAAAAAAAAAGAGAAGAAAGAGGGTGAAAAATAAGAAAAAATAAAAAATCAAGAAAAGATTTTCAAAATTTTTCCAAAGGAAAAAAGAAAAGTATACCCTCAAGTCCCTAGTTGACTGATGCTGAATGGATTCAGAGTCGTTACGACCAACTGAATTTGATTGAGGAGAAGCGATTAACTGCCATGTGCCGTGGTCAGTTATATCAGCAAAGAATGAAGAAAGCATTCGATAAGAAGGTCAAGCCTCGTGTGTTCCGAGAAGGTGACCTCGTGCTCAAGAAAGTCTTGTCTTTCGCGCCCGATTCCAGGGGCAAGTGGACTCCAAACTATGAGGGTCCATATGTTGTTAAGAGAGCCTTTTCAGGCGGAGCTTTGATGCCTACAACAATGGATGGGGAGGATTTCACTCGTCCTGTGAATTCAGATGCAGTTAAGAGATACTTTGCCTAGAAAAAGAGTATATGCAAATGAAAAAAAACAGAATAGCTCGCTAAGTTGAAAACTCGAAAGGGCGGCTTAGGCAAAAATGAGCGTCTCGGTGGAGAACCCGCAAGGGTAATTCAGGCAAAAATTAGAGACTTGAAAAAAAAAGAATATTTGCATCCCGCTAGATTGAGTACCTCACCCTGGGGCAATCTAGGCAAAAATTAGGGATTTGGCAAGTAACTGCATCCTGACAAGACTTTCTGTTCACCAGTCGTCATTTCGTCAGAAGATTCTCGATTCGTCGTCAACCGAAGCTTCGGATACATCGAGATTCAAATTGGTAGAGAAAGGATCATTATGTTCAATGTAGCCCTTTTCCAATATATATCACTGATTTCAAATTTGTACAGATCTATGGAGTCTTGCCATTTGCAGGCTACCATTCCATCAAATCAATTTGAGCTTTTTATCCAATTATTTGCACTCTTATTTGTTTCAATTCAACAAATGTTTTGCATGTCTTAAATTGATAAAATGTCATTGTTTTAAACAAATCAAATTTTTCAAAATTGTTGTTTTAAATAAAGTGAACATTCACAAGATGGAAAGGATACTCAAGAATATCTCAGTGCTCTCCCGAAGGTGGCATGATCTCCAACAGGTAAGACATTTGTTCATATTCCTGGTCTGGTTGTATCTTCTTTCTTCGGATCTTTGTTGGGGTTGTTCCTCAAACAGAGTTGTTGTTGGGGTTATTCCCCAGTATAGTCGCAAGCAGAGTGTTGTTGAAGACTTCGTTTTCTCCAACAGCAGTTTTTCCCAGCATGGGTGTTTCCTTGTGAGTTTCGGCGGTTGATGGTTTATCATCTTGGTGCCCCGTCACTTTCTCCAGTGGGTCGCCTGCCCCAGACTTTATTTGTCTCCTCAGCACAATCATGAGTAGAGCTGTTATTGATATCTCCATCGGAGTCGCGAGCAGAGTTGTTGTCACTCTTCCTAGTGCAGTTGCCAGCGGAATTGTCTGTTCCCTCAGCACGATCGCTTTCTTTTTAAAGACTCGGTAAGTCAGCGGTTTGATACCCGGTACTTTACCTTTTCCCCGGCGAAGTCGTCTGTAGAGTTGTTGTTGTCCCTCTATCAGAGTGTTTGTTCTCCTCAGCAGAGCAGGGTTTATTTTCCTTATTCAGTGGTTGATTGGGTTGACATCCCAGTATTTCAACCATCTTTTCCTCAACATAGTCTGCAGAACGTTTGTTGTGGCAGTTTCGCCAGTTGAATACTCCTTCAATCCCCAGTATGGTCGGATGATGGCTCTAGCATCCAGAGAACGGATTGATTTCCTGACTGTTTGTGATCCCCAGTATAGTGGCTTATATTGCAGAATCTACCTGTTGTGATCAGTTTGCTATGTATATTCTCCCCAAGTAGAGTTGGTTTGTTGCAGAATCTACTTGTCTGATCTGTCCTCCCTCAGTGGTTTGTTCCCCAAGAGAGTAGCCGACAGTTTTCCCCAGTAGAGTTGCTTATGCAGTTAGAGTCTATTTGGATGATATCATTCTCCCTCAGTGGGTTGTTCCCCAGTGGAGTTTTGTGGATTCGCTTCTACAGCAGTTCGTGCTTATGCAATGCACTTTTTGTTTCTCAGTTGACACTGGGATCCCCTGCAGATATCTTTGAGATTTTCTCTTGTTCCCCAACAGATTTGTCTTGGTGGCTGTCTTTGCCCGTTGTGACTTTCTGTACCCTGATTGGGTTGTTTCCTGATATCTCTGACTTTCTGCTTCTTCAGCAGTACCCACGGATCTTTGCTTTACAGCATGTAGATCTCCGCAGATTGACTTTCAAGTTGGTTTTCCCCTGGAAGTATAATACCGGACGTTTGATTCCTGAACCTGTTCGTGTTAGAATTGTCTGTTTTGTCAGCATTCATCAAACATAAATCACGCATATTCATGCATATTCATAAAACATTCAGATATTCATGTCGCACTTCTCGCCATATATCTTTTGTTTGTCGTGTCTCCTGCTATGGTGATATAGATCTCTTTACAGATCTCCCCAAGCAGATGTCGGGTGTTTATAAATCTCTCCATATAGAGTCAGCCCATAAGCAGAAAATGTTGTCTTTCCTTCTGCAGTTCCCCACCGAGATATATCCTCGTGGATGATGGTTTCTTCCGTTTCCTCCCAACACATATATTAGGATGGATTTTCCTATTTGAGTTATATCCTCATTAGGACATGTCTTGATTCAGTCTGTCTTTTCGGATTATTCCCGAATTGGCTATTTGTCAAAAGTCTTGTGCTTCCCAGTGGGTTGTTCCCCAGCGGAATTTTTCGGGCCTCTACCCTCATACCGGTGGTTATAAGTCCTATTTTTCCTGGCTTTCTTGCAGAATTTGTGGTTATACACCTTTTATTCTCCAGCCAGAGTTGTTGGTTTTCTACCTAACAGTCGGTAGTTGTAAATCCTATTTTTCCTGCTCTTCAGCAGTTTGTGGTTTGATATAAACCCTATCTTGGTTTCCTGTGTGGATTTGTGATTTATTCTATCCCCACGCGGAGTTGTTGGTCTTCTACCCCGTATTCGGTAGATGTAAACCCTAATTTTGTGGTCACCTCCACCCTTTTGGCCCTCTGCCTACAAACCAGCAGTCGTAAGTCCTATCTTTGCGGTTTTTCTACCTACGAACCGGTAGTCATAAACCCTGTTTTCTCCACTTGCAGAGTTAATTTTGTTGTTCATCCCAACCGATGACAATCCCCTCTTTGTGGTTCTCTCCATCTAGTTCTTGATGTTGAGTTTCCTTTGCTTGGATAAGTTGCTCAGATCAGCACTTATATCCCCAGCAAATCTTTTGTGGATAATTGCCGTATGCTAGCAATTTTATCCCCAGCGGGTCCTTTCACCTTGTGTCAGTGATTGTGTTCCCCGGATCATTGATTCTCGCCAGTGAATCCTCGGCAGATCGCCTTTCATTTACCCTTTTGTTGGTAATGTCTGTTGTTCCTTTTGATTGGTCATCATTATATACCTAGTTTGGTATCCCGATGCCTTTCTTTTCGGTTGATCTATCCTTTATTAACCCAGTAACCGGTTATGGATAATCTTCCATGCAAGTATATTATTCACGGTCTGCCGGTAATGAATAATATATCTCATGCACTCTTCAGTCGAAGCCTTTTGTGTTTTCTTTGTTGAGTAAGATTCGTTATTTCCCTTTGTGGAATCGAATATTCTTTGTTATCGGATAATTGCCGGATGCTTGCAATTTATCCTCTGAGTTGTCTTTCGTTTACCCGGATGCTTGGTATCGATTGTCTCTCTTTTTGGTTAGTCACCTATTATATACTTCGGTATCTCTGGTGTCTTTTCCTTTCGAGTATATTATTCACGGTCTGCCGGTAATGAATAATATGTCTCATGCGCTCTTTGGTTGGAGTCCTTTGTTGATCTTCCCCAGCTGAGCAAGATTCGTACTCTTTGTAGAATCGAATATTCCATCCTTTAACCAGTTTGTGTTTTGGATGATGTGTGTTTTGGCATATATACCAACTCACGTTTTCGGTAGATCACCTATTATATACCCAGTAACCGGTATCTCTGGTGTTTCTTACCATGCGAGTTTATTATCTACGTTCTGACGGTAATAGATAATATATCTCATGCGAGTTTCTTATCCACGGTCTGCCGGTAATGGATATTGTATCTCATGCACTCTTTGGGTTTGTGTCCCCAGTTGAGTAAGATTCGTTTTCCCGTTGTGGATTCGAATGTCCATCCTGTAAGTCGATTTGCTTTTTCAAGCCCTCCTTTCGGATGATGAGTGTTTTGGCATATATACCAATTCACGTCTTTGGTTAGTCACCTATTATATACTTCGGTATCTCTGGTGTCTTTTCCTTTCGAGTATATTATTCACGGTCTGCCGGTAATGAATATTATATCTCATGCACTCTTTGGGTTTGTGTC
This sequence comes from Lathyrus oleraceus, assembly GCF_024323335.1. Lineage (NCBI taxonomy): Eukaryota > Viridiplantae > Streptophyta > Magnoliopsida > Fabales > Fabaceae > Lathyrus > Lathyrus oleraceus. The sequence continues at coordinate 111,530,368 of NC_066579.1, read as the reverse complement.
CCCAGTTGAGTAAGTTTCGTATTCCTTGTGGAATCGAATATCCGTCCTATAAACAAGTCTGCTGTTCTAGCTTTCTTCAGGATGATGAGTGTTTTGGAACACAAACCAATTCACGTCTTCGGATCTTATCCTATAAACAACCTACAACCCGGTTCAGGATAATCTTCCATAGTAAGATTCATATTCCTTGTGGAATTGAATATCCATCCTATAAACAAGTCTGCTGTTCTAGCTTTCTTCAGGATGATGAGTGTTTTGGAACACAAACCAATTCACGATTTCGGATCTTATCCTATAAACAACCTACAACCCGGTTCAGGATAACTTTCCATGCGAGTACATTATCTACGTTTTGACGGCTATAGATAATATATCTCATGCACTCTTTTGTCGAACACTTTGTTTGTTTCCCCAACTGAGTAAGATTTGCATTCTTTACAGAATCAAATATCCATCCTATAAACAAGTTTGCTTTCGCTCTCTTCAGGATGATGAGTGTTTTGGAACACACACCAATTCACGTCTTTGGTCGGTCACCTGTTACATACCTACAACCCGGTATCCTTGGTGTTCCTTCCTGATTTTTGTTACCCTCATACCGGTAACATCTCATTTCTTTGGTGCTTCCTCAGCGAAGTTTTCCTGTTGCTTCTCCTCAGAAGTCAGCTTGTGTCTCTCCAATGGATTTATTTTCCTTTGGGATTCTTTTCCCCAGTGTGAGTCTTTCACTCCCCAGTGAGGTCTCTAGTCTGTTTTCTGTTCTTCTAACCAGAGTCGTGTCTTGTTCACGCATTCTTTTTCTTACTATCCCCAACTAGAGTCTTGTCAGAGTCTCTGTTCCTGGTGAGTGTATTACTCCGACGGATCGTCTTTTCTTCTGTGTGAATCATATTCCCCACAGAATTTGTGTCTTTTGCATACATACATTTGCATCATGAGGTCTCTTAGGGACCAAAATTTGTCTCATTACTGTTATTTAAGTCCATTCTACCGCGTCGAGATGAAGATTTCTAAACTTCACTTCTCCGGCTAGAATGACCTTAAATAGGGGCATCTGTAAGACCCCAATTTTGGCCCTAAGATCCCTCATGGCCCACATCATATCATATCATGGCCTCAAGGATCATTGCATGCCCTAGCCTCCCTCCTAGTGGGTGGGTTGCCTTGTGAGTGTGGTTCTTGATCACCAAGCATGTCTTGCATTTGTATATCTTTGCTTCTCATATGTTTACTAACCAAAAGTACAAAAATATTGTCATTTTAACCATGTTACTTGCAGATGAAGCAATTAGGTCAAAATCAGTCAAAGTCAGTCATTGCAGTGGATGGTGGCCATTCTTGCAGAATTTGGGCACCATGATCAATAATCAAGAGTTCATATATGTTGTGATATCATTTGGAATCAAGGTCTCAAGGAATTAGGGTTTGGATTTCATCAGAACATGCTTCAATCAAGCAAAACCCTAGAAAAGTCAAACTTGGTCAACTGTGGATTTAATCAGTGATTTGATGGTGGGAATTGGTTTGAGGGAGCTTATTCATGTCCATATAGACCTCATATATCATGTCAAACACCATCATGGAAGAATTTGAAGTCAAACAGAAAATTTCCAAAAATAGAAAGTTGACCTGTAATTCAAATTTGCCAAAAATGGAAACTTCTTGATCCCAAACTTACATCATGATACAAGCTTCAAATGAATTTTTGCCCAACATGAAAGTTGAAGATCTTGTTCTCCCATTTCCAAAAAGTCCAAGAACTCTCAATTCCCATGTATGGTTGGCAAGATATGATCAATTCATTTTCAAAAATTCTTGAACTTCAAAAGGCCATATCTCTCAAACCTTTTGGCCAAATTGGGTGGGGTTTTTTGCAACAAGTCATATTTGATCCCCTCTTTCCAAAAATGTCATCATCATTCATCAAAATATCACCAATCAAAATGGCCTTTTTGAACTTACATGAATTGATTTCAAGTGTGGTGCAAAAGTGAAATTTTGAATTAACCACTTCCAGCCATTTTTGCCATTTGAATAAGTTCTGAAATGTTGTTTAAGACATGTTACAAAGCCCAATTCGAGCTGCAGCCACCATACACCATGCACTTAAGTGAAAACCACCAATTAGCAAAAACATGTAAAATTAGCAATTCCAATTTTATCTTCCATTAACCTTGATTAGAGAAGTAAAACAGAAGTATATAAACTCTTTTTCTGTCAAACTAAACCCTAGCAGCCACAATTAGAAACAGAAAAACCCTTTGTTCTCTCACTTTCTCATTTTGCTCATGGAAAACTTTTTCTGAAAATAGCCAAAGAGCACGAGTTTGTATGGTATGCTTCATCATTCATCATCATTTTGAAGTTGTTGCAAGCCCTAAATCTCCACTGAAAGCAAGTTTTCCAGCACTGCTACATCAATATCCTTCCATGGCAGAGTTGGTTTCGAGCAAAAACAAACATCATTGAGCCAACATCCTTCACCATTCACCTTGTGGAAGCTTTGTGAGCACCTGTTTCAAGCATAAACATCCAAACAACCATCGAATCCCAACTGTTCTTCAAAACTGGTAAAATTTCGATTCCTTCTTTTCTCAAAATCATGATGTACAATGTATAGATCTCATTACCCTGGTCATTATGAGCTTTGAATGGTTTAAAATGGTTGAACTATGTGAGAGAAATCTGACTTTAAAGTGTCATGTTCAAAATTGTTTTTGTTTGATTCTTCTGTGTTAGCTCGATTTAATGATTATGGTTGTTAGAATATGCATGAGTGATGCTTGCTGGTCATGTTGGTATGTTTGATTTCATGTTCTGGGCGAATTACTTTTGCACGATTTGTGAAGAAGATGATGATGAACACTGTTAGCTTAGAACCCTAATTGCACATGGCTGCCCAGAATGTTTACGTTGCATGATACTGTTCATCGCCTGGACCAATCACAACATTTCATGTGTCTCACCAATACGCTGCGTTTTACTAAATGTTCCAGCAAATTACAAAAATGCCACGCCCGGTTTCATTTAATTAATTAGTTCATTTTAATTCTCAATTTTTATTTCATTTTGATACTCAACTTACAAAATTCATAACTCATCCATTTGTGATCCAAATTTCATGAAATTTTTTGCATTATGCTCTGATTGATCTCTATTATTTTATCATGATTTTTCCTGATTTTTTGCATGAGTGGATTTTAATTGGTATTAGGGTTTTGTTCATGTATCAATTTTTTGTACCTTTTACCAATTCAATTGTGAAATGATGATGCATTATCCAATGGCTTACAAATTTTTTGTGCATAAACTAGACACATCCATGGTGATTTTGGTGTAGAGTTTGTGAATTTATCTTATCTGGATTGTGAGTTATGAATTTTTGAATTAGGGTGTGACAATTTGTGTCACACCAATGATGTGCAACTTCATGATTTTCTATACCATTCTTCTTGACCTCCAATTGATGTGAATTTTTGCATGAATGTACTCTTGAATGTCTAGTTTACATGTGAATTTTCTTGGAATTAATTGTGGCATTTCCTAATTGATTGAGATTTTTATCCCCTGTTTGACCAAAATGTTGACTTTTGTGATACATGTTGCCATTTCATTTGTGAAATTCTCATACTTTATTAGATGAACTTGAAATTTTAGATGTGATTACTAGACATCTTAAGCTTTGTCATGGTGTTGATCCCATTCATTTCTCATATGTTATCACTGATTTATGAATTTTTGAAGTTGATGTATGTTTGTTTGACTTCTTTGAGCATGCTTAAACTTGCCTTGCCTTTCTGATTTTCATTGACTATCTTCCCATGATCCAAATGAGCTGAAATTTGATATGCATGTCATGTTATGGATTATGTTTGATCATAAATTATTTGATGATTTTTGGAATTGATTATGATTGGTTTTGAGCTAAGTCTTGCTGTTGACTTTTATGAGCTTTCATTTGCCATGTTTTGACTTCTTTTGCTTATGAAATCATGATGATGAATGATATGAATGTGGGACCAATTGAGTTTGCTTCTTGATTGTTTGAACTTGATTTTGATTGGATATCATTTGCTGTTTTGACTTTCTTATCCCATTTTGACCCTAGGCTTGTCCTAGTGGTCTTGTTGCTTATGTTTGAGCTCATTGTTTCAGGTTAAGCAACAAATGCTTCAAAGAAATCATACAAATTTGTTTGAGCTTGATTGGTTATCATGAGCTAACCTCTTTGTTTTGTAGGTGGCTTGACTCATATGATTTGAGTCTTGTGCTTTGCACATTCATCTGATTATGTTGACTGTTAATTCTATTCTCATTTTGCTTTGACTTTGAGTTGTGTACTGATTCTGTTTGACTATTTCAGGTACCATTAGTTGCTTAGTTCTTTGAACTTGCTTTGCTTTGCTTTATAGCAATTTGCATTGAGGTATAATTCCTTATTCTTCATGTAGTCTAGAAGACCTGGCCTGTTACTTGGCCAGACAACTGTCTGAAGTCCTCCTTAAGAGGCAATGCTTGTGTGTGTTTACTTTTGTCCCAAGCAGGAAAAGTCCTTTAAATAAGGCAATTGGTAGATCAAAGAGATAAGCAACCTATCTCCTACTATTCTGTGAGTCTTCTCCTTGCTCCCATTACATGGTTGTAGCATTGAGATCCAAACCCAAGATCTATCGAGTCAATAATCTGTGGAAAGAGTTCCTACTTTCTGAACTCCCACACCTTCTGATATTCAAATGCTCTCCCTGACCAGGGATAAGAGCAATGAGGCACACCCCTCATATCCTTTCATCTGCTTCACCTTAGCCCCTCAATGGCAAGGTTAAGAGCACCATTGACCCTATTCCAGTTGGATTCAATGCCTAACCCTCTTGTATGAGCCTCCTTGTTTGGTTATAGTGTGTGTTGAATGCTTTGATTGATTGCTTATCTTCATATGCACATGTTTGCTTGTATGCTTTATGCATTTATCATCATTAATTGCTCATTATGGCATGATCATCTCATTTGTCTTTGTGACATCATATCATTGTTGTCTGCCCATTGAGAACAATTGTAAGACCATTCCTTTGGCCATTGTTTCTATGATATGGAAGTGAGTTGTAAGACCATTTCATTGGCCACTCATCTTATCTTTGCTTGATGCATTTGTTTGATTGTATGTGAGGATGCAATTGTAAGTCCCTGCAAGTTGGCATTTGTATTCCTAGGACCATACTGTGGAGGTTAGAGTAAGCCCAGATAGATTGGCATCTGACACCCATGTTTTGCTTTTGTTTGTTGTATGTGAGGATGCAACTGTAAGTCCCTGCAAGTTGGCCTTTGCTTTCCTATGATCATATGTTGGATATTGGTATAAGCCCAGACAGATTGCCATCCGGTATCCAAGTTTCGTTTCTGTTTTAGGAGATTGGTGTAAATCCATCTAGTGGTATCCGGTATCCGCTTTTGTTTGTGAGATTGGAGTAAGACCATTGAGTGGCATCCGGTATCATTTGCTTCTTACATTATTATTGCTCATTGCCTATTCCAAAGGACACACTTGAATCATCTCCTATATGATTTCAAGAGGTGAACCTTCTAAGAAGTTTTACAATTCATTCTTCATCCATTCATCCCATTATGTCCTAAACCTTTTCACACATTACTTTCAAACTTGACATAGATATTGTGCAAACATCTTCATGTTTTCAAACCAAAATCTGGACCCCAAGTCCTTGACTTTTTTCAAACTCCATTTCATAATACTTCTTTGAATCAATCCTAATCATACTTTGACTCCACTTTCACAATCACAATCAATTAACTTCACTCATTCAATTGTTTTGGCTTTGTCCATTGTTAATCTTTTCATGCATTAGCCATAGGTTTCAATTATCATTGTGGTTGATGTAAACCTCACCTTATCTTTAGTGAGTCGACTACAAGACTTCCGTACTGAAAACAGGGCTAACCCCTCTAGTACGTCGAAGCTATCCTCGCATGGTGGATGTTGGTCTTGGTCGAGTTTTCTCCCATTGATAATGAAGAGCCTCAGTGCTATTGTTTAAAATTGAACTCACAAACCTTTTGGAAATCTTTTAGCCGAACTACGGCGTTTTGATCCTTACCTTTGATTGAAGGTACGTAGGCAACAGGTTCATCCGTTCAAACCCAATAAAAATTGTATATTCTTTTCTCATCATCCCAATCATGTTTGCACAATAAATATTTCATAACAAATAACAATTTTTATACAACAAGTGTGAAAAGGGCTCCCTAGGAGTACCTAGGACGTAGTGGGTGCCTAACACCTTCCCATTGCGTAATTTACCCCTTACCCAGACTCTCTGATCTTTTTATTAGTTTTCTACGTGTAAAACTTCTTAGGCTTTTGTTCGCTTTTTAGCCAGTCCTTTGGATAAATAAAAGTGCGGTGGCGACTCGAAATTTCATTGTATGCTTTGCTTATGGTTTAATCAATAAATCATATAGCGACGAATACACCGCTACAGTAAATTATTAAACCATTTGCAAAAAATGAAAAGTGAACTATTATGGCCATAATCCACGTACACTCTCCCATGCAAGGCTTCCAATTCACTTATGAGCAGCCAAAGGCCAAGATTGAAGTGTTATCTTGCTTGTATCATAAGCCAAAAATGAATGGTGAAGATTCACTTTAATTTGAACATGTGTGAAATAATGAGCATACAAACTTTTCCATGCATGGAAAAAGCACATTTGAGATGTCTTGAACATGAGAAACATTTTGCCAAAAGAATGAACCAATTTGGAGCATTGTATCAAAAGTTATGCCATTTTGAATTTCCATGCACACCTTGTGATCAAATGACCATAACTCCTCAACCACTTATCATATGGACATGAATTAGGACTTTTTGGAAAGGGGAGACAAAGATTTACAACTTTCATGTTCACCAAAAATCCATTTGAAACTTCTTTGATATTGAAAGGTCAAGTTGAAAGTGGACCAAAAACTTGCCAAATTTGGAAACTTTGAATTATAGGTCACTTTCCATTTTTGGTAACTTTTGCCATGACCTTTGAATCTTCAAGATAGATGTTTAAAATGATGAATGGACCCCATTTGAGCATGATTGAGGTGTCTCAACTCATTTCCCCACCTCATAGCCCTCAGTTGACTCCACAGTTGACTTTTTGGTCCCTAGATGACCTTGAAATGCCTTGATCCACTTGAGCCTCTACCACTTGGGGAAATTGCTCAAAAATGAAACCCTAGCTCATGTAAGCCCATTATGATAACCATGTGATCCTCATCCCAAGAAAATACCTCATATCTTTGAGAAACCCTAGTTGAAAGAATGGCATTGATTAAGGTTGACCAGAGGTCACAACCCTAATCCAAAGGAACTTCAGAATGAACTATGAAACCCTTGATGATGATAGAACCATGATGATGGTAATATATCCTTGCAAAGAAAATGATGCTTAAGACCATTGAATAATCAAGAAACCCTAATTGAAGCCCATACCCTCAGATGGTTGATAATCAATTCATAGAGACCCTCAGGCTTGAATCATGTAACTTCTCCATCTTTTGAAAAGACTTTGGAGGGTGACCTTCTTATTTTCATATGAGATGCAAAATGCAATGCCTAATGCTCTAAAACATGAAATGCAATGACCCAAGCTAGTCTCAAGAAGAGGAGGGAAAATTTTGAGGTGTTACACCAACAATCATCATCAACAAAACTTTGAGAGGAAGAAGGTCTCTTTCGACCCGATTCCTATGTCATACGTAGAACTCTACCCGTCTTTGGTTCTCAAGAACCTGGTCCAACCGAGGAACCCGCCGCAAATTCCATAACCACTTCCATGGTGGTATAAGCCTGAGCTCCGTTGTGCTTTTCATCAAGGAGCACCCGGACATGATATCGAGGACTACTATCCGCTCAAGTATGAGGTTCAAAAGCTGATGAAGAGTGGAATGATGTCCTTCGAGGACCGTGCGCCGAATGTGAGAGCAAATACTTTTCCCGCCCATGGGAACTCTTTTGTGAACATGGTGGATGGTTGTCCTGGAGAGTTTAAAGTTTTTGATGTGCATTTTATCAGGAGGTCCTTGGTGCAGATGCATAAGGATGTTTGTTTGGTAAGTGATTGTGAGCATGACCATGATGGTTGTGTTGTTTGTAGTGTTAACCCGAGGGGTTGTAAAGTTGTGAAAAGGGACATCTAGCGACTGATGGATGAAGGCATGATTCAAATTGTTCAATCACGTCATGTAGAGGACGATGTAAATGTCATAGTGCCCATTTTCAAGTAGCCAGAGAGATTGGTAATCCAGTACGACAGCAGCAATAGTAACAATTTCAGCAATTGATCAGTATCATTGTTGGTAATACAGTTAACGGGCCCAATCCCGTATTCATATGATAAAGTTGTTCCGTATCTGTATAATGCTACAATAATAGAGGGTGGTCAAGAGGTTCTGTTGCCTACGACTAGATATATGGTGAGCATTGCTGATGTTACCAAGGTGGCCCGCAGCGGTCGTGTGTTTGGGCCGGTGTTCCCAAAGGATAAGGAAGAATTAGTTGTGAGTAAGAAGGTGGAAGTGCCTGTTGAAGATCCAGTTGGTGTTTCAAAGGGTAAGTCTGGTGAATCCAACAATGTGAAAGCTAACGATGATGATGAGGTACTTCGGTTAATCAAGAGGAGTGACTTCAACGTGGTGGAGCAGCTGCTCCAAACCCCCTCAAAAATCTCAGTGTTGTCTTTGCTCATGAATTCTGAAGCACACAGAGAAGCACTGCAAAGAGTTTTGGAACTAGCTTTTGTAGAACATGATGTTACAGTGGGCCAATTTGATCATATCGTGGCTAACATCACTTCTTGCAATAATCTTAGCTTCTGTGATGAAAAACTCCCTGAGGAGGGAAGAAATCATGACTTGGCTTTGCACATTTCTATGAATTGCAAGGAAGATGCTTTTTCAAATATGCTTGTTGACACCGGATCGTCACTAAATGTGCTACCAAAGTCAACTCTATCAAAGTTGTTATACCAAGGAGCGCCTATGAGGTATAGTGGAGTAATCGTCAAAGCTTTTGACGGTTCACGCAAAACGGTTATTGGTTGAGTGGACCTTCCAGTTAAGATAGGTCCGAGTGATTTTCAAATTACTTTTTAAGTAATGGATATCCACCCGGCTTACAGTTGCTTGTTGGGAACACCATGGATTCATGAGGCAGGAGTTGTTACCTCCACATTGCACCAGAAACTCAAATTTGTGAAAAATGGCAAGCTTGTGATTATGTGTGGAGAGAAGGAGTTGTTGGTTAGCCATTTGTCATCTTTCTCTTATGTTGAGGCTGAGGATGAGGTTGGAACTCCATTCCAGGCCTTATCTATTGCTGCTGAAAAGAGAGTTGGGGCACCTATGTCCTCATTAAAAGATGCTAAGAAGATTGTGGAAGAAGGCAATGTTGATCAGTGTGGGCGCATGGTAGAGGTCTCCGACAACAAAGGAAGAACCGGTTTGGGGTTCTAGAAAGGTTCATCAACTACAAAGACTGAAGATATGAAACTTAGCTTCCGTAGCGGAGGGTTCATTCATGGCAATGAACAACACTTAGTTGATGTGCTAGAGGATGACGAAGAGGAAGACTGCACCAATTTTGTAACGCATGGAAAGGCTTGCAACAATTAGACTGCTGTTGATGTCCCTTTTATTTTGCATCGATCTAAGTAATTGCTTTTATATGTTTTCAAAATCCTTCTCCTATGCCTAAGGGAGAAGTGAACATTGTTTGGGCATTTTCAAATTGATCATTAATAAAATTAATTATATTCATCCACATCTATGATGTCTTGTTTTTACTTTTTGTTTTATTCTGAAAATGGTAATCACAAAAAAAAACATAAATAAACAATATAATTGTCCATCTGCATAATATTTGGTCACAAATTCCCTTCTCTAAAATCAAAATATCAAATCATTATGCAGGTTGGTTCCTAACCCCATTGAATACAATGATCCTTCTCCTTCTCCAAATTTTGATTTCCCTGTGTTTGAGGCCGAGGAGGAAAATGATGTAGAAGTGAGTGATGAATTATCTCGTCTTCTTGAGCAAGATGAAAAGACCATTCAGCCGTTCGAAGAGCAGATTGAGCTTGTCAACTTGGGTTCCGAGGATGATGTGAAGGAAGTCAAGATTGGGTCTCGCATGTGTGCAGATGTCAAGAAGGGGTTGATTGATCTTCTTCGAGAGTATTCAGATGTGTTTGCTTGGTCCTATCAAGACATGCCTGGTTTGGATTCTGAGATTGTGGAGCATAGATTGCCCTTGAAGCCAGAATGCCCACCAGTCAAGCAGAAGTTGAGAAGAACGCATCCTTAATGGCTGTGAAGATCAAAGAGGAAGTCCAAAAGCAGATTTATGCCGGTTTCCTTGTGACCGCTGAGTATCCGTAATGGGTGGCCAATATTGTGCCTGTGTCGAAGAAAGATAGAAAAGTCCACATGTGTGTCAATTATAGAGATTTGAATAAAGCGAATCCGAAAGATGATTTCCCTCAGCCACACATTGATATGTTGGTAGACAATACTGCTAAATTCAAAGTCTTTTCATTTATGGATGGATTTTACGGATATAATCAGATCAAGATGGCACCCGGAGATATGGAGAAAACCACATTCATTACACCTTGGGGAACATTCTGTTATAGAGTGATGCCTTTCGGTCTAAAGAATGCTGGTGCGACTTACCGGAGAGCAGTGACTACTCTTTTTCATGATATGATGCATAAAGAGATTGAAGTTTATGTCGATGACATGATTTCTAAATCAATTGATGAAGAGGAACATGTTGAGCATTTGTTGAAGCTATTCCAGCGTTTGAGGAAGTATAAACTCCACTTGAATCCCAATAAGTGTACTTTTGGTGTTCGTTCTGGTAAGTTGTTGGGCTTTATTATTAGCGAGAAGGGTATTGAAGTTGATCCTGCCAAGGTCAAAGCAATACAAGAGATGCATGCGCCCAAAACTGAGAAGCAAGTCAGGGGTTTTCTCGGCCGCTTGAATTATATTTCCGAATTCATTTCCCACATGACTGTCACATGTGCGCCTATATTCAAGCTTCTTCGGAAAGATCAGTCCTGTGATTGGACCGAAGAATGTCGTAAAGCTTTTGACAGTATCAAGGAATATTTGCTTGAACCTCCGATTTTGTCTCCACCTGTTGAAGGAAGACCGTTGATCATGTATTTGAATGTCCTTGAAGATAGTATGGGTTGTGTCTTTTGTCAGCAAGATGAGACTGGAAAGAAAGAATTTGCGATCTACTACCTCAGTAAGAAGTTCACCGACTGTGAGACTCGGTATTCTATGCTTGAGAATACTTGTTGCACATTGGCTTGGGCTGCTAAGCGTTTGCGTCAGTATATGTTGAATCATACCACTTGGTTGATATCCAAAATGGATCCAATCAAGTATATATTTGAGAAGCCTGCTTTAACTGGGAGGATTGCCCGTTGGCAGATGTTGTTATCAGAGTATGATATTGAATACCAATCTCAGAAAGCGATCAAAGGTAGTATCTTGGCTGACCATTTGGCTCACCAACCAATTGAAGATTACCAGTCAGTGCAGTATGACTTTCCGGATGAAGAGATTTTGTACTTGAAAATGGAAGATTGTGATGAACCATTGCTTGAAGAAGGGCCTGAACCTGGTTTCCATTGGGGCATGGTATTCGATGGAGTTGTTAATCAATATGAAAATGGCATTGGGGCAGTGATTATTACTCCCCAAGGAACACATCTACCATTTAAAGCTAGATTGACTTTCACGTATACAAACAATATGGCAGAATATGAAGCTTGCATTATGGGGCTTGAAGAGGCCATGAGTCTCAGAATCAAGTATTTGGATGTCTTTGGAGACTCAACTTTGGCTGTGAATCAGATCAAAGGTGAATGGGAGACAAATCAGCCCGGTTTAATACCGTATAGAGATTATGCGAGGAGGATTTCAACTTTCATTACAAAAGTTGAGTTTCATCATATCCCTCGAGATGAAAACCGGATGGCAGATGCTCTTGCAACGTTGGCATCAATGATTGTGGTAAAGTATTAGAATGAAGTTCCCAATTTGTCTGTGATGCGTCTTGATAGGCCAACTCATGTGTTTGCTGCTGAAGACATCAAAGACGAGAAGTCGTGGTATTACGACATCAAATGTTTCCTCCAAAGTCAGATTTACCTGCCTGGGGCATCTGTGAAAGATAAGAATACTTTAAGAAGATTAGCCGGTAATTTCTACTTGAATGGTGATATACTGTACAAGATAAACTTCGACATGGTTTTGCTCAGATGCATGGATAGACACGAAGCAAACTTGTTGATGACTGAAGTTCATGAAGGTTCCTTTGGTACTCATTCCAATGGACATGCAATGACGAAGAAGATGTTGCGAGCAGGTTACTATTGGATGACAATGGAATCTGACTATTGCAAATTTGTGAAGAAGTGCTACAAGTGTCAAATTTATGCTGATAAGATTCATGTTCCTCCGACACTTTTGAATGTTATCTCTTCCCCATGGCCCTTCTCCATGTGGGGAATTGATATGATTGGGATGATTGAACCCAAAGATTCGAATGGACATCGTTTCATTTTGGTGGCAATTGACTATTTCATAAAATGGGTTGAAGCAACATCATACGCAAATGTAACCAAGCAAGTTGTTGTGAGGTTTATCAAGAATCAGATCATATACTGTTATGGTGTGCCAAGTAAGATCATTACTGATAATGGATTGAACTTGAATAACAATATGGTGGAAGCTCTTTGCAAAGACTTCAAGATTACACATCATAATTATTCTCCCTACAAACCTAAGATAAATGGGGTTGTTGAAGCTGTGAACAAAAACATTAAGAAGATTATTCAGAAGATGGTTGTAACATACAAGGATTGGCATGAGATGCTCCCATTTGCTTTGCATGGATATCGTACATCCGTCCGCACTTCAACAGGGGAAACCCCTTTCTCACTTGTGTATGGTATGGAAGCAGTGCTCCCCGTATAGGTTGAGATTCCTTCATTGCGCGTGCTCATGGAAGCCAAGTTGACTGAGGTTGAATGGTGTCAGACCAGGTGTGATCAACTGAATTTGATTGAAGAGAAGAGATTGACTGCCATGTGTCATGGTCAGTTATATCAGTAGAGGATGAAAAAAGATTTTGATAAGAAGGTCAGACCTCGTGTGTTTAGAGAAGGTGACCTTGTGCTCAAGAAGATCTTGTCGTTCAAACCAGATTCTAGGGGAAAATGGACTCCTAATTATGAAGGCTCATATGTTATTAAGAGAGCCTTTTCAGGTGGTGCTCTGATTCTTACAACTATGGATGGTGAAGAGTTCACTCGTCCCGTGAACGCAGATGCAGTCAAGAAATACTTCGCCTAAAAAGAAAAGAACAACTCGCTATGTTGAAAACCTGAAAGGGCAACTTAGGCAAAAAAAATCGTCTCGGTGGATTGAAAACCCGAAAGAGTGATCCAGGCAAAATTAGAGACATAAAAAATAGAAAGAATTTCCCGATAAGTTGAGTACCCCACCTTGAGGCAACTTATGCAAAAATTAGGGATTATGGCAAGTAAATGCAGTCTGCTGATCGTCCAGTTTTAGAGAGATTTTGTTGAGCACAAGGGTTGATGTCGATTCATCATCCCAGCAGCGAACAAGAGCACAGTGAATATCAAGAGTTGGTAGAAGACTAAGAATCATTTGTATTCAATATAGCCCTTTTCCATGTAAATTACCATTTTCAACTTTGTAAAAATCTATGGAGTCTTGTCATTTACAGACTACCATCCCATTAAATAAAGTTGGGCTTTTGTCCAATTGTTTCTACTCTTATTTACTTTAGCCAATAATTTAAATTTTATTATGATCAATTTGAAAATTTAAATTTTTTAATCAAAATCTTTTTCTTAAAACATATAAAAACAAGAAATTTTCAAACCAAATTAAAAAGGAAGTATCAACAGCACTTTAAAGAGAAACAAGTCCTAAAGTGCTAAGCATCAGAGGTTCCCCAAGCAGTTGACCCTTCGGCTATCCCTAGTCATTTGTGTTGATCTGGTTCCCCTGCGAAGTGTTTGTTCCCTAGCGGAGTTCCGATTCTTTTTTCCAAGTACCTTGCGACGTGTTATCCCCAGCAGTGTTTCTGTATTTCCCCAACAAGGTCGATGCTTCAGCAGAGTAAGACGTTTTCCCAGTAGATCGCATTGGCTTCCCCACCAGTCGCCATCCGACTCGCTCCTAGTCAGAGTTTCCTCCTGGTTTCTGAGAAGCTATTTTGTGTTTATCTTATGTATGGTTGTCTCCCATTTAATATGGCGTAGACCTAAAATTCCTTGCTGACTCGATAATTTCGCCTCTCCTCAGCAGAACTCCTCCCTCGGCTAGATTTGAGCCTTTGGTTTATTGAGTTCTCTGTTCTCCAGCAGTTGTCTCCCTCCTTTTTGTGGATTGACCGAGGATTGTACCGATGATTCAATTTCTTTGCGACACCTTTGTATCCTTTGTGATCATTTTGTCAGCATAATCATCATATATATACATATACATATACATTCATATAATTTCATAATTTTCATATTTGCATCATCATATTTGATTAGAGATTCTCATTCTCTGTATGGTGGTACTTTATCCCCATACAAAGTTCGGTGTCTGTCCTCCCTCAATTGTAGAGCGTCAGCCCCTTAGGCAGAAAGACTTTAACCTTTCTCCTCTTCCCCACTGACTTTGTGTCCCGTGGAGGATTATTACTTCAGTTTCCTTTCCAGTTGTTTATCTGGATATAATCACTCCCCTTTAGCTATATCCCCATTGGGTTGAGTCTTAATTGACTATTTCTGTCTAGCTTTTACCTAGATAGATGCTTCGAGTTTCCTAAGAGTTTATTGCCCAGTAACTGGTAATATTCTTCTTAGTTTGTAGTTTGTTACTTCTTTCCCAATACCCGACAAAAGTACCCGTATTTTTCTCCTCAGTATAGTCCCCATTGGATTTATTCCCTAGAGAGTTAATCCTTGATATGTTCATCCTAACCGATGACGGGTTTCCTTCTCTTTGCGGTTTTCTACCCAGTAACCGGTAGTTATAAATCCTGCTTTTTGTCCCCTTCGCAGAGTTAATCCTTGATATGTTCACCCTAACCGGTGACGGGTTATCTCTTTGATGGTGTTCTATCCAGTAACTGATAGATGTAATTCCTATTTTCTCTCCTCCTAGAGTTTATCCTTGATATGTTCATCCTAACCGGTGACTGATTTTCTCTTTGATGGTGTTCTATCCAGTAACTGATGGATGTAACTCCTATTTTCTCTCCTCCTAGAGTCTATCCTTGATATGTTCATTCTAACCGGTGACAGATTTTCTCTTTGATGGTCTTCTATTCAACATTCGATAGATGTAATTCCTATTTTTTGTTCATATAGTTTATCCTTGATATGTTCATCTTAACCGATGACGGGTATCCTTCTTCACATTTCGCAGGCAAGTCTCTCCTTGATATGTTCATCTTAACCAATGACGAATTTTCTTCCCTGTTGAGTTTATCCTTGATATGTTCATCCTAACCGATGACGGATACTCTCACCTTTGGTCTTCTTCCCGGTAACTGGTAGTTGTAAATCCTATTTTCTGCAGTTTTCCCCAGCAAGGTTATTCTTACCCAGTAGTCGATATGAATACTCCCTCATGTGGGTTCTCAGCGAGTCATCCTTGATATGTTCATCCTAACCGATGACTGATGTTCTCTATGTCAGATCTTTATTATCTCCTCACCCAGTAACAGGAAGTAGATAATAGATTTCTGCTCCTCCTGTGTTAAAGTTTATTTCTTCCCCAGTCGAGTTGAGTGCGCATTTCCTTAGTGAAATCGCTTTTCCTGCATGATTCAAGTACTTCAGTTTTATCCTGACTTACTCGTATCCCCTGCAGATGTTGTTGTTTCCTTGACTGAGTCTTTCCATGTTTGTATGGAATTCCTCGAGTCCCCCAGTAGTTTTAAGCCGTAGCTTGGCCTACGCATGACTCCTTTTCCCCCCAGAGTCTCTGTCCCCCAGTGAGTTTTCCTTACGGAATATATTATACTCCTGTGGACTTTCGGTCTCTCTGATTTCTTTTCCTTTGTGGCAATATTTCCCCATAGAGCATTAACTTTTACATTCATATCATATGCATAATGAGGTCTCTTAAGGACCAAAATTTGTTTCTATATGTTGTTATTTAAGCCCATTTTACTGAGTCGACATGAAGATTTTAACCTTCGCCTCCTCAGTTAGAATGTCCTTAAATAGGCGCAGTTGTAAGACCCCAATTTTGACCCTAAGATCCCTCATGCAATTTCATCATAAGCATTAGCATTGGGATCATACCTTGGCATCCTCCTTGCCCCTTTCTCATTGGGTTTGTTTTGGGAGAGATCACCAAGCACTTTGGATTGTATCATACTTGTATATTATCATTTTTACTAACAAAAATACCAAAAGTATGTCTTTGTATTTGCCTAACTCTTTTGTAGGTAAGGCATGATCTCCATTGATCTATCAAGTTCATATCTAGGGTTTGAGACCCTCATGACAAAGAGCACAACCATGAATTGATCCAAGAATGGTTACGAGCATCATTTATGAGTTCCGTTCATTTCTACATGTTATATTGATCAAGTTTTCTTCAAGAGCTTGAGGGTGATTTGCCTTGGAAACCTTAGTTTGACAGGGTATCTTGAGTAACTTCTCCAATAAGATATCTCACCAATTGATCAAATTTATCAAGGGTCACTTCAAAATTCATCATATTATGCATATATGATCTACCATGAGCCAAGAAAGTCGAAAGAATTGAAGGTTAGCAAGTTGGTTGATGGTGGTTGGCCAGATGAATTCATATGATAAAAACTGGGTCCCCCTAGACACTATCTCCTACAATTTTCACCATATGAAAATGATTTCAAGATAAAAGTGACTCTAAAGGACATTCCAAACAACTTTCATGTTGAGACCTAGATCTAGTTTTGCTTGGAAAATCATTTTCTATGTTGAAACATTATAGGTCATTTTGTTTAAACCCTAATTTGAAAGTCAACTTCCCAAGGCCATAACTTGCTCAATTTTTATGAGATGAAACATTTCCAAGTTTCACAATCGCATTTAAGGTGTCTAATTAAACTTTGAAGTTTGGAATGAGAGCTAATTCAACTTTTATGAGCATGTGATATGAGGTTACATTATAGGTCATTTGTGACCTATGCCATTGAACAAGTGGTTTTTCCAAACTTCAAAAATGCATAACTCTATCATTCCAAATCCAAATGACATGAAATTGGTGACTATTTTGAATTTGTTTGAAAGAGATACAACTTTGCTGAAGACACTTTTATCATTTGAAGCTCACATAAAAAGTTAAACAAGGTGGAATGTTGAGGTATATGGCTTGACACTTAGAAAAAATTTCTACATGTTGAAATTTCCAAACTTCCACCTCAAAATTCTCCATGTTCCAAGCTCTAAATGAAAAAGTTTTGAACATGAAATTTGTTCCTCTTGATCTAACCTTTCCAAAAAGTCCAATTTTATCTATTTTGGACAAGATTTGCTAGGGTCGCGCATGGCTTGAACATTGCTTCATCATTTGTCAAAAATCAAACTTCAAGTTTCCTTGTACAATTGCCTAGAACTCCAATTTGATTTCAGACTTGTTCACCTTCAATTTTGGATCAAATGGAATGATCTCATGGGCCTGTACACGCCCATGCACACATGCATCACTCATTGCCAATTTTAGAAACTTAGTTGTAAGGTGCAAATGTCATGTGATTCAGCTATAAATAGAGCACCATATGCTCAGAATTGAGGACTCCTTTGCGCCAACTTTGATCCCAAACACCAAACCCTTCCATTTGAGAGGATAATCCTGAGAATTTCCTTTGGAAATTGAGTTTGAATCTCACTGTTTTGAGATTCACAATTCCAGGGATCCAAGACCTTTTGTGCATTCTAATCTACTTCTGCAAGCATCCTAAGCAAGATCAAGCACGAGCCAAAGCAAGAACAAGTGAATTCAGACCTGCATTGAAGGTATTTTCCAGAAAATTTCATCTATTCGATTCTCTCTCAATTCCACTCAATTATCTTGGATCTTTGGTTGTCTGAAGTCCTACCAATATAGGCAAGAAGATTGAGTTACTTAGAGGTCAAATTGAAGCAACTCAATTGACACACCTCAAAATTCAACTCCTCATATATTTCTATATATGTGGAGTTAGTTAAAATTGAGGTCAGATTCGTGCTCTACGCCATTTTTTCTTTCAGATCATGTCCTCCTTTTTTCATTTTCTTGATGGTGATGAGTGAACCAGTCCGGCCAGGGTCACCGGAGAAGATGACCGGCCTTTGGACTCCGGCGATTCGCTGGAAGTGTTCAGACCCATTGATCCGTTTCAAATTGTTTTAATCTCACGTGTTGGTTCTGATTACCATCCCTGTGGCGCATTGACTTAAGTCCACGGTGGAAAGCGCGTTGAGGACCACTTGATCTGCCACCTCAATTAATGAGGGAGATCAAGTGGTCCACATTTTTTTGTTATTTTCTGATTTTCTTTTATTCCTTTTATTTTCATTAATTCATATTTGTAGCGGGGTATTCGTTACCTTTAGATTTATTGACTAAATCAAAAGTAAATCATACAATTCGAGTCGCCACCACACTTCTATTTATCCAAAGGAAAGGTTAGAAACCGAACAAAAACCGAGAAGTTTTATCAAATCAAAAACTAATAAAAATGTCAGAGATCTGGGTAAGGGGGTTGTTATGCCATGAGAAGGTTTTAAGCACCCAAAACATCCTTAGTACTCTAAGGGAGCCCTTTTTACAAATGTTGTAAGGTAGGTTGGTATTTGTGAAAATATTTGTGCAAACATGATTGGGGAGATGAGAAAAGAATATACAAGTTATTTACAATTTTGTGTTTGAATGGATAAACCCATTTCCTACGTACCATCTTAAAAAGTAGGATCAAAACCACGTAATTCGGGGTAAAAATCTCAAAAGAAGTTGGTGAATTGATTGGTCAAAAGCCTTAAGGTCTTTTGTTATCAAAGGGAGAAAACTCAAACTAAAACCACAAATCCACCATGTGTGGAGAGCTTCAACATGCTAGTGAGGGGTTAACCCTATAATAAGCATGGAAGACTTATTGTCCATCACTAAGGATATAGGTGAGTATTATATCAATCTCTAGGATAACTCAAACCTAATAGCTAATGTTTATGAAAAGCTTTGGCAAAAGTGGCCATTGGAACCACAACAAAAATTGAGTGAGTTATATTTACAAATGAAGAGTATTTTGAAAATAAGGTCAAAGTTGACTTAGGATTCAATTCAAAATAAGTGTTATGAAAAGAGTTTGAAAAATCAAAGGCATAATGCCTAGGTTTCTAATTTTTAAAACAATGTTAATGTTTGCACAAAAGTTTGGCTTGGGTTAGAGTGGAGAGAAGAAGAGAAGGGCTAGGTCCTAAACATGCAAAGATGAGGGAAGAGAAATAAAACCATTTGGAGTTCCCCTCTTGAGATCATAGTGATGATCCAAGTTGCTCCCTTTCTTTGGAATTAGCAAGCAATAAGCAAATAACTCAAGCAATCAAGCAAACAATCAAGCTCCTAGGAATCTTCCAATTGGCTTTTGTATCTCTCACTTTGGATGCTCATGACAATGGCTCTTCTAATTGGCTCAAGTTTAGGGTCCCTAGCACACAAGAACACACAAATTAAAAAGTTCCACAATGCAATAGAAAGAATGGACAAGAGTTAGTTTAGAATTAGGATCCTTTCAATTCATCTTCAAGATTAAGCATTCTAAAGGCATGAGGCCTAGTTGCTCTTTGACAATTTTAGCATTCTAAAGGCATGAGGCCTAGTTGCTCTTCAAACTCCATTAGCATAGGTAAGGTCCTAAAACCTAAGTCCTTTGTCCATTTGCATTAGGTTCACACAAGCAAAACAAAACAAACACAATAGTATATACACAATAATGTGCTCAAGTGAGCAAAAGGCAAATTGCATTAACATAAACATGAGCTCAAGTGAGCAAAGGGGAAAGGCAAATGAATTAATATGCAAGAAATTAAATTGCATTAAAGTAAATTGCAAGAATTAAATGCTTGAATTAAAAGTTAGTCATTAGTGGTTAGTGTTACTGTGCCATAAGGCAATTTAGCGCTATGTTAAGCAATCGTAAGCAGACTAATGTAGTAGTCACACCTATCTGAGGTCGGTCAATAAAACTATAGGCAACAAACACAAGTTAGAGACCATGACTAGTTGTAAGACCCCAATTTTGACCCTAAGATCCCTCATGGCATCATAACATTGCATTTGCAAAGCCTCAAGGATCATGAGGATCTTGGTTCCCTTTGCCTTTGGGTGGGACTCCTTGTGATTGGTTTGAGATCACCAAGCATGCTTGAATTATACATCATCGTTTCTCTTACTTTTGTTTACTAAAAAACACGAAAAATAAATAAATAAATAAATACAATATAACAAAAAAAAATTGGACTTGGGCCTCTCTCATTTGAGTCCACAGGTCCACAAAAACCAGGTTATAAATTCAGAGTTTCAGTGAAACAAAAGGGATGCCATTCTTATTACCCTGGCAGGAAAAAGAAAGTGAGAGAAGAGCTAACAGAGTTCAGAGCAACCTCCAGAGGCTGAAGGGAACTCATCGACAAAGAACCAATTCCCTCTCATATAAACCCTCAAATTGCTCTGCAAACCTCACGGGTGCAACTCAATTTCAATCGATCCTCCCCAATCAGGTATGCCCTATTTCCACTACTTTATACTTTCAACCTGAAATTTTTTTATACCCTTTTAATGTATGTGTTTGACAAGAGGGTTAGGCCTCCTGCCCTTGGTTGCTTTTTGTGAGCTTTTTTTGTGAATTTTAATGGCATGATTCATGTGGTTACATTTTGATTTGGGGGCAACTCTTGATCACCCTATCTTGTTTCTCTAACCTGTTCGTTGAGTTTTTTTGTGAGGGCTCACATGACTCTTGCAGAGATGGCCTGGTGTTCCACTTTATTTGTGGGATACCCCCTGGAGGTTTATTCCGATTACCTGTGCTTAATGGCTTGAGATATTTGTTTGTGACTGCTTATTCCAAAGGATGGGAGCTACTTGGATCATCAATATGATCTCAAGAGGGGAACTCCTAATGTGGTTTTATTTTCTTTTCCCTTATCTCTTGTATGTTTAGGAATTTAACCCTTCCTCTTTTTTTTTCCCCATTCTAACCCAAGCCAAAACTTTTTGTGCAAACAATAACTTTTGTTTTCAACATTAGAAACCTAAGCCTCATGCTTTTGATTTTCAAAACTTATTTTTCATAACACTTATTCTGAATTGAACCTTTTAATCCACTTTAACCATATTTTTGTAAATACTTTTAATTGGTAAATATAACCCATTCAAATACTTTTTGTGGTTTCAATGGTCACCTTCTTAATCAAACCCTTTTTTTTATAACCATTAGCTATTAGGTTTGAATTATCCTTGAGGTAGATATAATACTCACCTTTATCCTTAGTGATGGGCAATGAGTCTTTTTAAGATGGTACGTAGGCAATGGGTTCATCCATTCAAACACAAAATGTAAATAAATTTGTATATTCTTTTCTCATCCCTTCAATCATGTTTGCACAAATAAATTTTCACAAAAAAAACAAAAAAAAAACCTTACAACAAATGTGAAAAGGGCTCCCTAGGAGTACCTAGGATGCTTTGGGTGCCTAACACCTTCCCATTGCATAACCAACCCCCTTACCTAGATCTCTGACATTTTTACTAGTTTTTGATTCGATAAAACTTTTAGGTTTTTGTTCGTTTTCTAACCATTCCTTTGGATAAATAGAAGTGCGGTGGCGACTCGACTTGTATGATTTACCTTGGATTTAGTCAATATCTCTAATGGTAACGAATACCCCGCTACAGAAAAATGGCGACTCTGCTGGGGAATGATAAATCCTAGTGGGTTTTGCCTACTTTTCATATTTGTTGTATTGTATTGTATATTTTTTTTTATTTTTTTGTGACATATTTTTGTGCAATTTGGGATTACTCTATTGTATGTAATGATTGAATTGCTTGAATATTAATTCCATGTATGCTTGGTGATCTTTGTGAGATGAGTTCTATACCCGAACTCGAGTGCACTTAGGATAGGAGAATGGCATAGTCTTGTTGACTTGTGTGGAGTTATTCCTTAGCAAGTTGACTTGCAAGTCCATTCACTTGGTGGAGGTCATGTTGGGATCAATAATGTCACACAAGTAAGTTATGGTTAGACATTACTTTTCCAATATAGACCTTAGAAGCCAAGGACCTTAGTTTATCAAACCCATCTTGACCTATTGTCGCATTACGCGAAAAACCGGCGGGAAACGAAGAACAACAGAGCCGCTACCGTGCGTTATTTATCCCAAAAGAGGGAAAGGAAACGCTCAGAGTAAACCTGGAAAAAGCATGGTCTCGCGACCAAAGAGAATGGGATCGGGAGTCGGTTATGCGAAGGGAAGGTATTAGCACCCCTACGCATCCGTCGTACTCGACGGGATCCACGCACAATAGGAAGGAAAATGGTTGCTAAAAAAACACTGCTCACACACACACACTGGCTGAAGGAGACACAAGAAAACAGACTGAAACTGAACTCGGTAGGATATCGCATCCTGGGCCTACTTAGTCTATCAAGCATAGACATCAGAGTCAAAGTAGTTCGGACTGGGGAAACGACACATGCTCGCTAGGATGTCGCATCCTATGCATACGTATCTTCTTGGACGAAGAAGAATCAGAGCATTCGTAGCTCGGCTGACACGCACACAAACAAACACAGGCAAAGGCAAACATGGAGCCTGAATGCCAATCACTGGACTTACATCAGCATCCGAACCAAAACACACGCAAGGGTGGTTAAGACACAAAGGGTTGAAAAAGAAAAAGGGCGGAAAGAGAAAAAAGGCGCCCGGAGAGATCAGCTCATCTCCTGCCTACGTACTTCATCTAGTATGAAGATCAGGGCGATGTAGTTCCCCTACGCAGGGAAAAAGGACTAGCCTAACCAGATAACAGAGGGAGACACAACACTAGGGAGACTACGACTCGAGCCTAGATGTTGTCATGCAAAGTCGTCCCTAAGTTAAGGTTTCTAGCTAACTTGCACAGGAAGCAAGCCTATCCTAAACACGACTTGCATAGGAAGCAAGCCACACCAAACCTAACTTGCACAGGAAGCAAGAAGGGTCTCGATTGCAACTAGGGCAAGAGAAAGGGGAGGTCTCAATCGCAACGAGGGCGAGAGAAGAGAATTAGTGTTAGTTGTTAGTCAAACTCGACAAGACATCGCATCTCGTGCCTACGTATCTCATCTGGACATGAGAATCAGAGTTGCCGTAGTTCGGCTAAACTATTCCCGTTGGTTTGTGTTTTTTAAGTGGACAACGTCACTGCACAATCTACCTGATGCTCGACCTTTGGAGACTTACTCACCTGTAGTAGAAGGAGTGGACGTATCCTTAAGAGGGGATAATGTTTGTTTGTGTTTTAGGAAAGCTCAAGCAAGAAAGGAAGTCCTATACGAAGGAACCGTGCTACCTTAATTGACATGCAAACGAGACTACGCGGAGTCTAGCAAACCTAGGGGATACAATCACACCACACAAGCACATACAGCATGAAATAAACACACCAACAAGGGGCTCAAACATCAAGGCTAGGTTTTAGTCGAGGGGTCATATCAACCTCAACAAACAAACCTCTGGAATTGGGTAGATGTTGCTCTTAACCTTGCCATTGAGGGGCTAAGGTGAAGCAGATGATAGGAGATGAGGGGTGTGCCTCATTGCTCTTATCCCTGGCCAGGGAGAGCATTTGACAAGAATGTGTGGGTTCAGAAAGTGGGAACCCTTCTACACATTTGATACTGACTCAACTGTACAATTGTACAAGATCTTAGGTTTGTATCTGCAATGCATCAACACAGTGGTGTGAGCAAAGCAGATGACACACAGAATAGCAGGGGATAGGTTGCATATCCCTTGGGTTCTGCCAATTGCCTCTTCACTTAGGAGGTCTTTGACTATGTACAGGGACAAGATTTAAACATACACAAACATTGCCTCTTAAGGAGGACTTCAGACAGTTGCCTGGCCAAGTAACAGGCCAGGTCTTCCAGACTACATGGAGAAAAAGGAATTATACCTCAAAGCAAGTTGCTATTAAAGCAAAGCAAAGCAAGTTCAAAGAACTAAGCAACTAATGGTACCTGAAATAGTCAAACAGATCAGTACACAATTCAAAAGTTAAAGCAACAGGAAGTAGGAATCAATAGTCAAAACAAACAGACAAATGAGCAAAGCACAAAGCCCAAGGCATATGAGCCAAGCAACCTACAAGACAAAGGGGTTAGCTCATGATAAATCAAATGAACTCAATCAAATTGTAATGATCTCTTTGAAGCATTTGTAGCTTAACCTGAAAACATGAACTCAAACATAAGCCACAGGACCACTAGGACAAGCCTAGGGTCAAAAATGAATGACAAAGTCAAAACAGCAAGCAATGTCCAATCAAGATCAAATTCAAACATTTAGGAAGCAAACCCAATTGGTTTCATGTTCATATCATGCATCATCATCATTTCATAGGCAAAAGAAGTCAAAGCATGGCAAATGAGAGCTCATAGAAGTCAACAGCAAGACTTGCATCAAACGTCAACTCAAACATTTCCAAAAATCACCAAATAAATCATGATCAATCTTAACACATAGCATGGTAAGCATGTCAAATTTCATCTCATTTGGACAAGTGGAAGGCAGTCAATGAAAATCAGAAAGTAAAAGCAATTTTGAACATGCTCAAAGAAGTCAACCAAACATGCATCAACTTGAAAAATTCATAAATCAGAGATGGTGTATGATAAACGAATGGGACTAAAACCATGGCAAAGCTTAGGATGTCTAGTTATCTCATGTAAAAATTCATGTCCATCTAATAAAGTATGAGCATTTCACAAATGAAATGGCAACATGTATCACACAAAGTCAACATTTTGGTCAAACAGGGGAGAAAATCTCAAACAAATGGAAAATGCCATGAACAATTCCACAAAAAATCACATACAAACTAGACATATAAGAGTAGGTTCATGCAAAAAATCAATCCATTTGGAGGTCAATAGGCATGGCTATAAAAATCAACAAGTTGCACATCAATGGTGTGACACAAATTGTCACACCTTACTTCAAAAATTCACAACTCACAATCCAGAAATGAGAAATCATGAACTCTACATCAAAATCACCATAGATGAGTCTAGTTTGAGCACAAAAAAAATCAGGGTCATTGGATATATCATCATCATTTCACAATTGAATTGGTAAAAGGTACAAAGAATTGATACATGAACAAAACCCTAATGCCATTAAAAATTCAACCATCCAAAAAGTCAGCAAAAATCATGATAAAATACTAGAGATCAAACAGGACAATATGCAAAAATTTTCATGAATTTTGGATTTGAAATGATGATGTTATGAATTTTGTAAGATGAGTAATCAAAGTGAAATAAATATTAAACAAAAAAAAGAATTAACACATGATTAATTAAATAATATAGGGCACGGTGGCATTTCAGTAATTATGTGGTCATTTAAATGAAACGGTGCGCATCAGTTGGAGAGGTGGCACGCTGGGAATGGTTACATGCTAATGAAACAGGGTATCCATGCAAGACAAACCCACGACCAAACAGACAAAAAATTCTGGAAAATTTGAACCTAGGGTTTATGCATCTACAGTGTTCATCATCATCTCCAAAAATCGCAGCAAAAATTTGTTCCCAGAAATTAACAACAAGCATGGCAATCGAACAAATGAACCAAACACAATCATAATATAACAATCATTTTCCTCAAATCGAGCTATCAAAGAAGAATTAACCAAAAACAAATTTGATAGTGAAACTTTGAATCCACTTTTCTCACTCAACACTGGACCATTTTTAGTAATCTAAAGCTCATTGGAATCAGCGAGGCATAAACTATCTAAAGCATGGCATAATTTAGTGAAACAAGGGATTCGAAAACTAACCAATGTTGAAGCTCAGTGATGATTCGGTGCTTCTTTGGCTACAAATATCCAAAACAGACATGCAAGAAGTGTCCAGGAGATGAATGGAGGAAGGTTTTATGCTCAGAAACCTTGGAAATAACCCAACTCGAATCTTGCCATGGAAGTGCTTGGAGAAAACAGAACATGAAGATGCTGTTCCAGTTGGTGATTGATGCTTGCAAACAGCTCACAATGATGGTCAGGTGATGAATCAACAAAGGGTTGCTCGAGTCCTTTGGAAGTTTTTTTGCAGATTTTGAAAATGGGAGAAAAAATGGATTTGAGAGAGTGAGTGAATTTTCTGTGTTTGTGTGGCTGCTAGGGCTTCACAATGAGCAGAAAAATGATATATATTGTCTGTTTAAGGTTGGCTTAAGTGGATGCTAAACATGATTTAGTTTTATGAAGCAATTTGCTAAATGGCCACTTTTATTCAAATGGTGAGGTGTAATGGTAAAGGCCACGAATTTGGGCTTGTAACACAACCAATTTAACATGTCTGAACATATTTGAATGGCAAAGTGGATTAAAAATGGTTAAATCAAAAGTTCCTAATTTCACTTCACTTAAAAATAATTCAAGTGAGTCAAAAAAAGTCCATTTTGATCCATGAAGTTTTGGTGCATGAGGGTCACATTTTTGGAAAGAGGAGGTTAAATATGACTTGTTGGAAAAAACCTCACCAATTTTGGCCAAATGGTTTGAGAGATATGGCCTTTTGAAGTTCAAGAAAATTTGAAAATGAATTGATCATATCTTGACAACCATACATGGGAATTGAGAGTTCTTGGACTTTTTGGAAATGGGAGAACAAGATCTTCCACTTTCATGTTGGGCAAAAAATCATTTGAAGCTTGTATCATGATGTAAGTTTAGGCTCAAGAAGTTTCCATTTTTGGCAGTTAAAATTACAGGTCCAGTTTCTATTTTTGGAAATTTTCTGTTTTGGCTTCAAATTCTTCAATGATGATGTTTGCCATGATATATGAGGCCTATTTGGACATGAATAAGCTCTCTTAAACCAAATCCATCCATCAAAACCATAAAATCAAACCCAGTTGACCAAGTTTGACTTTTTAGGGTTTCTGACTGATTGTGCATTGACTGATGACCTCTGAGCATCCAATCCTTGACCTAAACACTTCAAATGGATCCCCAAGTCATGTGAACATGTTGGACCAACCCTAGGGCCTTGTCTCAATGGAAATTATACTTGCCTGCTTGATTGACTGATCTCCTGACCAGTTTGACCTAATCCTTCTGATGATCTTGCACTTGGGCAAAGGACAATGCAATGCTATGCAGTGTGGACTATGTTAAATGTTATGACCTAATATGAGAATGTATGTACAATGATAGGTGCAAATTTGAGGTGCTACACCTATGCTTAGGATGTAGTGCGAAGGTCGTTCAAGTGTAAGATTTGATACGATTGTTACGCGATACTACACTCATAAGAGTCTCTCTTGAGAATATTTTTGGAATACGAGTAGTCGTTTCTCTGATAATATCCAAAAGATGGGATGATGACTATGGGAACCTCTTGTAGAACATGTTTGGCAGGTTTAAACCTTAGTACACTCCCTTTTGGGTGGTTCTTAACCTAAACTCCATGCTCGTGACTTGCAACAAACCCTTGATTCATGGTTGATCCGTTCAGGTATCCTTAATATCAATGGAACTTGGGTGTTGATAAGGTGTAAACCATAATCCACCAAAATGGATGGTTGATATTAAGGATAACATGATCCATCCCATGACCTTTGTTTGGTGTGCTTTGCTTGATCCTTGAGTGTGATTGTTGCATTCATGCATTCATGCATCCATTTGCATTCATATCATCAAAATAATAAGAAAATTTTCAAGGAACTTAAGGGGATTTATTTGCAAAATTTTCAGACATGGAAAGACAAAGAAGGAATACAAAGAAATACAGTTTCAGACAACCAGACTTGAAAGAGTTAAGGAATTTGACATCTTATGTATTAGATCCCTTGGGTTTTAAGGCTCGTTTCGGGAAGCTTCTTCTTCTTCTGACCACTTAGGTGGATGAAGGATTGATGAGTGTATTGGTGCAGTTTTATGATCCCTTGTACCGTTGCTTCACGTTTCCGGATTTCCATCTTTTGCCTACCCTTGAGGAGTATGCTTATCTTGTGGGTATACCTATTCTGGATCAGGTTCCGTTTAGTGGCTTGGAGAGTATTCCTACTTCACAAGAGATAGCAGATATGTTGCACATAGATGAATCTCTGGTTGGTGCTCATATGACTACCAAAGGTGGAATTTAAGGTCTCCCTTCTGAGTTCCTCATTGCTCAAGCTACTATGTATGGGAAGGCCATGAGTGAGGACGCCTTTGAGGCCATATTTGTACTTCTCATCTATGGGCTAGTATTATTCCCCAACATCGACAAGTTTGTGGATGTGAACGCTATTAGGATTTTCTCTACTCTTAATCCCGTTCCGACTCTGTTGGGTGATACCTATTTCTCTTTGCATATGAGGAATGCAAAGGGTGGTGGCGCCATTGTGTGTTGTTTGCCTCTGTTGTATAAGTGGTTTATTTCTCACTTACCGCAGACGGTCGCCTTCAAGGAGAATAAGGGATGTCTACGGTGGTCCACGAGACTCATGTCTCTCACTAATGATGATATCTCTTGGTATAACCGTGTGTATGATGGTGTGTAGATTATTGACTCTTGTGGCGAATTCTCCAATGTACCTCTTCTTGGTACATGTGGTGGGATTAACTACAATCCTGTTTTGGCACGTCGGCAGCTTGGGTTCCCCCTAAAGGATAAACCCAATAACATTCTGTTAGAGGGTGTATTCTTTAGGATGGTAAAGTTCCCCAAGGCTTGAAAGCTAGGATGGTCCGCGCTTGGCGCAAGATTCATAGGAAAGGAAGGAAAGAGTTAGGTCCTAAGAATTGCATCGCTTTGGAGCCTTACACTGTTTGGGTTAGGAAGAGGGTGTCTGAGTATCTCATGCCTTACGAGTATCCGAGACCTACACCTATGATTATGGTTGGGCCTTCAACCCTCCCTAATCAAGGAGTAGAGGAGTTGAGAGACGAAGACCGTTCACGTGCCTGGATCCGTGAACGTGAAGAGTTGCTTCAGCAGATTAAGGAGAAGGATACGTTGATTGGGTTTCTTGAGCATCAGGTTATTGATGACCCTGATGATGTATGGACTTCTCTACTTCCTCAGTCTTCTAAGTTCTGGAAGAGGAAGTATGATCGACTCGCCAAAGAGAAGGCCGATATGGAGGCAGCCTACGAGAGGGAGGTGAAGAGGCTTCGCGCATCTTATCTTCCTGTGTCCCGAGCTTTGGATGATTGTTTCTAGGGATCCATAGGATGATTATTTTCCTTTTCTCTTGTATATGATTAACAATGCTACACTTCTTTTCCCTGATATTATTTGATGAGATATTTCCATATGTGATAAAATGATTAATATTTCCAGAATTTGCAAATAAAACTCTAAAGTTCCTTTGAAATAAAAAACAAATCATATGCACAAGCATTGCATGCATCATATGCATAAGTAGGTTTTGTTTCCGGTCCCTTGCCCTGTGGTCTAACTCTGTGTCCTTCATTTATTTTGAAGACAAGCTGACTCACCGGTACTACACTAGAGCCAACATTTCAAGACTGATGGATCACTTAGAGCAAGAGAACCGCGAGCTGAAAGAGGAAGTGGCCAGATTGACTGCCCTAATGGAGTTACTCATGGCTACCCAGAGCCAGTCTTCTCCGACACCTTCAACTCCTCCCCAGAGAGCAGTTATCTTCGAGATTGTCTCCTCTACTGTGCCCGCTGCCAGTACGCACTTTGTTCCAACAGCCATTCCAACCGGGTTCCCGTGGGGGATGCCTCCCAATTTCATGCCTGAGGGTCTTGTTCCAGCCTTTGCTTCTATGTCGGCATCTAGCCCGGTCCTTGCTGTTCCTCCTCCTGTCGTGCATACTTTGCCCAGGGTAGACGACACCATCTATCATTCTGAGACATCTGAGGGTCCAGATGTTTATGAGAAGATGGATGTTATGAACGATCAGTTTCTTGAGCTTCGCAAGGAATTGAAAACCCTCAGAGGGAAGGATCTTTTCGGCAAGTCTGCTGGCGAACTCTGCTTGGTTCCAAATGTGAAGATCCCTGTGAAATTCAAGGTCCCTGACTTTGAAAAGTACAAAGGAAATACTTGTCCTCTCAGCCACCTGGTCATGTATGCCAGGAAGATGTCAACTCAAACCGATAATGACCAACTACTCATCCACTACTTTCAGGACAGTCTGTCCAGTGCCGCTTTGCGTTGGTACATGGGTTTAAACAACGCGAACATCTGATCCTTCAATGATCTTGGCGAGGCCTTCGTCAAGCAATACAAGTACAACGTGGATATGGCCCCCGATAGAGATCAATTAAGAGCCATGTTCCAAGAGGATAAAGAAACATTTAAGGAGTATGCCCGGAGGTGGCGAGAGGTGGCAGCACAGATCGTGCCTCCGCTAGAAGAGAAAGAGATGACTAAGATCTTTTTGAAGACTTTAAGTTCTTTTTATTATGAGCGGATGATTGCTAGCGCTCATTCTGACTTCACCGAGATGATAAATATGGGGACGCGTCTAGAAGAAGGGGTCCGTGAAGGACGGTTAACCAGAGAAGAAGGCTCTTCTGCCAAACGTTATGGGGCGTTTGCAAAGAAGAAAGATGGAGAGGCACATGTTGTGACCTCCCATGAGAGACCAAGAAGACCCTCTGTGATGAGGAAGACCGAGCGTCCCGCCGGTAACCAGCACCAGGTGGCTCATATAGCACCTGTTTTCAGAGACAATCAACAATGTCAGCAACAACAACTCCGTCCGCAACAGCAGGCCTACCAGCCTCGAAACAGTAATCAGACCAATACAAGTTACGAGAGGAAAAGGGTCACCTTCGATCCTATTCATATGACGTACGCAGAGTTATATCCCTCTTTGATAGAGAGGAAGCTGATTACTCCGAGAGACCCACCGGCTATACCTGCTAACCCCCAATGGTGGTATAAGCCCGAGTTACATTGTGTTTACCATTCTGGTGCTCCCGGCCACGACGTGGAGAATTGTTACCCTTTGAAGACCAAGGTTCAGGACCTTATGAGGTGTGGAATTCTGTGTTTTGAGGACGTAGGTCCTAATGTGAAGAAGAACCCATTGCCCGAGCATGGGAAATCTGTTAACATGGTCCAGGGGTGCCCTGGAAAATACAAAGTCAAGTATGTCAGTCATATCCGACAATCTCTGGTCCAGATGCATCGTTTGCTATGTGACTACAGTCATTACGAGCATGACCATGATAGATGCCGAGTCTGCTCTGTTAACCGATTGGGTTGTTGCCAGGTGCGCAAGGATGTTCAGGAAATGCTGGACGAAGGAGTCATTGAGATCCTTCAAAACAGGAGTGTTGATGAAAATGAGCCTGAGGTCAATGTGATCTCCCCAGTGTTCCGGATACCCGAGCCTGTTATCATCAAGTACAATGGTAGCAAGCAGAAGGCTTCTCCCGCTCTGATCATTAAGCCTGCTGGTCCTATGCCTTACTCTTCTGAAAAAGCAGTTCCTTATCGCTATAATGGCGTAGCAGTAGAGAATGGGAAAGAGGTGTCCTTGCCCTCTTCTTCTGTTGTGAATATTGCCGATGTTAGCGGTTTGACCCGTAGTGGCCGTGTGTTTTCAGCGCCGCTGAAGCCTCAAATTAATGCTGATTTTGTTGAACGCCCGATTGGGAACACTGTGAATTCTCCGAATCCGGCACTTGCTGTTAAGCCCTCCTCCGTACTGAAAACTCCTACTTCTGTTGGCCCGAGTGGCAATGTGAAAGAAGACTGTGATGAGATGTTGAGGCTCATCAAGAGAAGCGAGTACAATGTTGTAGACCAACTTCTACAAACGCCATCCAAAATATCTGTGTTATCCTTACTCTTAAATTCAGAACCACACCGAGAGGCTCTGCAGAAGGTGTTGGATGTGGCATATGTGGATCACGATGTCACTTTGGAGCAATTCGATAGCATTGATGCAAATATTACTGCTTGTAACAACCTGAGCTTTTGTGACTCTGATCTCCCTGAGGGGGGAAGAGACCACAACTTGGCTTTACACATATCTATGAATTGTAGAGACGACGCCATGTCCAAAGTACTGGTGGACACTGGGTCATCATTGAACGTATTGCCAAATTCCACTCTCTCAAAACTATCATATCAAGGGCCTCCCATGAGGCAGAGTGGAGTAGTTGTGAAGACTTTCGATGGGTCTCGCAAAACTCTGATTGGGGAAGTTGATCTCCCAATCAAGATCGGACCAAGTCATTTTCAGATTACCTTCCAGGTTATGGACATTCACCCATCGTATAGTTGTCTCTTAGGCAGACCATGGATTCACGAGGCAGGCGCCGTGACGTCCACCCTACACCAGAAACTGAAATTTGTGAAGAACAAGAGGCTGGTGGTGGTAGGGGGAGAAAGGGCTCTCCTGGTTAGCCATTTGTCTTCCTTCTCTTATATAGATGCTGAGGTTGAAATTGGAACTCCTTTCCAAGCTTTATCTATAGCTGCGCCTATTGAGAAGAGAACTCCTTCATTTGCTTCCTACAAAGATACAAAGTTGGCCATTGAGCGTGGTGCAACCACTGGTTTAGGAAAAATGATTGAGTTAGAAGACAACGAATCCCGGGCTGGCATAGGTTTTTCTTCTGGTACTTTCAACAAGCAAGGTTTATTCAAGAGTGGAGGTTTTATCCACACTGGTCTAGATGAGGAGGTTGTTGCCGTCTTAGAAAAAGATACAAAGGATTCTGGCAATTTCATCATCCCTGGAGGGGTCTGCAACAATTGGGTCGCTGTGGATATTCCAACAGTTGTCCATAAGTCAACGTAATGATCACTTTGTTTAAAAACCCTTCTCCCATGCCAAAAGGAGGAGTGATGACATTGTTGGCGCATAAACACAATGATATTTTCATTCAATAAATTCATGTTAAATGTTTGTTTTTCCATTTATTTTCCCTTTTCGCTTTTTGCATGAAATTGGTGATCACATAAAACCCTAAATAAGAATAAAATCAATCTTTTCATCTGCATAATGATTTGCCTTGTTTGAATTCTAAAGCTTTTCATATCCAAAAATCATTATGCAGGTTGATTTCTAGACCCATTGAACATAATGACCCAACACCATCTCCCAATTTTGAATTCCCTATATTTGAGGAAGAGGAAGATGATGTTGAAGAGATTCCTGATGAGATCACCCGGCTACTTGAGCATGAAGAGAAGATCATTCAGCCGCATCTTGAGAATCTGGAAACAGTCAACTTGGGGTCTGAGGATTGTGTGCGAGACGTGAAGATTGGGGCACTTCTGGAAGAATCTGTTAAGAAGGGGTTGATTAAGTTGCTATGAGAATATGTTGACGTCTTTGCCTGGTCATATGAAGACATGCCTGGTTTAGATACTGATATTGTGCAACATTTCCTGCCTTTGAAGCATGAGTGTGTGCCTGTGAAGCAGAAACTCAGAAAAACTCATCCTGATATGGCAGTGAAGATCAAAGAGGAAGTTCATAAGCAAATTGATGTGGGGTTTCTGGTGACTTCTACATATCCTCAATGGGTGGCCAATATTGTGCCCGTGCCTAAGAAAGATGGAAAAGTACGGATGTGTGCGGACTATAGAGACTTGAATAAAGCTAGTCCGAAAGATGATTTCCCTCTACCTCATATGGATATGTTGGTAGATAATACAACTAAATTCAAAGTCTTCTCGTTTATGGATGGATTTTCCAGATATAATCAGATTAAGATGGCACCCGAGGATATGGAGAAGACAACATTCATCACACCTTGGGGAACATTCTGTTATCGAGTGATGCCCTTCGGTTTGAAGAACGCCGGAGCCACGTATCAACGAGCTATGACCACCTTGTTTCATGATATGATGCACAAGGAGATTGAGGTATATGTTGACGATATGATTGCTAAGTCAAGAACGGAAGTTGAACATGTAGAGCACCTGTTGAAGCTTTTTCAGCGTTTGAGGAAATATAAGCTTCGTCTGAATCCCAACAAGTGTACATTTGGAGTCTGTTCTGGCAAGTTATTGGGCTTTATCGTTAGTGAAAGAGGTATTGAGGTTGATCCTGCAAAGGTCAAAGAAATACAAGAGATGCATGTGCCCAAAACAGAGAAGCAAGTCCGAGGTTTTCTTGGCCGCTTGAATTATATCTCCAGATTCATATCCCACATGACTACCACATGTGCGCCTATATTCAAGCTCCTCCGGAAAGATCAGTCCCATGATTGGACCGAGGATTTACAGAAAGCTTTCGACAGTATTAAAGAATATTTGTCTGAGCCTCCGATTTTGTCTCCACCTGTTGATGGAAGACCTTTGATCTTGTATCTGACTGTTCTTAAAGACTCGATGGGTTGTGTCCTTGGTCAGCAAGACAAATCAGGGAAGAAGGAGTATGCTATTTACTACCTGAGTAAGAAGTTCACTGATTGTGAGTCTCGATACTTAATGCTTGAAAAGACATGCTGTGCTTTAACTTGGGCTGCTAAGCGCTTACGCTAGTATATGATAAATCATATGACTTAGTTGATATCCAGAATGGATCCAATCAAGTACATCTTCGAGAAGCCTGCTTTAACAGGGAGAATTTCCCGTTGGCAGATGTTTTTATCTGAGTATGATATTGAGTATCGAGCTCAGAAGGCTATTAAAGGTAGTATCTTGGCTGACCATTTGGCACATCAGCCTATTGAAGATTATCAGTCAGTTCAGTATGACTTCCCGGATGAGGAGATTATGTATTTGAAGATGAAAGATTGTGATGAGCCTACACTCGACGAAGGGCCAGAGCCTGGTTCCAGATGGAGTATGGTATTTGATGGCGCTGTAAATCAGTATGGAAATGGTATTGGGGCCATGATTATTACTCCTCAGGGCGCACATATTCCTTTTACAGCAAGGCTAACTTTCAAATGCACGAATAATATGGCTGAGTATGAGGCTTGTATTATGGGATTGGAAGAATGCATTGATCTAAGGATCAAGCATCTTGATGTATATGGTGATTCGGCCCTCGTTGTTAATCAGATTAAGGGTGAATGGGAAACGAATCAGCCTGGCCTCATTCCATATAGAGATTATGCGAGGAGGATTTCAACGTTCTTCACTGAGGTTAACTTCCATCATATTCCTCGAGATGAGAATCGGATGGCAGATGCCCTTGCTACGCTAGTTTCAATGATTGTGGTTAAATATTCGAATGAAGTTCCTAATATCACCGTGATACGCTTGGATAGACCAGCTCATGTATTTGCAGTAGAAGAAGTAAAAGATGATAAGCCGTGGTATTATGATATCAAATGTTTCCTTCAGAGCCAGATTTACCCGCCTGGGGCGTCTCTGAAAGATAGGAAAACTTTGAGGCGATTGTCAGGCAGTTTCTACCTCAATGGCGAAGTGTTTTACAAAAGAAATTTTGACATGGTTCTGCTCAGATGCGTGGATAGACACGAAGCAAACCTGTTGATGACTGAGGTCCATAAGTGTTCATTTGGTACTCATTCCAATGGACACGCCATGACTAGAAAGATGTTGAGAGCAGGCTACTATTGGCTAACAATGGAGTCTGACTGCTGCAAATTTGTGAAGAAATGCCACAAGTGTCAGATTTATGCTGATAAGATTCATATTCCCCCGATACTTTTGAATGTGATCTCATCACCATGGCCTTTCTCCATGTGGGGAATTGACATGATTCGCATGATAGAGCCGAAAGCATCCAATGGACACATATTTATTCTCGTAACAATTGATTACTTCACCAAGTGGGTTGAAGCAGCGTCGTATGCAAATGTGACCAGGCAGGTGGTCGTGAAGTTTATCAAGAATCAACTCATATGCCGATATGGTGTGCCAGATAAGATCATTACTGATAATGGATCTAACTTGAATAACAAGATGATGAAAGAGCTGTGTAGTGAATTCAAGATTGCACATCATAATTCTTCTCCGTACAGACCTAAGATGAATGGGGTTGTTGAAGCTGCTAATAAGAACATCAAGAAAATTATCCAGAAGATGGTTGTTACGTACAAAGATTGGCATGAGATGTTGCCATTCGCTTTACATGGATATCGTACATCTGTCCGCACTTCAACAGGGGCAACCCCTTTCTCTCTTGTTTATGGCATGGAGGCGGTACTCCCAGTAGAGGGGGAGATCCCATCAATGAGAGTCTTGATGGAGGCCAAGTTAATTGATGCTGAATGGGTTCAGAGTCGTTATGACCAGCTGAACTTGATAGAAGAAAAGAGATTGACTGCCATGTGCCACGGTCAGTTATATCAGCAAAGGATGAAGAAAGCTTTTGATAAGAAGGTCAAGCCTCGGGTGTTCCGAGAAGGTGACCTTGTGCTCAAGAAAGTCTTGTCTTTCGCGCCCGATTCCAGGGGCAAGTGGACTCCAAACTATGAGGGTCCGTATGTTGTTAAGAGAGCCTTTTCAGGCGGTGCTTTGATACTTACAACTATGGATGGGGAGAATTTCACTCGTCCTGTGAATTCAGATGCAGTCAAGAAATACTTCGCCTAAAAAAATAATAATAAAAAAAAAACTAAATAACTCGCTAAGCTGAAAACCCGAAGGGGCGGCTTAGGCAAAAATGAGCGTCTCGGTGGATTGAAAACCCGAAAGGGCGGTCCAGGCAAAAGTTAGAGACACAAAAAATATATAATAATGATATATGTATCCCGCTAGATTGAGTACCTCATCCTGGGGCAATCTAAGCAAAAATTAGGGATTTGGCAAGTAACTGCATCCTGACAAGACTTTGTTCTACAACTGTCGTCCGTCAGAGATCCTTGCTCATTATCAGCCAAAGCTTCAAATACATCGGATTCAGAATTGGTGGAGAAATGGTCATTATGTTCAATGTAGCCCTTTTCCAATATATATCACCAATTTCAAATTTGTAAAGATCTATGGAGTCTTGCCATTCGCAGACTACCATTCTATCAAATAAATTTGAGCCTTTTATCCAATTATTGGCACTCTTATCTGTTTCTATTCAACAAATGTTTTGCATGTTTTGATTAAGAAAATATCATTGTTTTAAACGATCAAATTTTTTATAATCTGTTTTTAAACAAAGTGAACATTCACAATGACGAAAGGATACTTAGGAGATCCTCAGTGCTCTCCCAAGGGTGGTACGATCCCCAACAGGGTAAGATTTTTGTCCATATTCCTGGCATGACTGTATCTCCTCCCTCCGGAACCCCTTGTGGTTTATCCGACCAAGTGGATTGCTTGTTGAGAGTCACCTCTCTTCCCTTCAGCAGAGTAGCAATCTTTCTTCCTCAGCAGCTTGGATCTCTTTGGGAAAGAGCGGTATTTGGTGGTTGATCCCGATAAATCCTTTATCTCCTCGGATAGATTCCCTAGTAGAGTTGTTGGTGTGGTGGACCTTGTCTGTGATAACTCTCGTCCCCAGCTGGAATGATTGATGATTCATCCCTTGCAGAGTTCTTTGCTTCCTGGTATCTCTGATCCCCAGCAGATGGGATACTCTCCGGTGAACTTGGCTTTCTCTCTTGAGATGTAGTACCGGGTGGTTAATTCCTGGACCTGGTTGTGTTAGATATGTCTGTCTGTCAGCATACATCATACATAAACCACGCATATTGATGCATAATTATAACATTCAGGTATTCATGTTGCATTCTTTGCCATATATCGTTGTTTGTTGTCTCCTGCTATTTGGTGATATACTTCCCCAAGCAGACGTGTGTGTCTGATCTCTCCATATAGAGTCAGCTCCATAAGCAGAAAGCGTCTATCCTTTCTTCCATATTCCCCACGGGTTATATCCTCGTGGATGTTGATTGTTTTTGTTCCTTCCCAACACACATACTGGGATGGTTTTCCCCATTAAGTTATATCCTCACCGGGACAAGTCTTGATTTGGTGTGTCTATCTAGTTTGATCCTAGATCGGTCTTTTGAGGCTCTTTTCCTGTTTCCTCGTGGTAAATGAATAATCGCTCAATAATTAGTAATTATTATCCCGGCGGAGTCTGTGGTTCTCTACCCTCATACCGGTAGTTGTAAGTCATATTTTTGTGGTCTACTACCCAGTAACCGGTAGTTGTAAACCCCATTTTGTCCCCGTGCAGAGTTAAACCTAGATTGTTGTTCATCCTAACCGATGACGGGTACTCTCTTTTGTGGTTCTCTACCCTCATACCGGTAGATGTAATTCCCTCCTTGTTGGTTATCTTTATACAAAATTTGATATTTACATTCCTTAATTTTTTAGTATACCACCCAGTAACCGGTGATATATCTCTTGGATAATTGCTCTAATTACGCAATTTATCCCCAGCGGGTCATCTCTCGTCTATCTTGTTGTTGTTAGTAACGATTGTTCCTCCCCTAAATTGGTCATCATTATATACCTAGTTTCGGTATCCCGATGCCTTTTCTTTTCGGTCGATTTATCCTTTATTAACCCAGTAACCGGTTGTGGATAATCGTCCATGCGAGTATATTATCTACGTTCAGACGGTAATAGATAGTATATCTCATGCACTCTTTGGTCGAAGCTTTTGTTCTTCCCCAGTTGAGTAAGATTCGTACCCCCTTTTCGGAGTCGAATGTCCATCCCATAATCGAGTTTGCTTTTTTCCCTCTTCTTGGATGATGAGTGTTTTGGGAATATTCCCCAATTCACGCCTTGATTGGTCATCATTATATACCTAGTTTCGGTATCCCGATGCCTTTTCTTTTCGGTCGATTTATCCTTTATTAACCCAGTAACCGGTTATGGATAATCGTCCATGCGAGTATATTATCTACGTTCTGACGGTAATAGATAGTATATCTCATGCACTCTTTGGTCGAAGCTTTTGTTCTTCCCCAGTCGAGTAAGATTCGTACCCCCTTACAGAGTCGAATATCCATCCTATCATCGAGTTTGCTTTTAGCCCTCTTTTGGATGATGAGTGTTTTGGGAATATTCCCCAATTCACGCCTTAGTTGGTCACCTATTATATGCCCAGTAACCAGTATCCCTGGTGTTCCCTCCTCTCTGCTCCCTATTATGACTTTTTGTCCTCTGTGGAGTCAGATTTTCCTGAGTTGAGATATACCTTTTTAGGTCTTCCTCAGATGATTTGGTTGATTGATATCTCTCACCCTTATACCGGTCTTAGATATTCATTCTTCCCGAGCATGTTGTATCTCACCCTCATACCGGCGATCAGATCACATGTCTCCTTGAGCTTATTACCCAGTAACCGGTAATACCTCGTCCCGCTGCTTCCCTAGGAGTGTCCTTTTAGGCATCCCCAACGAAGTCCCTTAGTGGATTGTTTTCATCCGGATTTTTATCCGAAGTATCCGTTGTGGATAGTTTTTGCTGTATTGGCATATTCCCCAATACATGCACCTTTGAGTCAGCTCGGGTCTTTCCATTGGATATTTTCCCTTTGGAATTCTGTTCCCCAAGCGTTGAGTCGTGACCTGCTCACGCATTTTATTCCCTCTCCTATCCCCATAAGAGTCCCCAGAGTCTCTGTCCCATTGAGTGTATTTCTCATATGGATTGTCAGTTTCTCCGGATGTCTTTTCTTCTTTGTGGACACATATCCCCACAGAGTTCTTACTATTTTCATACATACATCTGCATCATGAGGTCTCTTAGGGACCAAAATTTGTCTCTTTGTTATTATTTAAGCCCATTCTACCTCGTTGAGACGAAGATTTTAACCTTCACTTCTCCGGCTAGAATGACCTTAAATAGGGGCATCTGTAAGACCCCAATTTTGACCCTAAGATCCCTCATGGCATCATAACATTGCATTTGCATAGCCTCAAGGATCATAAGCATCTTGGTTCCCTTTGCCTTTGGGTGGGACTCCTTGTGATTGGTTTGAGATCACCAAGCATGCTTGAATTATACATCATTGTTTCTCTTACTTTTGTTTACTAAAAAAAAAAAAAGAAGAAAAAAAAGAAGAAGAAAAACGAAAAAAAATAATAATAAATAAATAAATAAAATATAACAAAAAAAAATGGACATGGGCCTCTCTCATTTGAGCCCACAGGTCCACAAAAACCAGGTTATAAATTCAGAGTTTCAGTGAAACAAAAGGGATGCCATTCTTATTACCCTGGCAGGAAAAAGAAAGTGAGAGAAGAGCTAACAGAGTTCAGAGCAACCTCCAGAGGCTGAAGGGAACTCATCGACAAAGAACCAATTCCCTCTCATATAAACCCTCAGATTGCTCTGCAAACCTCACGGGTGCAACTCAATTTCAATCGATCCTCCCCAATCAGGTATGCCCTATTTCCACTACTTTATACTTTCAACCTGAAATTTTTTTATACCCTTTTAATGTATGTGTTTGACAAGAGGTTTAGGCCTCCTGTCCTTGGTTGCTTTTTGTGAGCTTTTTTTGTGAATTTTAATGGCATGATTCATGTGGTTACATTTTGATTTGGGGGCAACTCTTGATTACCCTATCTTGTTTCTCTAACCTGTTTGTTGAGTTTTTTTGTGAGGGCTCACATGACTCTTGCAGAGATGGCCTGGTGTTCCACTTTATTTGTGGGATACCCCTTGGAGGTTTATTCCGATTACCTGTGCTTAATGGCTTGAGATATTTGTTTGTGACTGCTTATTCCAAAGGATGGGAGCTACTTGGATCATCAATATGATCTCAAGAGGGGAATTCCTAATGTGGTTTTATTTTCTTTTCCCTTATCTCTTGTATGTTTAGGAATTTAACCCTTCCTTTTTTTTCCCCCATTCTAACCCAAGCCAAAACTTTTTGTGCAAACAATAACTTTTGTTTTCAACATTAGAAACCTAAGCCTTATGCTTTTGATTTTAAAAACTTATTTTTCATAACACTTATTCTGAATTGAACCTTTTAATCCACTTTAACCATATTTTTGTAAATACTTTTAATTGGTAAATATAACCCATTCAAATACTTTTTGTGGTTTCAATGGCCACCTTCTTAATCAAACCCTTTTTTTTATAACCATTAGCTATTAGGTTTGAATTATCCTTGAGGTAGATATAATACTCACCTTTATCCTTAGTGATGGACAATGAGTCTTCCATGCTTATTATAGGGTTAACCCCTCACTAGCATGTCGAAGCTATCCTCACAAGGTGGATTTATGGTTTTAGGTTGAGTTTTCTCCCTTTGATAACAAAAGACCTTAAGGTTTTTGGACCAATCAATTAACCAACTTTTTTTTGAATTTTTTTACCCCGAACTACGAGGTTTTGATCCTAATCGTTTTTAAGATGGTACGTAGGCAATGGGTTCATCCATTCAAACACAAAATGTAAATAAATTTGTATATTCTTTTCTCATCCCTTCAATCATGTTTGCACAAATAAATTTTCACAAAAAAAAAATAATAATAACAACCTTACAACAAATGTGAAAAGGGCTCCCTAGGAGTACCTAGGATGCTTTGGGTGCCTAACACCTTCCCATTGCATAACCAACCCCCTTACCCAGATCTCTGACATTTTTACTAGTTTTTGATTCGATAAAACTTTTAGGTTTTTGTTCGCTTTCTAACCATTCCTTTGGATAAATAGAAGTGCGGTGGCGACTCGACTTGTATGATTTACCTTGGATTTAGTCAATATCTCTAATGGTAACGAATACCCCGCTACACTAGTAAGCCAAGCTCCTACAACTTGCCATGCCAAAAGAAAAGAAGAATGATCTTGTATGGATTTAGGTTTTTTGCTTGACCAAGAAGCAACCTATCTCTAATGCAAAGAAATTCATTTGATCTTTGATCAAGATGAATTTGATTTGAATCAAAGAAGGTTAAGCCCCTCATATGTCAAGGCTAACCACCAATCATTAACTCATTGATCAAAAAGAAAAAAGAAGAAGAAGAAGAAGAAATGGAATGTACATAATTGAAATTCAAATGACATAAGCAAAATACATTGACCAAATTTGAAATGAATCAACATCAATCAATGGTAAACAGAAGTGAGATGAAGCTTAGAAGTCAAGAAACAATAAAAATATTTTTGGTATTTTTTGGAATTAAGATAATACTTGAATTAAAATAAACAAATAAAGGTCAAACTTCAAATCCATTTCAAATCAACTTGGAAAAGTCCAAATGGATCATCCTAAGTTCAACATGGTCAAACAAGGTTTGACAAAAAATTTCATCATTTTTTGAAAACAAAAACTAATTTTAAACAATTAAAAATGAAGAAAATATAACATAATTGAACTAAAATCTCAAATAAATCTTAAATCAATTAATAAATTGATGAGAATATTTTTCATAAATTCATCATCATTCAAAGATGTTAAGAAAATATTTTTGGCATTTTTGAATATTGGAAACTATTTTAAATGAATTAAAAATAACCAGAAAAGAGAAAATAAACAAAAAATATTAAATGGAAAAATAAAAAATATTAAAAATCATTTTTAGAAACAAGAATTAAAAAGGGAAATAATGCAATTAGTCCCATATTTTTTGGATTTAAAATGAAGAAGTTATGAATTTTTGAAAATAATTGAAATAAAAGAAAATAAAATAAAAATTAAAAATGCCAAAAATCCAGAGGCGTCAGATCTGGATTCATTAATTGACGTGGCGCATCTGAGGGCAGGGAAACGCGCGCGCATGGTAGACCAAAGTCAACAACATCACACATGGCATTAATGAAAGTCATAACATTCAAAGGCTGGGATTAAATCTGGAAACAACATTCAATGGTCCAGAGCTCATCCACGCGGGGACGGTGGTGTACACCACCGTCTTCTCCGGCGAGACTCACCGTTCCGGTCAAGATTTGCAGGTTTTAAAAACTTCACCAAAATGCACGATATATATATCT
This sequence comes from Lathyrus oleraceus, assembly GCF_024323335.1. Lineage (NCBI taxonomy): Eukaryota > Viridiplantae > Streptophyta > Magnoliopsida > Fabales > Fabaceae > Lathyrus > Lathyrus oleraceus. The sequence goes on along the minus strand of NC_066579.1, from coordinate 111,487,198 downwards.
TTAGAAAGCTAGGGTGATGTACATCACCCCTGTGCCATCGGTTTCTACTCAAGATCTCTATAGAGAGAGAGAAATATGAGATATAAAATTATGATGTTCATATTGAACTTGCTCAATTCATGAAATTAAATGCACAGATCAATTGCCTCTCACATGAGGACTTCAAAGGTACCAACAAACACAAGAAATGATCAATATCCAAGGAGTTTCGAATCAAAATAGTTTGAGGGAAAACCTTTGAAGAGCAGATTTCAAACACTTGATCTACTCCAATTCTTTGATGCAGCTTGTTCTTGAGATGGCAAGGAAGCAAAGTTTAGGAGTTGAAGCTCAATGATCAACCAATGAAGTTGAAAATTGAAAGAGAAAAGCAAAATTCCTTTTAATGGAGGTTGGGTTTTTACTTCTGCAGCAATTCAGGAGCCTTGAGGTTGGATTTTGAAGAGGAATAGAGCTTCTATTTATAGCCAAGCATGCTGCAAGCAATGAAATACTCATGTGCATGTGAAGTTGGGTCCTCCATGCATGGGCCTGTACAGGCGTATGGGAGGCCCAAACTTGATTGGTTTTGCATGCTGATGATGAAACAAATGATTTTGGACGTGAACATGGCAAGGCAATGTGGTGTGCAAGCAATTTAATCATGTTATGCATAATTGAACACAAATCTTCTCCTCTTCGAAAATACCATTTACCAAATTGAAACATAGCCATGTGGGTAATGGTTGGAAAGGTCTTGACATGAGGAACAAATGTTATGTTGAACAAAAATCCATTTGGTGTTGGGAAATTTATGAAAACAGACCATGAAGTTCAATGTGCAAAACATGTGTATGAGAATTTTGCCAAAATGGACCAACTTCAAACCCTTCTGTTTCAATGATGCAAGCCTCAAATAACAAAACCTTCAACATCATAGTTGTATATCTTTTCAAGAAATTAAATTTGGACTTATATTTTGCATCATTTTGATTTTTGATGAGAAAGTTATGGGCACTTGAAGTTGGACTTTTTCACATTTCAATGACTTTGGCCCAAAGTGACCTATAATGTTTTGTATTATCACATGTGTTTCTTTTAAGATTATGAAATTTTGTCCAACATAACAATTGAATTATACATCTTGAAATTTCCAATGCATTTGATACCACCTGAAAATCATGAAAAATGAAGGAGTTAGGTCCTTGGGAAGTTGACCAAAAATTAGGGTTTCAGTCAAAATGACCTATAATGTCTTGAAATGGATGATGACCTTTCAAGTTTCAAATGGATTTTTTATGAACATTAAAGTTGTTCATATGGTTCTTAATAACATTTTGTCTCTTGGGTTCATCCCCATTTGATAAACACATCAAAAGTAAGGTCTCAGTGGATTTCAAAATAGTCAGATGAATTGACTGATCAACTTCTCAAGTCCAAACTTCAAATATTAATGAATTGATGATTGAGGACACTCACATAAGCTCATATATGCATGAAATGATGAATTAAAGAACTTCCCTTGATTGTATTTAATCATGGGTTGAGGTTGCTTCATGAGCAAGGCATAGTCAATGCATAGTTGAATTAGGGTTTCCTTGGGAAACAATCCTCAAGCCCTTTGGTCTATCTTGATCAAATTGACAAATTGAGATACTTGGGAGGCATATATGATGATTGAGAGCTTTGTGAACCATTTTCATGCTTGCTTTCACTTCATCTGGCCATTTCAATGAGTATAGGGGCCTGCTAGGAGTCTTGGATCACATGATTGCTCAAGCTACAAAACAAACAAAGTTAGTGACATACTTTTGTGCTTTTGGTTAGTAAAAAAAATAAGAAAAGCAATAATATAGAATTCAAGCATGCTTGGTGGTCTCAAACCAACTCACACAAATCCCAACCCTAGGGTTAAGGAGCCAAGATGCTATGATCCTTGAGGCAAATGAAAATGAGCAATGAAATGATGCCATGAGGGATCTTAGGGTCGAAATTAGGGTCTTACAGATGCCCCTATTTAAGGTCATTCTAGTCGGAGATATGAAGGTTAAAATCTTCGTCTCGACGAGGTAGAATGGGCTTAAATAATAACAAAGAGACGAATTTTGGTCCCTAAGAGACCTCATGATGCAAATGTATGTATGCAAAAGTTAATACTCTGTGGGGATATGTGTCCACAAAGGAAAAAGAAAGCAGGAGAAACTGAAAATCCATATGAGTAATACACTCATAAATGGGACAGAGACTCTGGGGACTTTACTGGGAAGTAAAGGGGGATAAAATGCGTGAGCAGGTCACGACTTGAAATTTGCTGAGAGACACAAAGGGATTCCATGAAAATAAATCGATGGAAAGACTCGAGCTGACGCAAAGATGCATGTATTAGGGAATATGCCAATACAGCAAAACTATCCACAAAGGATACTTCGGATAAAAATTCGGACTCGGATGGGAAAAAATCCGCTAAGGGACTCAGGTGGGGATAATCCATAAAGGACTCAGCTGAGGGAGAAACAAATGAGATATTACCGGTTACTGGGTAATAAGCTCAAAGAGACATGTGATCAAGACACTGGTATAAGGGTGAGAGAACAACACGCTCAGGGAGAAAGAATATCTAAGACCGGTATAAGGGTGAGAGATATCAATCATCCAAAATCATCTGAGGAAGACCTAAAAAGGTAAATTTCAACTCAGGAAATCTGACTCCACAGGGGACAAAAGTCATAATAGGGAGCAGAAGGAAGGAATACCAGGGATACCGGTTACTGGGCATATAATAGGTGACCAACCAAGCGTGAATTGGGGAATATATCCAAGACACTCATCATCCGAAAAGGAGGGCTAAAAAAGAAAACTCAATTTACAGGATGGGTATTCGATTCCACAAGGAAAAACGAATCTTACTCAACTAGGGAAGAAAAAGACTTCGACTGAAGAGCGCATGAGATATATTATCTATTACCGTCAAAATGTAGATAACATACTCGCATGGAAGATTATCCACAACCGGTTACTGGGTTAATAAAGGATAAATCGACCGACAAGAAAGGACATCGGGATACCGGCTACTGGGTATAAAATGATGACCAATCAAGGGGAGAGACAATCATTACCAAACAAGGGTAAATGAAAGATGACTCGCTGGAAATAAATTGCTTGATCAGGGAAATTATCCAAGAGATATATCACTGGTTACTGGGAGATATACTCAAAATGAAGGAATATCAATACCGAATATTGGATAAAGATAACCAACAAGGAGGGGATTACATCTACCAGTTACTGGGTAGAAAACCACATAAGAGAGTAACCGTCATCGGTTAGGATGAACAAAATCAAAGGTTAACTCTGCAAGGGGATAAAGTGGGGTTTACAACTACCGGTTACTGGGTAGTAAACCACAGAAATAGGACTTACAACTAGCGGTTACTGGGTAGAAGGCCACAGAAATAGGACTTACAACTACCGGTTACTGGGTAGAAGGCCACAGAAATAGGACTTACAATTACCGATTACTGGGTAGAAGGCCACAGAAATAAGACTTACAACTACCAGTTACAGGGTAGAAGGCCACAACATCCGTTGGGGAAAGAATGAACCATTACTGTTTACTGAGAAATTGATCACCCGAACCACAGGGAAGCGCAGGGAAAATAACACAAGTAGTCAATCTAGGAACAAACTAGAGAGACACAATGAAACAAGACTCAACCCGATGAGGATATAGCTCAGGGGAGTAATTCCATCCCAATACATGTTTTGGGAGGAAACTGAAATAATAATCATCCACGAGGACATAACTCAGTGGGGATGTAGAAGAAAGGATAGACACTTTCTGCCTATGGGGCTGACTCTATATGGAGAGATCAGACACAAACATCTGCTTGGGGAAATATATATCACCAAGTGGCAGGAGATAACAAACAAAGATATATGGCAAAGAATGCAACATGAATATTTGAATGTTATGATTATGCATGTATATGCGTGGTTTATGTATGATTAATGTTGACAAACAGACATATCTTAACACAAACAGGTCCAAGAATCAATGGACAGACATCCGGTACCACATCTCAAAAGAGAAAGCCAAGCCCACAGGAGAAATCCAATCTGGCGGGGGCAACAAATACCAGGAAACCAATCACCGCAGGGTATAAAGGCCAAAGTTGAGGATCAAACAGAGCCGCTGCCGGGAACAAAGACTACTGCTAGGGGAACCAGCAGGATCACCGGGGATCAGAGACCGCTGTTGGGAATAAGTAAGGGATCACAGTCACCAAAGTTTGGGATCTTCCAACAATACGCAGAGACAAGGATAAGATCAGTCAGAGAAGAAATCTATTGGGGATCTTATCGGGGGTGATGTGGAATTCTGTGGGGAACAACCACCAAACAGAATCACATCAAACAACACTCACCTCTAATCACGGAAGGAAATATCTCTGCCATGGAGAAGGAGAACCAATCATTCCGTTGGGGAAGAAAACAACACATCTTTCTCAGAAGTTCCAATGCCAAACTAAAATCAGGTAAAGCCTTAGCTGGGGAAGCTACTCCAGGATAAGATCCACTGTAGAAGTAACTCTACTGGGGAAGGGCCACGGAAAGATAAGAAACTCTGCGGGGAATAACCACCGAACAAAAGTTCTAAAAAAACACCACATTTCCTCATACTGTTGGAGAAACAAATCTCTACCGAGGAAAAAGGGAAACACTGCTCCGCTTGGGATAAAAAAATAAACATCTTCATCACCCGCTCTACTAGGAGGAAAATTATCCAAGAAGGAGGAAGCAAACAACAATCAGACTTCGATCAGGCAACTCCACTAGGGAACAACTGCTGAGGACTGAACTAGGAACATCCTGAAGACGATCAGTTGGAAATAACCTGCTGGAGACCAAACTGGGGAAGTCTAATGATGAACAACCCTGATGAGGATGAAAAGGAGGCAAACCTGCTGGAGATCAATGTAGGCGAATCCACAGGGGATAAGCTACAAACCAACTTCCTTGAAAAAGATAGCATGCCAATTTATCAATCTATAAGGGATTTTAGGTCAATCCACACAAGGGATGACAACCATATAATTGATAACACAGATGCTAAATCCAGCCTCACTGGGGAGCTAGAAGACCGAGACCAAACTCCAGACTCTTAGGGGATCTGGGTGGTGTATCACTTTCTCTTGCGCTCGCTGAGGAGACAAACCTGAAATATGATGAAGAGGATAACAGATATGTTAGGAATATGAACAAATGTCTTACCCTTTTGGAGATCATACTATCCTTGGGAGAGCACTGAAGATGTCCCAATTATCCTTTTCAGTCCTTTGTGAATGTTCACTTTGTTTAAAAACAGTTTATAAAAACTTTATTTGTTTAAACAATGATATTTATCAATTAAAACATGCAAACATTTGTTGAACAGAAACAAATAAGAGTGCAAAGAATTGGATAAAGGCTCAAATTTATTTGATGGAATGGTAGTCTGCAAATGGCAAGACTCCATGGATCTTTACAAATTTGAAATTGGTGATATATATTGGAAAAAGGCTACATTGAACATAATGACCATTTCTCCACCAACTTTGAATCCCATGTATTTGAAGCTTTAGTTGACGATGACTGAGCGAAATTCTTTGACAGAAGACGGATTGTAGAACAAAGTCTTGTCAGGATGCAGTTACTTGCCAAATCCCTAATTTTTGCCTAGATTTCCCCAGGGTGTGGTACTCAATCTAGCGGGATATACATTCATTTTTTTATGTCTCTAACTTTTGTCTGGATCGCCCTTTCGAGTTTTCAATCCACCGAGACACTCATTTTTTGCCTAAGCCGCCCTTTCGGGTTTTCAACTTAGCGAGCTATTCTGTTTTTATTTTAGGCGAAGTATTTCTTGACTGCATCTGAATTCACAGGACGAGTGAAATCCTCCCCATCCATAGTTGTAAGTATCAAAGCACCGCCTGAAAAGGCTCTCTTGACAACATGTGGACCTTCATAGTTTGGAGTCCACTTGCCCCCGGAATCGGGCGCGATAGATAAGACTTTCTTGAGCACAAGGTCACCTTCTCGGAACACACGAGGCTTGGCCTTCTTATCAAAAGCTTTCTTCATCCTTTGATGATATCACTGACCATGGCACATGGCAGTCAATCTCTTCTCTTCTATGAAATTCAGTTGATCATAACGACTCTGAACCCATTCAGCCTCAGTCAACTTGGCTTCCATCAAGACTCTCATTGATGGGATCTCAACCTCCATTGGAAGCACAACCTCCATGCCATATACAAGAGAGAAAGGGGTTTCCCCTATTGAAGTGCGGACAAATGTACGATAACCATGCAAAGCAAATGGCAGCATCTCATGCCAACCTTTGTACGTAACAACCATCTTCTGAATAATCTTCTTGATGTTCTTGTTAGTAGCTTCAACAGCCCCATTCATCTTGGGTCTGTAAGGAGAAGAGTTATGATGTGCAATCTTGAACTCGCTACACAACTCTTTCATCATCTTGTTGTACAAGTTAGATCCATTATCAGTAATGATCTTGTCTGGCACACCATAACGGCATATGAGTTGATTCTTGATAAACTTCACAACCACTTGCCTCGTCACATTTGCACATGATGCCGCTTCGACCCACTTGGTGAAGTAATCAATTGCTACGAGAATAAACTTGTGACCGTTGGACGCTTTTGGCTCTATCATGCCAATCATGTCAATCCCCCAGATGGAGAAAGGCCATGGTGATGAAATCACATTCAGAAGTGTCGGGGGAATATGAATCTTATCCGCATAAATCTGACACTTATGGCATTTCTTAACATATTTGCAGCAGTCAGACTCCATTGTCAGCCAATAGTAGCCTGCTCTCAACATCTTCTTTGCCATGGCATGTCCATTGGAATGAGTACCAGATGAACCCTCATGGACTTCAGTCATCAACATGTCTGCTTCGTGTCTATCCATGCATCTGAGCAAAACCATGTCAAAATTCCTCTTATAAAGCACATCGCCATTAAGGTAGAAATTGCCTGATAATCTCCTCAAAGTCTTCCTATCTTTAACAGATGCCCCAGGCGGGTAAATCTGACTCTGAAGAAAACATTTGATATCATAATACCATGGCTTATCATCTTTCACTTCTTCTACTGCAAATACATGAGCTGGTCTATCCAAGCGCATCACAGTGATATTGGGGACTTCATTCCAGAATCTCACCATAATCACCGAAGCAAGCATAGCAAGTACATCCGCCATCTGATTCTCATCTCGAGGAATATGATGGAAGTCAACCTCTGTAAATAAAGTTGAAATCCTCCTCGCATAATCTCTGTATGGGATGAGGCCAGGCTGATTCGTCTCCCATTCACCATTAATCTGATTAACAACAAGAGCCGAATCACCATAAACATCAAGATGTTTGATCCTAAGATCAATAACTCTTCTAAACCCATAATACATGCCTCATACTCCGTCATATTATTCGTGCATTTGAAAGTTAGCCTTGCTGTAAAAGGAAAATGTATGCCCTGAGGAGTAATAATCACTGCCCAAATACCATTTCCATATTGATTTACAGCGCCATCAAACACCATGCTCCATCAGGAACCAGGCTCTGGCCATTCATCGAGCGTAGGCTCATCGCAGTCTTTCATCTTCAAATACAGAATCTCCTCATCTGGGAAATCATACTGAACTGACTGATAATCCTCAATTGGTTGATATGCCAAGTGGTCAGCCAAGATACTACCTTTAATAGCTTTCTGAGCTCGATATTCAATATCATACTCAGACAACAGCATCTGCCAACGGGCAATCCTCCCAGTTAAAGTAGGCTTCTCAAAGATATACTTGATTGGATCGATTTTGGATATCAACCAAGTCGTATGATTTAACATATACTGGCGTAAGCGCTTAGCTGCCCAAGCCAAAGCACGACATGTTTTCTCAAGCATTGAGTATCGAGACTCACAATCAGTGAACTTTTTACTCAGATAGTAGATGGCATACTCTTTCTTCCCTGATTCATCTTGTTGACCAAGGACACAACCCATAGAGTCTTCAAGAACAGTCAGATGCATAATCAAGGGTCTCCCTTCCACACGCGGAGACAGAATCGGAGGCTCGGAAAGATACTCTTTGATACTGTCCAAGGCCTTCTAGCAATCCTCGGTCCAATCATGACGCTGATCTTTTCGGAGGAGCTTGAATATAGGCACACATGTGGCAGTCATGTGGTATATGAATTTGGAGATATAATTCAAGCGGCCAAGAAAACCTCGGACTTGCTTCTCAGTTTTGGGCGCAGGCATCTCTTGTATTGCTTTGACCTTGGCAGGATCAACTTCAATACCTCTTTCACTGACAATAAAGCCCAATAACTTGCTGGAACAGACTCCAAATGTACACTTGTTCGGATTCAGGCGGAGTTTGTACTTCCTCAAACGCTGAAAAAGCTTCAACAGGTGCTCTACATGTTCAACTTCCGTTCTCGACTTTGCAATCATATCATCAACATATACCTCGATCTCCTTGTGCATCATATCATGAAACAAGGTAGTCATAGCTCATTGATACGTGGCTTCGGCGTTCTTCAAACTGAAGGGCATCACTCGATAACAGAATGTTCCCCAAGGTGTGATGAATGTTGTCTTCTCCATATCCTCGGGTGCCATCTTAATCTGATTATATCCGGAAAATCCGTCCATGAATGAGAAGACATTGAATTTAGCTGTACTATCTACCAACATATCAATATGTGGTAAAGGAAAATCATCTTTCGGACTAGCTTTATTCAAGTCTCTATAGTCCACACACATTCGGACTTTTCCATCTTTCTTAGGCACGGGCACAATATTGGCCACCCATTGAGGATATGTAGAAGTCACCAGAAACCCCGTATCAATTTGCTTCTGAACTTCTTCTTTGATCTTCACTGCCATGTCAGGATGAGTTCTTCTGAGCTTCTGCTTCACAGGCACACACTCAGGCTTCAAAGGCAGGAAATGTTGCACGATATCCGTATCCAGACCAGGCATGTCTTTATATGACCAGGCAAAGACGTCGACATATTCTCGTAGCAACTCAATCAACCCCTTCTTTACAAATTCTTCAAGGAGTGCCCCAATCTTCACTTCGCGAACACAATCTTCAGACCCCAAGTTGATTGTTTCCAGATTCTCAAGATGTGGCTAAATGATCTTCTCTTCGTGCTCAAGCAGACGGGTGATCTTATCAGGAATCTCTTCAACATCATCTTCTTCGGCCTCAAATACAGGGAACTCAAAGTTGGGAGATGGTGTTAGATCATTATGTTCAATGGGTTTGATCAACCTGCATAATGATTTTGGATATAAAAGAGATTTTAGAATTCAAACAAAGCAAATCATTATGCAGATGAAAAAATTGATTTTATTCTCTTTCTAGGGTTTTTTGTGATCACCAATTTCATGCAAAAAAGAAAAAAGTGAAAATAATTTGGAAAAATAAACATTTAACATGAATTTATTGAGTGAATATCATTGTATTTATGTGCCAACAATGTCATCACTTCTCATTTTGGCATGGGAGAAGGGTTTTTAAACAAAAATGAACATTACGTGGACTTATGGACAACTGTTGGAACATCAACAGCGACCCAATTATTGCAGACTCCTCCAGGGATGACAAAGTTGCCAGAATCTTCCTCTGCATCATCCTCCACTATAGCAGCAGCCTCTTGGTCTTCGACCGTGTGGATGAAACCTCCACTCTGAAACATACCGTGCTTGTTGAAAGTTCCTGAAGAGTACCCTATGCCAGCCCGGGATTTATTGTCTTCCAGCTTGATCATTTGTCCTAAACTAGTAGTTGCGCCATGCTCAATGGCCAACTTCGCATCATTATAGGACGCAAATGAAGAAGTTCCTTTCTTAGAAGGTTCAGCAATAGACAAGGCTTGGAACTGAGTCCCAACCTCATCCTCATCATCAATGTAAGAAAAGGAAGACAAATGGCTTACCAAGAGAGCCTTCTCTCCCCCTACCACCACCAACTTTTTGTTCTTCACGAACTTCAACTTTTGGTGTAGGGTGGATGTCACAGCGCCTGCCTCGTGAATCCATGGTCTGCCCAACAAACAGCTATATGATGGGTGGATATCCATGACCTGAAAAGTGATATGGAAATCACTAGGTCCTATCTTGATTGGGAGCTCAACCTCGCCAATCACTATCTTGCAGGATCCATCAAAAGCTTTGACGACCACTCCACTCTGCCTCATGGGAGGCCCCTGGTATGAAAGTTTGGCAAGAGTAGATTTTGGCAATACATTCAGCGATGATCCTGTGTCTACCAGCACATTAGACAGGGCATCATCCTTCCAATTCATAGAGATGTGAAGTTCCAAATTATGGTCTCTTCCCTCCTCAGGGAGATCAGCATCACAGAAGCTCAGGTTGTTACAAGCAGTAGTGTTTGCAACAATGTTATCAAATTGCTCTATGGTGACATCATGATCTACGTACGCCACGTCCAACACCTTCTACAAAGCTTCACGGTGTGGCTCAGAGTTCATCAACAAAGACAACATTGATATCTTTGAAGGCGTTTGTAGCAGCTGATCTACAACATTATACTCGCTCCTCTTGATGAGCCTCAGTATCTCATCACAATCCTCTCTTATCATGCCATTCTGGCCAGCAAGGACAGGAGCTCTAGCAGTCACGACATGTCTGTCAACAGCAAGTGCCGGATTTGGACAAGAAGAAGAATTCCCCAAAGGACGGGTAGCATTATCAGCAATATCAGCCCTTCTGATGTCAGCCTGGGGTTTCGGCGGCGCCGATAATACACGACCACTGCGGGTCAAACCACTCACATCAGCGATATTCACAACAGAAGTGGAGGGTAGGGGCACCTCCTTCCCATCTTCTAATGCAACTGTATTATAACGATAGGGAACAACCTTGTTGGAAGAATAAGGAACAGGGCCAGTTGGCTTAATGATGAGAGTAGGAGAAGCCTTCTGCTTGCTGCCATCATATCTGATGACAACCGGCTCAGGTATCTTAAAGATAGGGGATATCACATTAACTTCATCCTCATCACGATTCTGAAGTATCTCTATCACACCCTGATCCAGCATTTCTTGGATGTCTTTCCTGACTTGACGACATCCCCTCTCATTGACAATGCAAACACGGCAACTGTCATGGTCATGCTCGTAGTGATTGTATCCACATAACAGTCTATACATCTCGACCAGTGATTGTCTGATATGGCTGACATATATGACCTTGTACTTTCCAGGGCAACCCTGAACCATATTAACAGCAGATTTCCCATGGTCGGACAATGGGTTCTTCTTGACGTTAGGACCTACGTCCTTGAAAAACAGAATACCGCTTCTAACAAGGTCTTGAACCTTGGTCTTGAGAGGGTAACAGCTCTCCACATCATGTCCGGGAGCATCGGCATGATAAACATAGTGAAGCTCGGGCTTATACCACCATTGAGGGTTGGTCGGTATAGCAGGTGGGTCACGTGGAGTAATCAATTTCCTTTCAATCAATGAATGATATAATTCAGCGTAGGTCATTGGAATAGGATCAAAAGTGACCCTCTTCCTATCATAGATAGTGCTGGTTTGATTGTTGTTTCGAGGCTGGTAGGCCTGCTGTTGCGGACGATGTTGTGGTTGCTGATATTGTTGATGTTGCTGTTGTTGGTTCTGGTGCTGATAATGCTGATTCTCTCTGAATGCAGGTGCTATATGAGCCACCTGGTGCTGGTTACTGGCGGGACGCACAGTTTTCCTCTTTACAGAGGGTCTTCTTGATTTAACATGGGAGGTTACAGCATGTGCCTCGCCATCTTTCTACTTGGTAAACGCCCCATAACTTTTGGCAGAAGAGCCTTCTTCTCTGGTCAGGCGCCCTTCCCTGACTCCCTCTTCTAGACGCATCCCCATGTTCACCATCTCGGTGAAGTCAGAAGGAGCGCTAGCAATCATCCGCTCGTAGTAGAAAGAGCTTAAAGTCTTGAGAAAGATCTTCATCATTTCCTTCTCTTCGAGCGGGGGCACAATCTATGCAGCCAATTCACGCCACCTCTGGGCGTACTCCTTGAATGTTTCTTTCTCCTTTTGGGACATGGCCCTCAGTTGGTCCCTATCGGGAGCCATATCAACGTTGTACTTGTACTGCTTGACGAAAGCTTCGCCAAGGTCGTTGAAGGAGCGGATGTTCACACTATCCAGACCCATGTACCATCTCAAAGCGGCACCGGATAGGCTGTCCTGGAAGTAGTGGATCAGGAGTTGATCGTTGTCGGTCTGAGTCGACATCTTGCGTGCATACATCACAAGATGGCTGAGCGGGCAAGTGTTTCCTTTGTACTTTTCAAAGTCAGGCACTTTGAATTTGACAGGAGTCTTGACATTAGGCACGAGACATAGCTCAGCAGCAGATTTGCCAAAGAGATCCTTCCCTCTAAGAGTTTTAAGTTCCTTGCGCAGCTCAAGGAATTGATCATTCATAGCGTCCATTTTCTCGTAGACATCTAGGCCCTCAGATGACTCAGAATGGTAAATGATGTCATCAACTCTCGACAAAGTATGCACGACTGGAGGTGGCATAGCAAGGACCGGGCTAGATGCCGGTAGAGAAGCAAAAGTAGGGGCGAGATCCTCTAGAACAAAGTTAGTGGGCATCCCCCGGGGAAACCCGGCTGGCATAGCAGATGGAGCGAAGTGAGCACTGGCAGCAGGCACGGTAGAGGAAGCAACCTCTGAAATGACCGTCCTCTGGGGAGGAGTTGAAGGCGTTGGAGAAGACTGGCTTTGGGCGGCCAAGAAATACTCCATCAGGGAAGTCAATCTTGCCACTTCCTCCTTGAGTTCTCTGTTCTCTTGCTCGAGGTGATCCATTAGCTTTGATAAGTTGGCTCTAGTGTAGTACCGGTGTGTCAGCTTGTCTTCAAAATAAATGAAGAACACAGAGTTAGACCACTGAACAAGAAGCCCTGGAACAAAACCTTCTTATGCACATGATGCATGCAATGCTTGTGCATATGATTTATTTTTTTAATCAGAGGAACTTTTAGAGATCTATTTGCAAATATCTGGAAAATATTAATCATTTAGACATATATGGAAATATCATATCAATAAGATCTGGAAAAAAATTTACACCAAAGAAAGTACAGTCTTGGTAACCAAATACAATACAAGAGATAAGGAAAATGAACATCCTATGGAACCCTAGAAATAATCGTCCAAAGCTCTAGACACTGGAAGATAAGATGCACGAAGCCTCTTCACTTCTCTCTCATAGGTTGCCTCCATATATGTCTTCTCTTTGGCGAGTCGATCGTACTTCCTCTTCCAAAACCTGGAAGACTGAGGAAGAAGAGAAGTAACCACATCATCAGGCTCGTCGATAACCTGATGCTCCATAAACTCTATCAAGGCATCCTTATCTCTAAGCTGCTGAAGTAGCTCCTCTCGCTCACGGACCCAAGCACGCGAACGATCTTCATCTCTCAACTCCTCTACTCCTTCGTTAGGGAGGGTTGAAGGCCCAGCCATAACCATAGGTGTAGGTCTCGGGTAATCATATGGCATACGGTACCTAGAAGCTCTCCTTCTAACCCATGAGGTATAGGGTTCCAAAGCAATACAATTCTTCGGACCAAGCTCTTTCCTTCCCTTCCTATGAATCTTGTGCCAAGCACAGACCATCTTGCCCTTCAAGTTTTGGGGATCTTTACCCCCTTGAATGAACACACCTTCTAACAAGATGTTATTAGGTTTATCCTTTAAGGGGAACCCAAGCTGATGACGTTCCAAAACAGGGTTGTAGTTAATCCCACCACATGTACCAAGAAGAGGCACATTGGAGAATTCACCACAAGAGTCAATAATCTGCACACCATCATACACACGGTTATACCAAAAGCTATCATCATTAGTGAGAGACATAAGTCTTGTGGACCACCGTAGACATCCTTTGTTCTCCTTGAAGGCGAGCGTCTGTGGCAAGTGCGAAATAAACCACTTGTACAACAGAGGAAAACAGCACACAATGGTACCACCACCCTTTGAATTCCTCATATGCAAAGAGAAATAAGTGTCACCCAACAGAGTAGGAACAGGATTAAGAGTAGAGAAAATCCTAATGGAGCTCACATCCACAAAGTTGTCGATGTTGGGGAATAACACTAGCCCATAGATGAGAAGTACAAATATGGCCTCAAAGGCGTCCTCACTCATGGCCTTCCCATACATAGTAGCTTGAGCAATGAGGAAATCAGATGGGAGACCTCGAATTCCACCTTTGGTAGTCATATGAGCACCAACAATAGATTTATCTATATGCAATAGATCAGCAATCTCTTGAGAAGAAGGAACCCTCTCCAAGCCACTAAACGGCGACTGATCTAGAATAGGTATACCCACAAGATAGGCATACTCCTCAAGCGTAGGCAAAAGCTGGAAATCCAGAAATGTGAAGCAACGGTACAAGGGATCATAGAACTGTACCAACACACTCATCAGACCTTCATCCACCTGAGTAGCAAGAATACATAAGCTTCCCATGACAAGCCTTGAACTCCAAGGGATCTAATACATAGGATGTCAAACTCCTTAACTGTTTCAAGTCGGGTTGTCTGAAACTGTACTTCTTTGTATTCCTTCTTTGCTTATCCATGTCTGAAAATTTGCAAATAGACCTCTTAAGTTCCTTGAAAAATTTCTCATTGTTGATGATATGGATGTGCATGAATGCATGAATGCATGGATGCAACAATCACACTCAAGGATCAAGCAAATCACACCACACAAAGGTCATGGGATGGATCAAGTCATCCTTAATATCAATCATCCATTTTGGTGGATTATGGTTTACACCTTATCAACACCCAAGTTCCATTGATATTAAGGATATACAAGAACGAATTAACCATGAATCAAGGGTTTGTTGCAAGTCACAAGCATGGAGTCTCGGTTAAGAACCACCCAAAGGGAGTGTACTATGGTTAAACCTGACAATCATGTTCTACAAGAGGTTCCCATAGTCATCATCCCATCTTTCGGATATTATCAGATAAACGACTACTCGTATTCCAAAAATATTCTCAAGAGAGACTCTTATGAGTGTAGTATCGCGTAACAATCATATCAAATCTTACACTTGAACGACCTTCGCACTACGTCCTAAAAAAGGCCAAGATGGGCTTGGTAAACTAAGGTCCTTGGCTTCTAAGGCATATATTGGAAAGAGTAATGCCTAACCACGACTACTCGTGTGACATTATTGATCCCAACATAACCTCCACCAAGCGAATGGGCTTGCAAGTCAACTTGCTAAGGAATAACTCCACGCAAGTCAACAAGACTATGTCATTCTCCTATCATAAGTGCACTCGAGTTCGGGTATAGAACTCATCTCACAAGAGACCACCAAGCACACAAGCAATTGATATATCAAGCAATTCATACATTACAAACAATACAGTAATCCCAAATTTTGCACAAAAATATGTCACAAATAATATAAACACATAATACAACAAAGGTAAAAAGTAGGCAAAACCCACTAGTCAAATATCTCCCTAGCAGAGTTGCCACTTTTTTGTAGTGGGATATTCGTTACCTTTAGATTTATTGACTAAAGCAAAAGTAAATCATACAATTCGAGTCGCCACCGCACTTCTATTTATCCAAAGGAAAGGTTAGAAAGCGAACAAAACCCGAGAAGTTTTATCAAATCAAAAACTAATAAAAATGTCAGAGATCTGGGTAAGGGGGTTGGTTATGCAATGGGAAGGTTTTAAGCACCCAAAACATCCTTAGTACTCTAAGGGAGCCCTTTTTACAAATGTTGTAAGGTAGGTTGGTATTTGTGAAAATATTTGTGCAAACATGATTGGGGAGATGAGAAAATAATATATAAATTATTTACAATTTTGTGTTTGAATGGATAAACCCATTGCCTACGTACCATCTTAAAAAGTAGGATCAAAACCTCGTAGTTCGGGGTAAAAATCTCAAAACAAGTTGGTGAATTGATTGGTCCAAAAGCCTTAAGATCTTTTGTTATCAAAGGGAGAAAACTCAACCTAAAACCACAAATCCACCATGTGAAGAGAGCTTCAGCATGCTAGTGAGGGGTTAACCCTATAATAAGCATGGAAGACTTATGGTCCATCACTAAGGATATAGGTGAGTATTATATCAACCTCTAGGATAACTCAAACCTAATAGCTAATGTTTATGAAAAGCTTTGGCAAAAGTGGCCATTGGAACCACAAAAACAATTGAGTGAGTTATATTTACAAATGAAGAGTATTTACAAAATAAGGTCAAAGTTGACTTAGGATTCAATTCAAAATAAGTGTTATGAAAAAAGTTTGAAAAATCAAAGGCATAATGCCTAGGTTTCTAATTTTTAAAACAATGTTAATGTTTGCACAAAAGTTTGGCTTGGGTTAGAATGGAGAGAAGAAGAGAAGGGCTAGGTCCAAAACATGCAAATATGAGGGAAGAGAAATAAAACCATTTGGAGTTCCCCTCTTGAGATCATAGTGATGATCCAAGTTGCTCCCTTTCTTTGGAATTAGAAAGCAATAAGCAAATAACTCAAGCAATCAAGCAAATAATCAAGCTCCTAGGAATCTTCCAATTGGCTTTTGTATCTCTCACTTTGGATGCTCATGACAATGGCTCTTCTAATTGGCTCAAGTTTAGGGTCCCTAACACACAAGAACACACAAATCAAAAAGTTCCACAATGCAATAGAAAGAATGGACAAGAGTGAGTTTAGAATTAGGATCTTTTCAATTCATCGTCAAGATTAAGCATTCTAAAGGCATGAGGCCTAGTTGCTCTTTGACAATTTTAGCATTCTAAAGGCATGAGGCCTAGTTGCTCTTCAAACTCCATTAGCATAGGTAAGGTCCTAAAATCTAAGTCCTTTGTCCATTTGCATTAGGTTCACACAAGCAAAACAAAACAAACACAATAGTATATACACAAAAATATGCTCAAGTGAGCAAAAGGCAAATTGCATTAACATAAACATGAGCTCAATTGAGAAAAGGGCAAAGGCAAATGAATTAATGTGCAAGAAATTAAATTGCATTAAAGTAAATTGCAAGAATTAAATGCTTGAATTAAAAGCTAGTCATTAGTGGTTAGTTTTAGTGTGTCATAAGGCAATTTAGCGCTATGTTAAGCAATCGTAAGTGGACTAATGTAGTAGTCACACCTATTTGAGGTCGGTCAATAAAACTATAGGCAACAAACACAAGTTAGAGACCATGACTAGTAAGCCAAGCTCCTACAACTTGCCATGCCAAAATAAAAGAAGAATGATCTTGTATGGATTTAGGTTTTTTGCTTGACCAAGAAGCAACCTATCTCTAATGCAAAGCAATTCACTTGATCTATGATCAAGACGAATTTGATTTGAATCAAAGAAGGTTAAGCCTCTCATATGTCAAGGCTAACCACCAATCATTAACTCATTGATCAAAAAGAAAAAAGAAGAAGAAGAAGAAGAAGAAATGGAATGTACATAATTGAAATTCAAATGACATAAGCAAAATACATTGACCAAATATGAAATGAATCAACATCAATCAATGGTAAACAGAAGTGAGATGAAGCTTAGAAGTCAAGAAACAATACAAATATTTTTGCTATTTTTTGGAATTAAGATAATACTTGAATTAAAATAAACAAATAAAGGTCAAACTTCAAATCCATTTCAAATCAACTTGGAAAAGGCCAAATGGATCATCCTAAGTTCAACATGGTCAAACAAGGTTTGACAAAAAAAATCATCATTTTTTTAAAACAGAAACTAATTTTAAACAATTAAAAATGAAGAAAATATAACAAAATTGAACTAAAATCTCAAATAAATCTCAAATCAATTAAGAAATTGATGAGAATATTTTTCATAGATTCATCATCATTCAAAAGATGTTAAGAAAATATTTTTGGCATTTTTGAATATTGAAAACTATTTTAAATGAAATAAAAATAACCAGAAAAGGGAAAATTCACAAAAAATATTAAATGGAAAAATAAAAAATATTAAAAATCATTTTCAGAAACTAGAATTAAAAAGGGAAATAATTCAATTAGTCCCATATTTTTTGGATTTAAAATGAAGAAGTTATGAATTTTTGAAAATAATTAAAATAAAAGAAAATAAAATCAGAAATTAAAAATGCCAAAAATCCAGAGGCGTCAGATCTAGATTCATTAATTGACGTGGAGCATCTGAGGACAGGGAAACGCGTGCGCATGGTAGACCAAAGTCCACAGCATCACACATGGCATTAATGAAAGTCATAACATTCAAAGGCTGGGATTAAATCTGAAAACAACATCCAATGGTCCAGAGCTCATCCACGTGGGGACGGTGGTGTACACCACCGTCTTCTCCGGCGAGACTCACCGTTCCGGCCAAGATTTGCAGGTTTTAAAAACTTCACCAAAATGCACGATCTATATATCTTTAGAAAGATGGGGTGATGTATATCACCCCCGTGCCATTGGTTTCTACTCAAGATCTCTATAGAGAGAGAAATCTGAGATAGAAAAGTATGATGTTCATACTGAACTTGCTCAATTCATGAAATTAAATGCACAGATCAATTGCCTCTCACATGAGGACTTCAGAGGTACCAACAAACACAAGAAATGATCAATATCCAAGGAGTTTGAAAAAAACAGTTTGGGGGAAAACCTTTGAAGAGAAGCTTTAAAACACTTGATCTGCTTCAATTCTTTGATGCAGCTTGTTCTTGAGATGGCAAGGAAGCAAGGTTTAGGAATTGAAGCTCAATGATCAATCAAAGAAGTTGAAAATTGAACTTGAAAATTGAAAGAGAAAAGCAAAATTCCTCAAATTACAAAACCTTAAACAACAAAGTTGTAGATCTTTTCAAGAAAATAAATTTGGACTTAAAGTTTGCATCATTTGGATTTTTGATGAGAAAGTTATGGGCACTTGAAATTGGACTTTTTCACATTTCAATGACTTTGGCCCAAAGTGACCTATAATGTTTTGTATTATCACATGTGTTTATTTTAGGATTATTAAATTTTGTCCAACATAAAAATTGAAGTAGACATCTTAAAAGTTCCAATGCATTTAATCCCACCTCAAAATCTTGAAAAATGAAGGAGTTAGGTTCTTGGGAAGTTGACCAAAAATTAGGGTTTAAGTCAAAGTGACCTATAATATCTTGAAATGGATGATGATATTCCACGTTTCAAATGGATTTTTTATGAACATGAAAGTTGTTCATATGGTTCTTAAGAACATTTGTTCTCTCAGGGTCATCCTCATTAGACAAACACATCAAAAGTTAGGTCTCAGTGAATTTCAAAATAGTCAGATGAATTGACTGATCAACTTCTCAAGTCCAAACTTCAAATCTTAATGAATTGATGATTGAGGACACTCACATAAGCTCATATATGCATGAAATGATGAATGAAAGAACTTCCCTTGATTTTATTTGATCATGGGTTGAGGTTGCTTCATGAGCAAGGCACAGTCAATGCACAGTTGAATTAGGGTTTCCTTGGGAAACAATCCTCAAGCCCTTTGGTCTATCTTGATCAAATTGACAAATTGAGATACTTGGGAGGCATATATGATGATTGAGAGATTTGTTAACCATTGTCATGCTTGCTTTCACTTCATCTGGCCATTTCAATGAGTATAGGGGCCTCCTAGGAGTCTTGAATCACATGATTGCTCAAGCTACAAAACAAACAAAGTTAGTGACATATTTTTGTGCTTTTGGTTAGTAAACAAAATAAGAAAAGCAATAATATACAATTCAAGCATGCTTGGTGGTCTCAAACCAACTCACACAAATCCCAACCCTAGGGTTAAAGAACCAAGATGCTATGATCCTTGAGGCAAATGCAAATGAGCAATGAAATGATGACATGAGGGATCTTAGGGTCAAAATTAGGGTCTTACAATATTAATTTTAATATTGATCCAAAAAATGTGAGAGTTTCACCAAAAAATTTCAAATATTTCCCTCTTTCATATTCTGAATTAATATTATTTTTTGGATCATTATTAATATTTTTCGTGATTTAATTGATTTTGTGTTTATTTTTAATTGTTTAAAAATACTTTTAAGTCTTTAAAAATTATGAAAATTTTTCTCCAAGGTCCTTTGACCTTGTTTGACCTATGATAAATCTCATGGCCATTTATTTGGTGTTTTGATGAGGTTTTAGGAATTTGACAAACCATATTTAATTTAAATGCCTTATTTTAGTTTTTTTTAATTTGAATAAATGCCAAATAATTTTGTTGACCAATTGTGATGACTTGTTTGTGTTTAACTCTTGTTGTTGGGCCTTGGTCAAGATTGATTTGACTTTGTCAAGTTAATATAATTGGTTTTAGGGGATTTATGGAATGTACATTCCATCTCCCAAAATGAATGGATGATATTAATTTGGTAAAAGTCCTCCTTTGATCAATTTGAGTTTTGATCCATTCCCCTCCCTCTTCATCTTATTCCCCATTCTTTATGCATTCATCTCATTTGGTCTATGATATCTCAAAGTCCTAAAGCTAGTTGATTGGAAAATTAACATGAGTATGGATGAGATTAGGCCACCTCTTTCGCATATTCTTTTTGTGTGTGGTATGTTTCATGAGCATAGTCCATTATACTATGTCTCTAACATGCATTAACACAAAAATTCTATTGCCCGACCTCAAATAGTTGTGACTTCTACATAAGTCCAATTACGATTGCTTAACATAGCGCTAAATTTGTGACACAAAAGGCATAGCATTCTAGTTAGTGAGATTGTAAGTCTCCCATCTTTCATGGTATTGTGTAGGAACTTGGCCTTTTTTCCTTCCTTTGAAAGATGTCTTGGCTCAAGGATCCATGTTTGTGATAAGTGGGTTGAGTATTCTCCAAAGAATGTCTTAAAAAATGTAAAGTAAAAGCAAAACAATACTAATTTCTAACCCATTAACAACTAGCTTTTAATTTCAAGTCATTTACTTTAATGTCATTTGATTCTAGCCTTTATTCATTTGCTATTGTTCATATCATTCTAATTGTTTATATTAATGCAATTTTCACTTTGTCCACTTGGACCATATTGTGTGATATATCTTGTTTGTGTATACTTTGCTTGTTTGTATGGTCTTTGACCATTAATGTACATAATAATAACAAAAACCCTAAAAAACTTTTGTGTGGACTGTTGGCTTGATCTTGGACAAATGGACTTAGAATTTAGGCAAAATTTCTATGCTAAAGGACTTGGCCAATGCCAACTTTCTGTGAAACCAAGTGCTTATAATTTGAAAATTCATCTGATACATCATTCAAGATCCCTCTCTGTTCATCTGCAACATGATCATTGTGAAGTTGTTATTTTGAACCTGTGACTTGTGGAATTCATCTGTTAAATGGGCTAATTTGAAGAAGATCATAGAGTGATTAAAGCTTGGATATGGCTATCTTTATTTGATGCCTTTTCTCTTCAAGATAATATAATTGTGCATTTGTGTGTTGCTTGATTCTAAATGTCCAAGGGAATTCTGGGTTTCTATTGACATTCTTGTCTATTGGATTGCTACCCATTTGGTCAGATATTTTCAACTCTTAACTTTTAATTTTGTGCATAGGATTAGTCTCTTCATCTTC
Organism: Lathyrus oleraceus; assembly: GCF_024323335.1. NCBI lineage: Eukaryota > Viridiplantae > Streptophyta > Magnoliopsida > Fabales > Fabaceae > Lathyrus > Lathyrus oleraceus. Next base: position 111,465,508 of record NC_066579.1, on the reverse strand, counting down.
TCCCCATTTCTTTAATTTCAAAATCTCTCCCTCCCTGTTCAAAATCTTCTTTGATTGAACTTATTTTGTTCTAAACTTTGACCATTTTGCAAAAAGATAGAAACTTTGGCCTTATGCCATTGTATTTTCAAACTTCTTTTCTTAAATCAAATTTATAAATAAACTTAACTATACTTGACCTAAACTTTCAAAAAGCCAAAAAGAACTAACTCATTCAAACCATTTTTAGGCCTTTGTGCCTTTCAAACTTAATTTTTGTTAAAAGCAATGCATCCACTTTGAAATTTGTATCACAAACTACTAGGTTTTGATCCCTCATTTTTATGTTGGTACGTAGGCACAAGTCTGAAGGGCTTGTCAAACACAAAAATATAATTAATGAATTCTTTTCTCATCCCCCCATTCTATTTGTTTGTAAACATCATTTTTGTACCAAATACATATCCACACAAAAAGGGCTCCCTAGGAGTACCTAGGACACTTTGGGTGCTAACACCTTCGCTCTGTGTAACCAACCCCCTTACCTATAATCTCTGACATTTTATTAGTTTTGATTTGAAAACTTCTTACTTTTGGGTTTTGTTCGTACTTTTCCCCTTTTTCCTTGGAAACAATAAAAGCGTGGTGGTGACTCTTGTTATTTGATCTCTAGCTTATCCGTAGCTTGATGGTCATGAATTTACCGCTACAGACCGAAGTTGGATGGTGTTAGACCGAGTTTAATCAGCTCAATTTAATTGAAGAAAAGAGATTGACTGCCATATGTCATGGTCAGTTATATCAGCATAGAATGAAGAAAGCTTTTGACAAAAAGGTTAAACCTCGTTTGTTCTGACAAGGTGACCTCGTGCTCAAGAAGATCTTATCTTTCCAACCTGATTCTAGGGACAAGTGGACCTCTAATTATGGAGGCCCATATGTTGTCAAGAGAGCCTTCTCAGGTGGTGCATTGATTCTTAAAACTATGGATGGTGAAGAGTTCACTCGTCCTGTGAATGTTGATGCAGTCAAGAAATACTTCGCCCAAAAAAGAAAAGAATAACTCGCTAAGTTGAAAACCCGAAAGGGCGGCCTAGGCATAGATGAGCATCTCGGTGGATTGAAAACCCGAAAGGGAGGTCCAGGAAAAAATTAGAGACATGAAACAGAAAAAATCATCCTGGTATATTGAGTACCCCCACCTTGGTGAAATCTAGGTAAACACTAGGGATTATGGCAAGTAACTGCATCCTATAAGACCTGATCATTGAAGTAACATTGTCAGTCATTTGGTTCTGATTCATCATTCTCAACCAAGGACAAAGCACAATTGGATTTCAAAGTCAGTGAGGAGAGTAATGGTCATTGTATTTGATGTAGCCTTTTCCATTTATATTACCATTTTCAAACTTTATAAAGATCCATGGGGTCCTTCCATCTTCGGACTACCATTCTATTAAATAAAGTCGAGCCTTTATCCAATTGATTGTTATTCTTATTTGTTTATGTTTAATAAAATTGCATTTTTATGATGATAATTTTTTGAAATAAATAAATCAATGAATAACCAATTTTCTAAAATAATAAGGCATTTACTTTAAGAACATTGAATTCGAAAAAGGAATGTCAACAGCAATCTGAGAACATTAGGTCTTGACATGTGAAGCATTGTTGCCTTCCCTAAATAGTGCTTGGAGGTGTTTACTCCCCAAACAGTTTGTTGTTTATCCCCAGTAGAGCTGGTGTGTTGTTCTCCTTGTAGGCCATCATCTTTCTCCAACTGAGAGCCTTTGTAGATTTTCATCCTTGGTTTCCATATTTTTATGATTGGACCCTGGATCTCCAGTAAAACCTTTATTGGGTTTTCGGATCCCCATCACACCTTTATTTGGTTGTTACATAGACATGGCATTGTTTCTCCCTTATTGAGTTCCTGCAAGTCTGGTTGATATTTGGTACCTTGGAATTTGTTTATTTCACAATCCCCAAGAAGAGTCTTATGACTTATCGTTTTCCTTTTGAGGAATCTGTTTGCATTTTGCATCCCCGTGCGACGTTTATTTATTTGAGAAAATCCATGCACATAATTTTTCCTGACGGATTTTAATCCCCACAGAGTTGATGAAATATCCAGTTGGAATTTGTCTTCTCATCGGTTCCCCACTCAGAGTTTTGCCTCCTGTTGTGACGTGGATTCCCTGCGGAGTTTCCTCTTCTAGTGAAAGATCTCCCCGTTCAGATATTATTTGATTTTGAGCAGTATTGATGTAGCCGTCCCCTGTAGGGTTGTGTCCCATTTTATATGGTATTGACCTAAAATCCCCCGCAACATTGACTTGTTGCTATGAAGCATATATATCCCTTGGCTTGAGATGTGGATCCTTAACAGATCTCTCTTATCCTTAGCATGTTGGTTAATATCCTCAACAGTGCTTTCGTTTCATGCAAATTCCCTATATGTATTTTATCCTCTCCCAGAGAGTTTGATATTTAAGCAAGATCTTTGTCAATCATTGCTTATCCCCTGGTAGTTATTCCTCTCTCATGAGAATCAGGTGTTGGAGTTGGATTTGTTTTAATCCTCGTGACTTCTGATATATGTATTCTTCATTTCCTCTGAGCATTGAGTCTTCATCAGTTTTTGGTTGGATGCATGTTCTCAATGTCTTTCCCCAACCAGAGTTGAGCATTGAATTTGGATTGTGATATCCCCAACCTTCTTTAGTACATGGTTATGTATTATCCCCAGGGAATTGAATATTTGAAGATAGGATTTAAATCCTCTAGGATTTATTTTCATCCCTAGCAGGTTCTCCAGTTGGTTTTCCCATCTTGTTGAGATTAGCCGAGTATCTAGTTGTGATTATTGGATCTTCATGTTTGTATCCTTTGTTTTTGTTTGTCAGGATAATCATATACATATTCATGCATATACATGCATAAGCATAACATCATATATTTTATTATGCATTTTACACATTGACCTGATTTTTATGATCCCCTACTTTTGTGATATCATTTCCCCATACAGATGTGCTGTGTCTGTCCTCCTTAAATGTAGAGTGTATGCCCCTTAAGTAGAAAGAGTTTATCCTTTCTTCTTCCCCAATGATTTATTTCCTCGTGGATGATTATTATTTCCGTTTCCTTCCAAGTTCATTATTTGGATGGAACCACTCCCCTTAAGTTATATCCTCTTTGGGTTGAGTCTTGTTTGACCTTTTCTTACTGGTTCTTACCTAGATAGATCTTTTGGCCCTCCGAGAGTTTATTACCCAGTAACTGGTAATATCCTTCTTGATGTTGAGTACTTTACCTGTGTTAATTTTCTCAGTAACCTGTAGAAGGTAATTTACTTCTTTGATTTCCCCAGAGAATTAGTTTCATTCCCCCAGCGTGTTACCTTTTATTTTCACCAGCAGATTATCATTGCTTAATTACCCAGTAACTGGTAATTGTTTATCCTTTTTTTCTAGCTGGTCATTTTTCTATTATCTACCCAGTAATTGGTAGTTAACAAAACTTCTCATTGAATTTTTTTTCCCATGGCAGTTTATCCTTGATATGTTACCTAGTAACCGACGACAGATATTCTCCCTTTGGTCTTCTACCTAGTAACCGGTAGTTGTAAATCCTGCCTTTTGGTCTTCTACCTAGTAACTGGTAGTTGTAAATCCTGCCTTTTGGTCTTCTACCCAGTAACTGGTAGTTGTAAATCCTACCTTTTGGTCTTCTACCCAGTAACTAGTAGTTGTAAATCATTCTTTTGGTCTTCTACCCAGTAATTGGTAATTGTAAATCCTACTTTTTTATTTCCCCGGTAGGCTATCCTTACCCAGTAACCGATAATGGATATTCCTCCCTTTTGAGTATATTGCCCATTAACTGGTAATATAACTATTTCATGTGGTTGATTACCTTTTTTAAGCTTCACAGCAACTGGTGGATGGTAATTCTTCCTCCTTTTCCTTAATGAGTCATCCTTGATATGTTACCCAGTAACTGGTAACAGATGTTCGTCTACCAGAGTGTATTATCTTTTGTTTTAAGCTACCCAGTAACAAGTAGTAGATAATATATCTCCTTTACTCCTGTGTTGAAGTTTGACTTCCCCAGTTGAGTCCGGATTCGTATCTTCTTGTGAGATTGAACTTCCTTTCCCTAGTGGATGGCTTCCTGTTGTGTTAGTGGTACCCCGATACATGCAGATTGTTCTCCAGTCCGAGTCTTTCCACTGATTTATTTTCATGGAAATCCCCTCGTGTCTCCAGCAGTTTTTAAGTTCTAGTCTGGCCTACACATAACTTATTATCCCTAGTGTCTCTGTTCCCTCTGTGAATTTTTCTTATGGAATACATTCTACTCATGTGGACTTTCAGTTTCTTCCGGATTATTTTCCATTGTGGCAATATATCCCCCACGAAGATTATATGTTTGCATTCATATCATATGCATCATGAGGTATCTTAGGGACCAAAATTTGTTTCTTGTTGTTAATTTTAAGTCCATTCTACCATGTCGATATGAAGATTTAAACCTTCACATCTTCAGATATAATGACCTTAAATAGGGGAAGTTGTAAGACCCTAATTTTGACCCCTAAGATCCCTCATGCCATCTCATAGCTTTGCATTGGCATTGGGATCACACCTTGGTATTCTTCTCACCTATCATTCATTGGGTTTTAATTGGGAGAGATCACTAAGCATATGTGATTGTATCATACTTTATTTTCTTTGTTTACTAACCAAAATACAAAAATATGTCCAACATAGCTTTGTTTCTTTTGTAGGTAGTGTGTGTGTCCATATGTGCCCCACCAAGCCCACAACTAGGATTTGAGACCCTCAATGCAAGAGATCAAGCAATATAAGAACCACATTGGTTCTAAACATCGTATATGAATCCCCATGTTCTTTATTTTTCATTTTGATCAAGAGTTTATCAAGAGTTTGAAGGTTGATTGTCAAGGAAGCCCTAATTCATTTGGGTATCTTGTGTGCCTTTCTCAAAACGTTTCTTTAACATTTGGTCAAATATATCAAGGGATACTTAATTTTACATAATAATAAGCATATATGATCCTCCATGATCCCCTAAGATCAAAGGAACTTCAAGTATGCAAGTTGATTCAAGGAAGTTGACCAGAAAAGTCAACTGGCCAAATCTAGGGTTTCCCAGACCCTATCTCATATAATATTTCTCATATGAAAATGATTCCAATAGCAACTTTACTCTTTATGGAATTACAAACATATTTCATATTGTCCTCAATAGATAAATTTTCTTGGAAAGTCATTTTTTATGGTGAAAGATTATAGGTCATTTTGTCTGTGCCCTAGATAGAAGGTCAATTTCCAAGAACCATAACTTCCTAATTTTCTTTGATATGAAGATGATCCAAGTTTCATGATTAATTTCAATATGTCTTATTCAACCTTTCTTCTTTGTGAAAGATCAAACTCGGCTTCCAAAGTCATGTACCATGAGGAAACATTATAGGTTCATTTTGGTCCTCATCATTGAACAAGCAAATTTCCTCAACTTCTAAAATCTATAACTCCATAATCTAAACACCTAATGGTACCAAATTTGTGATATAATTGAAAGATATACAACTTTGTAGAAGGAGCTAAGATCATTTGAAGCTCACATTTGAAGTTATTCAAGGTGAAAAGAGAGGTTATTTGGCTTATAACTTAGAAAACTTTCTAAGTAGGTTTGATAACTTCGTCTTCAAGCTCAATTTTCTACATTTACAAGCTTTAAATTGAAAAAGTCACAACATAAAAGTTGTTCCTCATGATCAGAGCTTTCTAATAAGTTCAAGATCACATCATTTGGATGAGAAATGAGGGACTTGCGCATGAGTTCTGTCCATGGCTTGTTTTGGCATGTTTTGAACTCCAAACGTTGGACAACTTTGCATGGCTTTGTGTGATGACTTCAGCAACATTCTCACACGATCTAGTGTGTATTTCAATCATAAATTGGGCTTGTACATGCACCCATGCACCAAGATTTACTCATTTTGATTCAAAATTAGAAAGGTTCATTTATCATTTCCTTGGCCTATAAATCAAAGAGCATATTCTCATAATTGAGGGAGAATACTGCCCAAGCTTTGCTAGCCATTTCCATAACCTTAGACCAGATAATTCTTTGAAGATTTCTTTTGAAATTGAGTTTTTGTTCAACTCAAGTTTGTGAATAAAAACTCTAAAGGTTCATTCCCTTTTACACTCCATTAAGGTTCTGCAAGCAAGAGGAAGAGAAAGCATAAGCGTTGCATCAAGAACCAAGCTCAGAAGCTGCTCACAGAAGGTGAATTTCTCAAAATTTCATCTCTTCGATTCTCCCTCCATACTCTAAATATGAACTGAATTTTGTGTTGGCTGAAGTCATACCAATGTAGGAAACACGACTGAGTTGTTTTGAGCTTGATTTGAAGCAACTCAGGTTGGACACCTCAGTTTTCATCTTCACTTTTCTGATTACAGAGTGAGAGATGAAACAAATGGAGTTCATATTCGTGATCCTTGCAATTTTTTCTTTAAAATGATGGATGATCCATGAATTTCTAGTCAAGTTTGATCTTGACAGTCCGATGACCCTCACCGGAGAAGAAGACCATAGATATGGCTCCGGTGGTGGCGTGACATTGCTTCCACCCTTGGATCTCTCTTCCATCTTATAATTTGGGCCTTTGTTTTTTATTACCATGCATGTGGTGCATTGACTGAGGAGCACCATGGAACGCATGTTTGTGACCATCAGATCTGGCACCTCAATTAATGAGGGAGATCTAATGGCTCCGGTTTTTCCTTTTCATTTTATTTTTCTAATTTGATTTTTAAATATCTTTTTATTTTAAAATTCACCATAAATTCATTTTTGATCCAAAAATTATGGGACCAACACCAAAAGTTCACAAATATTTTATTCTTCCGATTTATGATTTAAAATTATTTTTTTTATTAAGTTTGATATTTTTGGTGAATTTTGTGATTTTTAAATTGTTTTAATTAGTTTTTAATTACTTCCGACTTTTGAAAAATACCAACAAAAAAAAACAAGTCAATGGTCATTTGACCTTACTTGACCTTTGATAAATCCCTTGAACATTTCTTTGGTGTTTTGAAGGGGTTTTAGGTTTTTAATCTTTCAAAACTTATTTTCTTCATTTTTTAAAAATATTTTAAAATATTTTAATTGATTTAATGCTTTGATGAGTTTTTGTATTGACTTTTTGTTGACGTTACTTCTGTTTGGCCTTGGTCTTGGTTGAATTGGACCTTAACTTGGTCAATACCATTGGATTTAGGGGGTTGATGAAGTTTAAAACTTCATCCCTCAAGATGAATGAATGGTATTGATCAACTGGATTCATCCCTTGACCAATTTGGGATCCACTTCATCTCATCTCTCCATTTTCATCTCATTTATTCCCCAATCATCTCTTGGCCAAATGACTTCTCATGGATCATTAGCTAGTTGATTCATCAATGACCTTGTGTCAGATGAATCAACATGAGCTTGATTGAGATAGGCATATCCCCTCTTATTTTTGTGTGTGGTATGCTTTAGGAGTTTGATATTGAATACCTTGTCTCTAGCAGGCATTAACACCAACATTATTATTGACCGATCTCAGATAGGTATGACTTTTACATAAGCCTACTTACGATTGCTTAACATAATGCTAAATTTGCCTCAAGGCACAAACTAACTTACTAACTTGACAACTAACATTTAATTGTCTTGTTATTTATTTTAATGAAATTTAAATTCTTACACTTTATCATTCCTTGTCGTTTAAATTCATGCAAATTGTTTATACTTCAGTCATTTGCTCTTTGCCCATTTGGGTCTATGGTTATGTTTCAGTTATTTTCATTTTTGCTCACTTGAGCCATTATGTTTTGTGCTTGTGATATGTTTTGTGCTTGTGACCATATTTTGCTTGTGGTCTTTGGACCTTAAAACACTTAATAAAAATAAAAACACTAAAAAACACATTGGTGGACTGTTGGATCTTTGTTTGTGACTTGATTTGGACCTATGGACTTAGAGTAGGCAACATTCTTGAGCTATGGAAGAAAAACTTGGCCAATGCCATTAATTTGAGACCAAAAACATGGCCAATGCCATTTATCTGACATAAGCTTGAGAGACTCCATTGGGTTTATCTGATACACTCTTTCTATTTGTCTAAGTTGTTTTTTGATCTTATTTTTATTACTTGATGTTTTCTCCTTGAGTAGGTTTCAAGGGATTTTTCATCTGATACACATAAAGAACATTGAAGATTTCTTGCTTTGGAGTGCTAGCTTGGATGATTGGTTATCTTTATTTGATACCATTGGGTTTCTTATTAATTACTTGGATGATTATGGCTTTGTTGTTTGCTTGACAATCCAAAGGAAATGGGTTTCTATCTGAAAATATTCTCTTGTGGATGCTTCCCATGGGTTAGATATTTTCAACTAAAAACTCTTAATCTTGTCTAGGATAGCCTCTTCATCTCCACCTCCTTCTTCTTTAATTTCAAAATCTCCTTCTTGTTTTCAAAAATTAGTTGTTTGTTGTTTTTTAACTTAGACTTGTTTTAATGAGTAAAAACCTTGGCCTTATGTCATTGATTTTCAAACTATTTTCTTAATCAAACTTGTAATAAGACTTAATCTTATTGACTTTATTTTCAAAAAGTCCAAAAAGAACTAATAACCTCATCTAATCATTTTGGCCACTTGGTGCCTTTTTCCTTTTAAGCTTTTAAAAAAGAAAGCATTTAGATTTAAGTTATCCTTGGTTGATATGTAATTCTCCCATTCCGTGATATGTGGAGTGTAAGACTTTCTATTTATTAGGGGTTATAGGCATACTTATTGATTTAATCCGAATTGGAGCCCTCCCTCTTAAATGTTGTAAAGCCCTCATTATCGGTGGATGTTTGGTTGTGTATTCTCCCATTGATAATAAAATATCTTTAAGCTTTTGTTAAAATTTATCCATCCATCTTTAAAATTTTTACCATGAACTACGAGGTTTTGATCCGTCATTTATGTTACGTATGCATAAGACTAAAAGTATTATCAAACACAAAAATGTAAATAATGGATTCTTTTCTCATCCCCTCATTCTATTTTTAACACAAACATCTTTTCAACCAAAACAAGTACACAAAAAGGGCTCCCTAGGAGTACATAGGACACTTTGGATGCTAATACCTTCTATCTGTGTAACCAACCCCCTTATCTATAATCTCTGACATTTTATTAGTTTTAATTTGAAAACTTCTTATCTTTGGGTTTTGTTCGTACTTTTTTCCTTTTCCTTTGGAAATAATAAAAGCGCGGTGACGACTATGGTTTTATTGACGTTGAGTTAATTAATAGCTCAATGGTCATGAATTTACCGCTACACACCCCTCAGGGCAACATCTCATTGTTCTACTTCATAGCAAAGATCATTTCCACCCCTCAATGAAACATCTCATTGTTGGACTTCATGACAAAGGTCTTTGTTGCTCCTCAAGGAAATATCTCATTTCTGGACTTCATAGCGAAAATCCTTTCCTCCCCTTAGGGAAACATTTACTTTGCTGGACTTCGTAGCGAAGATATTTATGTCCCTCGGGAAAAATTTCCTTTGCTGGACCTCATAATAAGGATTCTTACCACCCCTCAAGGTAATACAAGTAAGCTATTTGGCTTCTCATATGAGGGACTTGGTGTCTCCTCGGGGAGGACACTACTTAAGGGTTATGCATAAAAGGCGCAACCGATATCAGGCATGAGAGTCTTGATAACAAGTCTTTCCTGAAGGCTCGATGGAAGTCTCGCCCAAACAGATCAAACGCCACACATGAGGGATTGATAATATTATCAGTCAGGCTATGCTTAATTCTTCATGAGGGACTTAGATAACCTAGGATAATTATACTTTCGCCTGAAGGACTTAGTATCTCATCGGGTGAGACAAATATCCAGCCTCAGAGACTTGATAACAAGTCTTGCTTGAGAGTTCGATGAAAGTTCCGCAAGAATAGGTCAAACACATTGCCTGAGGGACTAGTAGTCCCGTCGGAAGAGCTATGTAAAATTCTATCTGAAATACTTATATTATCCAAGCTAACTAAAATCTCACATGAGAGACTTAGTGTATCTTCATCCGAATCTCCCAGAGTAGATAAAGACCTCGTGATGGGAAACACTAGCTGTTGGGATACTCCCACCAGTCGTGAGTGAAAAGACACTTCATATTCTACATAAGGCATTGTGTCTGAGGGACTATGTAGTGTTATATTTTTAAAAGGTCTGTCTTAGAAGAGGCGACGATAGAAGGTCTCCAAAAGGGAGGTATCGCCTTGCCCCGTAATCTTCCTTCGCCCCTATATGGGAAATGTGAGATAAGATGTTTCTTGGGAAGAGATAAAGTCAATGTTATCAACTGACCCACGACTCCCTTAGAAATAATGATTCAACTTATCACTATTGACTAAGTGGGGGTGGCCTTTTATGAGGAAACCCTAGGTCCTAAAGACCTCCACAAACATATCTCCTCTCAAGGAGAAGGACATACCCCAAGTAATCCATATTTTCTACACACTAAAATAGCACAATGCTCATCATAGTCTTAGTACACGATCGTCGGTAAATATATGCTTGATACCAAGCATCACTGATCATCAACAAAGCCTCTCACCTTACGTGAGTAGGTCTTCTAAATTACCTCAAAACACCACCCTACAGGGCTTATCTCTGTTGTGGACAATCCCTCACTACCAAATCATATTATAAACCTCCTAAAGCCTCAGAGTCTCCGTGCCCTTACAGGGGGAACATACACACCTGTACTTTTTAACAAGTATATATATATATATATTATATATATATATATATATATATATATATATATATATATATATAATATATATATATATATATATATATATATATATATATATATATATATATTCTTTCTTCAGGCCTTTAATTTAAAATTGTGATTGGACTTTCGAACAAAGGAACACGCGAAAAGTCATTCCAAAAATAAGAAGAATAAAATTGGAACCTCGACCAAGAAATATAATACCTTTATTGAAGAGGTACATCTTACATGTATCAAACATTCACTTGTTATCATTCACTTAGTATCTTCTTTTTCTTTACTCAAATTGTATCCTAATGATTGATGAACCTTCTGATATTTCTTTGAAGAGGAAACATCAAATAAAAATCACAAAAAGAAACTTCAAAAAAACAAGTAAGAAATTTGATGATGCTCTACGTAATATCACAATAAATTCATAAGGATTATTTATGAGTCCAATTTTCTCTTCAATAGTCCAAGATTAAAGAATAACTACTTAAAAACTTTTAGATAACTCTTTTCATTATGTTGATCAAATTTTAATTCCTTTATTTATCATTTCATCTAAGTAACTTGGTTGTGAATTTGTAGGAATCAGTGGTTAAATAAACCCATGATGAAGATACTCCAATGTATGATGAACTCCATACCCCTAACCATGAGAGTGTCGAACAAGACGTAGAATGTGAAGTATTTTCAAAGAAGTCTCCTGATTTCAAAGATATTATGGATTCCATAGGCATAAACTACTTTTGTTTTTCTTCAAATATAATGGGTAGATATTCAAGCCTATACTACAATATTTTTGAATTAAGGCAACATAAGAATAAACAACGACTGGAAATCCGTTGCTAAAAAGGATAAGAGGCCACACTTTTTTACACATTCCCTTATTTACTTTATGCTACGATTTTAAAAGTGTAGGCATAACATAACTATCATTTATTCCTTTTATGATAACATAGTAATATGCAGTATTCAATCTATCTTGTCCATATTATTTCTTTTGGGAGTTCACTCTCAGTCTCAGTCCCGAACTTCACTTTCACTCTCCGTCCCAACCTTTCAATTTCATATTTTAATCTTGTTCTTACTTTCAGAGTTGCTTATTTTTGTATAGCCGCATCCTCGACAAAAGTATTTTACTTATTATCTAATAACATTTGTTGTAAGATGAACATGAAAGAGTTTGTGGGTTGCTTTGATTATTTTATTATTGCTATATTTCTTGTATTAATTTATTGGCTAAAGTATGGAATAAAAGAGAATTCTCTCTAATTCTTTCAATTTTTGTAGTAGATTGAGTTTGGTAAAGTCGTTGGATTCAATGTGTTTATAATATGACACGTTATTTTTTTTCTTCTGTTTTTTGAGTTAGATAAAGGAAAATATAGTTGCAATAACTATAAATACAATGTGTTTCATAGCATTGTCCTTTCTTTTTATATATTGTTGCTTATAATGTCTGTGTATTCGACACATCATGGAAAATTTGTTCAAAGTATAGTGATATACTCCGATCATATAAAAGTATGGACACTCATGGAAGTAAACTAGAACTAGATACCTTTTCAAGGATTCCTTTTTTTAAAATGTTTTTTTTAATTCTTAACTATGTTATTTTTTATGTTAAAGATAAATGAAATGATCATACACGTCACTTTGCCAAAAGTTGCTAAGTTAGTATGTGGGAAAAAATAGAGAGATAAATCTGATAAATTTAACCCTATTAAAGGTATTGAAACTTGTGGGTTTTTGGTTAATTGTTTTATTATAAATATATTGTTATATTTAAGGCTAAACAATTATATTGTTATTTAGGGATGGTTATAATGAAAATATTTTTTAGATAATGAAAGTAGGACTAAATTGCCAAACATTCATGCTGAAAAAAGAATAGAGATGGAAGTATCTCTAAAACAAATAAAGGATTCAAGATTCAAGATCTAAAAGGCCAATCTTTGATTTCTAAAAGAAGTCAATATTTGTTTTCTTAAATTTAAAATTCAAAAGGTTGTTCTTTGTCTAAAGTTAGAAGATCTATGTCTATACAAATTTAAGATCCAAATAGACAGGCCGTGAAAATATGGTGATTGGAGATGGATCATTGGAAAGACAACATATTACATATAACAAATATGTTGTAAAATGACACTTTAATGTTAAAGGAACAACCTAGTAAAATGGTAGTTGTTGAAGATAAGTCGAGGGAAAAACATTAAAAGTAACAATAAGAATCAACAACAAAAAAAAGAAAATATTTGGAAATGATATTTCAAGCACAAATGATCTATTGAGGAAAATGATAGTGGTTAAAGACGAATCAAGGGCAAGAAAGAAAAGTGCTAGTAATAAGAAAAAAAGAAGTTTTTTGTGTCCATCAATGTTAATCAGTGACTTAAAAAATAAAATGGAAGAGATGTTGAAAAAGAGATGAAAATTTTAATTGAAGATGAAAAAAAAAATTGGAAGAACAAAAACAAGGAGAAAATGTGGATTGTGAGGAACCTAGGGAAACAAATCGTGATGTATCATTTTATTTAAGACTAAGGAAATGATTAATTTTTAATTTATTTTGTTAGTCGTATGTGTATGTTAAATGTTATGGTTTATCTTACATTATATTATTTAATTTCAAAATAGAGACAACTAAGAAAAGAAAACGAGGACCAACACTTTGTTTTAACATATATGCAAGACCTGTCAAAGACCATCAAGAAGTGACTCTAAGTGATTTTGGAGAGGAAATTGAACTTGATCACCAAATTATTTCTGACTTAGGCTATTTCTAGGAGAATGTGGATCAGTTATTAACTTTGACTTCTTTCTGACCAAGAAACGTCTTTTCCCACGTTTCCCATAATTGGGCAAGTGAGAGGCTTTAGGGTAAGGCGGTCCCTAATAGGGGGTAACATATGGTCAACGCTCCTCTTGAAGGCTACTACCATTCCTCCTTTACTAGGCCTTTTATAAATATATCCCTACATATCTCAATGTTATAGATGTTTGAATCAATGACATGTGAAATATTGATATTATTACCATTCATTTGTATGGTGAAGTAGTGAATTTGACTGAATAATTAAATTAAGCTACATTTTCTTCCATATAAGATGCATGGGTTTGGAACTCTATCTTAAGTGGTAAATACATTAAGTTGATATTGATCAGAAAAATAGCAAGTGACTATTTTGCTTGTTATAGTAATAAAGGGGAAATTCTCTGAATGTCGATCTCAAGGACTGCAAGTTAATATTGAGTTCAATTAAACAAAAACTAGTGTTGGAGTTTTTAAAGTTAAAATTATAAAAATAAAGGAAAAGGAAAATAATACTATAAAATAAGGGTTTGCAAGGGAAGAGGAACAATGCCAGGAAAGGTGTATAATTTGTCCCTGTAACAACTCTGAGTCACTATTGCATCAACAAATATCAATTACTATCAGTTCTCAAGGATATTTTCTCCCAAGTCCTTGGTGAGAAAACCTTTAATCATTCTACCTTAATTTCTATGTCCGTAGGCAATTATGGTGAAGTTAAGCCTTATTATATCAAGAATGTTCTGATTCATACAGGGTATCCTTAGTCCGAGGTGATATCTACTGCAGAGTAATCTTATGAAAACCTTACCAATGACGGTCCAGCCTAATTGATAACCATATAACAATCTCGATTGGTCCGAAAGAGAAAGCATTAAACACATCAGCAGATTACCGTAAAACAATATTATAAATGCAATCGTAAACTCAAAGTCATTACATATCTAAATCAGGACACCCCCTAGCATTGGGGGTTTAGCTACTCATATTGTTCAAAACAGATTCAAGATAAAAAATACACATTACAATTAATTGGATGACTTGGATCTTCAATCGCTTCTGCTCATGAAAATCTCCCGCTCTCTGAATTCCTTGATCTCTGTAATTCTCGATCGTTTGACAATTTTGTGTTCTCCTCGTTCCAAGATATCTTTTCTCTTGTAGAAACTCTCCTAATATAGTGAAAATCCCTTGGCAGAAGGTGGAAATCTCCAAAACATCCTTGCAGTTGAAGCCCGGTAAAAAAGCCCGAAAATTGGAAGAATGTGGCTTGGGCTGACACGGCCCGTGTTAGCTTTCTGTCTTGCCACTTCCTACCTGACACGCCCCAGGTGACTTGACACGGGCCGTTCCAGCTGACATGGGCGATCGTGTCAGGCCCCTGTCTTTGTCCTTCCTGGGGTTGAGTCGCCTTCTTCCTGACACGGCCTATGTCAGGTGACACGGGTGGCCGTGTCAAGCCTCCTGTGTTGAGAATTCTTCTTTTCTCGACTGCCGGAACTTCTCACTATCTCGCATCGAATCCCTTGGACCTTCTACCTGGACCTGGAGGACATAAGCACAGACAATCAACGCATAAAATCACGAAAACATAACATAAAACTGATTATTCATGAAAATGCTTAAATACTTACGAAAATGAAAATTAACTTTAAAGGTACCATAATGCATACACAGTGTCCCAAAATCCTTGGTTTCTTGTCGGATAAGCTACGAAAACATAGTGAAAATGGTGACCGATCACAACCCCAAACTTAGCTCATTGCTTGTCCTCAAGTAATATCCTATACGATAAAGTGTGTCACTTGTCAAAATTGCATTCTTACCATAATATTGTTGAGATATTTTGACAACGCCTTCACTCTCCCTTTCATAGTCCCCGCTTCTCCTAATGAGTTTTCAGCCGCACTTCCACATTGATGTATCGCTTCACCTGTCATCTTATATTACACTCTCACCAAGTCTCTTCGGGTTAACCTGTTTACACTCACAGTTTAGAGTATGTAATATCAACTCACGAGTTTGAATAGTTTCTTCTTTCATATCAACTACACACAACACACACTTTTTGAGATCTTTTGGGTTGTAACGAGGCTTGGGTTATAGTATGGTAAATACAAACAAAAGGGAAAACAAGTGGTTTTGTGTTCATAGCTAATGTCATTATTCTTCTCACTGTGTTTGTTCATTTTAACTTCTTTTCTTTTTCAATTTACCTTGCTCAGTTTTTTTTCTATGATTTTTTTTTCAACTGAGTGCTTTTCCTTCGGTGAGTGCTTCTTTCGAACCTTCAACTACATTTCGTTTTTTTTTATCGATGGTCGTTTTTCTTCTTATTATTTTTTTCGCACTCACCTTGGTTTTTGATACTTATGGGGTTTACCCCAAACTTAGAATTTAACACAACTTAATGACATCACATTGACTCCGAACAGGGTAAGGAAGTGTTTTGGACCGCGGGTTACATTTATGTGGTTATAAAAACAAAGGGTACATGCTCAAATGGGGTTAACAAAGGATAAAATTAATGGGATGGCTATAAAGGCTCGGGGCTATAATCAAACAACGGGCCTCAGTATGTGTATATATGCAGTGAAATTCCCAGAGAACCTATGCAAAGTCAGAATGATAAAGACATACCTGAATATCGCTCATGATGACAAATGTGTTTGGCTTTTTATGCACTCACCATGTTAGGTAAAGCTTGACAACATCCACAGTACTTCGAGTATGGTGCGACTTCTTACTCAACTCAGAATGCACAGGGAACCTACATTAGTTGAGCTTTAGAAGTTGCGTCCAATCTTTTCTTCAGCAGTCTCGACTTTCTGGGAAGATCCTTCACAATAAGTAATAGTAAGTGGAATGATCATTTCATCCACTACCGCTAGTGGTCATCACCTAATCCAACAATAATACCAAGAACCTGAAATACATGCAGCACATAGTACCCAACAGTAAAAACAAACCAAATGCAAAACAGTAACAATGGGGAAATAATAAAAAATAAATATAAAAAATAAACAAAACAAATAGCAAAATAAAACCTCCCTCCACACTTGAACTAAACATTGGCCCCAATGTTTTAGAACAAGGTAGAAGGAGGGGAACTCACAATGCCCTACTGAGGAGGCGGGGGCGAAAAATGCAACATCAATTGTCGCATCATCAGGTTCATATCATCTAACATCTCCCCTTGCCAAGCATGCTCGATGCCCTGTCTTGATTGCTCGGTTCTCAGGTCGTCGAGCTTGGTTTGTACCCATGCCAACTGATCGTGATTCATGGATGATGACCCAATGTCCTGATGGAATGGCTCATGAGGCGGGGGTACAAACTGCTCTTAAGGCTCTTCCTCTTTGTTTATCAGTTCAGCTGCAACCTATTCACCTACAACTTGTTCACCTGCAACAAGATTCTCAGCTTCGTAGCCTTCCTCTATATTAGAGTCAACACTCACATATAACCAATTTGCATAATCCACAATACTCACTCTGTCAAGATTAGGCAGTGCAATGATAAAGCGTTTATGAATCAAAACAGAGTAGTAGTCATGTGCAACAAAAATCATACCTTACTGGATGAGGGATGCCATGTCTATTTTTTTCTTACCTGTGACCGGGGTGTCTTCAAGCAAAACCGCATGATACCCGAAATGCTCAGCGATCTAGGTAATCCTGCCTCCAACGAAAATACCCACGGAGTCTGCCCGACCAACTCTCCCCAAGTAATCAGTTGCAAAGGCAGCAACATTGATGGCCTGATTTTGCGCCATCGAGTACATGAAGAACAACTCCCGCTGAGTTGCCACACCCGTGTTATCACCCCGTCTGAACAGAGTGTACGTCAGACCTTTCTGGGCATAACAAAAACACGGGTTCTGGATGTCGGAGGCCTTTGCACCTTTTGAGGTGTAATCAGTCCTCCCAGTAATGGAAATCCAGAAATCTTTTGGAGAAAACCCATCAGGGACCGCAACCGGTCCGTACAGTGGGAGTCGGATAATACTAGCCAACTCCTCAACAGAAATCTCATGATAATTATTAAAAAGGAGAAAAAATAGAGTACCAAAGTAGTACCTTGTCGTGTTAATCCACCGCTTTTCTAGTTGGAATTCGAGTGTGCTCAAGAATTTGAGTGTGATGCGCTCATAGGTCGGCGCTTCGAGGCTCATGAATTTCAACATCCCCAGCACATGGAACATCTTGTCAACTTCAATTTTAGACCTAAAGCATTAAGGGTTGTTCGCACATATACCTGGTGGGGGTGAGCTTTCGCTTTCTATGAACTCGGTACGGTTGCCCCTGCTCCGGATTGTCGAAGACAATATTGTGTGGATTCGGGTTTTGGATGGTTCTTTTTCATGACCTCGAGGTCTCGTCCATCTGTTGCTTTCCTGTTAAGATCCGTCTTAGGGGAATTTTCGTACCTATAAAAAATTCGAAAAATTCGAAATAGGAATTAGAGAAAACTAAAGTTGTGGTTAGGATGAGGGCGGCAAAATGGTGAAGGATTCGTGAATGGAGTTTGTGATTTGGGGTTGTGGTGGTGGAAAAGATGGAAGCTTTAGAGTGAGGTTTTTAATGGAGAGTGAAGGTTTATGAGAGAAAGAAGGTGGAGAAGATGAAAATATGAGAGATAATGACTGGTTTAGTGAGAAAATCAGATTTTTGGGAAGGAATAAAGTTGGGTAATGAGTGGTTAGTGGGTAGTAATGATGGGTGGGCCCACCGAAATTCAAAATTTCTCAAAAAATTTCAAACCCGTATACTTGACATGGGAGGCTGTGTCAGGACACTATCTAATGGTTTCTAAGGGCGTGGCTTCCAGGATTCCTGGCACGGGCGGCCGTGTCAGGCCACTGCCAAGGGGAAATTTTATCCTTCCTTCAGTGCTCCTGACACGGGCCGTGTCAGCGGACACGGGTGGCCGTGTCAGGTTTCTGTTTATGCCCAATTTCCAGCCTTTTTCATGGCCCTGACACGGGTTGTGGAAGCTGACACGG
The DNA here is from genome assembly GCF_024323335.1 of Lathyrus oleraceus. Classification (NCBI taxonomy): domain Eukaryota; kingdom Viridiplantae; phylum Streptophyta; class Magnoliopsida; order Fabales; family Fabaceae; genus Lathyrus; species Lathyrus oleraceus. The sequence goes on along the minus strand of NC_066579.1, from coordinate 111,446,831 downwards.
ACGACCGTGTCAGGCTACTATTATACTTGATTTTCAAACTTTTCATTCTTTTTTCCTCAGATATGGTCCTTCCTTCCAATACGACTTATGTATGTACTTGAGTACCTTCGCCTTTTTAATGCAAAGCACCGTGTAAACCTAAAATAACAAATAAACACAAACAATAATTAGAATTATAAGGCGTGGGTTGCCTCCCACAAAGCGCTTCGTTTAACGTCGCATGACTCGACGATCGTCCATCTTCTCAGGTAAGACGAACCTTATCTTTCAGACCACTCGCTTGCCCTTGGAGGTATGGCTTTACTCTTTTCCCGTTCACTTTAAAAGTATCCCCGTTCACTGGGTTTTTTAGCTCAATTGCTCCATGCGGGAATACTTTGTGAATTACAAAAGGTCCTGACCATCTCGACCTCAGCTTTCCAGGGAACAACTTTAACCTGGAACTAAATAACAACACCAACTGTCCTTCACGAAGTTTTTTCTTCTGAATTCGTTGGTCGTGCCATTTTTCGTTTGTTCTTTGTATATTTTTGCATTTTCATATGCCCGATTCCTTAACTCTTTTAACTCATGCAGTTGAAGAATTCGGGATTCCCCAACCCTGGAAATGTCATAGTTCAGGAATTTGGAAACCCAGAATGCCTTGGGCTCGAGTTCGGGCGGCAAATGACATGCCTTTCCGTAAACCGGTTGATATGGGGACATACCTATGGGGGTTTTGAATGATGTTTTGTATGCCCACAGTGCATCCTCCAACTTGATCGACCAATTCTTTCGCGAAGCACTGACAATCTTTTCCAGAATTCGCTTTATCTTCCGATTCGTTATTTCAACCTGTCCACTTGTCTGAGGATGATACGGTATGGAAATTTTATGCTTGACATTGTATTTGCTTAGCAGATTCTCCATTAACTTGTTCAGAAAGTGAGTACCTTTGTCACTGATGAGTGCTCTCGGTACGCCAAACCTAGAGAAAATGTAGTTTTTTAGGAAGTTGACCACCACTTTAGTATCATTTGTGGATAATGCCACGACTTTCACCCATTTTGACACATAGTCAACAACAACCAGAATATAATTCTTTCCAAATGACGGTGGAAAGGGTACCATAAAGTCTATTCCCCATACATCAAATAGTTCTACCTCCAACATGGAATTTTGAGGCATCTAATTTCTCTTTGAAATGTTACCCGTCCTCTGACATTTATCACATTCTTTTACTATACCATGGGCATCTTTGAACAGTGTAGGCTAGTACAACCCAGACTGGAGAACTTTTGCTTTTGTTCTATCCCCACTAAAGTGTCCTCCATATTCTGAGTCATGACAAGCTCTAAGGACGTCCTTTTATTCTTCCTCTAGGACACATCTTTGAACCAACCCATTTACTCCTTTTTTGTACAAGAACCGATCATCCTACACATAAAACCTGCAATCATGCAAAAACTTTTTTTTGTTAGAATCAAAATCATCAGGTATTAGTCCACCTACCAAATAATTCGCATAATCGGCGAACCAAGGAACACCAGTAACAGCTAGGATACGTTCGTCGGTGAACTTATCTTTTATTGGGTGTTTATCCTCTACTTCTTTGATCGGAGACATCCGAGATAAGTGATCAGCAATAGTATTTTCACTATCCTTTTTGTCTCTGATTTCCAGATCAAACTCTTGCAGAAGTAGAATCCATCGCAGCAACCTTGGTTTAGATTCCTATTTAGCAAAAAGATATTTTAAAGTTGCATGGTCAGTATAAACAATTACTTTGATCCTAACAAGTAAAATTTGAATTTATCAAACACATAAACAACCGCGAACAATTCTTTTTTAGTTGTTGCATAATTCATTTGGGCGGGATTCAACACGTGGCTTGCATAGTAAATTACATGCAAGAGCTTCGTCCTTCGTTGTCCTAGTACTGCCCCCACTGTATTATCACTTGCATCACACATTATCTCAAAAGGGAGAGGTCATTCCTGAGCAATTATTATAGGAGCAGACACCAATTCCTTCTTCAGGGTCTCAAAAGCTTCGCTACATTTTTTATCAAACAGAAAAGGTGTGTCTTTCACAAGTAAGCTTGTTAAAGGTTTGGCGATTTTAGAAAAGTCTCTTATGAACCTGCGGTAAAAACACGCATGTCCCAAGAAGCTTCTGATGCCTTTTTCATTCACCGGTGGTGGCAAATTAGCTATTACCTCCACTTTTGCTTTGTCAACTTCTCTGCCTCGGTTGGAAATTTTGTGTCCCATCACGATCCCTTCACGTACCATAAAATGGAATTTCTCCCAATTTAGGATCAAATTTGTTTGCTAGCATCTTTCTAGCATAAGGGACAAGTTAGTCAGACATTTATCAAAAGAAGAATCAAAAACATAAAAGTCATCCATAAATACTTCCATATGCTTTTCAAGCATGTCTGCGAATATGGATGTCACACACCTCTGAAATGTGGAAGATGTGTTGCACAACCCAAATGGAATTCTCCTGTATGCGAAAATACCATAGGGGCATGTGAAGGCGGTATTCTCTTGATCTTCAGGAGCCACAACAATCTGATTGTACCCCGAGTACCCATCAAGGAAACAATAGTAATCATGACCGACTAACCTTTCCAACATTTGATCAATGAATGATAAAGGGAAGTGGTCTTTTCTGGTTGCAATATTCAGCCTCCGGTAATCAATGCATACTCTCCAACCTGTAATAGTTATGGTTGGGATTAACTCATTCTTCTCAGTTTTTATCATAGTAGTTCCCCCTTTTTTGGGTACCACGTGCACTGGACTAACCTATGAGGTGTCGGATATGGGGTAAATTAGCCCCGCATCCAACAATTTTACAACCTCTTTGCGGACCACTTCTTTCATGGTTGGATTAAGTCTTCGTTGTGGTTCAACTACTGGCTTGTGATCACCTTCCATCAAGATCTTGTGCATGCAAACTGTCGGGCTAATACCTTTCAAATCCTCAATCGCCCATCCAATCGCACTCTTGTATTTTTTTAGTACTTGAATGAGTTCTGCTTCTTGGACACTTTCTAAACTGGCATTGATAATAGTTGGGCACTTCTTTTCAGCATCAAGAAACACATATCTCAGATTTACCGGTAATTGTTTAAGATTTGCCCCCTTTTTGGGCTCTTGAGTATCTTCTTATGGTGAAGGTGGTCTTAAATCTTTCCACCGGTGTGGTTTAGATCTAATCTATTGAGGTTGTTCCTCCGTCATAGCTAGCACTTCTAACTCTATCTCGTCTTCATCACTTTCAATAATTGATAAGCTTAAAACACGTTCTAACACTGACTGAGGCATTTTCTTTTCAATTTCTTGAGAAATCACTTGATCTATTACCTCTACAGTGTGGCTCGTGCCAATATCATATTTGTATTGCATAGTGTTTCGAAAATCAATTTTCAATTCTTTGTCATAGACTTTGATAGTCATTGTTCCTTCCTCTATGTCTATCATACACCGTCCTGTCTCTAAAAATGGGTTGCCCAATATGAGAGGAATCTCCTCATCTTCGGGAATCTCAAGAATGACAAAGTCAACCAGAAATACAAACTTATCTATCTTTACCAGAACATCTTCCACGACTCCATAGGGTCGCCTAACTGAGCGATCGGCAAACTAAAGCGTCATCCTAGTGTCTTGAATGGTGCCAAGGCCCAATTTTTTGTAGATGGACAGTGTCATCAAACTCACACTAGCTCCCAAATCAATCAGAGCATTCTTGAATTTTCTATCACCAATAGTACAAGGAATAGTAACAGAACCCCTATCTTTCCTTTTCATAAAATTTTTCATACCTTGGAGAATACCACTACACGTTTGAATTAGGATGATTGGGTCTACATTTGTGGAGCGCTTTTTGGAGATGGTGTCTTTCATGATTTTGGCATATATTGGCATTTGTTCTAGAGCTTCAGAAAATGGAATGTTTATTTTAAGTTTCTTAAACATTTCCAAAAACTTCTCAATTTTTTTTCATGTTGATAATTCTTCTTTTGTCTCTGAGGGTAAGGGAATTTGATGATTGGTTTAGGAACTTCTTCTTTCTCCTTTACAGGCATCATCACTACTTCTTCCTCTTGGTTCTTGGTTTCTTTGATTTCTAAATCGACCTCTAACAACCCATCTTCCTCCGCACTGTTTTCTTCTGGTTCTTCAGTTGACTTACCACTTCTGGTCACTATAACATTAAAATTATTATGCTCATGCAGATTTGTCACTGTACCACTTGGCAAGGTACCTGGAGCTTGAGAATTTGAAGCTAACTATTGTGATGTCTGACCCATCTGAACTTTGAGATTTTTTATTGAGGTAGTGGTGTTCTTTTGATTGTTTTTAGTCTCCTCTTGGAACTGAATATTGTGAGCGGCTAATTTTTCAATGGTAATCTCCCAGTCTACCTTTTTAGATGCTTGTTGCTGCTGTTGTTGTTGATATTGGGTCTGATATTGTCCTTGACCCTGTTGCGGAGCATTCTCTCTCTGATCTTTCCAGGAGAAGTTAGGATGATTCTTCCAACCTGGGTTGTAAGTATTGGAGTAGGGATTATTCTGCTTTAAGAACTTTATCTCTTCAATTTGTTGAGGAGTTATAAAGCAATATACCGTGTGGTGAGGTCCATTATAGATTTCACAAGTGATGGATTGAGCTGGTTGAACTTGAGCTATCTGTTGAGTACCTATATTCATAGCCTTTAATTTCTTTTCCACTTCGGCAACGATTGTGTCTTCCAGACGAATTTTATTAGCTTCTAATTTCATATCAATGACTCCTTCATGTTTGCTTGTACACCTGTTGTATAATTCAAGATGCTCATTGGCAGTTATCAATTCAATAATCCTTTTAATACCGATGGTTGTTGAGAAATTTGTTGAGCCATCGACTGCCGTATCAATCAACTATTTTGTCTTTATTTTCAGCCTGCTAACAAACATCTGCATCTATTCAGTCTGATCCATATTATAAGTTGGACAAGCTACTAAGGCCCTTTTGAATCTTTTGTAGGCATCTCCCAAAGACTCGCCATCCTTTTGTTTGAAGTTCAGGATTTCATACCTTTTTCGCAGGAATACTCATGCTGAAAAATACTCATTTAAGAACACAGTTTCCATCTCTCCCCATGATGTGATATTTTCGGCTAGGAGAGAGTAGAACCACTCTTTCGCATCTTCAGCTAAAGTGAACGAGGACATTCTTAACTTTTTTGCTTTATCAGTATGACCATCAATTTTTAAAGTAGTATTCATGGTCAGAAATCTCTGTAAGTGCTTGTTGGCATCTTCATTAACCTTTCCGGTGAAAGGTTTTCTTTCAAGTTCATTGATTGTGCTAGGATACAGTTGAAAAATTGTCACATCCACTGGTTGGTTGACAATGGTCAGTCTACAACCCGACGTGTTTGCACCTCCATAATGACTTAGGAGTCTTTCCAGAGGTGGAATCGAAGGATTTTCAGCCATAGTTCCTTTTTCTGAATCTGAGTGATCAGAGGGAACTTCTTCTTTGGAATTCAATCTTGCATTTTTGCGTCTCCGGTGAAGGGTTCTCTCGATTTCTGCATCAAAAAGAAATTCAGCTGAGGGCTCTCCTCGCATACATAAATTAGTAAATTAAATTATATAAATGATAGAAAAATAATTTTATTGCAGAGCAACAAAATTTTAATTGAACTTAAAATTAAACTCTATATTTTGGCAGTCCCCAGCAACGGCGCCAAAAATTTGATCGGAAAAATAGAAAGTGCACTATTTTACCTATTATAGTAATAAAGGGGAAATTCCCCGAATGTCGATCTCAAGGACTGCAAGTTAATATCGAGTTCAAATTATCGTTCAATTAAATAAAAACTAGTGTCGGGGTTTTTTAAGTTAAATTTATAAAAATAAAGGCAAAGGAAAATAATACTGTAAAAATAAGGGTTTGCAAGGGAAGATGAACAATGTCAGGGAAGATGAATAATTTGTCCCTCTAACAACTCTGAGTCATTATTGCATCAACAAATATTAATTACTATCAGCTCTCAAGGGTATTTTCTCCCAAGTCCTTGGTGAGAAAACCTTTAATCATTCTACCCTAATTTCTATTTCCATAGGCAATTATGGTGAAGTTAAGCCTTATTATATCAAGAATGTTCTGATTCATATAGGGTATCCCTAGTCCTAGGTGATATCTACTGCAGAGTAATATTATGAAAATCTTACCAATGGCGGTCCAGCCTAATTGATAACCATGCAATAATCTCGATTGGTCCGAAAGAGAAAGCATTAAACACATAAACAGATTACCGCAAAAATAATATTATAAATGCAATCGTAAACTCAAAGTCATTACAGATCTAAATCAGGACACCCCCTAGCATTGGGGGGTTTAGATACTCATATTGTCCAAAAAATATTCAAGATAAAAAATACACATTACAAGTAATTAGATGACTTAGATCTTCAATCGCTTCTGCTCATGAAAATCTTTCGCTCTCCGAATTCCTTGATCTCTGTAATTCTCGATCGTCTGACAATTATGTGTTCTCCTCGTTCTAAGATATCTTTTCTCTTGTAGAAACTCTCCCAATATAGTGAAAATCCCTTGGCAAAAGGTTGAAATCTCCAAAACGTCGCTGCAACTCATGCCCGGTGAAAAAGCCCGAAAATTGGAAGAATGTGCGTGTGGGCTGACACGGCCCATGTCCGCTGACACGAGTGACTATGTGAGCTCTCTGCCTTGCCAATTCCTACCTGACACGCCCCAGGTGACCTGACACGGGCCGTGTCAGGCCCCTGTCTTGGTCCTTCTGGGGTTGAGTCGCCTTCTTCTGACACGACCCGTGTGAGGTGACACGGGTGGCCGTGTCAGGCCTCCTGTGTTGAGAATTCTTCTTTTCTCGACTGCCAGAACATCTCAATCTCTCGCATCGAATTCCTTGGACCTTCTACCTGGACCTGGAGGACATAAGCACAGAAAACCAACCCATAAACTCACAAAAATATAACATAAAACTGACAATTCATAAAAATGCTTAAATACTTACGGAAATGAAAATTAACTTTAAAGGTACCATAATGCATACACAGTGTCTTAAAATCCTTGGTTTCTTGTCGGATAAGCAAGGAAAACATAGTGATAATGCTGACCGATCAGATACTTTTGGATTTTCTCTCATCTAGGGAAATGTGAGGTTCAAGAAGATAGTTGGAGCTCGATTTAGAAGCTTCCAATTTTGTGCAGCATTCAAATTTTCATTTGTTAAGTTTTCTATAAATTCATCTATACCATATCCATCTTTGAACCGTAGATATGCTCAAGTGGATACTACACGCACCCGATTGGGCAACCCAATTAGACTTCAAGCTTTTGATATGTTGAGCTTAAAAGTATGGATGATGATTAAAATTTGAGAATTTTTTATGAAACCCTAGGTGTTTCTAATTCACCATGTGAATTTACACAAATGCCCCATAATTCAGGAGATGCATCTCCGAACGCACCCAATCACACACTCAACAAAGGTCATTCTGAAATACGCTTTTTTTTTGTTTACTTGATTCCGGAGATGCATCTCCAGAATGATTTCGTAGTTACATCTCTGGGGAGACCCACCTGTATTAGAATCAACAGAAAAATAATTTTCTAAAATGAAATTGACATTCATAACATAAAATAAGCATTACAATGATGATTTCAACATAAACTACAATATTACATTTCAATATTTCGGTGGACACTTGCACATCTTCAGAATATCTTTGACTGGTCTTTGTAGTGTCACTTCCAACTCGAGGGGAACTTTTGTTTTGAAACGGAAATACATATTCCACATAGCCCTAACATTCGCTTGCGTCTTGAGCTCAAATTGCTGAACTCAATCTCCCTCTGTTGTTAATCGACGGTGAACGGTACTCGAGCTTCACAATCCTTCATTTGTCTCCTTAAGGTAGGAGATAGTGGATTTTGTCTTTGATATATTTGAGGGAAGTTAAATCGGCGAGCTTAAACTTTCGCTCGGGTGTAAAGTCGGAGAAGGAGACAGTTGCGGCATACCAATGGATGTTTATTTGTGACATTTGAGACATTTTAAGTTTGTGTGAAATATAACATAAGAGCACCTAAATTTATAGAAGGCAAAGATCAATATGGACCACTCGTTAACTGACATATAGTTCTTCTATGAGAATTTATTATACGATTTCATGCATCCATTATTTTTTCCATAACTACACCTGCCTTCATCATTTTTACATCTTCGAACTCTATTTGTTTTGTCCCTACCACGAGTTTAACCCGACTTCTCACATTCTTTGTTATCTAATACCTACAAAGTAATGCATAAGAAGAAGGAAATACCTTTGCAACTGAATTCATCAATGTGGTATCGCGTTCGATAACAATCGCTTTAGGCATCTCACCTTGTACCTTCAATAGTGTTCGATGCACCTCTAATGCCCAAGTAAAATTGTCCTCTTTTTCACACTCAAGAAATGCAAAACCAATAGAATATGTCTTCTCAGTTGAGGTCACACTAACCATCTCTAATAATGGAAGTCTATACTTATTGGCCTTGTAGGTTGAATCAAGTATGAGCACTGTAGGAAACATGTTGAACAACTTTATGGAATCAGGATAAGTCAAAAAAATATCTCTAATAGTAACCATATCATCGCATGTTCGATACCTAGACATGTAATTGTTATCATCCAACAATTTCAAGAGTTGTTGCATCTTAGTTCTATCCCCCCTAACGGCCTTGTTAGTGAGGTACCAAATATTATACACTTGCTTGATATTTGACATATTTTCAGGTCATTTTTGTTTCAATGTCGCAAGTATATTTTCCTGTTGAATAAGATTCAAGGTCATGTCAACAACACATTCCTTCTCTTCCGGCTTGAGCCGACAAACACTAGGATGACTGGCTAATTTTAAACACAAATCATGGTTATGCAAATACATATCACATTAAATCTCTATTTTTGTTTGCAAACATGTAACCACGAATCTTAAATGGACAATCATATTTTCTTGTACTTGTGTCGTCTCTTTTAAAATTCCGGAGAAGAGTTCTATATTTCCTACTTCTTTCGCAAATCGTTGTCACAAAGGCGCATCTTCTATCCGAACCATTATCGGACCTTCTGATAACCAGACCAAATTCATGTTTAAAGGCCTCCATACGAATCCATTGAAGCATTTGATCATGAGATTCAAACTCTTGCTTATTTTTAAAGTCGTTTCCAACATCTACCACCTTCACAACAACAACTTGAAAATTCGGAGAAAAAACCACACCTTGGACATTCAGAGAAACAACTTATTTTGAGAAAATATCGGGGTGCACCATATCTAATGAAAACAATTAAAACCATAACAACAAACAAGCGCTACTCTTGCTGCAGAATAACTTCAAAAATGAACACAAACAAATTCTGAAAATGCATCTCCGGACAAGTTCATATACGTTATGGAGATACATTTTCGGACACAACATAACTTTTTTTAGTAAAAATGAAAGATTAATGTGAGCAATGCAGAGAGAAAAAAGAATATTTTCCTGAAATTCTATCTTCTTTTGCTCCCTATGATGTGTTGAACCAAAAGGATGGAGATTTAGAGTGAAAAAATGGATTGAGAATGAAGGATTTTTAGGGTGATAGGTTTGGTTGAAAATCAACTATGTCAAAAATGGTTGTGTGATCATGCAGTTGGTTGTTTTATCGAATATTTTTGAAGATGCATCTCCAAAAATATCTTACATGCAAAGGTGATGTAAATTTCAAAATGTCACTCATAGTTCCAAAGATGCATCTCCGGAATATCTACCGAACTATTAAATAATTAAGGTCTTTCTTAAAATGTTCCGGAAATGCATCTCTGGAATAAAAATTACCCAACATATAGGGTGCCTCTCAGAATGACTTTATTTGAGTATGCAAGAGGTGCGTCTAGAGATTCATCTCTAGAGATTCATCTCTGAAAACGAAAGATATCTATAAAAATTCATGTTGTGCAGTAGAAAGATCTAGGATGCTTTAAGAAATTGTCTTTAATTTTTTTCTTCCAAATCCAGAATTTTATATGGGCTTTCGATCCGATCTTATTAATCAACTTGTTTTGCCTGCTCTACTATAAAATCCTTCAATATCTATTCATTCAATATGTATTTTGACATTAGTACGATTTATAGATTACTGCATATGCATGGAAGCTAGTTCATGTCACATCTATTTTGCAGTCTCCCCTTGCATCATCAAATACATGAATGCAGAGAATCTCAAGGTTGGGTTGCTACACCAACTCGTCAGCTAAAATATTTTGTAACTTCTAGCTCATGTGGTTTTTGATGCATTTCTAAACATAAACTTTCTTGGGATTCACTTGTTTTTTGGTATTGTAAAAAACTAAGAATCACTTTTTAACATTCAAATATGGATGTTGTCATTTGGATTAAATATTTCAACTTAATCATCATTTTGCACGTTTAATCATAGCACTCATTTGGGGTGCATTAGCATAATCCTGGCCCTGTTTCCTTGCTGACACTTGTACGTTAATAAAATTAACTATTCTGACCTTAAATAAGAATAATGTAACATCGTAGTAGAGTCTCTGTGTCATATGTTAAAGAGTAATTTAATTGAAGCTATAAAGTAGTACTGTTTGTATTTGTGATGAAATATAGTCAAAGTAGTAGCTGTTTGTATTTGTGATGAAATATAGTCCAAACCACGTTGAGAATTGATTTTGATTAAAACTGCTTTGGTGTATATTTAATTTTATGGTTGAAGTCTTTAGAGTTAATTTCTTTGGTGTATATTTAATTTTATGGTTGAAGTCTTTAGAATTAATTTTAGAGATGAATAATTAATTTTAAAATGTTTGATTAGAATGAATTTTGTTTACATAATTGATTTTAATTGAAATTATAGTTTTTAACTTTTGAATTTAAACATAATTTTTATATTAAATTTATTATTATTCTTTTGCAAGAGTTTATCTAAATACAAATCATTTTATTTTTGACTCATTTTAATAAAAATATAATGTTATAATTGATTTTTTTGGATGCAACGAGGCTAAAGCCTAAGGAAAAAAATTACGTAAAAACTAAATAGGATAAAATCATCAAAAATCTTCATAAACTCATGAGGAGGCTATGTATCACCTGCTTATCAGAAATTAGTGTACGTCTCGTGTTAACTAATAAACCTGCACATATATTTTCTTTTCGAAATATGTGGGAAATTCATACATTCCAATTCAATTCCAATAACTCTTTAATATATTTTTTTTACTGATACTCTAACTTATAATATCTACCAATATTATTAGAAGCCACACAATTATCGTTGAATGTAGCTAAATTTCCAAATCCACAACACAAAGTCTTTAAGGATATGCCTTTATAAAGACCCCATGATTATCCAATTTATGACTAGGTATGACCTAAATACCGAGTAAATCCAACAATCCATATAATGTTGCTATTACGTATAACACCACAACAACATGCAACATGTCTATTTATCTCAGCAACATCATATGTATTCAACCGCGTCCATCCATGCATAGGAGGAGACCAACTTACATTAACTATTTGTTTAGAAATGTTTTGACTCATCCTTTGCATGTCTTTTGAATTTTGATACCATTTAACTTGATGGAGGATAAAACACAAAAGTTTCCACATGCTTTTATAATTGCCATAATGAAACTCATTTGTTTCGCCACTGCCAAATTCAATAACAAGTAATAGCCCATATTTTGACCAATATCTTAATTTAAATTAAATTTAATCCATTGTTACATTGTTCCAATAAATAATATTCTAAGATTATCAATATCCATTAAATGAGGGGTGTGCATGGATAACCATTTAATATGAACCAATTCATTTTTATGGTTATGGTTTAAAACCAAACCACTTGTCAAAAAAACCAATTTGAAAGAATCAATTTAAAACCGATTTTAAATTAGTTTTTATTTTAACCTAATTATCTAATCAAATTTAATTCTTATTTCTTTTAAATTAATATCAAATTTTAAATTTAAATACTTAAATAAATTTTTATGAGGTTTTTAAGTTTTTTCTTTAAAAATTAAAAAAACAAAAAAAAACTGGAAAAAAAATTATTCCAAAAATAAAAAAAAATCCTAAAATAAAAAATGTTTTGAAAAAAAAATACGAATAAAAAAAACTGAAAATAAATAAATTCTGAAAAAAAAAGATTATCCCAAAAAATTAAAAAAAACAAAAAAAACAAAAAGGAAATCGAAAAAAAAAATTCTAAAAATAAAAAATAATTTCTATTTTGAAATATTAAAAATCATTTTTAAACTAAAAGTTATTTTTTCCAGAAAATCATTTTTTTAATTCTAAAAATTTGAAAAAAAATCAAAAATTCTAAAAATTCTAAAAAAAAATATTTTTTTTTGAATTTTTTTCTGAATTTAATAATTTTCGTAAATAGATAGAATTGCATTGTTTTTTTTCATTTTGAAAAAAAAATCTTGAATTTTTTTTTAAATTATGTATATGATAAACTTTAAAAGAATTCAAAATATGATTTTGATTTATAAATATGTATATGATGAGAGAGACAAAGATATCAATTTAATTTGAGCACTCAATAACTAAACAATATTATTATTATGGGTACCGATTTTTATATTTATAATAAAATAGATACCCAAATTTATATTTTAGTATTTGATTTGAATTTTTAAAAGTGGAACAATTTGGATACTAATTTGGTTAAGGATAATCGATTTTTTGCACACCCCTAATCTAAATATTTATAGCTAGCCGAGGACGTGCATTATTGTTTCCTCAAAATGGTTTAATGAGTGCAAAAAAGTTCTTTTAAATGTCACCTAACCATATGCTCATTTGTAAGAATCCTATCGTGTAAAATTTGCCACATGAACACTCTCACTAATTCCAGAGCATCCAACTTTCAAACTGTCTTCCAATTTGGGACATATGTTAAGTGGTGTCCTCATAATAAATTATATGATGTTGCAACCGTAAATCTTCTCAATCCATCTCATGGAGAAAGGAAAACATCACTGTAATTCTCCATACTAGGAGGGAGAATAACAATAATGCGCTGAATAATATTGTTCATAAGCTATTATGAAACAAATCTAACTTCCACTTGTCATCATTAGTGTTGACATCACATAATTTCCAAGTACATATGTTCAGGCACCATGTCAACAACATCTTGCAATATTGTCTTCTCATCCAACCACTTATCATAAAAAAAAGGATATTTGCACCATTTCCAACACCCCAAAATTCATTATCTTGAAGTTTTGGCCACAGACTCACAATAGACTTCTAAAGAGCCGAATCAGCTGGACTCATCATAACATCCCCATTCATAATACAACCTCGACCATATTTTCCATTAAGAACTTGAGTTCAAAGACGTTGTTCCCATATTCTTAATGTCTATCCTAACTTTATAAGACAAACATCGTTCATGTACTTCAAGTTTCTCAAACCTAGCCCTCCCATGTTATTTCAAAGAGTAATTGTATTTCAATCTATCATATAAGTTTTTTGACCTCCTTCATTATCACCTCAAATTAAAGATCGTTGTATCTTGTATATTTCCTTAAGAATACAATCAGATATATCATAATAGTTTGAATAACTACCTTCGACAAAGTTATCCTTCCTGCCCATGAAAGTTGTGTCAAGGAAAGTTGTTGAGCTTTTCAACTAGATAAATAGTATTTCACTTTCTCAATTAAATAATGAAAATAATTTCTTTTTGGAGCTCTGTCCAATGCTGGAACACAAATATAATTTCCTAAAGTATGTGCTTCTTGAAATCCAAATTGGATTATCAGAGCCACTCTAGTATCAAGATCTACATTACACGAGAAATAAATTAAAGTTTTATCATGATTCACCTCCAGGCTTGATATTGCACAACATTTATTTAAAGCATTTACCACTGAAACTATAGTAGTATTTGTGGCTTTACCAAATCAAACGAGATAATCTCCAAACATAATATGAGATATATTTGACTCATTACTGTTAGCTTTCATCGAGATCCATCTACCATTATCTAGCTCTTCATAAATTATAGAGAAATTATTTAATTAGTTTTAATTAAGAGTAAATTGAATGTAAATTGATTTATATTTGATTTTCTTAATAGAAAAATGATTTTTATAAATTTATGTTGTTTGGAAAGTTTAGACTAAAATTGATTTTAAATATATAATTATATTAAAATTATATTTCATTTGTTTATTAGATATTTAAATTTATATTGCATTATTAATTAATTAATTATAATTTAGTACAACTTTAAAAATAAAGTACATATTCTATTAAAAACTTTTATGTATTAACAAATCATGTCAAAGTAAAAAGAAAAGTAAATAATTTATTTTAATTTTTAAAAAAACTATCAAAAGTTGTTTACTACATGGCTCAAACCTTTAGAACTAAATAATATTGGCTTATGTAAGAAATATAATTAATGGGCTTTTGGAGCCCTAAACTTTAGAACCTAACCCAATGTTTTCTCTAATTTAGAGAAAATTGCACATTTTGCAAATGTGCAACTTAAAGCAGATACGAGAATTAAAAAATTGTAGCAAAATCATCATTATAACTATGACCATAGCCACTTTGAAATGGAGGAAACTGGTTGACAACTTTGATAGAGTTAATTTAAAGATTGAAAATTTGAAATTTGTTCTTTTAACTCATCTTTAGATTTTGTTTTTTGAAATTTCAAAATTTTCATTCATATTTTTGAAGAGTTTTTAGTATGTGAAATGTTTGTGGTTGTTGGTGACAATTGAAAGGGTAGTTTGGATACACATGAGAATGAGAATGATGACATGTTGAATATGATGGATATGGGTTAGGTGTAGGTAGTGAATGTTGAAAATGTAGTTACAGTGTGTAGTGTGAGTAATAGTTTTACATTGATTGAAAATTTGGAGACTTGAGTATTTATAAGTGACAAAATCTATCCACATATCACCTTAAGGTTTTAAGTGAATATGTGGTGTGCCTCTCATAAATGTGTTGCTCTAAAAGAAGAACTCCCGCAATGTTCAATGCTCTTTAGTAAAAAAACTCAATCAACACATGGTATTATGAGCCTTTGGTTCGAGAAAAAGATTGACTTACTTGTATCAAAAGTCAACGACGCCACAAGGATGGTGAGTAAAAAATGTTTCGTTGAAGAGTGTCAACGGTGTCACAAGGGTGGTGGGTAAGAAAGATTATGTGCAATACAAGGTTTATGGAAGTAAGAAGAGCTTCCACTTGAGGGAAAATATTATGGTCTCACACTTGAGGGGGAATATTGAGAATGTAGCAAGTGTGAGTAGTGTGGATAATAATTCCATATTGGTTTGAAATATGGAGACTTGAGCATTTATAAGTGACAAAATCCACTCACCTACCATCTTAAGATTTTGAGTGAATATATGGTGTGTCTCTCACAAAAATGTTGCTCTAAAAGAAAAAGTCTCACAATGTTCAATGCTCCTTAGTGAAAAAACTGACCCAATAATGAATACCCATTATTAAAACATATAATTGGGGATGGAGTTGTAACATTAGTAGCTGTGGAATAAGATGGAAGACTTTCCCATTAAAAAGATGGAAAAGAATGTGTGATAGGAGTATTGTCCATAGAATAGAAATTAAAGGAGGATTGAAATGAGTAAGTCATTAGAGAAGATTGAGTGTAAGAATGAGAGCACAAATGTTAAAAAGTTGAAATCATTAAACTAAAGAAAATGCTATAAATGTACAATAAAATCAAAAAGAATTCTTGTATAGTATTTGGTTTTATTTATTCCTCGTAGTTTCTTAACGATCTTTTGTTTTGACCAACTTACTATTCTTCCATATTATTTTCCAATTATAAATTCAAACATTCCTAGAGTAGGTTGAGTGTGTAATAATATTAATAAAAGGGCATCATAAAAAAAATTATTTATACTAGTAAATAGTTTTCTTTTATAAATTTAGTCTCACGTATTACATTTGATTTGTTAAAAAATAATGGGTTGGATATGTCGCGACACGAAAAATTTCGGAGCATACGAACGCTCGAAATAATATAGAGTCGACACCGAAGTTTAATTTTTAAAGAGAAAATATTGATAAAACTCTAAAAGAACAAAAACATGGTCGTCGCAATCAAATTCAGATTTAGGAGTCGGTTATGCGTGATTGAAGGTATTAGTACCCCACACATTCGTTGTACTCAACGAAACCTTTTAGTCAGCTTTATGAATATGAGTGTTATCTTATGTTATTTGATTTCTTCTAGATTATTATGACATATTTATGGAAAGAAATAAAGGGAAAAATTATTTTTTTGTTAGGGTGCTTGATGAGACATTGAATCTCGCTCCTACATATCCCCGGGTGTGATGGGGAACTCAAAGCTACGTAGTTCTTGGTAGAAAATGATTGTGCGTTGGTTGCTTTTAGAGAGTGATGCTTAGGACGCATTGAGTGGTTAAATATTATTTGTTGCTAATGTTTGGAGGCTAAAGTGTTTGTTTCGCGTCAAAATGGATAATGCATCACTCGCTTGTGAAAAGGTTTTCGGTTGAGCTAAAGCGGAAAAAGATAGTTTGATTGGTTTGATTGTATTTAGGTGGATGATAAGTATTCGAAAGGCAAGTTATACAGATTGTATCCAAATACTCGAGGAAGAAAGAGACATATGTCCAATTAATCATTTTTCATTCGATTTATTTATGAACGATATTTGGGAGAAAGACAAACATTCGAAAGATAAGTTATACGATTTGTATCCAAATACTCGGTGACTAAAAGAGATATACATCCAACTATTCCTTTTTCATCCGATTTATTTAGGAAAAAATATATTTTGAAGGAATACGAGTATTTGAAAGACAAGTTATACGACTTATATCTAAATACTCAGGGACTAAGAGGGATATACATCCAACTAGTCCTTTTTCATCTGATTTTAATTAGAAAAATAAATAAATTTTAAATGTGTAAATGCTTGAATCTTTATTTGTGAAATTTTGTTTTTTGGTTTTAGTGCGAAAAATAATTTTATTTTTGTTTATTGAAAAAATTTGATTTTGATAAAAAAAATGGTTTTATTTTATATTGGAAAAATAGAGTTTTTTTATTTAACTATTTATGTTAATAAAAGTTAATCAAGTTACTAATTTTTTAATTAATTAAAATGATTAACAAAAATAAAAAATAGAATGAGGTATCATTAAGTAAAGAAGAAGCGTGCGAATGAAATTAAATTGAAGCCCGAATAGGACGCCCAACAGATAACAATAAAAAAACAAAAAAATAAGGTAAAAAGCCTATAACGCTTGACCATCTAATTAAGATCAGACGGTCCAGACCTATTATCCAGATCATGTGTTCTGCATCACATGATTAAGATCAACGGACTACCAAAACAAGGTACATGGTGGTAACGGTGGGGGTCCCGTATAGGACCCCTCTACATTTTAAATCACACACCAAAGAGAGCGCAACAGACGTCATTTAATTTTATTAAAAAAACCAATGAAATAAACTAAGTGTATATCCCTCTTTCTTCTTATCTCTCTCAATATACCCTCCTTCTCACTTGACCACTCTTTCAACACACAACAACAACAAAAAAATCTCTAATATCTCAACTTGAAGTCGTGACAATAAAAAAAAACTAGACCTAAGAAACACAAATCTCTTTCATTCTCAATAAAAAAAAATAGAAAATAAAGGAAGATACAAGCTACCAAAGGTGGAATTGATGATGGCGGCGGATCCTATGATTTTAGTGAGGAGAGCGTGACGCGTTTGGGGGGAGACTAGGCCACAATTCGTGTGCGAATTGGTGCCTACAAACAATATCACATTTTTGTCCTTTCCCTCTCATCTTTTGGGTTTTCCTTGTGCAGGGATCATCAAGCACCTTTTGCTAGTGTTTTATCTTTGTGTTTATATGTTCATGGATTATCTAACCACTAATCAAAATAACAAAAATATGTCTTGTTTCCTTTAAGTTTATTGTGCAAGGTAAGGGCTTTTTATCAAGAGCACCAAACATGGTTCCTCAGCTAGGGTTTGTGTTAATTCCTTAAGTCAAAGTGTGTCCAACCATTGATTCTAAAGGAGCCATCTTTCAAATCATGATCTCTAAGATTCTCAAGCATCTTTCAATCTCCTTTTCATCAAGAGTGTCTCAAAGCTTGGTTGCTTATTTCTCAAGAGAAGTCAAAGGTTCATGTGTTTATTTTCATGCCTTCTTCAACAAGTTGCCTCAAACTTTGAGAAAAACAATCAAGATACCTTCAAGGACACCTTATTTTGAGTTCATATGATCATTCATGTACTTTGAAATTCAAGAAAAGTCCAAGTACACAAGTTTATTCCAAGAGGTTTGACCAAAAAGTCAACATTTGAAGTCAAAGTTCAAAGGATCATAACTCCTTCAATTCTCAAAAAAATTGAATGCTTGTTTTTGCATACGACTCTTCTTAATATCCTCTACAAATTATCTTTACATGATAAGAGCCAATTATGCTTGGAGGATCATCAAAATTTTAAAGATATTATAGGTCATTTGTGGACTTAGTGAAATTTGACATAATTTCAAGTGACTTTGTTTCAAATTTCAAGGATCATAACTTCTGTAATTTTCAACATTTGAGGCTAATTCTTTTTGAAAAATATAATTTGTGATTCCCTCTACAATTTTTCTTCAAGGAGAAAAGTCAAATTATGCTTGGAAGGCCATGGAATTCTTTGAGACATTACAGGTCATTTTCAGCCATTTGGGACTTATAATTTTCTAAGTTACATTACCAATTTTTTATGCCAACTTCAACATACCACAACTTTGTGCCAAAGCATCCAAATGCAACCTTTCTTGTCACATTGTGATTTTTGATATGATGTCAACCAATTTCAAGAAGAATGGGAAAAAAAGCCTCCTGAGCAAGATGCCTCATTGAGTTTAACATGGTGACTTGGATCTGAAGAAACCACTATGATCCGAATTGTGAACTTCATTAATCCTCAATTACAAGCCAAATTACCACGTGTTTTGGACCTAAACATGTTTAATCAAGTCTCCATAAGTTAAATGACTTATTAAACGCATGATTTGGCTGAGTTTTAATGGATTGCAAGTCACACTTTCCACACATTCTGATTAAATTCGTTTTGCATGAATTAAGCTTCATTCCACACATATTTGGATCACAACACATTCCCTATAAATAGAGCAACGTATTACATTAATTTCTAAGCTTTTGAGAGCCAACAAACCCCTGCTTAAGTCTAGAATTTTTCCAGAAATTTGAGCTATCGTATTTTGAATTCCAGTTTGTTTCAATCCAATTTCTTGATTCCATTAGCATCTTCAGTCTTCTCTAAAGCTTTTGCAATAACTCCCAAGCTCTAAGACCTTCTTAAGTGATTTGACCATATCTAGCTTCATCAACTTCTAACCACCATTTAGACAAGGTGGTTTTGAGCATCATTTGAACTCAAACAAGTTACCATAATATAGTCCTTAACTATATGATGCTTTCCCTTAACTTATCTGGTGCTGATTGATAGTGTTCATCATTTAATTTTATTATTCGTGGTTTGCTTGCTTCTGAAAATTTTCTGAAATTCTCCATGCTCAGTTTAGATAAATGAATTTGGAGCATGAGGTTGAATTCGTGATGAGGAGGCGATCACATTGGTGGTAGTCTCATGTTTTGGATTTTTACCAAATAATGAAACTCCGGTGAGGGATCATCGTGGAATATGACTAGAGTTATCTCAGGTCATCTGAGTTTGGCTGGACACATTGGTCATTTGAAATGTTTTGATTGACCCAATTTGAATTAGATCATGTGTTTTATGTTGATCAACTTCAATTGTGCGCCCTAGCATGGGGATTATAGGATCTGCCACATGAATTAATGAGGCCAGATCCAACGCTCCGTTTTTTCCTTCTTATTTTATTTCTTTTTTTCATTTTAAATTGCATTTTATTTTAAAATTCATAAAAAATTCATTTTATATCCAAAAAATACCAAAATAATTTATAAAGTTCTCTTTTATTTTTCTTCTTCTGGTTTTTATTTTATTGATTTTCTATTTTTCATGGATTTTCTCTTTTCTCCTTTGTTTTAATTGGTTTTAAAAAAATACTTTTATGCATTTTAAAATTCTGAAAAAAAATATATTTTATGCTTCTTATTTTATTTTCAACCTTCCATAATTTTCTTGGTCATTTGTTTGGTGTTTTGAAGGGCTTTATAGATTTTCTCTTTTATTTCCTTTTAAAATTCATTTTAAAAATATTTTTTGATGCATTTTATTTCATTTTATAGCATTTTATATTTGTTTGACCTTTGTTGACGTCTGTTGGCCTTGGATCATGGTTGTTTTGATCATAGGACTGATCAAACTCAATGGATCTTAGGTGTTGATGGGGTGAAAACCCTAATCTACCAAAATGGATGATTGATTTTGATGATTACTTGATCAATCCTTTGATCCAATTTGGGTGTGATCTCTCTTGTCCTCTTCTTCTTCATCTCTTTCTTTTCCTCTCGATCAATTGAATGGTTTGTGTCCATCTTGTTCATGATGTTTGGATTGATGCTTGATGAACTTTCGTCATTTCAAATCTACTTATTAATTGATCATGGATCATTTAAGGTACTTTGGATTGATGTACAAGTTTGTCCTAAGTATCATGAAGTATGGATTGATGTAATGGAACACTTCCCTAGCCTTTGTGTTGATTCATCCTCTTTTCTTTTTTGTGTTGCATAACTTTAGGAGAATGATTTACATATCATTTTTCTAGCATGTAACATAAACATTATTATTGACCATCCTCAGATGGTTGTGACTTCTACATAAGTCCAATTACGATTGCTTAACATAACACTAAATTTGTCCAGAAAGTAAGTCATTTTTATAAGTGAGATTGTAAGTTTCCTGTTCCTCATGGCACTGTGTGAAGAATATTGTTTCCTTTTCACCTATGAGAGCTAGTGGCATACTTGTTGATTTTATCCAAGTTGGAGCCCTTCTCATAGGTGATGTAGAGGTCCATATTTTCACACTTGTGGGTGAATAGTTGAGTGTTCTCCAAAAAATGACCAATTTCCTTTCTCTTTTTTTTATTATTAACACAAGTTTAAAACATATTATTGTGTTGACTTTACTTTAATGTCATTTATCTTATGCTTTTATATTTTTCCATTTACTTTATGCTTTTATTTTAGCACCTCATATCATATTGTTTGTGCTTATGATATTTGCTCTTTGTCCACTTGGATTTCTTTTTCTTTTAAAGACATTAATAAAGTAAAACCCCTAAAAATTGGTTCTCTTGATTCGTGGACTTGAGGTTACTATCCTTGACATTGTTGTGGAGTTATGGACTTAGAACTAGGATCTTGACCCTTGCTTTGGGAGTTTATGATTTGAGACTTTGGGATTCAGCTGGTACCTTTGACTTTAGACTTCTTTTGAATACTTGGCTTGGTTGCTTTGGTTTCATCTGATACATCAATTAGTCTTTGCTTATTTGACTTGAATGAGGCTTAATCCAAATTAGGGAATTCTTGCTTGACTTATATCATAAAGCTTTCTATCTCTTGGTTAGATCTTTCCTCCCTAGCTTTTACTTTATTCTCTAGGATAGTCTCTTCTTCTCCTCTCCTTTTTTAATTTTCAAAATCTTCTCTCTTTTTCAAAACCTTATTATTTTCAAACTTGAACCATTTTCTCAATAAACCTTAACTTTTGTCAAGCGATTTTCAAAGATTTTCTTAATAAATGCTAATATATCTTAAGCATATTCAAACCAATTTCAAAAAGACTAAAAAATACATAAATTCATTCAAACTATTTTTGTGCCCTTTGTGCACTTTTTCTTTTAAAAATTTTTCTCAAAAGTTTAGACATGAGTCATTTCAATAGTTGAGATATGATTCTCCTACCCCCATAGAATTGATGATAATTCTTTTCCATCTAAGAGAGCTAGTGGCATACTTGTTGATCTTTATCCAAGTTGAAGCCCTTCTATACGGTGATACAAAGTTCTCATACTTGTGGATGGCTAGTTGAGTATTCTCCTTAAAATGGCAAAATGTCATTTCATTAAAAATGAATCAAAACAAACAACTTTGTTATTTTTACTGTAGCGGTAAATTCATGACCACTGAGCTATTGGTTAGCTCAATGTTAATATAATAAGAGTCTGTGAGAAAATTCTTTACCTTGAATTAATTTTTAATGATAGCAAATTGTGTGATCATCATCCAAATGTTGGTTGTGCATTACATTACATGATACATTTGTGTTTTATTATGTTTTTCATCCCACTCTATTGTTGCATAACTATACATATAGACCTACATTGATACTTTCCTTAAAATAACAATTAAAATGCATTTTGTGTTAGTATGCATCAATACATAAGCCTCTGCATCGATACATACAGCATGTGATAAATCACAAAACATTTTTGTTCAGTATGCATCGATGCATACGAGTCATGCATCAATACATGAAAGGCAAAAGACTCTATGCATCGATCCACACGATCCCTGCATCGATACATGACTAATTGAAACAGCCTGTGTATCAATACATACGCATCAGGCATCGATACATACTAGTGAAAAAATCACATGCATCGATACACACGACTTTTGCATCGATACATGATTAATCAATTTCACCAAAATTTCACATATCTTACAGTACGCATCGATGCACACTCTTATGTATCAATACATAAAGCTGTTTTGTGGTATAACAGTAACTGTTTTGCAGCATATATAAGACAGGTTATAACAGCAGTGCAAGATACGAATTCATTGAGGGAAAACAATTGAACACAAGATCAAAAGCAGTGTTGGAGCAATTGTTTGAGAGCAATTAGAAACCTGAAAGAGACTTCATATTCTTCATCTTCTCAATCACTTCTCTTCAAGAACATTTACACATAACCATTCTTGTTCTTTGGATTAAAGAAGCATCGAGATAACGTTCAGTGGTACGATCAAGGATCTAGCTGTGGTTTGCAGTGGAACGATCGAGGATCTAGCTGAGTTGAAGATTGAAGGGGGTTTCTAGGAAAAACCTACTGGTTTGTCCTTCAAGAACTGGAGTGTTCTTGAGGGTTTGGGAGTCACGTTTGCAGAACATATTCAGCCGCAGCGTTGCGTTTGGAGATCGGGGGATTTCGCAAGCAGGTCGTAGAACCGGTGAATTGTTTGCAATTTCGTGCAGGAAAATCTTGATCGTGCTCAGATCAAGTGAAGGTTCATACAAGAAGAGGTTCTTAGAGTTTAGAATTCTGTCTTTGTATCATAACCTTGTATCAACGGATTCGGCAAAAATTGATAATCAAAGTTCTCAATTTCATTTGAAACTGAGAGGGAGACGTACCCACACGCGAGGACGACGTGGGGAACTTCCTTACCAAATCTCTGCGTATCGTATTCTTACCTTACTCCTCTTTACGTTTCAAAACTGTTTTCGCAATTTCAGTTAGTGTGTGGTGATTGTTCCTGTTGCAAGACAGCAGTGGCAAGAAAACTTTTAATCAAACTCCATTGCTGTTTATCATCGATCACATACACACCAACTGTTTGACAAAACGGTTAACTAGATTTTATTCATTGGAAATAGACTTTAATGATAAGTGCATTCAATTAGTTAAAATTCTGGTGTGAATTGTTTCTGTCATTCTCATTAAAATCCAGCAATTAAACTTGTGTGTCCGGCTTTCTAGTAGCGGTTCAGAATAGACGGAAGTCGATTCGGGACTGATTTTTCCGCCAACTTTGAAAACTCTGATAAAATTTCAAATCCGTTAAATTTCAAAGAGGTGATCTATTCACCCCCCCTCTCGATCACTAGCCACACCGTCTAACAAGTGGTATCAGAGCGCCGGTTCGCTGGTGCTCTGTGGCTGCCTGTAACAGTATGGATTCTGAACCAAAGGGGGCGTATAATAGAGCGCCTATTTTCAACGGTGAAAATTACGGCTACTGGAAAGACTGCATGCGAGTTCATATAAATTCTGTGGATAGGCTAGTATGGGCTGCCATTGAAAATGGTCCGTTTCAAATTACTATGACTAATGCAGCTGGCGCAATAGTACCTAAACCAGAAGATGATTGGAATGAGAAAGATGAGAAAAAGTGGTCGTGTGATTGGAGAGCTCGAAACATGTTAATTTCAGCACTTGGTGTTGATGAGTATTATCGAGTATTCCATTGCACGACAGCTAAAGAAATGTGGGATGCTTTAGAAGTTGCCCATGAGGGTACTACTGAAGTAAAACAGTCCCGCATTAACACACTCAATCAAGAGTTTGAGCTCTTTCGCATGAAACAAGGAGAATCCATCTCCGACATGCAAAAGAGATTCACTCATCTAACTAACCAATTGAATGCTCTTGGAAAACCTATTTCCAATGAAATTGCTACTAATAAAATTCTCAGGTGTCTTAGCAGGGAGTGGCAACCTAAAGTAACAGCAATCAAGGAAGCCAACGATCTAACAAGACTTACGATTACAACTTTGTTTGGAAAGCTGGAAGAACATCAGCAAGCATTGGAAAGTCTTGAAAAATATGAGAACAAAAGCAAGAAGGAAAAGGAGAAGAAAAGAGACAAAGAGGGAGAGAAGAAGCCAATAGCTCTTGTGGCCTCTAGCTCTAAGTCCTCACGAAAAGAGCAAAGCGACAATGATTCAAGTAGTGACAAAGACTCAGATGATGAGGAAATGGGACTGTTTGTAAGGAGATACAATAGATTCATTCGAAAGAATGGAGTCAAGCATTCCGACAAAAATCTCATGAAGTTTCGAAAATAATCTACAAATTCGAAACAAGAAGAGAACAAGAAGAGTAGAGGAAGAGGATCCTGTTTTAATTGTGGTAAATCTGGACATTATAAAACGGATTGCCCTATAAAGTATAAGGATCAAAGAAAGGATTCACCAAAAGGGTACAGCAAACAAAGAAGAGCGTACATTGCATGGGAAAGTGATAGCGATTCATCAAGCACACAAAGCTCAAGTGATGATGATGAAGCAGCAAATCTGTGCCTTATGGCTCACACAAAAAATCTGTCCTACCACAAGAAGAAAAACAATGATAAAAAGGTAAAACAAGCCTACTACAATAATTTCTCTTCTATGTCTTTTTTGGAACTAAAAATAGCTTTTGAAAAACTGCATAACAAAGCTGTAGATGCTTTTAAAAGACTATCTTCCGACAAACATATTTTTTTCATTTTTGGAAGGTAAAGTAAACAAAGCTGAAATTGAGTTAGAAGCGCTGAAAGCTAGTATTGCAGAAAATTCAAAAATTATTGACATTGACGGATGTAGTAGAGTTAGGTATTGTGACGCTTGTTATATTTGGCAAAAAGAGGTAAACACTCTTAAGGTCAAATTAGAGAAAGCGCTACAACCTAAAGTTACTTATGCCGTTGACCCCAAGTTGTTTAAGAAGTCATTGAATCCTCCATATGCAAAATACTCTTTTATTCTAAAGGATTCAATGAACAAGAAACAACAAACACATCATCATGGTCTATGTCATTATTGTTGCCATGCTGGCCATACCATTGAGAAATGCAAATTTAGGAGATTTCTTGTCCCTAAAGGCATTTATCAATGGAAGCCAAAAGGCAACCATGTTAGCACTTACCCACTTGGACCCAATGAAAATTGGGTACCAACTTCTCTCTTTTGATGTTGTAGGATGAGTGCCTTGCCTCCGCAGATAGAAGGTGGTTTCTTAACAGCGGCTGCTCGAGGCACATGACCGGTGACATATCGCTCTTTATAGACTTCAAGGAAAAGAAGAAGGGATATGTCACTTATGGAGACAACAACAAAGGATCTATACTCGGCAAAGGTAGTGTAGGTAATCCCTCCACCACTACTATTTCAAATGTCCATTTAGTTGAGGGACTTAAACACAATTTGTTAAGCATAAGTCAACTATGCGACATGGGCTATAAAGTGTCGTTTACAAAAACTCGCTGCATAATTGAACATGTTGAACAAAACATTGTGTTTAAGGGTGTAAGAGTAAACAATATCTATATGCTTGACTTGTTTGATGTACCTTTAACAAATACTAAATGTCTAGTCACCTTGAATGATGATTCTTGGCTTTGGCATAGACGTTTAGCGCATGTTAACTTTGATTTGCTAAATAAGGTTGTATCTAAGGATCTAGTAGTCGGTCTACCAAAAATAAAATTTTCAAAAGACCACCTATGTGACGCGTGCCAAATGGGAAAGCAAACAAGGGTGTCTTTTAAATCAAAAAATGTAATTTCAACTTCACGACCCCTTGAGCTTCTCCATATGGACCTCTTTGGACCTTCTAGGACAAAGAGCCTAGGTGGAAATTACTATGGCTTTGTAATAGTTGATGACTACTCTAGATTCACTTGGACTATATTCCTTCATAGCAAAGATGAAACTTTTTCTGCTTTTAAAATTTTTGCAAATCTGTCCCAAAACAAAATGAATTCCAAAATAGTTATAATTCGTAGCGATCATGGTGGTGAGTTTCAAAATTACCACTTTGAGAAGTTTTGTGACAAGTATGGTATTGAGCATAACTTTTCAGCCCCTCGCACTCCACAACAAAATGACGTTGTGGAGCGTAAAAATCGTGTTTTAGAGGAGTTGGCAAGAACAATGCTTAATGAGGGTGGATTACCAAAATACTTTTGGGCTGATGCTGTCAGGACAGCCTGTTATGTTCTAAACAGAATCTCAATTCGCCCTATTTTAAACAAAACTCCTTATGAACTTTTGAAAGGAAGAAAACCAAACTTGTCACATCTTCACGTATTCGGTTGTAAATGTTTTGTTTTGAATAACGGTAAGGAAAACATTGGGAAGTTTGATGCAAAAGCGGATGAAGGTATCTTTCTTGGTTACTCACTGTCAAGTAAAGCATATAGAGTGTATAATAAGCGTTTACTTACTATTGAAGAATCTGTTCATGTTTCTTTTGATGAGTCTTATCCGAAAAATGTCGGAAAAGGTATTTCTTTTGATGACGCAGGTGTATCTACAGAAGACATACTCAAGGAAGCTGTTGAGGAAACTGATCAGTCCAAAACAGTTGCCCATGAGAAGGAGGAAGATACTAGTCATGAAGAAATTGAGGAAGAAAAGACAGCTGAAGTGAATGATCTTCCAACAGCTTGGAGATCCTCAAAAGACCATCCCATTGACAACATCTTGGGAGACATTTCAAAGGGAGTAATGACTCGTTCTAAGATAAGTAATTTTGTTCTCACTTCGCGTTTGTTTCACAAGTAGAACCTAAGAATGCCAAAGAGGCCTTGATTGATGAATTTTGGCTAATGGCCATGCAAGAAGAGCTTAATCAATTTAAAAGAAATGACGTTTGGGAACTTGTCCCTCGTCCGCGAGATCATCATATCATAGGCACTAAGTGGGTTTTTAGGAACAAGCTTGATGAAAACGGAGTGATTACTAGGAACAAGGCACGTTTAGTAGCACAAGGGTATAACCAAGAGGAGGGCATAGACTATGAGGAAACTTATGCTCCAGTTGCTCGCCTTGAAGCTATACGTCTTTTGCTTGCCTATGCGTGTTCTAAGGATTTTAAGCTTTACCAAATGGACGTAAAGAGTGCCTTTCTCAATGGTGTCATAAATGAAGAAGTATATGTTTCACAACCTCCTGGTTTTGAAAATGCTGAAAATCCAGATCATGTTTACAAATTAAAACGAGCTTTGTATGGTCTTAAACAAGCCCCTCGGGTTTGGTATGAAAGGCTTAGCAAATTCCTAATTGATCATGGATATTCAAGAGGTAAACTGGACAATACTCTCTTTATTAAACACAAAGGGAAGCACATTCTTTTAGTTCAAGTTTATGTCGACGTTATTATATTTGGTTCAACTAACATACACTTGGTCAAAGAATTTTCTAAGGTTATGCAGGGTGAATTTGAGATGAGTCTAATGGGGGAGCTGAACTACTTCTTAGGACTGCAAATAAAGCAACTTGATGAGGGTACAGCAGTATGTCAAACAAAATACTGCAGAGAACTACTCAAGCGCTTTGGAATGAATGACTCAAAATCAATCGACACCCCAATGCCTACCAACGGAAATCTAGATAAGGATGAGCACGGTAAGTGTGTAGATGTCAAAAGGTTCAGAGGTATGATTGGATCTCTCTTGTATCTTTCTGCTTCTAGACCTGACATCATGTTTAGTGTTTGTATGTGTGCACGCTATCAATCAAATCCTAAGGAATCGCACCTAAAAGCGGTGAAGCGCATATTTAGATATCTTCACGGAACACCTAAATATGGGCTTTGGTATTCCAAAGGAAGTGATTGTAGCTTAGTAGGGTACTCCGATTCTGATTTTGCTGGCTGCAAATCAGATAGGAAAAGCACAAGTGGTACATGTCACCTGTTTTCAAACTCCTTGGTCAGTTGGCATAGCAAAAAGCAAGTTTCTGTGGCTTTGTCAACTGCAGAGGCAGAATACGTTGCAGCCGGTAGTTGTTGCGCTCAGATTTTATGGCTGAAACAGCAACTACAAGACTTCAACATTCAACTCAAACGTATTCCTATCAAATGTGACAACACTAGTGCCATAAACCTTACTAAAAACCCTGTTTTACACTCACGCACTAAACACATAGAGATTAGACATCATTTCCTTCGTGATCATGTTGAAAAAGAAGACGTTGTCTTTGAGCACGTTGATTCCAAAAATCAGCTTGCTGATATTTTCACTAAACCGTTGGCAACGGAACCTTTCTTCAACATTCGTCGCGAATTGGGAATCTTAGATCTTTCTCAATTGATGTCATAAGCATGTTCCCTCTTAATTATATTATGCCTCACCATGGTTGATAAGAGCTGTTTTAGATGTCAATTATCCATCACAAGAGTTCTCCAACAGAGGTAATATCAATCCTTTCTACAATTTTCTTATTGCTAAGTGATTGTGTATGTTAGAACAAATGTTCTTACTCTAGTTGATATAAAATTTGATTGCATATACTCCTTGTCTATATTGTGTGCGCATTAACAATCTGACTTCTGAATCTCTGTTGAGCATAATCATCATGACATAGTGCATAATGCATAGTCATACTGCATTAAAATTCATTAAAAGCTAGTTCAGCATCAGTATGCATCGACACAAACGAAGCATGCATCGACCCATACATTCTGAAATTCAAATTTTTTAAAAACTGCTTCAGGATGCATCGATGCATCCATCGCATGTATCGATACACATGCCAATTGTGAATATTTGGCATCGACGCATGACCATCTGCATCGATACATACTGATGCTATCTGAATTAAATGCATTTCTTTCTCTCTCATGCATCGACACATCAACCAATCATATCACTTCCTATCTCAAGACTTCATATCATCTGCCCTCAAAAACCCCAAAACCAGTGGCTAACCCTAATCCTCCTCATCTTCACTCTCTCTCCAAAACCCTAAATCTCACATCACCATGCCTCCACGCACTATTCCAGCCAGAGCCAAAGGAAAAGGAAAGGGAAAGGAAACAGCCGGTACATCTCAGCAACCACCAGACGTTCCTTCAAATGCCTTAGAGCTACTTCATCCTGCTGTTGCTGCTGAATTTGAGGAATCCTTCAAGACAAGGTTAGTCATGAAACCTCACGTCTTTGATAAAACAGATGCTATTCACCTACACCTAAATGAAGTGGTTGAACTCTTACATGCACAAAGACTTGGGTCGTTTCTGTCCACAAAGGATGATTATCATGAGGATTTCATTCGGGTCTTTTATGCTGGCTTACAAACTGGTAGAGGCTATATGTTCCGGTGTTCTATCGGAGTCACAACATATACCTTTGAAGCCTCTGATTGGGAAACGGTATTTCAAATGCCGCCTCCGTCGATGGCTTTCAAGTGCTGGCATGACCTGCATTTTGATCCTGAATTTGACATGAAGGACTTTACTCCATCTATCTTAAAGATAGACAGACCGTTGAGTGATGATGAACACGTCACGTCTGGTATGATCAAGCAAACTCCGCGTATTCTTCACTGGATTATTACGCATATTCTGCGTCCAACAAACAGTGGACATTCGCGGTTGGACAGGCCCAGCATACATCTTCTCTACATTTTGCAAAATAAGGTGCTCTTAAATTGGGCTAATTACTTTGTAAAACGTCTATTTTTCGTGCGAGACAGCTCCAAGAATGTGGCTCTAGGTTATGCCTCTCAAATAATGAAAATTCTTAAGTTTTGGAAAGTTGCAATACCTATTGTTCCTCTCCTATCTCCATCTTCTGCTCAAGAGTTTGACTCTGCCACTCTATCGCATATGGGATATCGGTGGGACAAGGACCGCAAATGTTTCTATTTCTTCGAAAGAAAATCCAAAACCAGAATTTACAACTTTGACGTGCCCTCGGAACACATCCATGTTGCTGAAGATCAGCCTGATGAAGAAATGCAGGATGCGGCTGAAACAGATGCACCACAAGCTGAGGCTAATGCTGGTTGGGGTGATTGGGTGCCACGAAGGTGGTCTCCTACCAACTATGTACCTGAACCCACAGCCCCTCCATTCTCCGGTGGTACTTCAGCCTCAACACCAAATGCGGACATCACTCACATGCTTCAACAGATGGAAATTGTCAACAAAGAACGCCATGAAGAAGCACGGTACTGGCATGTTCAACAATCTGAATGGCACAACGAGCATCGGGACTGGCATGATGAGCATACACGGATGTATCAAAATCAACACGCTTGGCACCAAGACTTGGTTAAATGGCATCAGGTTTTCTACAACAAAATGTCCGGCTTTATGGACGACTGCCGTGAAAATCCTGGCATTATGGACAGCTTTAGAAGCATTGAAGTTCAGAACCGATTTAGGCAATACTCATTCATGGGCCAAAATCCAGACACAATGCCTCCTCCTCCGCCTCCGCCAAGCTATAGAGATCCTGACAGACATGATGAGGAGTCCTGTGGTGGCCACAATCCAAATTAACCCACCATCATTTCATCTCACTGCATTTCATTTCATCTTGCTCAAGTTTTATTTTGTTGCACAATATATGGTTTAGCCTATGTAACTCTTAAACTCGTTCGAATATTTAAATGCTTTTCTCTTTCTGTTTATCTCTATTGTTATTGCCCTTATTTGAAGCTTCATTCTTTGTGATTGATAGCCTGTTATCCTTTTTTGCCATGTCCTGCTACACTATGCTACCTTGATGATTCTGTTTCTTCCTCTTTTTGATGTTGACAAAGGGGGAGAAAATGCAGATATGCACAAACTCAGGGGGAGTATCACACATCTTGCCAAGAATTTGCCATCATCAAAAAGGGGGAGTTTGTGAGAAAATTCTTTACCTTGAATTAATTTTTAATGATAGCAAATTGTGTGATCATCATCCAAATGTTGGTTGTGCATTACATTACATGATACATTTGTGTTTTATTATGTTTTTCATCCCACTCTATTGTTGCATAACTATACATATAGACCTACATTGATACTTTCCTTAAAATAACAATTAAAATGCATTTTGTGTCAGTATGCATCAATACATAAGCCTCTGCATCGATACATACAGCATGTGATAAATCACAAAACATTTTTGTTCAGTATGCATCGATGCATACGAGTCATGCATCAATACATGAAAGGCAAAAGACTCTATGCATCGATCCACACGATCCCTGCATCGATACATGACTAATTGAAACAGCCTGTGTATCAATACATACACATCAGGCATCGATACATACTAGTGAAAAAATCACATGCATCGATACACACGACTTTTGCATCGATACATGATTAATCAATTTCACCAAAATTTCACATATCTTACAGTACGCATCGATGCACACTCTTATGTATCAATACATAAAGCTGTTTTGTGGTATAACAGTAACTGTTTTGCAGCATATATAAGACAGGTTATAACAGCAGTGCAAGATACGAATTCATTGAGGGAAAACAATTGAACACAAGATCAAAAGTAGTGTTGGAGCAATTGTTTGAGAGCAATTAGAAACCTGAAAGAGACTTCATATTCTTCATCTTCTCAATCACTTCTCTTCAAGAACATTTACACATAACCATTCTTGTTCTTTGGATTAAAGAAGCATCGAGATAACGTTCAGTGGTACGATCAAGGATCTAGCTGTGGTTTGCAGTGGAACGATCGAGGATCTAGCTGAGTTGAAGATTGAAGGGGGTTTCTAGGAAAAACCTACTGGTTTGTCCTTCAAGAACTGGAGTGTTCTTGAGGGTTTGGGAGTCACGTTTGCAGAACATATTCAGCCGCAGCGTTGCGTTTGGAGATCGGGGGATTTCGCAAGCAGGTCGTGGAACCGGTGAATTGTTTGCAATTTCGTGCAGGAAAATCTTGATCGTGCTCAGATCAAGTGAAGGTTCATACAAGAAGAGGTTCTTAGAGTTTAGAATTCTGTCTTTGTATCATAACCTTGTATCAACGGATTCGGCAAAAATTGATAATCAAAGTTCTCAATTTCATTTGAAATTGAGAGGGAGACGTACCCACACGCGAGGACGGCGTGGGGAACTTCCTTACCAAATCTCTGCGTATCGTATTCTTACCTTACTCCTCTTTACGTTTCAAAACTGTTTTCGCAATTTCAGTTAGTGTGTGGTGATTGTTCCTGTTGCAAGATAGCAGTGGCAAAAAAACTTTTAATCAAACTCCATTGCTGTTTATCATCGATCACATACACACCAACTGTTTGACAAAATGGTTAACTAGATTTTATTCATTGGAAATAGACTTTAATGATAAGTGCATTCAATTAGTTAAAATTCTGGTGTGAATTGTTTCTGTCATTCTCATTAAAATCCAGCAATTAAACTTGTGTGTCCGGCTTTCTAGTAGCGGTTCAGAATAGACGGAAGTCGATTTGGGACTGATTTTTCCGCCAACTTTGAAAACTCTGATAAAATTTCAAATCCGTTAAATTTCAAAGAGGTGATCTATTCACCCCCCCTCTCGATCACTAGCCACACCGTCTAACAGAGTCACCATCGCGCTTTTATTGTTTCCAAAGGAAAAGGGAAAAGTACGAACAAAACCCAAAGATAAGAAGTTTTCAAATCAAAACTAATAAAATGTCAGAGATTACAAGTAAGGGGGTTGGTTACACAGAGGGAAGGTATTATCACACAAAGTGTCCTAGGTACTCCTAGGGAGCCTTTTTTTTGTGTGCAAGTGTTTTAGTTAAAAAGATGTTTGCTAAAAAATAGAATGGGGGCACTACAACAAACAAGACCTTAGACAACGCTTTTTTTAGCCTTAGACAGCGCTTTAAAGCGCTGTCTAAACCTCCGCTGCTAAAGGTTTAGACAACGCTTTTTTAAATCTTAAAAGCGCTGTCTAAGCCCCCCCCCCCCCCCCCCTTAGATAGCGCTTTGGCCAAAAGCGCTTTATAAGACCCTCTTATTTTAAATTTTTTAGGTATACCTTAGACAGCGCTTTTGAAAAGCGCTGTCTAAGCCCCACCCCCTTAGACAGCGCTTTGGCCAAAAGCGCTTTCTAAGACCCTCCTATTTTAATTTTTTTAGGTATACCTTAGAAAGCGCTTTTCAAAAAGCGATGTCTAAGCCCCCCCCTTAGACAGCGCTTTTGCCTAAAGCGCTTTCTAATCCCCCCCTTAGACAGCGCTTTTTACAAAAGCGTTGTCTAAGGTATACGAAAATTTTAAACCACATTTTTTCCAGGTTTATAAACCAGAATTTCTACCTGTTTTCAACCAGATTTTGACAGACAATTATCACATTTTATATATGCCATTTTGGCCTTTTTTCTACCAATTTTTGGCTAACAAATATATATATATACCAATTCAAACCAATTTTGCCTTAAATGTATCAAAATATATACAAATTTATGTACACATTTACAAGTCATTACATATACTACAAATGTACACATTAATTACACAAATTTATGAAAAAACATTGAGCTCTATCATGAATTGACACCACTCCTCTTTGATTTCGTCCACTTGATCCTTTGTATAAAATGCACACTTGAATTCCTCAAAGTACTACATAATAATATAACATATTTTGAATTAATTCCAACTATTTAATTATATGAGATATGTGTAAATATAAAAATAACTCATAAGTTAGAAATACATACATCGGTGGGAATCATTAATCGGCCCAAAGCAAGAGTATCTCGCATAAACCTCAACATGAAATACCCGCAATCTATTTGATTACGTTGTTGAGGACACTACATATGAAAAAAATATATGGATTATAAATCCTAAGTTTTATCAAGTGTCATCACTAATATAATAAAAAATGTGGTAATTAAAAATATACCGCCACTTTAATCCATGTAATGGAGTTGGCGCCCCTCCTTGAGGTTTGGATATCTCGTTGGGCCCGAAAAGCTTGTAGGACGCTAATAAAATAAAAATGAAGCAATTAGAACAATTCACATAAACTAAGAAAATTTTTGAACATTCTCACTTACGTGTCAATTAGGACCTTCATATCCGGGTATGTTGTCCAATCATTTCCTAACGAGTCAAGATAATACACAATTTCTCGGATAGGATTGATTGCGAGCAACAACCAATGTCCACTGTAATGATTAGGCAAATGTTAAATGGTAACTTGGAAAATAATTATAATAGATGAATTTAGAATGAAATGCTAACCCGGTATTAAACGGTATAAAAAACAACTTCTCCGCATCTTTATTGTCCATGAGGATCCGAAGAACGTACTCCGTCACGGTATCCGGTCTACTTAAGATTAAACCTAAGTTGACGGTCGCGGGTGCTAAGAATCCGAATGACACGTCCAAACCATTGGGGCGCATCAATTTGTCATACAAAAACCTAATATAAAAACATCATTAACACCTCTTTTGAAACATAAAGTAAACCGGATTAACATAAAGTAAACATCATTAACATAAGTTGTTTAATTAATAAAACAAAGTAGACCGGATTTACCTAATATATGTATTGACAACGTTGACGCCGATTTCTTCATGACTAAAAACTTGCATGAAGTCTTCATTACCAATCATTTGGTCGTAATCAAAGCCGAAAATCCCTACCTCCATATGTAGGGTCCGAACACCTCCGGTCGGTATATCGGTCATCTCTAGAAATGTCCTGAGGCACGACCTATACTTGGTGGTAGTTTTTTTTCTAGCTACGGTCTTCTTAGCACCCGAACTTTTTACCCGTGCGGAGGCGTTGCTAACCTCCTTTTTTTGTTGTGCGGAGGCATTGCTAACCTTATTTTCTTGAAGCTACATGTCATATAAATAGTTAGATCAAATTAAGAATGTAACAACTTCCATGAATATATGTCATATAATTGTATATTACCTCTTTTCTTGAAACCGTGGACTCGGTATGCCGTGGAATCACATTATCTTTTGATTTGGATTTTGTGGGAGTCTATTTAACATAACCAAGGAAAATATGTAAGTAAAATTTTAAGCATAAATTTTAAACTTTGAATATACACATTAAAGTTAACATAAGTTTTAAGCATACCTCATATCCTACGCATATGAGGTTTGTCGGCCATGCAACAAACGAACCTACTGCTTCGTGCACCGTTGTTGCATCCGAATCATCGCTAGGATATGGTAATGCTGCATTCGGCTCAACTGCAATATCAACTGATACCTTCAAACATCCAGCAGGGAGCTCTCTAGTGTGGAGTAATACTCCGCTAACGTTATGCACTTTTCCCTTGCCAACCATCTGATAGTATGGTGACGACAAATACAGCTGACAATGGGAAATGCCCTAAAACCAATAATAACAAGAAATCGTTAATGTGTATATATGTCAAATACATAATTTAAGCAAATAGTTCAATTTAAGACAATTATATGTAATTACCTCTGGAATGTTCGGCTGAAAGGTACAGTTGATACTGTTTTTGTCCGAAGCATCTCTGTATACTGTTGAGGCGCTAGCCTCTCTTTCTCTCCTCAATGCATCAAGCTCAGCTTGCATGGCTTCCAATCTTGCATGAAGCTCCCGATTACTAGGAGCCTTTCCTTTTTTAATACTCAGGGAGGTCGGAGTGACTCCAAATCCCTTACCCCTCACCCGACCAGAATACTCAGGGACATCTAATGCCCGACTAAGTATGGCCTTAGTATCATCGGGAGATAAAGACTGAGATAGCTCCTCCTGAAAAATCAGATGAATACTGTATACTTGTCAAATATTTGTGTATAAAAATGTTATTCAATTAATGAAAAAATGTTATACTTACACATTTCTGGTATACGTGTAAAACTTCTTCTTGAGGAACTCCAAATGTTCCCACACGGGCTTCCTTCCACAAAACATGTGCAGGAAGAGATGTTTCTGAACTTTCCTCCTTCTGCAGCTACACATTAAGTCATACAATTTGATCAGATAAAACTAATATATGATGAACAAATTTGTTATCGCAATTTATAAATACTTACCATGGATTGTTCTAAGCGTCCATATCCGACACGTCCTTTTCGGTACGGATATGCGGGACTTGATGCTCTTTCCCGATTTGTAGCACTTATTCTTTGAAAAACCGGGTCTTGTCTTTTGGATTTGAAAGCTTCCCATTCTTCAGCCGATATCAAACTTTCATATTTTTTAGGAAGCTCCGCATCCACAAAATTACCATCCGCATCCTTAAGGAACTTGGATGATAAAAATGTCTGAAACCCTCTTAGAAGCTTTCCGGCCAATTTCATACAAACACCTCTTCTTTCTTCTTTGATGTTAAAACATCGCTAAGAAAAACATACAGATTGATAGTTAGTATCGGTAATTGAAAAAACATAATTGATACCGTATAATTAAGGGCCAAATGATTGTACCTTTATCTCACTCCAAATTTTTTCTTTGGACTCATTCAGCTCTTTGTTTCTCCAATCATCACATGTAATGGGAATTTCATTCCTTACTAGTGCACCGATAAAACTAGTTAAGGTATGCCCATTAGGTTCTATAAGCTGTCCCTGGTTGTTCCAATAGACATCTAGTATGATGCCTCGAGATCTTCCTTGGACCACCCTTCTCATTACTGTGATGCCTCTTCGAATTTCTTCTTCCGCGGATACTTTTTTACTAACTTCCTCATGTTGGTCATCAGCCATGTCTAACCTGTAATAAACCAAGGAAACCATCAAATATCAAATATAACTTATAATCAAAGCAATTGAAAACAAAAAAATAAAGAAATCATGCATTATCAGATATAACTTATAATCAAAGCAATTGAAAACAAAAATATAACGAAATCATGCATTATCAGATATAACTTATAATCAAAGCAATTGAAAACAAAAAAATAAAGAAATCATGCATTATCAGATATAACTTATAATCAAAGCAATTGAAAACAAAAATATAATGAAATCATGCATTATCACATATAACTTATAATCAAAACAATTGAAAAAAAAATATGACTCAAATCACTAACATCTCTTTCTTTTCTTTGTTGGAATATTAATCACTTGTTTCTTAGCAATGCGTACGGATGAATTGATCCAAATTCCCTCATTATGATCGTTTCTTATATATGACTCATCCGGTATAAGATCCTCAACTTCATCATTTCTATTCAACTCATTCCGTCTAATGCATGACTCATTCTCAACATCAATATCACATTGATCGACACCGCTATCATCAGTCACTTTGTTAGAGAAAAGCACTATAGACCATTTTGTACTCTTCGGGTCATTCACATAGAACACTTGTTTAGCTTGAGATGCTAGAATAAAAGGTTCATCTTTGTACCCCACCCTAGTAAGATCAACTTGTAAAAATCCAGACTTATCCATTCGTATGCCACTACTATTCACCCACTTGCAACCAAAGATGGGAATCTGAAACTTCTCGTAATCAAACACCCAAATGTGCTAAATAACTCCAAAATATGACAAATTTGCATATTTGGGGTTTAAGTCCTTCATACTTGATATATGCATTGCTTCAGCTAGCACGGTGACACCACTATTTTGCATAGTACTCTTATCATCTTGTTCTTTGGTATAAAATGTGTATCCATTAATTGAATATGCACTATGAGAAAACACATGCAAACTTGGACCATATGCCAAACATCTCAACCTTTCTGTTACCGAAGAAGGATCTGAAGAGCACTTCAAATAAATATGATCCTTCAACCATTGTATGAAACTTTGATTGTGCTCTATAACTATCCAATTTTCATTTCTGTTCGGATTTAACCTTCGGAGTACATCCTTGTGCATTTCAACATATGGCTCAACCTCATTATTATTGTGCAGAACATACAAATGAACTTGATCCTGTTCATCCCTTGATATTGTCACAATTTTATTCCCAATTAATTTTTTACCTTCCATTTTGTCGAAAATCTGAGCTCTGGGGAGTCCAATCGATTGAACGTTAGACAAATATTCAGTACAAAACTCAACAGCTTCTTCAACAATGTATCGTTCAACAATACAACCCTCTGGTCGACTTCGGGATTTCACGTACCCTTTTAATATTTTCATATACCGTTCAGCAGGGTACATCCATCTCATATAAGCTGGTCCACACAACTGTGTCTCTTTCACAAGATGAACAACTAAATGAACCATTATGTCAAAAAAAGACGGAGGAAAATACATTTCAAGCTCACACAAGGTAATTACAATCTCTTTTTGTAGTGTTGGTAAGATCTCGGGATCGATCACCTTACTACAAATTGACCTAAAGAAAAAACACAATTTAGTTATGGCACTTCTTACTTTTTCTGGCAAAATAGAACGTATACCTATCGGTAGAAAATGTTCCATTATAACATGGCAATCATGTGTCTTCAAATTCTTCAACTTGAGGTCTTTCATAGAAACAAGTCTTCTGATATCAGATGAGTATCCTTCTGGAACCTTAACTTCACTCAGAGACTTACACAAATTTTTTTTCTCCTTTCTAGATAAAGTAAAAGCAGCAGGTGGTAGATATGTTCGTCTTCCTTTCTTCACGGGTGCTAATTCAGTTCTCATTCCCATTTTTAACATGTCCTCCCTTGCTTTAAGGCCATCCTTAGACTTGCCTTTTATATTGAGTAATGTACCGATAACACTTTCAAATACGTTTTTTTCAATATGCATAACATCGAGAAAATGTCTCACGTACAAAGACTTCCAATATGGCAATTCAAAAAATATCGACCTTTTCTTCCACCCACCTTTCACAATCTTATGTGCAAAAGGCTTACCAAACTCAGTACGCATATCTTTCACCTTTTCAAAAACTTGTTCACCTGACAATGCGGGTGGAGCTCTACGATGTTCGGTGTCTCCATTGAATGCTTTTCTCCACCCACGGTAGTGATGTTTAGAATGTAAGAATCTACGATGACCGAGAAACACATTCTTCTGGCAAAGTTCCAATCGAATCGTATCGGTTCCGTCTTCACAAACAGGACACGCACGTTGACCTTTAATGCTATACCCAGATAGATTCCCGTATGCTGGAAAATCATTAATTGTGCCAAACAACATCACCCTCAAATTGAAACTTTCTTTCCTATATCCATCATAAACCTCCACACCATTCTCCCACAAAATCTTTAAATCTTCGATCAGAGGTGTCAAGTATACGTCTATGTCATTCCCTGGTTGTTTAGGCCTAGAGATTAACATAGATAACATCATGTACTTACGCTTCATACATAGCCACGGAGGTAGGTTATAAATCATAAGAATCACAGGCCATGTGGTATGTGAGATACTTTGAAGACCATGTGGGTTCATTCCATCAGTAGATAATGCCAATCGAAGGTTTCTTGCTTCTGATCCAAACTCAGGATAATCATTATCAATCTTCGACCACTGTGGTGAATCAGCCGGATGCCGATACTTTCCATCAATAATTCTTTCATCTGTATGCCAAGTAAGATGTCTTGCATCGGTTTCACTACGAAACATGCGCCTAAATCTCTGAATTATCGGAAAATACCATAAGACTTTTGCGGGATATAATCTTTTCTTATATCGAGACAAACCGCATTTAGGGCACTCAGTTAACATTGCATATTCGTTACGAAACAAAATGCAATCGTTAGGACAAGCATGTATCTTATCATAGCTCATGCCAATAGAGCACAACATTTTTTTTGCCTCATAGGTTCGATTAGGAAGAACATTATCATCCGGTAGCATTTCTCTCATAAGGGCCAACAACTCTGTGAAACTTTTATCCGACCATCCATTGCCCGCCTTTAAGTTGTACAACTTTAATACCGCAGAAAGTCTTGAGAATTTAGTGCAACCTTTGTACAACGGTTTCTCTGCATCGCTTACCATCCTCTCAAACATTTCAGGACAATCATGAAGATCTTCTTCCAGTGCTTCTACAATCTCTTCAACTCGATCACAATCGTATGTTTCCGTGTCTTTGTCGTATGAAGCATAGGTCGTATTACTTTTTCCACTCGATTCAACATTCTCGTTAATTTTCTCACCATGAAATATCCAACACTGATAACTTTGATCAATTCCATGCCTCAGCAAATGCGATTTCAATCCATGTGCGTCAACCTTACCAATATAACAACAACGCAAGCAAGGACAATGCATTCGTCTGGGGTTTTCAGCGTGTTGAACAGCATACTTAACGAATTCCGCAACCCCACTCTCGTACTCTTTGGTCATTCGATCGGCACAGATCCATGTTTTATCCATGGTTTTCCTACTTATTAAAGTAAACAATTAATCCAGACGAAAATACATAACTAAGGTAGTATCTTTGAATATCCTAACAATTATAAAGTTCAATTCATTTTAAACTTCAAAAACCTATACATAACCAATGTTAATATAAACTTCAATAACGTATCCGATACGCCAATATACCAACTTTAATTACCTCATCACTTTCATTTTTTATATTACAAGAATCAAACTTTTTCTATTACAATATACCTATAACTATACCTATAACTATATTAGAGTTCGTTCAATCATTTTATGGGAGAAATCTTGTTCCTTTAGAATGAAAGTGAGATGAACAACACTTTCACAGTTAAAAAGAAAAAAAACTACCTATTCAATCTTCAAGTATAATCACTAAGGAAACATGAAGTTTGAACAATATTGAACATCTAAATCCAAGCCTAGTCATGACAGCCCCAACATGCAATGCATTTCAAAATTCATCATGCATACCAAGCAAGTATAAAGAAAATCAAATTGCATACACATATACATACACAATTCAATATACATACATACACAAACTAACAACTCCCAAATCACCAACTATCATTAAACATTGCATTTATAACACCAGCAACTAACCGATTAGCATAGCATTTTCAACAAACAGTTAACCATAATAAAATTAGAATTAATTCAATTAATATCAACATTCAAAATCAATAAACCAACCATATTCCATAGTAGTTTCAATGAACATTCAAATTGATTTTAAAGCATCATTAACTTTAGCATATCATTGCAACGTCCATCAACACAATAATGATTTCTAACTTCCATACTAACCTCAACTAACATGATCAATGGACTTCTAACTCATGTCACCTCTAATTACTAACAGCTTATTAACTAACATTTTTCATAACACATTTTCCTAACTGTTTTGACTACTAATCTAACTCTCCTAACACAATTAGTTACCTAACAATTTATTAACACAATTGCATACTAGTTTAACAGCTCTAACATCATTTGCTAATAATCATCCAATTCCATAACAATTATAATAATCACTAACAAGTTAGCATACTAACTCAATCACTAAAATGCAATAACAATTCAAACAATCCTAACTCAAGCAATCTATAATTATCACACTAACTGTTACAACAGTCCTAAAACTTCAATTAACATTCACCAAAATCCATTTAACATCCTAACTAGTATTCACCTGTCACCAAACTTTGTAGCTTGTTCTTTTCAGACTAGCATGAGTTACTAAATTGATACACTAACTACTACTTTAACTCCTATTAGCATTTCAATAACTGATTTCAAAATACACTAATAAACCTTGTCCATTCAATATTAACTAACTTACTAACTTTATTTGCCAATTCAAACATGACTAACCAACTTTCCTAAATAACTAACTGAATCACATTTCAAATTTCATAACAGTCCTACTAACAAAACTGTTCTAATTAATCTCTAATAGTCCCTGACACATAATTAACAGTTTCATAGCTAACTATCGAATCAACTCAACTAACAATCATATTATCATTAACCAACTAACTACTTTTCACTAACTTACTAACTTAACTAACATTTCAAACTAACACTTTAATTCCCTAAACACTAACTGATTCAACTTCAAAACCAACATTCATTAACACTTAAATAACTATTAACTAATCATCTCTAATATCACTAACAACTCTAACACTAGCCCATTCATGACAGTTTAACCCGCTCACTGAAATTTCCTAATCCAATTCACTAACAATCCAATACCAAATATAACTAACTGCAGTCCTAATAGATTTAACAATTCACTTAACATTCCAACATCAACTTCAAACTAACTTTCATAACAATGCATTAACATGACAATTAACTTACTAGTAAGCTGATTCATCTAATTTCGGACATTAATTAATTCTAACTAACTTCTTAATTTCAATCTACATTTGACCTGAATTTCATGTGAACCTGTAACCGAATTGGAGTCTATAAAAGCTAGCATCATAGTTCAGTTAGGGTTTCATCCATTCATCACTCCCAAAAATTCTACAAAATCACCCTCTCTTCTCTCTCACTTCTCTCTCTCAGCC
Organism: Lathyrus oleraceus; assembly: GCF_024323335.1. Taxonomy (NCBI): domain Eukaryota; kingdom Viridiplantae; phylum Streptophyta; class Magnoliopsida; order Fabales; family Fabaceae; genus Lathyrus; species Lathyrus oleraceus. Next base: position 111,403,924 of record NC_066579.1, on the reverse strand, counting down.
TCACTGTAAAGCTCGTTCTCCTTCAATGTTGCTCAGAGCCTCACATCACATCGAAGGTATGAAACAACAAGAGTTCAGCCTCCTCATCATCCCTATCCGCAATCACTATCATTCGTATTTCGAGCTTGCATACTAGAATTCACAACAAGTTCAAAAGATGGAAGAAGAGGAAGAGCATTAGAGCAGAACGTACCGTATTCAAGTGATCTCCTTGCGCTGCAACCTTCGATTCAACGTTCGCAAGAGCAAACCCCCACTTCGAAGGTACCTAAGATTTAGTTGTGAATCCGTGCACGAGCTTCATTTAATTTAAGTTGAAAAACCTAGGGTTCTTCCCCAGTTTGGCTTGATTGGAGCTTAGGGTTAGGTTTTTCAAGAGGAATTTATGGCGTTTTGTGGTTTAGCTAGAGAAGAGGAACTGATAGGGTTTCAACGTTCGCGGGAGGGAAAACAAAAGAACAGAGAACGAAAATTGAAATGGAGTCTGAAATTTTATTTTAATTAGACCTTAGACAGCGCTTTTGTGGAAAGCGCTTTCTAAGGTATGCCTTAGACAGCGCTTTCCAAAAGCGCTTTCTAAACCCCCCCTTAGACAGCGCTTTTGGTTTTAATTTTTTTTTTAATTTAAAGACTTTAGACAGCGCTTTATCAAAAGCGCTGACTAAGGTCTATATTTAAAAGCGCTTTCTAAAAGCGCTGTCTAAGGGGGGGGTCTTAGACAGCGCTTTTAGAAAGCGCTGTCTAAGACCCCCCCTTAGACAGCGCTTTCATTATTTTTTTGGAACATTTTCCGTGTTTTATTTTAATTTTAACCTTAGACAGCGCTTTCTTTTAAAAGCGCTGTCTAAGATGCGCTGTTAAAAGTCATTTTTGGCGTAGTGGGGGATGAGAAAAGAATTCATTTATTTATAATTTTTTGTTTGACAAGACCTTCGGTCTTATGCCTATGTACCAACATAAAAATGAGGGATCAAAACCACATAGTTCGTGGTAAAATTTTCAAAGATAGGTGGATTGATTTTAACAAAATCTTAAAGATATTTTGTTACCAATGGGATAATACTCAACCAAACATCCACCGATAATGAGGGTTTTACAACATTTAAGAGGGAGGGCTCCAACTTGGATTCAATCAACAAGTATGCCACTAGCCCCTAATAAATGGAAAGACTTACAATCAATCTATCATGGAATGGGAAAATTATATCTCAACCAAAGATAACTCAAATCTAAATGCTCTCTTTTAAAAAAGTTAAAAGGAAAATGCACAAAGTGGCCAAAATAATTAGATGAGGCTGTTAGTTCCTCTTGTCTTTTTGAAAATAAAGTCAATATTATTAAGTTCATTTACAAGTTTGATTAAGAAAATATTTTGAAAAATCAATGGCATAATGCCAAGGTTTCTACTCATTAAAACAAGTCTAAGTTGAAAAACACAAACAAAGATGTTTTGAAAATGAGAGATAGAGAGATTTTGAAATCAAAGAAGGAGGAGGAGGTGAAGGGACTATCCTAGACAAGATTTAAAAGTTAAAAGTTGAAAATATCTAACCAATGGGAAGCATCCACAAGACAATAATGTCAGATAGAACCCCATTTCCTTTGGATTGACAAGCAAGCAACAAAGCATAATCCTCCAAGCAATTAATAAGAACACCAATGGTATCAAATAAAGATAACCAAACATCCAAGCAAGCAGTTTTCAATGTCCTTTAGATGTATCAGATGAAATATCCCTTGAAACATACTCAAAGACAAAGCCTCAAATGATATTAATAAGATCAAAATAGCAATTCATACAAAGATAAGAATGAGTATAACAGATAAATCAAAGGAGTCTTTCTAGCTTGTATCAGATGAATAGCATTGGCCAAAAAATGGTCTCAAAATAATGACATTGTCTAGGTTCTTCCATAACTCAGGGATGTTGCATACTCTAAGTTCATAAGGTCAACTCAAAACACAGACAGAGGTCCAACAGTCCACCAATATATATTTTTTAGGGTTTTTGTTTTTTATTAAGTGTTTTAAGGTCCTAACCATAAACAAAACAAAATCACAAGCACAAATATAATACAAGCACAAAATATGGCTCAAGTGAGCAAAAAATGAAAATGACTGAAACATAAACGAATTGCATGAATGTAAATGACAATGAATGATAAAGTGCTAGAATTTAAATTGCATTAAGGTAAATGACAATAAAATAAAGTTAATTAAAGAGATGTTAGTGGAAGAATAAAATTGTTTAAGTCACTTTTTGGAGAACACTCAACCATCCACTCACATGCATGAAGATATGAACCTAGATATCATTCATGAGAAGGGCTCCAACTTGGATAAATCAACAAGTATGCCACTACCTCTCATAAATGGAAAAGAGGTCAAATTTTCATACAATACCATGAGGAATGAGAGACTTACAATCTCACATACAAAAATGCTATGGCTTTTTGGAGAAATTTAGCACTATGTAAGCAATCATAATTGGACTTATGTAGAAGTCACAATTATCTGAGGTTGAACAATAATAATATTGGTGTTAATGCATGCTAGAGACAAGATATCAAGACCAAGCTCCTAAAGCATACCACACACAAAAATAAGAGGGGATACACCTATTTCAATCAAGCTCATGTTGATTCATCTGACACAAGGTCATTAATGAATCAACTAGCATTTTGATATATGAGAAATCATTGGCCAATGAGAGATTGGGGAAGAAATGAGATGAAGTGAAAAGGAAACCCAAATTTTTCAAGGGATGAACCTCACTTTATCAATACCATCAATTCATTTTGAGGGATGAAGTTCAAATTTCATCAACCCCCTAAATCCAATGGTATTGATCAAATTAAAGTCCAATTAAACCAAGAATCAAGGCCAAATAGAAGTTGATTCAACACAAATTCAAAACAAAAGTTCAACAAAATATTAAAGCAATTTAAATAAATTTTTTAAATGAAGAAAAAACATTTTAAAAGGTCAAAAACCTCAAATCCCTTCAAATCACCAAAGAAATGGTCAAGGGATTTATCATAGGTCAAACAAGGTCAAAGGACCATTGACTAATTGTTTTGGCATTTTTTGAAAGTCAGAAGTATTTAAAATCAATTAAAAACAAGTAAAAAGTCACAAAATTCACTAAAAATATCAAACTCAATCCAAAAATTAATTTTAATTCAGAAATGGGAAGAGGAAATTAATTGTGAAATTTTGGTGAAAGTCCCATATTTTTTTGGATTAAAATTGAAATTATAGTGAATTAAATGAAAAAGTGATATTTAAAAAAATAATTTTGAAAATTAAAACAATTCAGAAAAACAAGCGCCATCAGATCTCCCTCATTAATTGAGGTGGCAGATCTGATGGTCGAGCGTATCACATCCACCATGCACCTGAGTCAATATGTGCGTACACTTGGTATTCACATCCAAGGGACCAGATTATAATGTGGCAAAGGGATCAAATGGTCTAGACATTGCTAGCACACCAATGAAGCCCTAGCTCCGGTCATCTTCTCTGGCCATCTCATCGGACTGGTCAGGATTAAAGTGTCACCAAAATAAATGGATCATACACTATTTTGAAGAGAAAATCACGAGGATTCCAAATATGACCTCCAATTTTTCCAACTCTCACTCTATAATGAGAAATGTAGAGTTGAAAATTGAGGTTCCAAAACTTAGTTGCTTCGATTCAACCTCAAAGCAACTCAATATCAATGCCTACATTGGTAGGACTTCATCCAACCATAAATCAAGCAAAAATCTTAAGAAATGAAAGAGAATCGAAGAGTTGGAATTCTGGAAAATTCACCTTCAGGTTGCAGTGATGAGGCTCGATCTTGATGCAATTCCACTTTGCCTTGCCTCCTCTTGCTTACAGGAGATGATTAGAATCAAAATGGATGTGAATCCTTGGAGTTCTAGTTAACAAATAGAAGTTGAACTAGATGCTCGATTTCAATGAAATCCTCAAGGTATTCTTTCAATGGTGGCTATGGGATTGTTGGACAGAGCTTGGGCAAAGGTCCTCCTTCAATCTGAGTCAATGGAGTTCAATTTATAGGCAATGTAATGTGATTTCTACACCTTTCAAATTTTATCCAAAAATAGTAATTGACGTGCATGGGTGCATGGGCATGTGTTCAAGCCCAAATGATCATGTAATCAACTCCAAATTCATGCACAAAAGATGTTGAGATCATAACATGAAGCCATGCAAAGATGTGTAACATTTGAGTTCAAAAGTTTCCAAATTGGGCCATGCAAAGAAACCATGCGCAAGTCCCTCAATTTTGATCTAAATGGGATGATCTTAAGCTCTTTGGAAACCTAACACGAAGAGGAATAACTTTTATGTTGGGACTCTTTCCATTTAAAGCTTGGAACATGATTAATTATGGCCTTGAAGTTGGAGGAATCAAACATACTTGAAAAATTTCTAAGTCAAAAGTCAAATGACCCCTTTTTCCACCTTGAATAACTTTTGCTATGAGGTTAAAATGACTTTGGTTCCTTCTTATATGTTGTATCTATTTCAAACATATTCAATTTGGTCACAAATTTGACACCATTTGGAGCTAGCATGATGGAGTTATGGATTTTAGAAGTTTAGAAAAATTGTTTGTTCAATGATAAGGACCCAAATGGACCTATAATGTTTCCTCATGGAACATGCCCTTGCAGGTGGAATTTGATATTTCTCAAAGAACCAAATTTGAATAATACACCTTTAATTTGATCATTAAACTTGTATCATCTTCATATCATAAGAATTGATGAAGTTATGGTTCTTGGAAGTTGACCTTCTATATAGGGCACAGACAAAATGACCTATAATCTTTCACCATAAAAAATGAATTTCCAAGAAAAATTAGTTCTTGATGACAATGTGAAAGTTTCTTGGAATGTCAGAGTAATGTTTCTCTTGTAATCATTTTTATATGAAAAAAATTGTAGGCGATAGGGTCTAGGGAACCCTAGATTTGGCTAGTTGACTTTTCTGGTCAACCTCCTTGAACCAACTTGCAAGCTTAAAGTTCTTTTGCTCTTAGAGACTCATGGAGGATCATATATGCTTATTATTAATTAAAATGAAGCATCCCTTGATATATTTTACCAAATGTTGAAGAAACTTGCTGAGCAAGGCACACAAGATACCTAGATGAATTAGGGCTTCCTTGACAAACAAGCTTCAAACTCTTGATGAATTCTTGATCAAAATAACAAATAAAGAACATGGGGATCCATATATGATGCTTTGAAACAATGTGGACCTTTTCTAACTTGATCCCTTGTGTTGAGGGTCTCAAACCCTAGTTGTGAGATTGATGAGGCACAAGTGGACATAGACATTACCTACAAAAGAAACAAAGCTACACTAGACATATTTTTGATATTTTGGTTAGTAAATAGAGAAAGTAAAGTATGATACAATGAAAAAATTCTTGGTGATCTCTCTTAATGCAAACCCAATGAATGATAGGTGAAGAGGATACCAAGGTATGATCCCAATGCTAATGCCAAGTTTATGAGATGGCATGAGGGGTCTTAGGGGTCAAAATTGGGGTCTTAAATTTACCATGAACTACGAGGTTTTGATCCTCCATTTCACTTTGTTGGTACGTAGGAAAGAGACTTAGGAAGTCTTGGCAAACACATAATTATAAAAAAACATTTCTTTTCTCATCTTCGCAATCTTTTGTAAACAACACCATTTTTTAAAGCCAAAATGTACAAATTTTCAAAGAGGTTCCCTATAGAGTACTATAGATGTTTAGGGTGATAATAACCTTCATTTGCATAACCAACCCCCAGACCCTTATCTCTATTTTTATTAGATTTGTTTTAAAACTTCTCTGGGTTTTGTTCGTTCTTTTTCCCTTTCCTTTGGAAATAATAAAAGCGCGGTGGTGACTCTTGCTTTATGAGTTAAGTTAATCAATAACTTAATCTCAAAACTTTTACCCGCTACAATAACCATAATGCATTATTTATATTTTAATCACTACTTTTTAGGATTAACTTTCCAATTAGATTCTGACCAATAACATGCCATGTCCCTTTAGATTCTAAGTTATCTTAGAATTAGAAGCTTGATATCATTTTGATTCCTTCATGTTTTAGGCTTAGAAGTCCTTGTGCCTGATTTTTCAACTGATTTCATCCTGATTGATTGAGTTGATCACAATTGTTGTGATCAACTAAATCCTTTGACATGTTCCTGTTCCCCGTTTCTATGCAAGTGATCAAAATTCTCTTGATCACTTGAGGAGACTAGTCCTCTGTGTTGGAGATGCATTGGATCTTTCAATACAAACCACTCAAGACTTCATACCCAAGCAAATACAAGTCAGACAAAACATTGTAAAGAGATTGGAAACTAGATTACTGTTCAAGCACAATAAAGGTTCTTCTTCAACACTTGTCAATTCTGATGTGAATTGTGTGCCACGAGCCTTAAGCAACAAATAATGATGAGAGGGATCATTCCTATCCTTGTCTAGAATTAGTTACCCAAAGTATTTGCCTTAGTTCCTAGGCTTTAGTGCAATTCAATTCCAATAACTGACAAGTCTTCTTCCACACAGATGTCACAAGTAGAATGTATATCAAGACCTTGGCCTTTGGGACTTCTTCCTTTTTTTCCTGTTAAGACTAAAATCATTTTCGTAAATAAACTCAAAAACACTTAAAAATATGATTCAAATTGTGTGCCACAAGCCTTTAGCAACGAAGAATGATGAGAGGGACTATTCATATCCTTGTCTAGATTACCTTTGAGTACGGGGCGTTGGCCCTAAATATTCAAAGTATTTGCCTTTATTCATAGAATTTAGTGCAATTTAAATCAAGAAAATCAAATTCATTTTATGCCTTATGGCATTATTCAAACCTTTCATAAAAGGACATGTTAATTCCGTTCTACCACGAACGACGCTTAAGCCTCCCATGCACGAGTATAGAAGTAATGTTTAACTACTAGAATGCAATCCAAGTGCATCCAATCTACCACAAATAAACAAATGCTTAAGTCTCCCATGCGTAAACATAAAAGCAACTTTTAACTGCTAGAACACGAACGTTAACATCGTTGAATAAAAACAACCAACAAATCTGTATTTTCTACCATGTACTATGAAGCTCTGATTTCCTTATTACACTATGAGGATACGTAGGCACAAGGATTCGAATCCTTGGCGAGCAAACTAATTATTAAACCTTTTCCCCTTTAGCAAGTAACTTTTATATAGTAACACTCATCTGCATAAAGAACAACCAAAATGGTTCTCATTGAGTACAACAAATGTGAGGGGTGCTAATACCTTCCCCTTGCATAAAAAACTTCCTTACCCTTTTCTCTTCCCCTGGTTTTTATTGATATTTTCCCTTTCCTTTAGGAAAAAATAAAGTTCTATGGCGACTTTGTTGTATCTTCGAGCGTGCAATGCACTCAGGTATTTTTCGCGGCGCGACAGCTGGAAACCCTGTTGGGGAGTCCATATGCAAGTCAAGCCTAATTTTGATTGCTTTCTTTGTATGTTTAGGTGTTTATCTTTATCACATTACTTTCTCTATCTTTATGTTAATTATCGAATTCTTGATTGATTTAAATAGTCATATTCTGCATGCTCTAGATATATATGTTATACTCTTTGCTGGATTGGGACTATGTTACATGAGAGAAAAGATCTACACCTGAGTTTGAGTACAAACACAAGATAGTATTGTGGCTAGAGTTGTGTTGACCTTCTTGGAGTTAGTCCTTAATCAGGGTCGGAACGAGACATCACACCTAAAGTAGATCCTTTTGGGAGCATCGTTGTCTGACGAGACACTCGTCCCAGGAAATGTCACCTCAAAATGGGTCTGTGACTCTAGGGACATTTTTAGGGACCTCCTTCTTTGAAGACTAGTACCTACCCGTGAGAGGATAAGGTTTTTGTAAGAAACCAATGCCCTACATACTTTTGTTCTCGTGTAACATCATACCTTTGAACCAGCATCGAGCAATATATGCAGACTATCAAGAATATGTTGTGCTTTTAACCTACATTATTGTATATCATTATTACATCATTGTGTATATGCTGAACTTTTGAAGCTAAATTATTGCATCATTAAACCTCTGAATCTGTGATTTTGCATCTCATTTCAACACATCATCAAAAAACTGATTTAGCATATGCATTTCCCTGGGGGACAAAAATCCTTTTTGCATACCTTCATGCATCACCATGCATTCCATGAAACAAAACAAAGAGAAATCATTATCGCTTTGCCTTTTGACCAGAATCTTCTACCGCCAAACTGACTTCCAGACATCACTACAACACTCGCAACGACCAAAGGATGATAATGATTAACTAGAGCAAAACCAGGATGGAATGAGAGAAAATATGTTCATCATGAGGGCCCAGATGGGTAAACTTATAGAAACTATGCAAGCTATGACTAAGGGCTAAGAAGAATTATGATAGGCCAATATGAGGGTTGTTGCTGCAAATCCTTCTATGGCACTTTTGATGAATCCACCAGTGGGTACCAGTACACCAACTATGACTCAGCCACCTCCTCTGGGAGGTCCCTGAATTAGAACGCTAGTACTACATTCAACATCCCTGTCAATGGGGGAGCTCAAACTAAGATAGATGATCATCATGATGCTTTTTTCATTCCAAAAGTTGATTCAGTTTATGATGCCTTCAGACCATCAACTACTGAGATGGAGAATAAATTATGTGTCCTGGAGGAAAAAATGAAGGCCATTAAGGGTTTCAGTGCCTTTGGGTTGGATGTTGCCGACATATGTTTGGTTCCAGGTGTTAAACTTCTAGCAAAGTTTAAGGTCCCTGACTTTGAAAAGTATAAAAGAGTTAGTTTTCCCATATGGTTGCTGTAAGACCCCAATTTTGACCCTAAGATCCCTCATGCTATCTCATCATTTGCATTGGCTTTGGGATCACACCTTGGCATCCTCCTTACCCCTCATTCATTGGGTTTGCATTGGGAGAGATCACCAAGTACATTTGATTGTATCATACTTTGTTTTTCATTGTTTACTAACCAAAATACCAAAAATATGTCTATGTATATCTCTATTTCTTTTGTAGGTAGTGTGTGCATCCACCTATGCCTCATCAAGCTCATATATAGGGTTTGAGACCCTCAATGCAAAGAGATCAATTAAGAGATGGTTCACATTGGTTCTAGACGTCATATATGGATCCCCATGATCTTCACTTATCATTTTGATCAAGAAATCATTAAGAGTTTGAAGCTTGTTTGCCTTGGAAGCCCTAATTCATCTGGGTATCTTGTGTGACTTCCTCATCAAGTTTCTTCATCACTTGATCAAATATATCAAATGATACTTAATATTACATAATATTATACACATATGATCCTCCATGAGTCCCAAAGATCAATAAAACTTCAAGTTTCCAAGATGGTTCAAGGTGGTTGACTAGAGAAAGTCAACTGGTCAAAATTGGAGTTCCCTAGACCCTATCTCCTACAATTGTTGTCATATGAAAATGATTCCAATAGAAAAGCTACCCTTTATGACATTCCAAACAACTTTCATGTTGAAATCAAGAGATATTTTTGCTTGGCAAGTCATTTTTTATGGTGAAAGATTATAGGTCATTTTGTCCGTGCCATAGTTAGGAGGTCAACTTCCAAGGACCATAACTTGCTCAGTTTTCAGGAGATGAAGGCCATCCAAGTTTCATGATCAATTTCAAGATGTACTATCCAACTTTTATTCTTTGAGAAATGTCAAATTCAACTTGTAAGGGTATGTCCCAAGAGGTCATGAATTTACCGCTATAGAAATTAAGTGACGACTCTGCTGGGGAGTAGTCCTCAGTGGGTTTAGCCTAATTTTTATGTGTATATATTTGTATATTTGATGTTTGTATATGTTGTTTGTATGATATAATCAGTCTGTTGTGCTTGGTGATCTCTGTGCGGTGAGATGAGTTCTAACCCGAACTTGAGTGCAATTAAGATAGGAGGATGGTATAGTCATGTTCAACTTGTGTGGAGTAGTCCTTAACAAGTTGGCTTGAGACCCATCTACTCAGTGGATAACTCTTTGGAGTTACTGATGTCACACAAGTTATTTGTGGATAGGCATTAATTTCTCTGATTTGGGGATCCGAGAAGTTGAGGACCGTAGAACATTTAACCCAACTTGGCCTATTTAGGACGTAATGCGGAGACTGTTCAAGTGTAGACTAGATAATAGTTATTATACAATACTACACTCAGACGAGTTTCTCTTGGGAATATTATGGGTTGATGAGTCAGTCATCCTAACCTATAATATCCGATAGATGGGATTAAGACTCTAGGCATTTTTTTAGAATATTATCTACAGGTTTTATCCTTAGTACAATCCTTTGGGATGGTTCTTAACCTGACTTCATGCTCGTGAATTGCAATAAACCCTTTGATTCTCGGTTGATCTGATCAAGTCTCATCAATATCAATGGAACTTGGGTGTTGATAAGGTGAAAACCATAATCCACCAAAATGGATGATTGATCTTGATGATGACTTTATCCATCCCTTGACCTTTGTTTGTGATTTCCTTGTGTGTGATCCCTTGTTTGTGATTGTTGCATTCATGTATACATGCACATCATAACATTCATCACGGAAAAATAGTTTCAAGAAAAACTAAGGTCTTATTTGTAAATATTTTCAGACTATGGATTCTAGAGGAAGGAACACTAAGAAGTACAATTTCAGATTTCCTGATTTGAAAGAGCTAAGGAAGTTGTCATCCTTTGTACTAGATCCCTTGGACTTCAAGAAACGTCATGGGAAGCTTTTGTCGGTATTATCTACTGATGTGGTTGAAGGACTTCTGAGTGTTTTGGTTCAGTTTTATGATCCTCTCTATCGGTGCTTCACTTTTCCTGATTATCAGGTTGTGCCTACGATAGAGGAGTATGCCCATCTCTTGGGTATATCCGTATCTGGCAAGGTACCTTTTAGTGGATTAGAGGATATTCCTAGATATCATGTCATAAATGAAGCTCTTCATTTAAAGAAGTCTGAATTGATGCTCCTTTGGTGAAGAAAGGAGATATTATTGGGTTGAATTTTGAGTTCCTCATTGGAAAAGCTACTGTATTTTCTCAAGTCGGTATCATGAATGCTTTTGAAGCTATTTTTGTTTTGCTCATCTATGGATTAGATTTGTTCCCTAACATTGATGGTCTTATTGATGTTAACGCCATTAGAATTTTCTTAATTAGGAATCATGTTCCTACTCTGTTGGGTGACATGTATTTATCTTTTCATTTCAGGAATTCTAAAGGTGGTGGGACTATTATGTGATGTGTTCCTCTTCTGTACAAGTGGTTTATTTCACACTTGCCTCAGACGCCTGTTTTTTTGGAGAACAAGCAATGTCTACGGTGGTCCTAGAGACTTATGTCTCTCACTAATGATGATATTATTTGGTATGATTCTGCATTGGGTAGCTTGGATATCATTGATCGTTGTGGCGAGTTCTCTAATGTGCCTCTCATTGGTACGCAAGAAGGAATCAACTACAACCCAGCTTTGACTCGTCGTCAACTTGGGTTCCCCTTGAGAGATAAACCTAATAACGTCCAATTAGAAGGCTTATTTTATCAAGAGGGTAAAGATCCCCAACATTTGAAGAAAAGGATGATGCATGCTTGGCATAATGTGCATAGGAAAGAAAGATCCGAGCTTGGTCCATGCAACTGTGTAGCTTTAGAAGCTTACACCATTTGGGTGAAGAAAAGAGCTTTGGAGCTCAAAATGTCGTACGCTTGTGAAAGACCTACGTTTGTGGTTGTGGTTGAGCCATCAACTCTCCCTAACCAAGATGTAGAGGAGTTGGAAGACGCACTTTCCAAGATGAAGTAAGAGAGAGATATGTGGGAAGAGCGGTTCCATGCTTTGAGCCGAGAGCATGAAGAGTTGCATCTTGAGTCTAAGGACAAGGATGTACTTATTGAGATTCTTGAAGACCGTGCAATGAAGAGACAGAGAGAGCCAAATGGTTTATCTTCCTCTAGCATGCCTTAACCTTCTAGTGCTTGGAACAAGATTGTTGATCAACTTGTCCTCGAGAAGGCTCAGATGAAGATATCCTTTGAGTTCGAGATTCGACGCATCCGAAGGAAGTATGCGCCCATAGCCAGATCATCTGATGCAGTTGCTAGGGATCCTTAGGATGATAGTTTCCTTTTCTCTTGTATTTGTATTTTTGTTTTTGAAATTATACTCAGTGTAATCCTTCCAATTTTTATGAATAAAAAGAGATTTTATGGTCAAACAAATTGTTAATAGTTTTTGAAATTATATCTGTGTGTGTGTGTGTGTGTGTTGGTTCAGTTCTATGACCCTGTCTATTGATGCTTCACTTTTCCCGATTATCAGCTTATGCCTACGTTAGAGGAGTATGCCCATCTCTTGAGAATACCCGTTTCTGACAAGGTACCCTTTAGTGGATTGGAGGAGATTCACATATCTCATATTATAGTTGAAGCTCTTCATCTGAAGAAGTATGAGATTGAGGCTCATTGGGTGAAGAAAGGAGGAATGTTTGGGTTGACTTCTGAGTTTCTCATTAGGGAAGCTACTGCTTTTGCTCAAGCCGGTAGTATGGATGCTTTTGAAGCTATCTTTGTGTTTCTCATCTATGGTTTAGCTTTCTTCACTAACATTGATGGTTTTGTTGATGTTAATGCCATTAGAATCTTCTTGATTGGGAATCATGTGCCTACTCTGTTGGGTGATATGTACTTCTCTTTGCATCTAAGGAATTCTAAAGGTGGTGAAACTATTTATTTAAATATATATATATATATATATATATATGTATATATATATATATATATATGTATATATATATATATATATATATATATATATATATATATATATATATATATATATATATATATATATATATATATATATATATATATATATATATATATATATATATATATATATATATATATATGTGTGTGTGTGTGTGTGTGTGTGTTGGTTCAGTTCTATGACCCTGTCTATTGATGCTTCACTTTTCCCGATTATCAGCTTATGCCTACGTTAGAGGAGTATGCCCATCTCTTGAGAATACCCGTTTCTGACAAGGTACCTTTTAGTGGATTGGAGGAGATTCCCATATCTCATATTATAGTTGAAGCTCTTCATCTGAAGAAGTATGAGATTGAGGCTCATTGGGTGAAGAAAGGAGGAATGTTTGGGTTGACTTTTGAGTTTCTCATTAGGGAAGCTACTGATTTTGCTCAAGCCGGTAGTATGGATGCTTTTTTTGAAGCTATCTTTGTGTTTCTCATCTATGGTTTAGCTTTGTTCCCTAACATTGATGGTTTTGTTGATGTTAATGCCATTAGAATCTTCTTGATTGGGAATCATATGCCTACTCTGTTGGGTGATATGTACTTCTCTTTGCATCTAAGGAATTCTAAAGGTGGTGAAACTGTTGTGTGTTGTGTTTCTATTCTGTACAAATGGTTTACTTCGCACTTGCCTCAAACGTCTGCTTTTGTAGAGAACAAACAATGTCTACGATGGTCTCAGAGACTCAAGTCTCTCACTAATGATGATATAGTTTGGTATGATTCTGCATTGAGTAGCTTGTATATTATTGATAGTTGTTAGGGGTGTTCGCGGTGCGGTTTGGGCGGTTTTGACGATAAAAATCATCCGAACCCCGTAAGAGAAAAAAGCACGCGGTTCGGTTTGGTTCGATTGGCTTTTAGAAATAAAACCAAACCAAACCAATGCGGTTTGGATTGGTTCGGTTGGTTCGGTTTTTTACAATATTTTTATTGAGCCATACATACACCTATAGAGAACAACATAACTTTGTATTTAGCCATTCATACGTTACTAAATAACATAAAAACTTATCATATTTAGACAAAAACTTCGCATTCAATATACACAAAATTAGTTTAGACAAAAATGGAATAAAAAACATATATATAATAGTAGAATAAAATAATATCAAATACATTATAATAAAACATAAAAAACATATGAGAGGAAAGATTAGGGAAGATGAAAAAAAGAACATAAGAGATGCAGGATTGAGAAGAAATGTGCGATAAAAATGTAATTGGAAGAGAAAATAGTAACATAAAAGATAAAAAAGAAAGAACATAAGAGAGGAAATATTATAGTAGAAAAGACGAAACGTACACGGTAAAGAAGATGAGAAGAATGTGTGATACTACTAGGAGGGATTTAAGAAGGTTGAAATTGAAACCCTAAGTGTGAGTAAGAGAAAATCATTTTTAATTGTAAGGTTAAGGCATACTAAGTTTGAGTTTTGGATTGGATGTGAGATAATTGAAGTTTGAGTTGTAACATAATGCGGTTTGGTTTGGTTTAGTTCGGTTTGAAATGCTAACACCTTCCCTCTGTGTAACCAACCCCCTTACCAGTAATCTCTGGCATTTTATTAGTTTTGATTTGAAAACTTCTTATCTTTGGGTTTTGTTCGTACTTTTCCCTTTTCCTTTGGAAACAATAAAAGCACGGTGGCGACTCTGGTTTTATTAACGTTAAGTTTATCCATAACTTAATGGTCATGAATTTACCGCTACAGGCAGTGAAGATCAAAGAGGAAGTGCAAAAACAAATTGGTGCTGGTTTTCTGGTTATCGCTGAATATCCGTAATGGGTGGCCAATATTGTGCCTGATCCGAAGAAGGATAGAAAAGTCCGCATGTGCGTCGGTTATAGAGATTTGAACAAAGCTAGTCTGAAAGATGATTTCCCTCTGTCACACATTGATATGTTGGTAGACAATACAGCTAAATTCAAAGTTTTTTCATTTATGGATGGATTTTCCGGATATAATCAGATCAAGATGACACCCGAAGATATGGAGAAGACCATATTCATTACGCCGCCCTGGGGAAGATTATGTTATAGAGTGATTCCTTTCGGTTTAAGGAATGCTGGTGCAACATACCAAAGAGATATGAACACTCTTTTTCATGATATGGTGCAACATCCCAATAAGTTTACTTTTAGTGTTCGTTCTGGTAAGTTGTTGGGCTTTGTTGTTAGTGAGAAAGGTATTGAAGTTGATCCTGCCAAGGTCAAAGCAATACAAGAGTGTAGCGGTGTATTCGTCACCATTGGAAATATTAACTAGATCCAAGGTAAATCATACAAAGATAGAGTCGCCACCAAACTTCTATTTACCCAAAGGAATGGCTAGAAAGCGAACAAAAGCCTAAGAAGTTTTATAGAGAAAACTAATAAAAAGGGTACAGAGATCTGGGTAAGGGGGTAATTATGTTGTGGGAAGGTGTTAGGCACCCACAACATCCTAGGTACTCCTAGGGAACCCTTTTCACAACTTGTTGTATCAGGTTATTGTTTATGAAAATATTTTTTTGTGCAAACATTAATTGAAGAGATGAGAGAAGAATGTACAAGTTAGTTATTTTTGTGTTTGAATGGATGAATCCATTGCCTACGTACCTTTACAGGATCAAAACCTCGTAGTTCGGCTAAAAGATTTCCAAAAAAGTGAGTGAATTGATTTTAAACAAAAGCCTTAAGGTCTTTCATTATTAAAGGGAGAAAACTCGACCTGAGCCAACAATCCACCATGTGAGAATAGCTTCGACATACTAGAGGGGTTAACCCTGTTATCAGTATGGAAGACTTACGATTCGATCACTAAGGATGCGGTGAGATTTACATCAACCATTAAGATAATTCAGATCTACGGCTAATGTATGAAAACTTGATTAAGAAGTGGACAAGGGCCACAAAAAGCAATTGAGTGGGTTGAATTAACTAATGAGAATTATTCACAAAATGAAGTCAAATTTTGCATTAGAGTTCATTTACAATGAGTATTAATGAAAAAGATTTTTGCAAAATCAGAGGCATATGGCCTACGTTTCTAGTTTGAAAAGAGAATTTGATGTTTGCACAATTTTGGTTTTTGGTTTAAGGATGAAAAAGGTTAAGGTTAAACACAAAAGGGTCATGGATAAGGGACAAGGCCACAAGCAGGAATTCCTTTCTAAAGATCATAGAAATGATCCAAGTAAGTTCCTTTGGAATTAAACAACATAAAGCAATAAGCAAATAAGCAAGCTAAAAGGAGCAATAAAACACGAAATGGAGGGCCAATCAGTGGTCTTACATCCAACTCCGAAAACAAATGGGAAACGGAGTGCCAATAAATGGTCTTACGTCCAACTCCACAAAGCAACATGGGAAACAGATAGCCAGTCAATGGTCTTACATCTGACTCCACAAGAGAAAACAGAATAGGAAATGGAGTACCAATAAATGGTCTTACCTCTAACTCCACAAAAGAAACAAAATAGGAAATGGAGTGCCAACAAATGGTCTTATATCCAGCTCCCCAAAAGGAACAGGAAACAGATAGCCAATCAATGGTCTTACATCTGACTCCACAAAACAAAACAGATAGGAAACAGATAGCCAATCAATGGTCTTACCTCTAACTCCACAAAAGAAACAAAATAGGAAATAGATAGCCAATCAATGGTCTTATATCCAGCTCCCCAAAAGGAACAGGAAACAGATAGACAATCAATGGTCTTACATCTGACTCCACAAAACAAAACAGATAGGAAACAGATAGCCAATCAATGGTCTTACATCTAGCTCCACAAAACACAACAGGAAAGGAAATGGAGTGCCAATAAATGGTCTTACATCCAGCTCCCCAAAAGGAACAGGAAACAGATAGCCAATCAATGATCTTACATCTGACTCCTCAAACAAAGCAAATAACAAATGCAAAAGCAATATGCAAAACAATATGCAAAAGCAAACACAAGCAATCACATCAATCAATTAGCACACTCTATACACAATCAAGAGGCTCAAACAAAGTTGGGCTTTAGTCAAGGGGTCATATCAACCTCGACAAACAAGCCGGGCTTTAGTCAAGGGGTCATATCAACCTCGACAAACAAGCCAAATGTATGGGTAATGAAGCTCTTAACCACTGACATTGACCGTCAGGGTGAGCAGATGAAAGGTAATGAGGGTTAGACCTCATAGCTCTTAACCCGGGCCTGGGTGAGCTTGAATCAAAGAAGGTGTGGGGATCCAGAATGAGGGATCCTATTCCACATGACTGACTCTATACAAGATCTTGGGGTGTTTATTCAAAAGCCTCAGCACGTAGTGTGAGCATAATGAAAGACTCAACTGAATAGCAGGGGATTGATTGCAAATCCCTTCTATTTGCCAATTGCCTCTTCACTCAGGAGGAATTAAGTCACATGCCTCGACAATGAGGTCTTTAGCACAAAATTAAACAATCAAAGACATTTCCTCTTAAGGAGGACTTCAGCCAAATGCCTGCCAAACAGAAACGACAGGGCTTCCAGACTACATGGAGTTAGAGAGATTACCTAAGTGGTTTATGGCAAAGGCAATTACAAAGCACACAATTGGTCATCAAGAATGAAAATTCCATATTAAAACAGAAATGAATCAAACAATCATGAAAATGTTTATGTGCACACAACATGTTAAACACAATCATCATGCCAAAAATTGGAATCAGAAAAGCTCAATTGACATGTATAAGAAAATGAACAAGATCAACATCAAATTGTGTGACACACATTGTCACACCATACATTCATGTGTCCAAAACAGAGAAGGAATGTGCTAAAAATGCCAAATAAAATCTCATAAATCATGTATCATGTTAGGAAACAACATATTTAATTTCATGGCAATTGGACAATTATTGAGCATTTCACAAAAGAATGAATGAAGCATGGTACATTTGCATACATGTTCAAATAAGCAAACACATTTTAAATTCCAGAAATGATAAAATCATGAAATCACAACCACAAAATAATAGACATCAAGATGAACATGTAGCAAAAAATTTGGATTGATTTGGATTAGTTTTCTAATTGTTATGATATATCAAAGTTGGATGAAAATATTATAAAATGATGAATCATACATGGGAAAAAATGGAGGGAAAGAAGAAATGGTTTGGTTAATTTGAAAAATGCTGGAGAGGAGAATCGAACCATGTAGCAAATTGGAAATGCGCTGGAAACAAAATAAATCCACAAAGTGGCACAGCCAGGAATCGAAGGGAGATGCGTTTTATACAAAATGATGCGCTTCACTAATGAAGTGGCGCCTAGTCACAGTCAAGGTACGCGTGGGATCAGTCAAAGGAACTACAGCCTATCATTTCGCCATGCAAGAGCCACGCCAGTGCTGACAGGGTAAAACCCTAGCGCTTTTGCAGATGGCGGCTGGAACGGTGGTTTCCACCGTCTTCTTCGTGGAGACGGCGGAGCTACAGTAACATGCATCAATTTTTTTTCCAGAAACGTGCAAACAATACATCAATCAAAAGCTTATTCCATGTACAACACGAATCCAACATTATTTTAGCCTAATTCTTCCTAACAAGGGCGAATCGAAGAGAAACATTTTTGCATTCAAAACTTCTACTCAGCATAACTCAATCAATACTCAACCATTTCAAATTCTAAAAGCATCAGGATAATCAGCATGAAAGGATCTACAATAACATGTGCATAAAGTGAAGAAAGGTGATGATCCAATTTTAACCTCTTGAAGAGCAGAATGATGAAATCGCGTGCTACAGCTCTCTCCAGTTCCAGATTTCCTTCCTCAACCTTGCTATGAAGTCTGGTACACAATTTGATGCTTCAATTGGCTTGGATCTTGCTGAAACTCAAAACTCCATGTTCATGTGTTCATGCACGATTTGCTTGATTCTTCACCAAAACCTTCAATCCACAACTTGATCTGTACTCAATGATGATCAAAGAACACGAATATGCAATAAAATTCAGGTGTTATGTGAAGAATTTTCAAATTTGGATTGAGAGAAATTTTGGAGGGAATTTGGATCTAGATCTAGAATGTGTGAAAAAAACTCCAGAATTCTGTTATGATTTGATTTATATATGGTCTCCTAATCACTTCCAAATCAAAATTAGGCATGAGTTAATTAGGATTAGAGAAAATAAGGTGCATGACCAAAATTGGAAAATGTGAGGTGCATGGCAAATTTTGGACGTGAACAGTAGCATGTGGAGGTGTAATTTCACTTAAAATCCTCTCATGAACACAATGGCAATGGTATTAATCGTGTATGATGCACCAAATTTGAATTTGGCATTTTCCCTCCAAAATACTTATGCATGGCCAAATGATCATATGATTAAATTTCATGCAATGCAATGTTGGATTTGGAAAATATATGTCATGAGAAGCATTATGCAAAAAGAGTGACTCATTTTGGAGTTTTGGATCAAAAGTTATGGCTTGTTGAAGTTCCATGCACCCTTGGCAATCATTTGATCATATCTTCTCAACCATTCATTAGATGCTCATGATCTTGGAATTTTTGGAAATGGGAGAGAAAGATATTCAACTTTCATGTTGGACAAAAAATTCATTTGAAGCTTCTTTGATGTTGGAAAGTCAAGTTGAATTTGGTCCAAAAACTTGCCATTTTTGGAAACTTGAAATTACAGGTCACTTTCCATTTTTGGAAACTTTTGCACTGGCTTCAAATTCTTCAAGGTAGAGGTTTGACATGATGAATAAGCCTTGTTTGAACATGAATGGGATGAAGAAATTCAATTCCCACACTCAAAGCCTTCAGTTGACTTTCAGTTGACTTGCATTGGTCCTTAGATGACCTGAAATTGCCTGATGAACTTGGGCCTTAACCACTTGGGGAATTTGCTCCAAAATGAACCTCTAGCTCATATAAGCTCAAGATAATGATATGTGGTCCTCATACCAAGAAAATGCCATTTGCTCTTGTACCAAGGAAAACCTTGAATTGCCTTGACTTGTGGCTGCTTAGACTGCAAAACAAAGGTTAATGACATATTTTTGATGCTTTTGGTTAGTGATTAAACAAGAAAAGCAATGATATACAATGCAAGCAATGCTTGGTGATCCAAAACCACTCTCAAAGAGATCCCACCCACAGGGAAGGAAGGCAAGATGCTCAAAGATCCTTGAGACTATGCAATGCTATGATGTGATGCCATGAGGATCTTAGGGACAAAATTGGGGTCTTACAGATGCCCCTATTTGAGGTCATTCTAGCCGGAGAAATGAAGGTTAAAATCTTCGTCTCGACGCGGTAGAATGGGCTTAAATAACAACAATGAGACAAATTTTGGTCCCTGAGAGACCTCATGATGCAAATGTATGTATGCAAATTAAACAAACTCTGTGGGAATATGGGTCCACAAAAAAGAAAAGAAAATCAGGAGAAATACAATCCATTGGAGTAATACACTCACTAGGAATACATAGACTCAAACGGGGACTCTCAAGGGGATAAGAAAGGAAAAGAATGCGTGAGCAGGACACGACTCGAAACTGGATACTATACTGGGGAATAAAAGACTGACACTGGGGAAAAAGAAGTTTCCAAAGGGAACAAATCCATTGGAAAGACTCAAGCTGACTCAAAAATGCGTGTATTGGGGAAAATGCCAACACAGCAAAACTATCCACGAAGGATACTTCGGATAAAAATTCGGACTCGGGCTGGGGAAAGAGCTAACAAGACAACTCTGCCTGGAAAATGCATATATTGGGGAGTTACGCCAATACAGCAAAAAGCGAATCACAACAACAACTCCGCTGGGGAAATCTAACAAAGACTCTCCAGGGGAAGCAAAAGGATGAGATGTTACCGGTTAATGAGTAACAAGCTCGGGAAGAAAGAATATCTAAGACCTGTGTACGGGTGAGAGATATCAATCGACCCAAATCATCTGAGGAAGACCTGAAAAAGGTATATTTCAACTCAGGAAAAATCTGACTCCACAGGGGACCAAGGTCATAATAGGGAGCAGAAAGGAAGGAACACTAAGGATACTGGGTTATAGGCATATAACAGGTGACCGACCAAGGCGTGAATTGGTGTGTGTTCCAAAACACTCATTGTAGCACCTCAAATTTGCACCTTCTTTTTGTACATTCATTTTCATGATTAGGTCATTAACATAACATAGTCCATTGCATAACATTGCATCGTCCTTTGACCAAGTGCAAGTCATCAGACAAGATTAGGTCAAGATGATCAGGAGAATCAGTCAATCAAGCAAGCAAGTGAATTTATCAAGGAGACAAAGCCCTAGGGTTGGTTCAACATGTTCACATGACCTAGGGATCATTTTGAAGTGGTTTGGCCAAAGATTGGATGTTCAGAAGTCATCAGTCAAGCTGGATTTCATCTGAAACCCTAGAAAGTCAACTGTGCCTGAATTCATGGATTTGAAGGTGGGAGATGGTTTGAAAGGCTTCATTCATGTCCATACAAGTCTCATTTGACATTTCAAAGATCAAGATTGAAGAATTTGAGGTCAGATGAAAAGTTTCCAAAAATAGTAAGTGACCTGTAATTTCAAACTATCAAAAATGGAAAGGTCTTCTCCTCAAATTTACATCATCATACAAGCTTCAAATGGAATTTTGTCCAACACGAAAGTTGAAGATCTTGCTCTCACCTTTCCAAAAAGTCCAAGAACATCCATTTCTCATGTGTGGTTGGCAAGTTATGATCAAATCATTTTCAAGAAAAGTTGAACTTCAAGGAGGCATAACTTTTGAACCATTTGGCCAATTTGAGTGATTCTTTTTTTGAGCAAGTCACATTTGACATGCACTATCATAATCCATCATCACATTTCATCAAAAATCATCACATAAAAAGTCCATTTTTCAAGTGAACCATTTAAATTTTGGTGGGAAAAAAGGTGATTTTCAAAAGTACATGCAATTTTCATGCCAAACCATTTCCAATCACTTCAAAACAGGTTTTGTGACTTGCTTCAACTGGTTTTTCACTGTTCCATTGGTCATTTGTGCATAAGGGCATTTTGGCATTTTTGCATAAAAGCTTCATTACACTAATCTCATTGCATTTAGCTTAATCTTGTTTAACCAAGTTGATTAACACATCATATATATTCTTAATTGTAACAGAAATCAGATTAACAATTCATTATCTCAGATCCAAACTAAAATTCATACATATTCTCTCAAATCCTTTCAAACTTTTCTTCAACTTTTTCCCTCGAATCTTGATTCCTCTTGCAGGTTCTCCATTCCAATCATCAATTCATGCACAATTGAAGTTCTGTTGAGGCAAGGAGTGAAGAAACCTTGAAGAAATCGCAGCTGTTGAAGTTGATGAGCATCCATGGCAATTTGAATTTGGAGCAAGATTGAGCACAACTGAGCCACGATTCTCCTTCCATTCATCAACATAAACATCAAAGTGCATCTATTTTTGCTTATCCAGGCCAAACAACCACGGATTCAACACTGTCATCAATTAGAGGTTGGAAATCGATTCTTATAATTCATGAAATCATGCTATGCTTCTTGTAGATCTTCTATTGTAGAACATGCTGCACTTTGTAGAATCGAATTTCGTTGAGTATTGATTGAGATATCGTGATTTGAAGTTTGATGTTCCAATCTTTTTTCGCTCGATCTGGATTTATTAGTATGAGTTGAGCTTAATTGGTTACGGATTGTTGTTGTGCATGATGAGACGAGACTATTGATATGTTTAATTGTGATTTTGGTGAAAATTGTTCATGAGCTGGAAATTTGAGCAAGAACGCGTATGAATGTTTGAATCTCGTGTCCAGAACTTCATTTGATCTGTTTGCCTTCATTTTGCACGCGTTCCGTTGTTTTTCAGCCATGTGACCAATCACGTTTCGCCATGCAATAAAATGAAACGCAGCGTTTCATCCTTGCTGCACCATAATTACGCAATTGCCATTATGTCCAAATAATTCCATTTAATTCATTTTGATTTTCAATTTTTATTTCATTTTGTATGTCAATCTTAGAAAAATCATAAGTCATTCAATATTTGTCCAAATAATGTGGGATTTTTTTTGAAATGTTCCTCATGATCTCTAGTTTTTTATGGTGATTTTTCCAGAATTTATGCACGTGTGGATTTCTGTTTTTCCTAGGGTTTGTTTATGTGTATCCAATTTGTACCTTCCATGCCATTTTGCTTGTGAAATAATGATGCTTAATTGGATGAGGCTGAATTTTTTTGTGCTTGTTCTAGACACCTTTAGGAGCATCTTGATATGTGGTTTGTGATTTTTGAGTTTCTGGATTGTGAGATATCATTTTTTGAATAGAGGTGTGACAATTTGTGTCACACCATTCATGTCCAATTTCATGATTTTTGTTACCATGCCATATGAACTTGAATTGAGATGGATTTTTGCATGAGGATACTTATGAATGTTGAGAATAAATGTGAATTTTTCTGGAATTTTTTGAGTTCATTTCCTATTTGTTTGAGATTTTCTCCCCTGTTTGACCAATTGTTGACTTCTTGTGAGACATGATTTTATTTGATTTGGGAAATTCTGGTGGTTAATTGGATGGACTTGAAATTTGGCATGTGTATTATAGACATCTTGAAGTTTGCCATGGCTTTGATTTCATTCATTTATCATGCTTGGTATCTGTTTTATGATTGCTTGAAGTGGATGCATGTTTTGATGCCTTGTATGAGCTTGTTTGAACTTGGCTTGACTTTATGAATTTAATTGATTTGCTTCCCTTGGTCGAAATAACTTGAAATTTGGTATGATTGTCATGTTATGAATGCTGTTTGACCATGAATTTTTTGGGGATTTATTGAAATGTTTGTTAGGGGATTTGAGTTGAATCTTTCTGTTTGGTTCTTTGAGGTTCTAAATTGCATGTTTTGCACTCTTTTCCTTATGAAATGATCTTAGTGAATGATATGAGCATGAAACCACTTGGATTTGTTTCTTAGTTGATTGATATTGATTTTGGATAAGTTTCATGTTCTGTTTTGACTTTTTTGTTCTCATTTTGACCCTAGTCTTATACTAGTGGTTTGTGCTCTCACATTTGAGCTTTGTTTCAGGTCAAAGGGCACAATTGTAGGGTTTGAGACTTAAGCTTGTGCCTTATGGCTTGCACCTTTGTGCATTGACTGTTGTTTGCTTGTGTATAGTTGTACAGTTAACTGTTGACCTTTGCTGTTTGATTTCTGTTTGAGTTGAGTACTGATTATCTTGGATTGTTTTCAGGTACTTTAGTTGCTTTAGTTCCCTTGTGAACTTTCTCTTGCTTTGCTTGATAGCTTGAGCATTGAGGTATAACATCCTAACTCCATGTAGTCTGGAAGACCTGGCCTGTTACTTGTGTAGCGGTGTATTCGTCGCTATATGATTTATCGATTAAACCATAAGCAAAGCATACAATGAATTTCGAGTCGCCACCGCACTTTTATTTATCCAAAGGACTGGCTAAAAAGCGAACAAAAGCCTAAGAAGTTTTACACGTAGAAAACTAATAAAAAGATCAGAGAGTCTGGGTAAGGGGTAAATTACGCAATGGGAAGGTGTTAGGCACCCACTACGTCCTAGGTACTCCTAGGGAGCCCTTTTCACACTTGTTGTATAAAAATTGTTATTTGTTATGACATAAGTATTGTGCAAACATGATTGGGATGATGAGAAAAAAATGTACAATTTTATTATTTTTGTGTTCGAACGGATGAACCCGCTGCCTACGTACCTTCCATCAAAGGTAAGGATCAAAACGCCGTAGTTCGGCTAAAAGATTTCCAAAAGTTGGTGGATTCAATTTTAAACAATAGCACTGAGGCTCTTCATTATCAATGGGAGAAAACTCGACCAAGACCAACATCCACCATGCGAGGATAGCTTCGACGTACTAGAGGGGTTAGCCCTGTTTTCAGTACGGAAGTCTTACTGTCGACTCACTAAAGATAAGGTGAGGTTTACATCAACCACAATGATAATTGAAACCTATGGCTAATGCATGAAAAGATTAACAATGGACAGAGCCAAAACAAGTGAATGGGTGAAGTTAATTGATTGTAATTATGAAAGTGGAGTCAAAGTATGATTAAGATTAATTCAGAGAAGTATTATGAAATGGAGTTTGAAAAAAGTCAAGGACTTGGGGTCCAGGTTTTTGAATTTGAAAACATGAAGAAGTTTACACAATATCTATGTCAAATTTGAAAGTAATGTGTGAAAAGGTTTAGGACATAATGAGGATGAATGGATGAAGATGGATTGTAAAACTTCTTAGAAGGTTCACTTCTTGAGATCATATAGAAGATGATTCAAGTGTGTCCTTTGGAAAGGGCAATGGGTAATAACAAAAAAAAGGAACAAATGATACCGGATGCCACTCAATGGTCTTACTCCAATCTCACAAACAAAAGCGGATACCGGATACCACTAGATGGATTTACACCAATCTCCTAAAACAGAACTGGATATCAGAGGCCACTCAATGGACTTATACTAATCTCCTAAAACAAAACGAAACTTGGATACCGGATGCCAATCTGTCTGGACTTATACCAATATCCAACATATGATCACAGGAAAGCAAATGCCAACTTGCAGGGACTTACAATTGCATCCTCACATAAACAAAAGCAAAACATGGATGTCAGATGCCAATCTATCTGGGCTTACTCTAACCTCCACAGTATGGTCCTAGGAATACAAATGCCAACTTGCAGGGACTTACAATTGTATCCTCACAATCAAACAAATGCATCAAGCAAAGATAAGATGAGTGGCCAAGGTGATGGTCTTATACTCACTTCCATATCATAGGAGCAATGGCCAATGGATGGTCTTACAATTGTCCTCAATGGGTAAACAACAATGATACGTCATAAAGACAAATGAGATGGTTATGCATTAATGAGCAATAAATGATGATGAGTGCACAAAGCATGCAAGCAAACATGTGTATAGGAGATAAGCAATCAATCAATGAAGTCATTCAGCACACACTATAACCACACAATGAGGCTCATACAAAGGGTTAGGCATTGAAGCCAACTGGAATAGGGTCACTGGTGCTCTTAACCTTGCCATTGAGAGGCTAAGGTGAAACAGATGAAAGGAGATGAGGGGTGTGCCTCATTGCTCTTATCCCTGGTCAGGGAGAGCATTGAATATCAGAAGGTGTGGGAGTTCAGAAAGTAGGAACTCTCTCCACAGATTGGACTCTATAGATCTTGGGTTTGGATCTCAATGCTACAACCATGTAATGGGAGCAAGGAGAAGACTCACTGAATAGTGGGAGATAGACTACTTATCTCTTATATCCACCAATTGCCTTACTTGAAGGACTTTTCCTGCTTGGGACAAATATAAACACACACAAGCATTGCCTCTTAAGGAGGACTTCAGACAGTTGCCTGGCCAAATAACAGGCCAGGTCTTCCAGACTACATGGAGAGAAGGGATTATACCTCAATGCAAATTGCTATAAAGCAAAGCAAAGCAAGTTCTTAAAGAACTAAGCAACTAAGGGTACCTGAAATAGTCAAACAGAATCAGTACACAGCTCACAGTCAAAGCAAAAGTAGGATAGAATTAACAGTCAAAGCAAATAGACACATGTGCAATGCACAAGGCACAAATCATTTGAGTCAAGCCACCTACAAAACAAAGAGGTTAGCTCATGATAAACAATCAAGCTCAATCACATTATAATGATTTCTTTGAAGCACTTGTTGCTTAACCTGAAAACAATGAACTCAAACATAAGCAACAGGACCACTAGGACAAGCCTAGGGTCAAAATGGGATGAGAAAGTCAAAACAGCAAGGGATAGTCAACCAAAATCAAGTTTAAACAATCAAGAAGCAAACTCAATTGGTCCCACATCCGTATCATTCATCATCATGATTTCATAAGCAAAAGAAGTTAAAGCATGGCAAATGAAAGCTCATAGAAGTCAACAGCAAGACTTAGCTCAAAACCAATCATAATCAATTCCAAAAATCATCAAATAATTCATGGTCAATCACAATCCATAACATGACATGCCTATCAAATTTCAGCTCATTTGGATCATGGGAAGATAGTCAATGAAAATCAGAAAGTCAAAGCAAGTTTAGGCATGCTCAAAGAAGTCAAACAAACATGTATCAACTTCAAAAATTCATAACTCAGTGATAACAAATGATAAATGAATGGGATCAACTCCATGACAAAGCTTAAGATGTCTAGTATGCACATGTAAAATTTCATGATCATCCAATAAAGTATGAGAATTTCACAAAGGAAATGGCAACATGTATCACACAAGTCAACATTTTGGTCAAACAGGGGGTAAAATCTCAAACAATTAGGAAATGCCATAATTAATTCCAAGAAAATTCACAAGTGAACTAGACATACAAGAGTAGGTTCATGCAAAAATTTCACATCAATTGGAGGTCAGGAAGCATGTCAACAAAAATCATGAAATTGCATATCATTGGTGTGACACAAATTGTCACACCCTACTTCCAAAATTCATATCTCACAAACCACATATGATAAATTCAAAAACTCTACATCAAAACAAACATGAATGAGTGTAGATTAACCACAAAAAATTTCAGATCAAATGGATGCATCATCATCATTTCACAAAAGAATTGGCAAAGGGTACAAAATAAGCATACATGTTAAGAAACCTAATACCATTAAAAATCCAGCCATCCAAAAAATCAATTAAAATCATGATAAAATAGTAGACATTCATGTGAGCAAGATGCAAAAATTTTCAGGAATTTTGGAATTGAAATGAACGAATTATGAATTTTGGAAGTTGAGTAACAATTTGGAACAAATGAACAAAATGGACATGGTTTACTAGGTCAACAAGGTTGACCGAGTGGCATTCTGGTAATAACACCCTCATTAATCAAAACGGTGCGTACAGGGCATGGGAAATGAAATGTTCTCATTGGTTGTCACCAATGGAACAGTAATAGGGCAAGCAAATGTTCAAAACAGAAACACGATTCAAAGGAAAATTCTGGGTTTCCTTAGGGTTTGTGCACAGTGCTTCATCTTCATGCAACCAACAACATTAAAACGAAATCCAACTAGAAATGCACAAACAGCATGGTAATGAAACATTAACATTCATGCACCATCAAACAGCAACAACCAAACACGATTTCAGAATTCTGGGTAAAACATTTCAGGGTTTTAGTAACAGTGCTTAGGGTTTTTGAAAGCAACAGTGTTCATCATCATCAACAGCAATCGAGCAAAACAAACATGCCCAGAAATGGAAGTTAAACATGGCATTCGAACAAGTAGACCAAGCACATGTATAATCCAAACATGGTTTTCATGAAATCATCAACATCAAAGCAAATCGACTAAAAACATATTTGAGCATACAAATGAAAATTCAGATTTCTCATGCATGACACAACCATTTCATGTGATACAAGTTGCAATGGACTCAGCAATGAATAATCTACCATAAACATAGCATGGATTAGAGAAAGAAGGTGGTCGAAACCTTACTTGTTTTTGAAGAAATGGAGGAAGCAGTTGTTATTTTGATGATGTTGGCTCGAACAGGTGCTCCTGATGGTTGATGTTGATGTATACTTGAAGTAATCTAGCTCAGCAAGGTCTGGAAATGTCCAAATCGATTTTCACCATTGAAGGGTTCTTTGAAAAACAGAACATGAGATGAAGTTCCAGCTGTGGTTTGATGCTTGAAGAAGCTTCCCAATGTTGACCAGGTGATGAAGAAACCAATGGATGCTCGGGCTCTCTTAAGTTTTAGCAGAAAAATGCAAGGATGTGAAAATGCAAATTGAGAGAGAATGAGAGTTTTCTGATGTATTATGGCTGCTGCTAGGTTTAGAATGACAGAAAATGTCCCTTATATTTGCTGTTTAACATTGTTAATGAAGGTGCTAAGCTTGGTTAACTCAAATGAAGTGAATTTGCATTTTGCTAATTTTTGACATATGCACATGGAGGTGTATGGTTCTGGCCGAGTTTGGGCCTTGAACATGTTTCAAATACCATTCCAAACAAATCCCAAATGGCCAAATTGTTTAAAAATCCCTCATTTAAAAAGTCAACTTTTTGCACCACTTGAAATTAATGAAGTCAAGTCCAAAAATGGCATTTTGCATGGTAAGGTTTTGGTACATGATGAATGCATTTTTGGAAAGAGGGGAACAAATGGAGCTTGTAGGAAAAAACCCCACTAAAATTGGCCTTGTGGTTCATGACATATGGCCTTTTGAAGTTCAAAAATTTGTGAAAATGAATTGATCATATCTCGCCAACCATACATGGTATTTGAGAGTTCTTGGACTTTTTGGAAATGGGAGAACAAGATCTTCAACTTTCATGTTGGGCAAAAATTCATCTGAAGCTTGTATCATGATGTAAGTTTAAGATCAAGAGGTTTCCATTTTTGGCAAATTTGAATTACAGGTCAACTTTCTATTTCTGGAAATTTCTTGTCTGACTTTATTTTCTTCACTGTGGATGCTTGACATGATATATGAAGCTTGTATAGGCATGAATGAGACCTCTCAGACCAAATCCCATCACCAAATCACTGATTAAATGGACAGTTGACCAAGTTTGACTTTCTAGGGTTTTGCATGACTGAACCATGTTCTGATGAATTCCAAACCCTAATTCCTTGAGATCTTGATTCCAAATGATGTCACAACATATATGAACTCTTGATTATTGATCATGGTGCCCAAATTCTGCAAGAATGGCCACCATCCACTGTAATGACTGATTTTGACTGATTTTGACCTAATTGGCTGATGATTGCTTCAGCTGCAAGCAACAAGGTTAGCTGACAATATTTTTGTACTTTTTGGTTAGTAAACATATGAAAAGCAAAGATATACAAATGCAAAACATGCTTGGTGATCAAGAAACAACTCACAAAGCAACCTACCCACTAGGAGGGAAGCTAGGGCATGCAATGATCCTTGAGGCCATGATATGAGATGATATGGGCCATGAGGGATCTTAGGGCCCAAAATTAGGGTCTTACAGATGCCCCTATTTAAGGTCATTCTAGCCGGAGAAGTGAAGTTTAGAAATCTTCATCTCGACGCGGTAGAATGGGCTTAAATAACAGTAATGAGACGAATTTTGGTCCCTAAGAGACCTCATGATGCAAATGTATGCATGTAAAAGAACAAAGCTCTGTGGGGGATATATGATTCACACAGAAGAAAAGACGATCCATCGGAGTAATACACTCACCAGGAACAGAGACTCTAAAAAGACTCTTGTTGGGGATAATAAAAGAAAAAATGCGTGAGCAGGGCACGACTTCAAGTTGGGAAAAACAAAACTGACACAGCGTGAACAAGACACGACTCTGATTAGAAGATAAAAGAAATCAGATTGGAGACCTCACTGAGGAGTGAAGGGATCACACCAGGGAAAAGAATTCCAAAGGAAAATAAATCCATTGGAGAGACACAAGCTGACTCCTGGGGAGAAGCAACAGGAAAACTTCACTGAGGAAGCACCAAAGAAATGAGATGTTACCGGTTAGATGGTAACAAAAATCAGGAAGGAACACCAAGGATACCGGGTTGTAGGTATGTAACAGGTGACCGACCAAAGACGTGAATTGGTGTGTGTTCCAAAACACTCATCATCCTGAAGAAAGCTAGAACAACAGACTTGTTTATAGGATGGATATTTGATTCTGTAAAGAATGCAAATCTTACTCAGTTGGGGAAACAAACAAAGTGTTCGACAAAAGAGTGCATGAGATATATTATCTATAGCCGTCAAAACGTAGATAATGTACTCGCATGGAAAATTATCCTGAACCGGGTTGTAGGTTGTTTATAGGATAAAATCCGAAGACGTGAATTGGTTTGTGTTCCAAGACACTCATCACCCTGAAGAAAGCTAGAACAGCAGACTTGTTTATAGGTGGACATTCGATTCCACAAGGAATACGAATCTTACTCTGCGGAGAAAACAATCAAAAGATTGACCCAAGAGTGAACGAGATATAATATCCATTACCGTCAGAACGTGGATAGAATACTCACAAAGGAAGATTATCCTGAACCGGGTTGTAGGTTGTTTATAGGATAAAATCCGAAGACGTGAATTGGTTTGTGTTCCAAAATACTCACCACCCTGAAGAAAGCTAGAATAGCAGACTTGTTTATAGGATGGACATTCGATTCCACAAGGAATGCGAATCTTACTCTGTGGAGAAAACAATCAGAAGATTGACCCAAGAGTGAACGAGATATAATATCCATTACCGTCAGAACGTGGATAGAATACTCACAAAGGAAGATTATCCTGAACCGGGTTGTAGGTTGTTTATAGGATAAAATCCGAAGACGTGAATTGGTTTGTGTTCCAAAACACTCACCACCCTGAAGAAAGCTAGAACAGCAGACTTGTTTATAGGATGGACATTCGATTCCACAAGGAATGCGAATCTTACTCTGTGGAGAAAACAATCAGAAGATTGACCCAAGAGTGAACGAGATATAATATCCATTACCGTCAGAACGTGGATAGAATACTCACAAAGGAAGATTATCCTGAACCGGGTTGTAGGTTGTTTATAGGATAAAATCCGAAGACGTGAATTGGTTTGTGTTCCAAGACACTCATCACCCTGAAGAAAGCTAGAACAGCAGACTTGTTTATAGGTGGACATTCGATTCCACAAGGAATACGAATCTTACTCTGCGGAGAAAACAATCAAAAGATTGACCCAAGAGTGAACGAGATATAATATCCATTACCGTCAGAACGTGGATAGAATACTCACAAAGGAAGATTATCCTGAACCGGGTTGTAGGTTGTTTATAGGATAAAATCCGAAGACGTGAATTGGTTTGTGTTCCAAAACACTCACCACCCTGAAGAAAGCTAGAACAGCAGACTTGTTTATAGGATGGACATTCGATTCCACAAGGAATGCGAATCTTACTCTGTGGAGAAAACAATCAGAAGATTGACCCAAGAGTGAACGAGATATAATATCCATTACCGTCAGAACGTGGATAGAATACTCACAAAGGAAGATTATCCTGAACCGGGTTGTAGGTTGTTTATAGGATAAAATCCGAAGACGTGAATTGGTTTGTGTTCCAAAACACTCACCACCCTGAAGAAAGCTAGAACAGCAGACTTGTTTATAGGATGGACATTCGATTCCACAAGGAATGCGAATCTTACTCTGTGGAGAAAACAATCAGAAGATTGACCCAAGAGTGAACGAGATATAATATCCATTACCGTCAGAACGTGGATAGAATACTCACAAAGGAAGATTATCCTGAACCTGGTTGTAGGTTGTTTATAGGATAAAATCCGAAGACGTGAATTGGTTTGTGTTCCAAAACACTCACCACCCTGAAGAAAGCTAGAACAACAGACTTGTTTATAGGATGGACATTCGATTCCACAAGGAATGCGAATCTTACTCGACTGGGGAAGATCAACAAAGGATTCCGACCAAAGAGCGCATGAGACATATTATTCATTACCGGCAGACCGTGAATAATATACTCGAAAGGAAAAGACACCAGAGATACCGAAGTATATAATAGGTGACTAACCAAAGACGTGAATTGGTATATATGCCAAAACACTCATCATCCGAAAGGAGGGCTTGAAAAAGCAAATCGACTTACAGGATGGACATTCGAATCCACAACGGGAAAACGAATCTTACTCGACTGGGGACACAAACCCAAAGAGTGCATGAGATATAATATCCATTACCGGCAGACCGTGGATAAGAATACTCACATGAGATATATTATCTATTACCGTCAGAACGTAGATAATAAACTCGCACGGTAAGAAACACCAGAGATACCGGTTACTGGGTATATAATAGGTGATCTACCGAAACGTGAATTGGATTTCACTTCCAAAACACTCATCATCCTGAAGAGAGCGAAAGCAAACTTGTTTATAGGATGGACATTCGATTCCACAAGGAATGCGAATCTTACTCTGTGGAGAAAGCAACAAAGGATTGACCCAAGAGTGAACGAGATATAATATCCATTACCGTCAGAACGTGGATAGAATACTCTCATGAGACATATTATCTATTACCGTCAGAACGTAGATAATAAACTCGCATGGTAAGAAACACCAGAGATACCGGTTACTGGGTATATAATAGGTGATCTACCGAAAACGTGAATTGGATTTCACTTCCAAAACACTCATCATCCAAAACACAAACTGGTTAAAGGATGGATATTCGATTCTACAAAGAATACGAATCTTGCTCAGCTGGGAAAATCAACAAAGGATTCCAACTAAAGAGCGCATGAGACATATTATTCATTACCGGCAGGCCGTGAATAAATCCATTGGAGAGACACAAGCTGACTCCTGGGGAGAAGCAACAGGAAAACTTCACTAAGGAAGCACCAAAGAAATGAGATGTTACCGGTTAGAGGGTAACAAAAATCAGGAAGGAACACCAAGGATACCGGGTTGTAGGTATGTAACAGGTGACCGACCAAAGACGTGAATTGGTGTGTGTTCCAAAACACTCATCATCCTGAAGAAAGCTAGAACAGCAGACTTGTTTATAGGACGGATATTTGATTCTGTAAAGAATGCAAATCTTACTCAGTTGGGGAAACAAACAAAGTGTTCGACAAAAGAGTGCATGAGATATATTATCTATAGCCGTCAAAACGTAGATAATGTACTCGCATGGAAAATTATCCTGAATCGGGTTGTAGGTTGTTTATAGGATAAAATCCGAAGACGTGAATTGGTTTGTGTTCCAAGACACTCATCACCCTGAAGAAAGCTAGAACAGCAGACTTGTTTATAGGTGGACATTCGATTCCACAAGGAATACGAATCTTACTCTGCGGAGAAAACAATCAAAAGATTGACCCAAGAGTGAACGAGATATAATATCCATTACCGTCAGAACGTGGATAGAATACTCACAAAGGAAGATTATCCTGAACCGGGTTGTAGGTTGTTTATAGGATAAAATCCGAAGACGTGAATTGGTTTGTGTTCCAAAACACTCACCACCCTGAAGAAAGCTAGAACAGCAGACTTGTTTATAGGATGGACATTCGATTCCACAAGGAATGCGAATCTTACTCTGTGGAGAAAACAATCAGAAGATTGACCCAAGAGTGAACGAGATATAATATCCATTACCGTCAGAACGTGGATAGAATACTCACAAAGGAAGATTATCCTGAACCGGGTTGTAGGTTGTTTATAGGATAAAATCCGAAGACGTGAATTGGTTTGTGTTCCAAAACACTCACCACCCTGAAGAAAGCTAGAACAGCAGACTTGTTTATAGGATGGACATTCGATTCCACAAGGAATGCGAATCTTACTCGACTGGGGAAGATCAACAAAGGATTCCGACCAAAGAGCGCATGAGACATATTATTCATTACCGGCAGACCGTGAATAATATACTCGAAAGGAAAAGACACCAGAGATACCGAAGTATATAATAGGTGACTAACCAAAGACGTGAATTGGTATATATGCCAAAACACTCATCATCCGAAAGGAGGGCTTGAAAAAGAAAATCGACTTACAGGATGGACATTCGAATCCACAACGGGAAAACGAATCTTACTCGACTGGGGACACAAACCCAAAGAGTGCATGAGATATAATATCCATTACCGGCAGACCGTGGATAAGAATACTCGCATGAGATATATTATCTATTACCGTCAGAACGTAGATAATAAACTCGCACGGTAAGAAACACCAGAGATACCGGTTACTGGGTATATAATAGGTGATCTACCGAAACGTGAATTGGATTTCACTTCCAAAACACTCATCATCCTGAAGAGAGCGAAAGCAAACTTGTTTATAGGATGGACATTCGATTCCACAAGGAATGCGAATCTTACTCTGTGGAGAAAGCAACAAAGGATTGACCCAAGAGTGAACGAGATATAATATCCATTACCGTCAGAACGTGGATAGAATACTCTCATGAGACATATTATCTATTACCGTCAGAACGTAGATAATAAACTCGCATGGTAAGAAACACCAGAGATACCGGTTACTGGGTATATAATAGGTGATCTACCGAAAACGTGAATTGGATTTCACTTCCAAAACACTCATCATCCAAAACACAAACTGGTTAAAGGATGGATATTCGATTCTACAAAGAATACGAATCTTGCTCAGCTGGGAAAATCAACAAAGGATTCCAACTAAAGAGCGCATGAGACATATTATTCATTACCGGCAGGCCGTGAATAATACACTCGCATGGTAAGAAACACCAGGGATACCGGTTACTGGGTATATAATAGGTGATCTACCGAAACGTGAATTGGATTTCACTTCCAAAACACTCATCATCCTGAAGAGAGCGAAAGCAAACTTGTTTATAGGATGGATATTCGATTCTACAAAGAATACGAATATTGCTCAGCTGGGGAAAATCAACAAAGGATTCCAACTAAAGAGCGCATGAGATACATTATTCATAGCCGTCAAACGTGAATAATAACCTCGCGTGGAAGATTATCCTTAACCAGGTTGTAGGTTGTTTATAGGATAAAATCCGAAAAGAAAGGCATCGGGATACCAGAATAGGTAGATACTGATGACCATTCAAAGGGAGCAACAGACATTACCAACAAGAGGGTGAATGAAAGGCGATCTGCTGAGGATTCACTGGTGAGAATCAATGATCCGGGGAACACAATCACTGACACAGGGTGAAAGGACCCGCTGGGGATAAAATTGCTAGCATACGACAATTATCCACAAAAGACTTGCTAGGGATATAAGTGCTGATCTGAGCAACTTATCCAAGCAAAGGAAAATCAACATCAAGAACTAGATGAAGATAGCCACAAGGGAAATTGTCACCGGTTAGGATGAACAACAAAGTTAACTCTGCAAGTGGAGAAAACAGGGTTTATAACTACCGGTTTGTAGATAGAAAAAACCGCAAAGATAGGACTTACGACTGCTGGTTTGTAGGCAGAGGGCCAAAATGGTGGAGATAACCACAAAAATTAGGGTTTACATCTACCGAATACGGGGTAGAAGACCAACAACACTGCGTGGGGATAGAACAAAACACAAATCCGCACGAGAAACCAAAATAGGGTTTATAACAAACCACAAACTACTGGAGAGCAGGAAAATAGGATTTACAACTACCGGTATGAGGGTAGAAAACCAACAACTCTGGCTGGAGAATAAAAGGTGTATAACCACAAATTCTGTCAAGAAAGCCAGGAAAGATAGGACTTATAACTACCGGTATGAGGGTAGAGGCCCAAAAACTACTCCACTGGGGAACAACCCACTGGGAAGCACGAGACATTTGACAAATAGCCAGTTCGGGAATAATCCGAAAAGACAGACTGAATCAAGACACGTCCCAATGAGGATATAGCTCAAATAGGAAAATCCATCCCAATATATGTGTTGGGAGGAAACGGAAGAAACCGTCATCCACGAGGATATATCTCAGTGGGGAACTGCAGAAGGAAAGACAGACACATTTTCTGCTTATGGGCTGACTCTATATGGAGAGATTTTAAACACCCGACATCTGCTTGGGGAGATCTATAAAGAGATCTATATCACCATAGCAGGAGACACGACAAACAAAGGATACATGGCAAGAAATGCAACATGAATATCTGAATGTTTTATAAATATGCATGAATATGCGTGATTTATGTTTGATGAATGCTGACAAAACAGACAATTCTAACACAAACAGGTTCAGGAACTAAACGTCCGGTATTATACTTCCAGGGGAAAAAACCAGCTGGAGAGCCAATCTGCGGAGATCTATGTGCTGTAAAGCAAAGATCTGCGGGCACTGCTGTAGGGGAACAAGAGAAAACCCAAGATATCTGCAAGGGATCCCAGTGTCAACTGAGAAACAAAAAGTGCATAAGCACAAGCACGAACTGCTGTAGAAGCAACTCCACATAACTCCGCTGGGGAACAACCCACTGAGGGAGAATGAATCATCCAGATAGAAACTAACTGCATAAGCAACTCTATTGGGGAAAACTGTCGGCTACTCTCTTGGGGAACAAACCACTGAGGGAGGACAGATAAAACAAGTAGATTCTGCGACAAAACACTCTACTTGGGGAGAATATACATAGCAAACTGATCACAACAAGTAGATTCTGCAATATAAGCCACTCTACTGGGGATCACAAATAGTCAGGAAATCAATCCGTTCACTGGAGGCCATCATCCAACCATATTGGGGATTGAAGGAGTATTCAACAGGCAAAACTGCCACAACAGACACTCTGCAGACTATGCTGAGGAAAAGATGGATGAACATATTGGGATGTCAACCCAAATCAACCACTGAGTAGGAAAATAAATCCTGCTCTGCCGAAGAGAAAAACTCTGATGGAGAGATAGCAACAATTCCGCAGACGACTTCGCCAGAGAAAATGGTAAAGTACCGGGTATCGAACCACTGACTTACCAAGGTCTTCAAAAAGAAAGCGATCGTGCTGAGGAGGCAGACAATTTCGCTGGCAACTGCACTGGGAAGAGTGACAACAACTCTGCTCGCGACTCCGATGGGGATATCAATAACAGCTCTACTCATGACTGTGTTGAGGAGACAAATAAAGTCTGGGGCAAGCGACCCACTGGAGAAAGTGACGGGGCACCAGGATGACAAACCATCAATCGCCGAAACTCACAAGGAAACACCCGTGCTGGGGAAGATTGCTGCTGGAGAAAACGAAGTCTTCAACAACACTCTGCTTGCGACTATACTGGGAAACAACCCCAACAACAACTCTGTTTGGGGAACAACCCCAACAAAGATCTGAAGAAAGAAGATACAACCAAACCAGGAGTATGAACGAATGTCTTACCTGTTGGAGATCATGCCACCCTCGGGAGAGCACTGAGATATTCTTGAGTATCCTTTCAATCTTGTGAATATTCACTTTGTTTAAAACAACAATTTTGAAAAAATTTATTTGTTTAAAACAATGATATTTTATCAATTTAAAACATGCAAAACATTTGTTGAATTGGAACAAATAAGAGTGCAAATAATTGGATAAAAAGCTCAAATTGATTTGATGGAATGGTAGCCTGCAAATGGCAAGACTCCATAGATCTGTACAAATTTGAAATCAGTGATATATATTGGAAGAGGGCTACATTGAACATAATGATCCTTTCTCTACCAATTTGAATCTCGATGTATCCGAAGCTTCGGTTGACGACGAATCGAGAATCTTCTGACGAAATGACGACTGATAAACCAGAAAGTCTTGTCAGGATGCAGTTACTTGCCAAATCCCTAATTTTTGCCTAGATTGCCCCAGGGTGAGGTACTCAATCTAGTGGGATGCAAATATGCTCTTTTTTTCAAGTCTCTAATTTTTGCCTGGATTACCCTTGCGGGTTCTCCACCGAGACGCTCATTTTTTCCTAAGCCGCCCTTTCGGGTTTTCAACTTAGCGAGCTATTCTGTTTTTTTTTCATTTGCATATACTTTTTTTTTAGGCAAAGTATCTCTTGACTGCATCTGAATTCACAGGACGAGTGAAATCCTCCCCATCCATTGTTGTAAGCATCAAAGCACCGCCTGAAAAGGCTCTCTTAACAACATATGGACCCTCGTAGTTTGGAGTCCACTTGCCCCTGGAATCGGGCGCGAAAGACAACACTTTCTTGAGCACAAGGTCACCTTCTCGGAACACACGAGGCTTGACCTTCTTATCGAATGCTTTCTTCATTCTCTGCTGATATAACTGACCATGGCACATGGCAGTTAACCGCTTCTCTTCAATCAGATTCAATTGGTCATAACGACTCTGAATCCATTCAGCATCAGTCAACCAGGGACTGGAGGGTATAATTTTTCTTTTTTCTTTTGGAAAACTTTGAAAAAAAAAATTCCTGATTTTTGATTTTTTTCATCTTTTTCACCCTCTTTCTCTTTTTCATTTTTTTTTTTTTTTAATGCCCCAGCTTGACTGCTTTGCTGATTCTCATGATACAGCTGAATGAGCTCCTTTTGGGCTCAAGAAGTCGGGTAATCTCATCAGGAATCCCCTTCAACATCATCTTCCTCTGCCTCGGATACAAGGAATTCAAGATTGGGAGATGGCGTTGGATCATTATGTTCAATGGGTTTAGAAATCCCTGCATAATGATTCTGGATAATGAAAAGCTTTTGATATTTAAACAAACAAATCATTTATGCAAATGAAAAATGTTGTTTTTGTTTTTCAGGGTTTTTTGTGATCACCGATTTCATGCAAGAGCAAAAAGTGAAAACAAAGGAAAAACAAATGTTTGACAATGCATTAATTGAATGAAACATCATTGTATTAAATGCTGCCAACAATGTCATCACTTCTCCTTTTTGCATGGGAGAAGGGTTTTGAACAAAGTGAACAAATCACGCTGACTTATGAATGACCGTAGGAACATCCACAGCGACCCAATTGTGGCAGACACCACCAGGAATAACAAAATTGTTCACGTCCTCTGCGTCCTCTTCAATGATAGCGGCAGCTTCCTCTTTTTCAGGTTGATCGTCACGGATGAATCCTCCACTTGTGAACAAACCTTGCTCATTGCATGCCCCAGAACAGTAGCCAATGCCAGCCCGGGATTGGTTAACCAGGAATAAATCCATCAACAGTACATAGTCTGGCAAATATCTCTCTGAGTTCACAGCTCTCTTGCTCAGGATGATCCATCAATCTAGCAGAGATGGCTCTGGTATAGTACCGGCGAAGTGCGTCTTCAAAATAAATGAAGATCGCAGGGTCCGACCACAAGACGGGAGACCGGAACAAAACACCTGCTTATGCAAATGATGCATGAAGTGTTTGTGCATATGCTTGTTTTTCATTTCAAAGGAACTCGAGGGTTTTATTTGCAAACTCTGAAATGTTTAAGCATTTTGATCATATATGAGAATATCTCATCAGATATATCAGGTGAAAAAATTTTCCCGGTTTTTTCATGTTTGAGAATTTTTTGCAAATAAACTCCTCTGAGTTCCTTGAAAATTTTCTTTTTTTTTTCTGATGACATGGATGCAGATGAATGTATGAATGTATGAATGCAACAATCACACTCAAGGATCAAGCAAGGCACACCAGACAAAGGTCATGGAAAAGCTCATTGTATCCCTAATATCAATCATCCATTTTGGTGGATTTAGGTTTTCACCTGATCGACACCCAAGTTCCATTGATATTAACGGTACATGAACCGGTTCGAACATCCTTAATATCAACCAGCCGCTTTGGTGGATTTAGGTTTTACACCTGATCCGGGATCCATTGATATTAACGATGTTTGAACGACTCAACCACGAATCACGGGTTTGTTGAGAGTCACGAGCATGGAGTCTCGGTTAAGAACCACCCAAAGGGAGTGTACTAGGGTTTAAACCTGCCAGACATGTTCTATCAGAGGTTCCCATAATCATCGTTCCATCTTTCGAATATTATCGGAGGAACGAATACTCGTAGTCCAAGAATATTCTCAAGAGAAACTCTCATGAGTTAGTATCGCGTGACAATCGCATCAGAACTTACATCTGAACGACCTCCGCACTACGTTCCTAAAAAAAAATAGGCCAAGATGGGTTTGGTAAGCTAAGGTCCTTGGCTTCTGCGGCACATGATTGAAAGAATAATGCCTAACCACAAATAACTTGTGTGACATTATTAGTCCAACATGACCTCCACCAAGTGAATGGACTCGCAAGTCAACTGGCTAAGGAATACTCCACACCAGTCAACAAGACTATGCCATTCTCCTATCCTAGAGTGCACTCGAGTTCGGGTACAGAACTCATCTCATAGATCACCAAAGCAAACAACAATTGTATATCAAGAAATTCAAACATTACAATCAATACAGTGATCCCAAATTGTACAAAAATATATCATATAACAAATAACAAATATATCACAACAAAGGTGAAAAGTAGGCAATACCACCAAGGATCGATTTTCCCCAGTGGAGTCGCCACTTTTCTGTAGCGGTGTATTCGTCGCTATATGATTTATCGATTAAACCATAAGCAAAGCATACAATGAATTTCGAGTCACCACCGCACTTTTATTTATCCAAAGGACTGGCTAAAAAGCGAACAAAAGCCTAAGAAGTTTTACACGTAGAAAACTAATAAAAAGATCAGAGAGTCTGGGTAAGGGGTAAATTACGCAATGGGAAGGTGTTAGGCACCCACTACGTCCTAGGTACTCCTAGGGAGCCCTTTTCACACTTGTTGTATAAAAATTGTTATTTGTTATGACATAAGTATTGTGCAAACATGATTGGGATGATGAGAAAAGAATGTACAATTTTATTATTTTTGTGTTCGAACGGATGAACCCGCTGCCTACGTACCTTCCATTAAAGGTAAGGATCAAAACGCCGTAGTTCGGCTAAAAGATTTCCAAAAGTTGGTGGATTCAATTTTAAACAATAGCACTGAGGCTCTTCATTATCAATGGGAGAAAACTCGACCAAGACCAACATCCACCATGCGAGGATAGCTTCGACGTACTAGAGGGGTTAGCCCTGTTTTCAGTACGGAAGTCTTACTGTCGACTCACTAAAGATAAGGTGAGGTTTACATCAACCACAATGATAATTGAAACCTATGGCTAATGCATGAAAAGATTAACAATGGACAGAGCCAAAACAAGTGAATGGGTGAAGTTAATTGATTGTAATTATGAAAGTGGAGTCAAAGTATGATTAAGATTAATTCAGAGAAGTATTATGAAATGGAGTTTGAAAAAAGTCAAGGACTTGGGGTCCAGGTTTTTGAATTTGAAAACAT
Organism: Lathyrus oleraceus; assembly: GCF_024323335.1. Lineage (NCBI taxonomy): Eukaryota > Viridiplantae > Streptophyta > Magnoliopsida > Fabales > Fabaceae > Lathyrus > Lathyrus oleraceus. The sequence goes on along the minus strand of NC_066579.1, from coordinate 111,362,129 downwards.
GAAGAAGTTTACACAATATCTATGTCAAATTTGAAAGTAATGTGTGAAAAGGTTTAGGACATAATGAGGATGAATGGATGAAGATGGATTGTAAAACTTCTTAGAAGGTTCACTTCTTGAGATCATATAGAAGATGATTCAAGTGTGTCCTTTGGAAAGGGCAATGGGTAATAACAAAAATAAGCGAACAAATGATACCGGATGCCACTCAATGGTCTTACTCCAATCTCACAAACAAAAGCGGATACCGGATACCACTAGATGGATTTACACCAATCTCCTAAAACAGAACTGGATATCAGAGGCCACTCAATGGACTTATACTAATCTCCTAAAACAAAACGAAACTTGGATACCGGATGCCAATCTGTCTGGACTTATACCAATATCCAACATATGATCACAGGAAAGCAAATGCCAACTTGCAGGGACTTACAATTGCATCCTCACATAAACAAAAGCAAAACATGGATGTCAGATGCCAACCTATCTGGGCTTACTCTAACCTCCACAGTATGGTCCTAGGAATACAAATGCCAACTTGCAGGGACTTACAATTGTATCCTCACAATCAAACAAATGCATCAAGCAAAGATAAGATGAGTGGCCAAGGTGATGGTCTTATACTCACTTCCATATCATAGGAGCAATGGCCAATGGATGGTCTTACAATTGTCCTCAATGGGTAAACAACAATGATACGTCATAAAGACAAATGAGATGGTTATGCATTAATGAGCAATAAATGATGATGAGTGCACAAAGCATGCAAGCAAACATGTGTATAGGAGATAAGCAATCAATCAATGAAGTCATTCAGCACACACTATAACCACACAATGAGGCTCATACAAAGGGTTAGGCATTGAAGCCAACTGGAATAGGGTCACTGGTGCTCTTAACCTTGCCATTGAGAGGCTAAGGTGAAGCAGATGAAAGGAGATGAGGGGTGTGCCTCATTGCTCTTATCCCTGGTCAGGGAGAGCATTGAATATCAGAAGGTGTGGGAGTTCAGAAAGTAGGAACTCTCTCCACAGATTGGACTCTATAGATCTTGGGTTTGGATCTCAATGCTACAACCATGTAATGGGAGCAAGGAGAAGACTCACTGAATAGTGGGAGATAGACTACTTATCTCTTATATCCACCAATTGCCTTACTTGAAGGACTTTTCCTGCTTGGGACAAATATAAACACACACAAGCATTGCCTCTTAAGGAGGACTTCAGACAGTTGCCTGGCCAAATAACAGGCCAGGTCTTCCAGACTACATGGAGAGAAGGGATTATACCTCAATGCAAATTGCTATAAAGCAAAGCAAAGCAAGTTCTTAAAGAACTAAGCAACTAAGGGTACCTGAAATAGTCAAACAGAATCAGTACACAGCTCACAGTCAAAGCAAAAGTAGGATAGAATTAACAGTCAAAGCAAATAGACACATGTGCAATGCACAAGGCACAAATCATTTGAGTCAAGCCACCTACAAAACAAAGAGGTTAGCTCATGATAAACAATCAAGCTCAATCACATTATAATGATTTCTTTGAAGCACTTGTTGCTTAACCTGAAAACAATGAACTCAAACACAAGCAACAGGACCACTAGGACAAGCCTAGGGTCAAAATGGGATGAGAAAGTCAAAACAGCAAGGGATAGTCAACCAAAATCAAGTTTAAACAATCAAGAAGCAAACTCAATTGGTCCCACATCCGTATCATTCATCATCATGATTTCATAAGCAAAAGAAGTCAAAGCATGGCAAATGAAAGCTCATAGAAGTCAACAGCAAGACTTAGCTCAAAACCAATCATAATCAATTCCAAAAATCATCAAATAATTCATGGTCAATCACAATCCATAACATGACATGCCTATCAAATTTCAGCTCATTTGGATCATGGGAAGATAGTCAATGAAAATCAGAAAGTCAAAGCAAGTTTAGGCATGCTCAAAGAAGTCAAACAAACATGTATCAACTTCAAAAATTCATAACTCAGTGATAACAAATGATAAATGAATGGGATCAACGCCATGACAAAGCTTAAGATGTCTAGTATGCACATGTAAAATTTCATGATCATCCAATAAAGTATGAGAATTTCACAAAGGAAATGGCAACATGTATCACACAAGTCAACATTTTGGTCAAACAGGGGGTAAAATCTCAAACAATTAGGAAATGCCATAATTAATTCCAAGAAAATTCACAAGTGAACTAGACATACAAGAGTAGGTTCATGCAAAAATTTCACATCAATTGGAGGTCAGGAAGCATGTCAACAAAAATCATGAAATTGCATATCATTGGTGTGACACAAATTGTCACACCCTACTTCCAAAATTCATATCTCACAAACCACATATGATAAATTCAAAAACTCTACATCAAAACAAACATGAATGAGTGTAGATTAACCACAAAAATTTCAGATCAAATGGATGCATCATCATCATTTCACAAAAGAATTGGCAAAGGGTACAAAATAAGCATACATGTTAAGAAACCTAATACCATTAAAAATCCAGCCATCCAAAAAATCAATTAAAATCATGATAAAATAGTAGACATTCATGTGAGCAAGATGCAAAAATTTTCAGGAATTTTGGAATTGAAATGAACGAATTATGAATTTTGGAAGTTGAGTAACAATTTGGAACAAATGAACAAAATGGACATGGTTTACTAGGTCAACAAGGTTGACCGAGTGGCATTCTGGTAATAACACCCTCATTAATCAAAACGGTGCGTACAGGGCATGGGAAATGAAATGTTCTCATTGGTTGTCACCAATGGAACAGTAATAGGGCAAGCAAATGTTCAAAACAGAAACACGATTCAAAGGAAAATTCTGGGTTTCCTTAGGGTTTGTGCACAGTGCTTCATCTTCATGCAACCAACAACATTAAAACGAAATCCAACTAGAAATGCACAAACAGCATGGTAATGAAACATTAACATTCATGCACCATCAAACAGCAACAACCAAACACGATTTCAGAATTCTGGGTAAAACATTTCAGGGTTTTAGTAACAGTGCTTAGGGTTTTTGAAAGCAACAGTGTTCATCATCATCAACAGCAATCGAGCAAAACAAACATGCCCAGAAATGGAAGTTAAACATGGCATTCGAACAAGTAGACCAAGCACATGTATAATCCAAACATGGTTTTCATGAAATCATCAACATCAAAGCAAATCGACTAAAAACATATTTGAGCATACAAATGAAAATTCAGATTTCTCATGCATGACACAACCATTTCATGTGATACAAGTTGCAATGGACTCAGCAATGAATAATCTACCATAAACATAGCATGGATTAGAGAAAGAAGGTGGTCGAAACCTTACTTGTTTTTGAAGAAATGGAGGAAGCAGTTGTTATTTTGATGATGTTGGCTCGAACAGGTGCTCCTGATGGTTGATGTTGATGTATACTTGAAGTAATCTAGCTCAGCAAGGTCTGGAAATGTCCAAATCGATTTTCACCATTGAAGGGTTCTTTGAAAAACAGAACATGAGATGAAGTTCCAGCTGTGGTTTGATGCTTGAAGAAGCTTCCCAATGTTGACCAGGTGATGAAGAAACCAATGGATGCTCGGGCTCTCTTAAGTTTTAGCAGAAAAATGCAAGGATGTGAAAATGCAAATTGAGAGAGAATGAGAGTTTTCTGATGTATTATGGCTGCTGCTAGGTTTAGAATGACAGAAAATGTCCCTTATATTTGCTGTTTAACATTGTTAATGAAGGTGCTAAGCTTGGTTAACTCAAATGAAGTGAATTTGCATTTTGCTAATTTTTGACATATGCACATGGAGGTGTATGGTTCTGGCCGAGTTTGGGCCTTGAACATGTTTCAAATACCATTCCAAACAAATCCCAAATGGCCAAATTGTTTAAAAATCCCTCATTTAAAAAGTCAACTTTTTGCACCACTTGAAATTAATGAAGTCAAGTCCAAAAATGGCATTTTGCATGGTAAGGTTTTGGTACATGATGAATGCATTTTTGGAAAGAGGGGAACAAATGGAGCTTGTAGGAAAAAACCCCACTAAAATTGGCCTTGTGGTTCATGACATATGGCCTTTTGAAGTTCAAAAATTTGTGAAAATGAATTGATCATATCTCGCCAACCATACATGGTATTTGAGAGTTCTTGGACTTTTTGGAAATGGGAGAACAAGATCTTCAACTTTCATGTTGGGCAAAAATTCATCTGAAGCTTGTATCATGATGTAAGTTTAAGATCAAGAGGTTTCCATTTTTGGCAAATTTGAATTACAGGTCAACTTTCTATTTCTGGAAATTTCTTGTCTGACTTTATTTTCTTCACTGTGGATGCTTGACATGATATATGAAGCTTGTATAGGCATGAATGAGACCTCTCAGACCAAATCCCATCACCAAATCACTGATTAAATGGACAGTTGACCAAGTTTGACTTTCTAGGGTTTTGCATGACTGAACCATGTTCTGATGAATTCCAAACCCTAATTCCTTGAGATCTTGATTCCAAATGATGTCACAACATATATGAACTCTTGATTATTGATCATGGTGCCCAAATTCTGCAAGAATGGCCACCATCCACTGTAATGACTGATTTTGACTGATTTTGACCTAATTGGCTGATGATTGCTTCAGCTGCAAGCAACAAGGTTAGCTGACAATATTTTTGTACTTTTTGGTTAGTAAACATATGAAAAGCAAAGATATACAAATGCAAAACATGCTTGGTGATCAAGAAATAACTCACAAAGCAACCTACCCACTAGGAGGGAAGCTAGGGCATGCAATGATCCTTGAGGCCATGATATGAGATGATATGGGCCATGAGGGATCTTAGGGCCCAAAATTGGGGTCTTACAGATGCCCCTATTTAAGGTCATTCTAGCCGGAGAAGTGAAGTTTAGAAATCTTCATCTCGACGCGGTAGAATGGGCTTAAATAACAGTAATGAGACGAATTTTGGTCCCTAAGAGACCTCATGATGCAAATGTATGCATGTAAAAGAACAAAGCTCTGTGGGGGATATATGATTCACACAGAAGAAAAGACGATCCATCGGAGTAATACACTCACCAGGAACAGAGACTCTAAAAGACTCTTGTTGGGGATAATAAAAGAAAAAATGCGTGAGCAGGGCACGACTTCAAGTTGGGAAAAACAAAACTGACACAGCGTGAACAAGACACGACTCTGATTAGAAGATAAAAGAAATCAGACTGGAGACCTCACTGAGGAGTGAAGGGATCACACCGGGGAAAAGAATTCCAAAGGAAAATAAATCCATTGGAGAGACACAAGCTGACTCCTGGGGAGAAGCAACAGGAAAACTTCACTGAGGAAGCACCAAAGAAATGAGATGTTACCGGTTAGAGGGTAACAAAAATCAGGAAGGAACACCAAGGATACCGGGTTGTAGGTATGTAACAGGTGACCGACCAAAGACGTGAATTGGTGTGTGTTCCAAAACACTCATCATCCTGAAGAAAGCTAGAACAGCAGACTTGTTTATAGGATGGATATTTGATTCTGTAAAGAATGCAAATCTTACTCAGTTGGGGAAACAAACAAAGTGTTCGACAAAAGAGTGCATGAGATATATTATCTATAGCCGTCAAAACGTAGATAATGTACTCGCATGGAAAATTATCCTGAACCGGGTTGTAGGTTGTTTATAGGATAAAATCCGAAGACGTGAATTTGTTTGTGTTCCAAGACACTCATCACCCTGAAGAAAGCTAGAACAGCAGACTTGTTTATAGGTGGACATTCGATTCCACAAGGAATACGAATCTTACTCTGCGGAGAAAACAATCAAAAGATTGACCCAAGAGTGAACGAGATATAATATCCATTACCGTCAGAACGTGGATAGAATACTCACAAAGGAAGATTATCCTGAACCGGGTTGTAGGTTGTTTATAGGATAAAATCCGAAGACGTGAATTGGTTTGTGTTCCAAAACACTCACCACCCTGAAGAAAGCTAGAACAACAGACTTGTTTATAGGATGGACATTCGATTCCACAAGGAATGCGAATCTTACTCTGTGGAGAAAACAATCAGAAGATTGACCCAAGAGTGAACGAGATATAATATCCATTACCGTCAGAACGTGGATAGAATACTCACAAAGGAAGATTATCCTGAACCGGGTTGTAGGTTGTTTATAGGATAAAATCCGAAGACGTGAATTGGTTTGTGTTCCAAAACACTCACCACCCTGAAGAAAGCTAGAACAGCAGACTTGTTTATAGGATGGACATTCGATTCCACAAGGAATGCGAATCTTACTCTGTGGAGAAAACAATCAGAAGATTGACCCAAGAGTGAACGAGATATAATATCCATTACCGTCAGAACGTGGATAGAATACTCACAAAGGAAGATTATCCTGAACCGGGTTGTAGGTTGTTTATAGGATAAAATCCGAAGACGTGAATTGGTTTGTGTTCCAAAACACTCACCACCCTGAAGAAAGCTAGAACAGCAGACTTGTTTATAGGATGGACATTCGATTCCACAAGGAATGCGAATCTTACTCGACTGGGGAAGATCAACAAAGGATTCCGACCAAAGAGCGCATGAGACATATTATTCATTACCGGCAGACCGTGAATAATATACTCGAAAGGAAAAGACACCAGAGATACCGAAGTATATAATAGGTGACTAACCAAAGACGTGAATTGGTATATATGCCAAAACACTCATCATCCGAAAGGAGGGCTTGAAAAAGAAAATCGACTTACAGGATGGACATTCGAATCCACAACGGGAAAACGAATCTTACTCGACTGGGGACACAAACCCAAAGAGTGCATGAGATATAATATCCATTACCGGCAGACCGTGGATAAGAATACTCGCATGAGATATATTATCTATTACCGTCAGAACGTAGATAATAAACTCGCACGGTAAGAAACACCAGAGATACCGGTTACTGGGTATATAATAGGTGATCTACCGAAACGTGAATTGGATTTCACTTCCAAAACACTCATCATCCTGAAGAGAGCGAAAGCAAACTTGTTTATAGGATGGACATTCGATTCCACAAGGAATGCGAATCTTACTCTGTGGAGAAAGCAACAAAGGATTGACCCAAGAGTGAACGAGATATAATATCCATTACCGTCAGAACGTGGATAGAATACTCTCATGAGACATATTATCTATTATCGTCAGAACGTAGATAATAAACTCGCATGGTAAGAAACACCAGAGATACCGGTTACTGGGTATATAATAGGTGATCTACCGAAAACGTGAATTGGATTTCACTTCCAAAACACTCATCATCCAAAACACAAACTGGTTAAAGGATGGATATTCGATTCTACAAAGAATACGAATCTTGCTCAGCTGGGAAAATCAACAAAGGATTCCAACTAAAGAGCGCATGAGACATATTATTCATTACCGGCAGGCCGTGAATAATACATTCGCATGGTAAGAAACACCCGGGATACCGGTTACTGGGTATATAATAGGTGATCTACCGAAACGTGAATTGGATTTCACTTCCAAAACACTCATCATCCTGAAGAGAGAGAAAGCAAACTTGTTTATAGGATGGATATTCGATTCTACAAAGAATACGAATATTGCTCAGCTGGGGAAAATCAACAAAGGATTCCAACTAAAGAGCGCATGAGATACATTATTCATAGCCGTCAAACGTGAATAATAACCTCGCGTGGAAGATTATCCTTAACCGGGTTGTAGGTTGTTTATAGGATAAAATCCGAAAAGAAAGGCATCGGGATACCAGAATAGGTAGATACTGATGACCATTCAAAGGGAGCAACAGACATTACCAACAAGAGGGTGAATGAAAGGCGATCTGCTGAGGATTCACTGGTGAGAATCAATGATCCGGGGAACACAATCACTGACACAGGGTGAAAGGACCCGCTGGGGATAAAATTGCTAGCATACGACAATTATCCACAAAAGACTTGCTAGGGATATAAGTGCTGATCTGAGCAACTTATCCAAGCAAAGGAAAATCAACATCAAGAACTAGATGAAGATAGCCACAAGGGAAATTGTCACCGGTTAGGATGAACAACAAAGTTAACTCTGCAAGTGGAGAAAACAGGGTTTATAACTACCGGTTTGTAGATAGAAAAAACCGCAAAGATAGGACTTACGACTGCTGGTTTGTAGGCAGAGGGCCAAAATGGTGGAGATAACCACAAAAATTAGGGTTTACATCTACCGAATACGGGGTAGAAGACCAACAACACTGCGTGGGGATAGAACAAAACACAAATCCGCACGGGAAACCAAAATAGGGTTTATAACAAACCACAAACTGCTGGAGAGCAGGAAAATAGGATTTACAACTACCGGTATGAGGGTAGAAAACCAACAACTCTGGCTGGAGAATAAAAGGTGTATAACCACAAATTCTGTCAAGAAAGCCAGGAAAGATAGGACTTATAACTACCGGTATGAGGGTAGAGGCCCAAAAACTACTCCACTGGGGAACAACCCACTGGGAAGCACGAGACATTTGACAAATAGCCAGTTCGGGAATAATCCGAAAAGACAGACTGAATCAAGACACGTCCCAATGAGGATATAGCTCAAATAGGAAAATCCATCCCAATATATGTGTTGGGAGGAAACGGAAGAAACCGTCATCCACGAGGATATATCTCAGTGGGGAACTGCAGAAGGAAAGACAGACACATTTTCTGCTTATGGGCTGACTCTATATGGAGAGATTTTAAACACCCGACATCTGCTTGGGGAGATCTATAAAGAGATCTATATCACCATAGCAGGAGACACGACAAACAAAGGATACATGGCAAGAAATGCAACATGAATATCTGAATGTTTATAAATATGCATGAATATGCGTGATTTATGTTTGATGAATGCTGACAAAACAGACAATTCTAACACAAACAGGTTCAGGAACTAAACGTCCGGTATTATACTTCCAGGGGAAAAACCAGCTGGAGAGCCAATCTGCGGAGATCTATGTGCTGTAAAGCAAAGATCTGCGGGCACTGCTGTAGGGGAACAAGAGAAAACCCAAGATATCTGCAAGGGATCCCAGTGTCAACTGAGAAACAAAAAGTGCATAAGCACAAGCACGAACTGCTGTAGAAGCAACTCCACATAACTCCGCTGGGGAACAACCCACTGAGGGAGAATGAATCATCCAGATAGAAACTAACTGCATAAGCAACTCTATTGGGGAAAACTGTCGGCTACTCTCTTGGGGAACAAACCACTGAGGGAGGACAGATAAAACAAGTAGATTCTGCGACAAAACACTCTACTTGGGGAGAATATACATAGCAAACTGATCACAACAAGTAGATTCTGCAATATAAGCCACTCTACTGGGGATCACAAATAGTCAGGAAATCAATCCGTTCACTGGAGGCCATCATCCAACCATATTGGGGATTGAAGGAGTATTCAACAGGCAAAACTGCCACAACAGACACTCTGCAGACTATGCTGAGGAAAAGATGGATGAACATATTGGGATGTCAACCCAAATCAACCACTGAGTAGGAAAATAAATCCTGCTCTGCCGAAGAGAAAAATCTGATGGAGAGATAGCAACAATTCCGCAGACGACTTCGCCGGGGAAAATGGTAAAGTACCGGGTATCGAACCACTGACTTACCAAGGTCTTCAAAAAGAAAGCGATCGTGCTGAGGAGGCAGACAATTTCGCTGGCAACTGCACTGGGAAGAGTGACAACAACTCTGCTCGCGACTCCGATGGGGATATCAATAACAGCTCTACTCATGACTGTGTTGAGGAGACAAATAAAGTCTGGGGCAAGCGACCCACTGGAGAAAGTGACGGGGCACCAGGATGACAAACCATCAATCGCCGAAACTCACAAGGAAACACCCGTGCTGGGGAAGATTGCTGCTGGAGAAAACGAAGTCTTCAACAACACTCTGCTTGCGACTATACTGGGAAACAACCCCAACAACAACTCTGTTTGGGGAACAACCCCAACAAAGATCTGAAGAAAGAAGATACAACCAAACCAGGAGTATGAACGAATGTCTTACCTGTTGGAGATCATGCCACCCTCGGGAGAGCACTGAGATATTCTTGAGTATCCTTTCAATCTTGTGAATATTCACTTTGTTTAAAACAACAATTTTGAAAACATTTATTTGTTTAAAACAATGATATTTTATCAATTTAAAACATGCAAAACATTTGTTGAATTGGAACAAATAAGAGTGCAAATAATTGGATAAAAAGCTCAAATTGATTTGATGGAATGGTAGCCTGCAAATGGCAAGACTCCATAGATCTGTACAAATTTGAAATCAGTGATATATATTGGAAGAGGGCTACATTGAACATAATGATCCTTTCTCTACCAATTTGAATCTCGATGTATCCGAAGCTTCGGTTGACGACGAATAGAGAATCTTCTGACGAAATGACGACTGATAAACCAGAAAGTCTTGTCAGGATGCAGTTACTTGCCAAATCCCTAATTTTTGCCTAGATTGCCCCAGGGTGAGGTACTCAATCTAGCGGGATGCAAATATGCTCTTTTTTTCAAGTCTCTAATTTTTGCCTGGATTACCCTTGCGGGTTCTCCACCGAGACGCTCATTTTTGCCTAAGCCGCCCTTTCGGGTTTTCAACTTAGCGAGCTATTCTGTTTTTTTTTTCATTTGCATATACTTTTTTTTAGGCAAAGTATCTCTTGACTGCATCTGAATTCACAGGACGAGTGAAATCCTCCCCATCCATTGTTGTAAGCATCAAAGCACCGCCTGAAAAGGCTCTCTTAACAACATATGGACCCTCGTAGTTTGGAGTCCACTTGCCCCTGGAATCGGGCGCGAAAGACAACACTTTCTTGAGCACAAGGTCACCTTCTCGGAACACACGAGGCATGACCTTCTTATCGAATGCTTTCTTCATTCTCTGCTGATATAACTGACCATGGCACATGGCAGTTAACCGCTTCTCTTCAATCAGATTCAATTGGTCATAACGACTCTGAATCCATTCAGCATCAGTCAACCAGGAACTGGAGGGTATAATTTTTCTTTTTTCTTTTGGAAAACTTTGAAAAAAAAAAATTCCTGATTTTTGATTTTTTTCATCTTTTTCACCCTCTTTCTCTTTTTTCATTTTTTTTTTTAATGCCCCAGCTTGACTGCTTTGCTGATTCTCATGATACAGCTGAATGAGCTCCTTTTATGCTCAAGAAGTCGGGTAATCTCATCAGGAATCCCCTTCAACATCATCTTCCTCTGCCTCGGATACAATGAATTCAAGATTGGGAGATGGCGTTGGATCATTATGTTCAATGGGTTTAGAAATCCCTGCATAATGATTCTGGATAATGAAAAGCTTTTGATATTTAAACAAACAAATCATTTATGCAAATGAAAAATGTTGTTTTTATTTTTCAGGGTTTTTTGTGATCACCGATTTCATGCAAGAGCAAAAAGTGAAAACAAAGGAAAAACAAATGTTTGACAATGCATTAATTGAATGAAACATCATTGTATTAAATGCTGCCAACAATGTCATCACTTCTCCTTTTGGCATGGGAGAAGGGTTTTGAACAAAGTGAACAAATCACGCTGACTTATGAATGACCGTAGGAACATCCACAGCGACCCAATTGTGGCAGACACCACCAGGAATAACAAAATTGTTCACGTCCTCTGCGTCCTCTTCAATGATAGCGGCAGCTTCCTCTTCTTCAGGTTGATCGTCACGGATGAATCCTCCACTTGTGAACAAACCTTGCTCATTGCATGCCCCAGAACAGTAGCCAATGCCATCCCGGGATTGGTTAACCAGGAATAAATCCATCAACAGTACATAGTCTGGCAAATATCTCTCTGAGTTCACAGCTCTCTTGCTCAGGATGATCCATCAATCTGGCAGAGATGGCTCTGGTATAGTACCGGCGAAGTGCGTCTTCAAAATAAATGAAGATCGCAGGGTCCGACCACAAGACGGGAGACCGGAACAAAACACCTGCTTATGCAAATGATGCATGAAGTGTTTGTGCATATGCTTGTTTTTCATTTCAAAGGAACTCGAGGGTTTTATTTGCAAACTCTGAAATGTTTAAGCATTTTGATCATATATGAGAATATCTCATCAGATATATCAGGTGAAAAATTTTTCCCGGTTTTTTCATGTTTGAGAATTTTTTTGCAAAAAACTCCTCTGAGTTCCTTGAAAATTTTCTTTTTTTTTCTGATGACATGGATGCAGATGAATGTATGAATGTATGAATGCAACAATCACACTCAAGGATCAAGCAAGGCACACCAGACAAAGGTCATGGGAAAGCTCATTGTATCCCTAATATCAATCATCCATTTTGGTGGATTTAGGTTTTCACCTGATCGACACCCAAGTTCCATTGATATTAACGGTACATGAACCGGTTCGAACATCCTTAATATCAACCAGCCGCTTTGGTGGATTTAGGTTTTACACCTGATCCGGGATCCATTGATATTAACGATGTTTGAACGACTCAACCACGAATCACGGGTTTGTTGAGAGTCACAAGCATGGAGTCTCGGTTAAGAACCACCCAAAGGGAGTGTACTAGGGTTTAAACCTGCCAGACATGTTCTATCAGAGGTTCCCATAATCATCGTTCCATCTTTCGAATATTATCGGAGGAACGAATACTCGTAGTCCAAGAATATTCTCAAGAGAAACTCTCATGTGTGTAGTATCGCGTGACAATCGCATCAGAACTTACATCTGAACGACCTCCGCACTACGTTCCTAAAAAAAATAGGCCAAGATGGGTTTGGTAAGCTAAGGTCCTTGGCTTCTGCGGCACATGATTGAAAGAATAATGCCTAACCACAAATAACTTGTGTGACATTATTAGTCCAACATGACCTCCACCAAGTGAATGGACTCGCAAGTCAACTGGCTAAGGAATACTCCACACCAGTCAACAAGACTATGCCATTCTCCTATCCTAGAGTGCACTCGAGTTCGGGTACAGAACTCATCTCACAGATCACCAAAGCAAACAGCAATTGTATATCAAGCAATTCAAATATTACAATCAATACAGTGATCCCAAATTGTACAAAAATATGTCATATAACAAATAACAAATATATCACAACAAAGGTGAAAAGTAGGCAATACCACCAAGGATCGATTTTCCCCAGTGGAGTCGCCACTTTTCTGTAGCGGTGTATTCGTCGCTATATGATTTATCGATTAAACCATAAGCAAAGCATACAATGAATTTCGAGTCGCCACCACACTTTTATTTATCCAAAGGACTGGCTAAAAAGCGAACAAAAGCCTAAGAAGTTTTACACGTAGAAAACTAATAAAAAGATCAGAGAGTCTGGGTAAGGGGTAAATTACGCAATGGGAAGGTGTTAGGCACCCACTACGTCCTAGGTACTCCTAGGGAGCCCTTTTCACACTTGTTGTATAAAAATTGTTATTTGTTATGACATAAGTATTGTGCAAACATGATTGGGATGATGAGAAAAGAATGTACAATTTTATTATTTTTGTGTTCGAACGGATGAACCCGCTGCCTACGTACCTTCCATCAAAGGTAAGGATCAAAACGCCGTAGTTCGGCTAAAAGATTTCCAAAAGTTGGTGGATTCAATTTTAAACAATAGCACTGAGGCTCTTCATTATCAATGGGAGAAAACTCGACCAAGACCAACATCCACCATGCGAGGATAGCTTCGACGTACTAGAGGGGTTAGCCCTGTTTTCAGTACGGAAGTCTTACTGTCGACTCACTAAAGATAAGGTGAGGTTTACATCAACCACAATGATAATTGAAACCTATGGCTAATGCATGAAAAGATTAACAATGGACAGAGCCAAAACAAGTGAATGGGTGAAGTTAATTGATTGTAATTATGAAAGTGGAGTCAAAGTATGATTAAGATTAATTCAGAGAAGTATTATGAAATGGAGTTTGAAAAAAGTCAAGGACTTGGGGTCCAGGTTTTTGAATTTGAAAACATGAAGAAGTTTACACAATATCTATGTCAAATTTGAAAGTAATGTGTGAAAAGGTTTAGGACATAATGAGGATGAATGGATGAAGATGGATTGTAAAACTTCTTAGAAGGTTCACTTCTTGAGATCATATAGAAGATGATTCAAGTGTGTCCTTTGGAAAGGGCAATGGGTAATAACAAAAATAAGCGAACAAATGATACCGGATGCCACTCAATGGTCTTACTCCAATCTCACAAACAAAAGCGGATACCGGATACCACTAGATGGATTTACACCAATCTCCTAAAACAGAACTGGATATCAGAGGCCACTCAATGGACTTATACTAATCTCCTAAAACAAAACGAAACTTGGATATCGGAAGCCAATCTGTCTGGACTTATACCAATATCCAACATATGATCACAGGAAAGCAAATGCCAACTTGCAGGGACTTACAATTGCATCCTCACATAAACAAAAGCAAAACATGGATGTCAGATGCCAATCTATCTGGGCTTACTCTAACCTCCACAGTATGGTCCTAGGAATACAAATGCCAACTTGCAGGGACTTACAATTGTATCCTCACAATCAAACAAATGCATCAAGCAAAGATAAGATGAGTGGCCAAGGTGATGGTCTTATACTCACTTCCATATCATAGGAGCAATGGCCAATGGATGGTCTTACAATTGTCCTCAATGGGTAAACAACAATGATACGTCATAAAGACAAATGAGATGGTTATGCATTAATGAGCAATAAATGATGATGAGTGCACAAAGCATGCAAGCAAACATGTGTATAGGAGATAAGCAATCAATCAATGAAGTCATTCAGCACACACTATAACCACACAATGAGGCTCATACAAAGGGTTAGGCATTGAAGCCAACTGGAATAGGGTCACTGGTGCTCTTAACCTTGCCATTGAGAGGCTAAGGTGAAGCAGATGAAAGGAGATGAGGGGTGTGCCTCATTGCTCTTATCCCTGGTCAGGGAGAGCATTGAATATCAGAAGGTGTGGGAGTTCAGAAAGTAGGAACTCTCTCCACAGATTGGACTCTATAGATCTTGGGTTTGGATCTCAATGCTACAACCATGTAATGGGAGCAAGGAGAAGACTCATTGAATAGTGGGAGATAGACTACTTATCTCTTATATCCACCAATTGCCTTACTTGAAGGACTTTTCCTGCTTGGGACAAATATAAACACACACAAGCATTGCCTCTTAAGGAGGACTTCAGACAGTTGCCTGGCCAAATAACAGGCCAGGTCTTCCAGACTACATGGAGAGAAGGGATTATACCTCAATGCAAATTGCTATAAAGCAAAGCAAAGCAAGTTCTTAAAGAACTAAGCAACTAAGGGTACCTGAAATAGTCAAACAGAATCAGTACACAGCTCACAGTCAAAGCAAAAGTAGGATAGAATTAACAGTCAAAGCAAATAGACACATGTGCAATGCACAAGGCACAAATCATTTGAGTCAAGCCACCTACAAAACAAAGAGGTTAGCTCATGATAAACAATCAAGCTCAATCACATTATAATGATTTCTTTGAAGCACTTGTTGCTTAACCTGAAAACAATGAACTCAAACATAAGCAACAGGACCACTAGGACAAGCCTAGGGTCAAAATGGGATGAGAAAGTCAAAACAGCAAGGGATAGTCAACCAAAATCAAGTTTAAACAATCAAGAAGCAAACTCAATTGGTCCCACATCCGTATCATTCATCATCATGATTTCATAAGCAAAAGAAGTCAAAGCATGGCAAATGAAAGCTCATAGAAGTCAACAGCAAGACTTAGCTCAAAACCAATCATAATCAATTCCAAAAATCATCAAATAATTCATGGTCAATCACAATCCATAACATGACATGCCTATCAAATTTCAGCTCATTTGGATCATGGGAAGATAGTCAATGAAAATCAGAAAGTCAAAGCAAGTTTAGGCATGCTCAAAGAAGTCAAACAAACATGTATCAACTTCAAAAATTCATAACTCAGTGATAACAAATGATAAATGAATGGGATCAACGCCATGACAAAGCTTAAGATGTCTAGTATGCACATGTAAAATTTCATGATCATCCAATAAAGTATGAGAATTTCACAAAGGAAATGGCAACATGTATCACACAAGTCAACATTTTGGTCAAACAGGGGGTAAAATCTCAAACAATTAGGAAATGCCATAATTAATTCCAAGAAAATTCACAAGTGAACTAGACATACAAGAGTAGGTTCATGCAAAAATTTCACATCAATTGGAGGTCAGGAAGCATGTCAACAAAAATCATGAAATTGCATATCATTGGTGTGACACAAATTGTCACACCCTACTTCCAAAATTCATATCTCACAAACCACATATGATAAATTCAAAAACTCTACATCAAAACAAACATGAATGAGTGTAGATTAACCACAAAAAATTTCAGATCAAATGGATGCATCATCATCATTTCACAAAAGAATTGGCAAAGGGTACAAAATAAGCATACATGTTAAGAAACCTAATACCATTAAAAATCCAGCCATCCAAAAAATCAATTAAAATCATGATAAAGTAGTAGACATTCATGTGAGCAAGATGCAAAAATTTTCAGGAATTTTGGAATTGAAATGAACGAATTATGAATTTTGGAAGTTGAGTAACAATTTGGAACAAATGAACAAAATGGACATGGTTTACTAGGTCAACAAGGTTGACCGAGTGGCATTCTGGTAATAACACCCTCATTAATCAAAACGGTGCGTACAGGGCATGGGAAATGAAATGTTCTCATTGGTTGTCACCAATGGAACAGTAATAGGGCAAGCAAATGTTCAAAACAGAAACACGATTCAAAGGAAAATTCTGGGTTTCCTTAGGGTTTGTGCACAATGCTTCATCTTCATGCAACCAACAACATTAAAACGAAATCCAACTAGAAATGCACAAACAGCATGGTAATGAAACATTAACATTCATGCACCATCAAACAGCAACAACCAAACACGATTTCAGAATTCTGGGTAAAACATTTCAGGGTTTTAGTAACAGTGCTTAGGGTTTTTGAAAGCAACAGTGTTCATCATCATCAACAGCAATCGAGCAAAACAAACATGCCCAGAAATGGAAGTTAAACATGGCATTCGAACAAGTAGACCAAGCACATGTATAATCCAAACATGGTTTTCATGAAATCATCAACATCAAAGCAAATCGACTAAAAACATATTTGAGCATACAAATGAAAATTCAGATTTCTCATGCATGACACAACCATTTCATGTGATACAAGTTGCAATGGACTCAGCAATGAATAATCTACCATAAACATAGCATGGATTAGAGAAAGAAGGTGGTCGAAACCTTACTTGTTTTTGAAGAAATGGAGGAAGCAGTTGTTATTTTGATGATGTTGGCTCGAACAGGTGCTCCTGATGGTTGATGTTGATGTATACTTGAAGTAATCTAGCTCAGCAAGGTCTGGAAATGTCCAAATCGATTTTCACCATTGAAGGGTTCTTTGAAAAACAGAACATGAGATGAAGTTCCAGCTGTGGTTTGATGCTTGAAGAAGCTTCCCAATGTTGACCAGGTGATGAAGAAACCAATGGATGCTCGGGCTCTCTTAAGTTTTAGCAGAAAAATGCAAGGATGTGAAAATGCAAATTGAGAGAGAATGAGAGTTTTCTGATGTATTATGGCTGCTGCTAGGTTTAGAATGACAGAAAATGTCCCTTATATTTGCTGTTTAACATTGTTAATGAAGGTGCTAAGCTTGGTTAACTCAAATGAAGTGAATTTGCATTTTGCTAATTTTTGACATATGCACATGGAGGTGTATGGTTCTGGCCGAGTTTGGGCCTTGAACATGTTTCAAATACCATTCCAAACAAATCCCAAATGGCCAAATTGTTTAAAAATCCCTCATTTAAAAAGTCAACTTTTTGCACCACTTGAAATTAATGAAGTCAAGTCCAA
The DNA here is from genome assembly GCF_024323335.1 of Lathyrus oleraceus. Lineage (NCBI taxonomy): Eukaryota > Viridiplantae > Streptophyta > Magnoliopsida > Fabales > Fabaceae > Lathyrus > Lathyrus oleraceus. The sequence continues at coordinate 111,344,145 of NC_066579.1, read as the reverse complement.
AAATGGCATTTTGCATGGTAAGGTTTTGGTACATGATGAATGCATTTTTGGAAAGAGGGGAACAAATGGAGCTTGTAGGAAAAAACCCCACTAAAATTGGCCTTGTGGTTCATGAGATATGGCCTTTTGAAGTTCAAAAATTTGTGAAAATGAATTGATCATATCTCGCCAACCATACATGGTATTTGAGAGTTCTTGGAGTTTTTGGAAATGGGAGAACAAGATCTTCAACTTTCATGTTGGGCAAAAATTCATCTGAAGCTTGTATCATGATGTAAGTTTAAGATCAAGAGGTTTCCATTTTTGGCAAATTTGAATTACAGGTCAACTTTCTATTTCTGGAAATTTCTTATCTGACTTTATTTTCTTCACTGTGGATGCTTGACATGATATATGAAGCTTTTATAGGCATGAATGAGACCTCTCAGACCAAATCCCATCACCAAATCACTGATTAAATGGACAGTTGACCAAGTTTGACTTTCTAGGGTTTTGCATGACTGAACCATGTTCTGATGAATTCCAAACCCTAATTCCTTGAGATCTTGATTCCAAATGATGTCACAACATATATGAACTCTTGATTATTGATCATGGTGCCCAAATTCTGCAAGAATGGCCACCATCCACTGTAATGACTGATTTTGACTGATTTTGACCTAATTGGCTGATGATTGCTTCAGCTGCAAGCAACAAGGTTAGCTGACAATATTTTTGTACTTTTTGGTTAGTAAACATATGAAAAGCAAAGATATACAAATGCAAAACATGCTTGGTGATCAAGAAACAACTCACAAAGCAACCTACCCACTAGGAGGGAAGCTAGGGCATGCAATGATCCTTGAGGCCATGATATGAGATGATATGGGCCATGAGGGATCTTAGGGCCCAAAATTGGGGTCTTACAACTTGGCCAGGCACCTGTCTGAAGTCCTCCTTAAGAGGCAATGTTTGTGTTTGTTTACCTTTGTCCTTGTACATATCCAAAGACCTCCTAAGTGAAGAGGCATTGGCAGATACCAGGGATGTGCAATCCATCCCCTGCTATTCTGTGTGTCATCTGCTTTGCTCACACCACTGTGTTGATGCATTGCAGATACTAACCCAAGATCATTGTAATTGTGTCAGTCATATGTGTAGAAGGGTTCCCACCTTCTGAACCCACACATTCTTGTCTTAAGCTCTCCCAGGCCAGGGATAAGAGCTGTGAAGTCTCATCTTCACTTCCCATTCATTTGCTTCACCCTAACTCTCAATGTTAGGGTTAAGAGCAAATCACACCCCATTCCAGTGGCTTGTTTGTCGAGGTTGACATGACCCCTTGACTAAGGCCTAACCCTTGTTTTAGCCAACTGATTGCATATAGTGTGTGCTATTTGTGCTTGCGTGTTTGTGTTTTTTAGTTTAGCTTGCTTCCAGTGCAAGTTAGGGTCCGTTTGACTTGCTCCCTGTGCAAGTCATGTTTAGGTTAGCTTGCTTCCTGTGCAAGTTAGCTAGCAACCTTGACTTAGGGATGATTTTGCATGATAACATCTAGGCTCGAGTTAGTCTCCCTAGTTGTGTCTCCCTCTGTTATCTGGTTAGGCTAGTCCTGTGTCCCTTCGTAGGGGAACTACGTCGCCCTGATCCTCATACCGGATGAGGTACGTAGGCAGGAGATGAGCTGATCTCTCCGGGCGCCCTTTTGTTTTGTTTGTGTGAGTTGTTTCTCCCTTTCTGGTTGGAGTCCGATGTAAGTCTAGCGATTGGCATTTGGTTTCCAGTTTCTATGTTGGAGTCTGACGTAAGTCCAGCGATTGGCGGTCAGTTTCTTTTGTGTGTGTTTAGTTGTTCGGAGTATGATGTAAGTCCAGCGATTGGCATTCCGTATCCTCTTGTTGTGTGCTTGGAGTCCGGTATAAGTCCATCAAGTGGCATCTGGTTTCCAGTGTGGGTGCGTTTTGGTTCGGAAGCCGATGTAAGTCCAGCGATTGGCATTCGGGTTCCATGTTTGCCTGTGTGGTTTCGTTTGCGTGCGTGAGCCGAGCTACGGATGCTCTGATTCTTCTTTGTCCAAGAAGATACGTATGCATAGGATGCGACATCCTAGCTAGCATGTTTTTCCCCCAGTCCGAACTACTTCGACTCTGATGTCTATGCTTGATAGACTAAGTAGGCCCAGGATGCAATATCCTGCCAAGTCAGTCTTGTTTGTTTTCTTATGTCTCTTTCAGCCTGTGTAGATGATTGTTTGAGCAGTGTTTTAGCAACCATATTCCTTCCTTTTGTGCGTGGATCCCGTCGAGTACGACGGATGCGTAGGGGTGCTAATACCTTCCCTTCGCATAACCGATTCCCGATCCCATTCTCTTTGGTCGCGAGACCATGTCTTTTCCAGGTTTACTTCGAGCGTTTCCTTTCCCTCCTTTGGGATAAATAACGCACGGTGGCGGCTCTGTTGTTCTTGTTTCCCGCCGGTTTTTCGCGTAATGCGACAGCTGGCGACTCTGCTGAGGACAATGTGAAGTTGACCTCTTGCTGGTCCATCTTCCCTAAGCGAGTCTCTCATAGCGCTCTCTAGGTTAGGGTTTTGGTTGCTGTTTGCTGTTATTTATTGCATTCATTATTTATTGTTTGCATTTATGTGTGCATTAATGTTTGCATTCATTCATATTCATCTGTGCTGGCTGTGCTGTGTTTCTCTGTTTGGGGGAGGGAGTTACTCGAGGTAAAAGGCCCAATACCCAGGCTATGAGTGGAATCTAGGAAACCTAGGAATAGAGTGATTCATGGGAAGCGGGTGGTATGCGCCACTTAGCGGAACATTGACATCACGAGCAGTTCAGACCCTGGTGGGATATTATCGGTGCATACATCGGGTGTGGACAGGATGATATTCTGCGAAAGGTTATTTATGTTGCGTTTCTCTCGACCTTACCCTGACCTAGATGACACCCGTGAGTGGGGAGGGATGATCATTATTACAGGTACAGTCGGTGACTCTCGGTACTGATGGTGACTATGAATTATGGACATTTATTTCTGGACGCCGGAGGTTTGACCCTGGTATTGATTAGAGGGTTCCGTTTATTTCGGATCCCTGGGCTGAATTTGAGGGTACTCGTTCAGATGATGATTTGATTCCTAAGAATGGGTTCAGATGACAGTTCCTCAGATGACTTTGGGTTTCAGATGCCAAATTCAAGCCGAAGCTCTGATCCTGTGCCTTGAGATGCACAGCCTGACCAGTCATGTTCGCATCATTTGCATCATAGCATGTTTATTTTTCAAAAATAAAAATAATAATGCATGAAAAAACCGAAAAAAGTTAACTCGCATACGCATATCCTTTATCAGGATCATTCATGATAAAATAGCATCCGCATCCGCATCATGCATATCATGCACATATCATTCTTGCATTATAGACGTGGTTGGGGGGACTTCTCACTTTGGTTCCTGACTGAGACAGGATTGCTGACCGTCGACCGCATCGTTACTCAACCAGACTCAATCATCAGAGGATTATGGATCAAGTCCAGACCGAGTTGGCTGAGATGAGGGCAAACATGGCCCAGTTTATGACGATGATGCAAGGGGTTGCGCAAGGTCAGGAAGAGCTACGAGCCCTGGTTCGGAGACAAGAGACTGTGATTCAGACGTCCAACCGTGCTTCACCTATTGGTGCACCCGTTCATGAGAATGTCACTGCTGCTCCCGCCAACGACTATGCCGTTGGGGATGAACTCAGAAGAATAAGGATCAATGGACAGCCTCTTGCTGCAGAGACTGTCAATGTCAGAGCTACCCGGGCTCCTGTTCGTCATCCTGCTCCGCTTGTTGATAGGCAAGAGGACATGTTCACTCTGCTCAGTGATGAGGATGAAGTTGTGAGAACCGGAGAGAGGGATAGCAAAGTGGATGCCCTTGCTGAGAAAGTCCGTGCCATGGAGTGTCAGAACTCTCTGGGGTTCGATGTAACTGATATGGGTCTGGTGGATGGACTGAGGATCCCATACAAATTCAAGGCGCCGTCCTTCGACAAATACAACGACACTTCCTGTCCTCGCACCCATGTGCAGGCATATTATCGGAAGATCTCAGCATATACTGATGATGAAAAGATGTGGATGTACTTTTTCCAAGACAGTTTGTCTGGAGCGTCTTTGGACTGGTACATGGATCTGAAGAAAGAATCAGTCAGAAGCTGGAAAGATCTGGGTGAGGCCTTCTTGAGGCAAAACAAGCACAACATGGACATGGCGCCAAGCCGAACCCAATTGCAGAGCTTGTGTCAGAAGACTGGTGAAAGCTTCAAAGAGTATGCCCAGAGGTGGCAGGAGCTAGCCGCGAGAGTGCAACCTCCGATGTTGGAGAGAGAACTGACTGACATGTTCGTCGGGACCTTGCAAGGTGTGTTCATGGACCGCATGGGGAGTTGCCCGTTCAGTAGCTTTTCTGATGTTGTTGTCTGTGGAGAGAGAACTGAGAGTCTCATCAAAGCAGGAAAGATTCAAGATCCTGGCTCTTCAAGTTCTTCGAATTCTAAGAAGACATACTCTGGGGCACCCAAAAGGGGAGAGAGTGAAACGAATGCTGTGCACCGTCGGAGGAGTGCAAACAAAGGACAGTATCTTCAAGCTGCTGCTGTGACTATTCCAGTTACTCAACCCCAACAGCAGAGAAGGCCAACTCAGCAATATCAGCATCAACAACATCGTCCTCAGCAGCAGGCTTACCAGCCTCACAATGGTAATCAAGCTAATACAAGTGATGAGAGGAAGAAGATCATTTTTGATCCGATCCCTATGTCTTACACAGAGTTGTATCCCTCTTTGATAGAGCGGAACTTGATTACTCCCAGAGACCCGCCGGCTGTACCCGTCAACCCTCGATGGTGGTATAGGCCTGATCAGCACTGCGTGTATCATTCGGGTGCTCCTGGTCATGATGTGGAAAGCTGCTTTTAGTTTAAGAATAAGGTGCAGGACCTTGTCAGATCAGGGATTCTGAGCTTCGAGGACTTAGGTCCCAGGGTTAATCAAGCTTGAAGATAACAAGTCCCGGGCTGGCGTTGACTTGTCTTCTGAGATCTTCAACAAAGAGGGTTGTTCAAAAGCAGAAGCTGCTGGTGCAAAGGATTCTGACATTTGTCATCCCTGGTGGGATCTATCGCAATTGGGTCACTGTGGGCGTTCCTACAGTTGTTCATAAGTCAGAGGAATAATCACTTTGTTTAAAAACCCTTCTCCCATGCCAAAAGGAGAAGTGATGACATTGTTGGCAACATTTTGTGCAACGATATTTTCATTCAAATAAAAGCATGTTAAAACATTTGTTTTTCCAATTGTTTTCCCTTTTTGATTTTTGCATGAAATTGGTGATCACAAAAAACCCTAAAAACAAGAATAAAAGCAATCTTTTCATCTGCACAATGATTGTCTTGTTTGATTTCCAAAAAGCTTTTATACTCAAAATCTTTATGCAGGTTGTTCCTTAAACCCATTGAACATAATGATCCGACGTTATCTCCCAATTTTGAATTCCCTGTATTCGAAGCGGAAGAAGATGATGTTGAAGGGATTCCTGACGAGATTTCCCGACTTCTTGAGCAAGAAAAGAAGATCACTCAGGTGCATCTCGAGAATCAGCAGAACGGCCAACTGGGGCATCAAAAAAAAAAGGAAAAAAACAAAAAAAAAAGAAGAAAGAGAGGAGGGTGCAAAATCCAAGGAAAAAGAAATCAAAAGAAAGAAAAAAGAAAGAAAGAAACAAAAGAAAAATAGCACCCTCAAGTCCGAAGTTGGCTGATGCTGAACGGATTCAGAGTCGTTATGACCAGGTGAATCTGATCGAAGAGAAGAGATTAACTGCCATGTGTCATGGTCAGTTATATCAGCAGAGAATGAAGAAAGCATTTGATAAGAAGGTCAAGCCTCGTGTGTTCCGAGAAGATGACCTTGTGCTCGAGAAAGTCTTGTCTTTCGCGCCCGATTCCAGGGGCAAGTGAACCCCAAATTATGAATGTCCATATGTTGTCAAGAGAGCCTTTTCAGGCAGTGCTTTGACACTTACAACAATGGATGGAGAAGTTCACTCGTTCTGTGAATCCAGATGCAGTCAATAAATACTTCGCCTAAAATAGCAAAAAAAAAAACTGAATAGCTCGCTAAGTCGAACACCCCAAAGGGCGACTTAGGCAAAAAGGAGCGTCTCGGTGGATTGAAAACCCGAAAGGGCGATCCAGGCAAAAGTTAGAGACATTGAGAAAAAAAAGAGATTTTGCATCCCGCTAGATTGATCACCTCACACTGGGGCAATCTAGGCAAAAATTAGGGAGTTGGCAAGTAACTGCATCTTGACAAGACTGTGCTCTATATCTGTAATCCGTCAGGGATTCTCGATTCATCGTCGACTGAAGCTCCGGATACATCGAAATTCGGAATGGTAGAGGAAAGGTCATTATGTTCAATGTAGCCCTCTTCCAATATATATCACCGATTTCAAACTTGTACAGATCTATGGAGTCTCTCCCTTTGCAGACTACCATTCCATCACATCAGTTTGAGCTTTTATCCAATTATTTGCACTCTTATTTGTTTCAACTCAACGAATGTTTTGCATGTTTTAATTGATAAAGTATCATTGTTTTCAAAATAAACAAATTTTTCACAAATTGTTCTTAAACAAAGTGAACATTCACAATGATGGAAGGATACTTAGGAGATCCGTAGTGCTCTCCCAAGGGTGGTATGATTACCAACAGGTAAGACATTTGTTCGTATCTCGAGCATAACTGTGCTTTTTCCTATAGAACCTCTTATGGTTTCTCCTCAGCGAGGTTGCTCAGTGCAGTGTTGGTTGAAGTTGTTCATCTTCATGTCCCCGGCAGTGCAACATTCTTCCTCCAAGTCCCTGTTAGCCCTATTGTGGGGCATCTCCAGTAGAGGGTTGTTTGAGCCCTACCGAGGGGCATTCCCAGCAAGGTTGCTGTTGAAATACTGTTGTGGGGCAGTTCCCCAAGCAGAGTGTTTACTGAAGACTTCAACTTTCGTCTCTCCAGCAGAGCAGCCTTCTCCTTTCCCTAGTATGGGTGCTTGTCTTTGGAAGATTCGGTACTTGGTGGATTGACATCCCAGTACTCCGTCATTTCCCTCGGATAGATTCCTCAACAGAGTTGCTGGCATGATGAACTTTATCAATGCCTGTCTATCCTCACCAGAGATCCGGTTGATTCTTGGTATCTCTGTTCTCCAGCATGAGTGAGAATTCGGTGCTCCCCTGGCAGAGTTTTCCTCAAGCAGATTTCTTCAAGCAGAGTCTCCCCACAAAGTTGAAGTATCTGATCTTTGGGCTCCCCAGCCGGTTTTCATCATTTTGCATTTTGCATATAGAGATCATTGCATCCTCAAAATGCGTAGCATTTCCATTCAATATGGAGCATTACGCCATAGAAAAATTCAAACATATGCATTCATGTGTTACCCACCAGACCGTATCCCCGACAGAGGCGGATTTTCGTCCAACATCTGTACGGCACATTTGCTACAGTTGCTCCTGACAGCATTCAGGATTGATACCCCCCAGAGAGGTTTATTTCCTCATCCGTTGGTGAAAGGAAAACCAGATCTCCCCAGTAGATCCTCCCCTAGCAGGTGTGGGTATGTCTGATCTCTCCATATAGAGTCGAACCCTTAAGCAGAAAGTGTCTGTCATTTCCTTCTGCGCTCCCCACTGTGTTTTATCCTCGTGGATGACGGTTGTTTCCGTTCCCTCCCCACACCTAATGGGATGGGTTTTCCCTATTGAGCTCTTTCCTCATTAGGATGAGTCTTGATTCAGTCTGCCTTTTTGGATCGATCCTGAATTGGCTTCCTATTGGCTGTCTCTTGTGCCTCCCTGTGGTATAAATGAATAGTTGCTCACTAACCGGCACTCATTCATCTTATCCTCAACGGAATTTGGTGGCCTCTGCCTACAAACCAGCAGTTGTAAGTCCTACCTTTGCGGTCTTCTACCTACTACCCGGTAGTTGTAAATCCTTTTTCTCACTCTGTCTCTCAGCAGACTGTTTGTTGGCTTCTACCTACGAATCAGTAGTTGTAAGTCCTACCTTTGCGGTCTTCTACCTACTACCCGGTAGTTGTAAATCCTTTTTCTCACTCTGTCTCTCAGCAGACTGTTTGTTGGCCTCTGCCTACAAACCAGCAGTTGTAAGTCCTACCTTTGCGGTCTTCTACCTACTACCCGGTAGTTGTAAATCCTTTTTCTCACTCTGTCTCTCAGCAGACTGTTTGTTGGCTTCTACCTACGAATCGGTAGTTGTAAGTCCTACCTTTGCGGTCTTCTACCTACTACCCGGTAGTTGTAAATCCTTTTTCTCACTCTGTCTCTCAGCAGACTGTTTGTTGGCTTCTACCTATAAATCGGTAGTTGTAAGTCCTATCTTTGTGGTCTTCTACTTGTCAACCGGTAGATGTAAACCCCACGTTCTCCCCTTTGTGGAGTTAACCCTTTTGTGCTCATCCTAGTTGATGACGGTTACGGTTTCCGTGGTTTTCTACCTACTAACCGGTAGATGTAATCCCCTCTTTGTGGTTATCATTATCCAGTCGGTATTGATATTCCTTTCCCCTTTCGGATATTTGCTTTGATTAAAGCAATCTTATCCCCCAGCGGGTTTTCACCTTTCGGATATTTGCTCCGAGTCAGCAACCTTATCCCCAGTGGGTCCTCTTTCATTCACTGTTTGTTGGTAATGTTTGTGGTTTCCCCTTTTGATTGGTCATCTTTGCATACCTAGTCTTGGTATCCCGATGCCTTTCTTTTTTCGGTCGATTTATCCCCTAACAACCTACCACCCGGTTAGGATAATCTTCCACGCGAGGGTATTATCTACGTTTTGACGGCTATAGATAATATACCTCATGCGCTCTTTGGTCAATCTTTTGATTGTTTTCTCCCACAGAGTAAGATTCGTATTCCTTGTGGAGTCGGATGCCCATCCTTTAGTAAGTTTGCTTTCGCTCTCTTCAGGATGATGTCGGTCGATTTATCCATCTAACAACCTACAACCCGGTTATGGATAATCTTCCATGCGAGTATGTTATCTACGTTTTGACGGCTATAGATAATATGTCTCATGCGCTCTTTGGTCAATCTTTTGATTGTTTTCTCCCGCAGAGTAAGATTCGTATTCCTTGTGGAATCGGATGCCCATCCTTTAACAAGTTTGCTTTCGCTCTCTTCAGGATGATGTCGGTCGATTTATCCATCTAACAACCTACAACCCGGTTATGGATAATCTTCCATGCGAGTATATTATCTACGTTTTGACGGCTATAGATAATGTATCTCATGCGCTCTTTGGTTGAACTCTTTGTTTGTTCCCCAGCTGAGTAAGATTCGTATTCCTTTGTTCGGAATCGAATGTCCATCCTTTAACGAGACTGCTTTTCTAGCCCTCTTCAGGATGATGAGTGTTTTGGAACACAAACCAATTCACGCTTTGGTCGATCACCTTTTTCGTGCCTACAACCCGACCTCCTTGGTGTTCCTTCCCGTCTGCTCCCTGTCATGACCTTGATCCCCAGAGAGCTACCTCTCCGTTGGTGTCGATAAACGTCGAGCTTCTCCCTTTCGTCCGTTGACGTCTGGTCGAGTCTTCCCAGTTCATCCGTCGTCCGTTGATGTCTGGTCTCCTTCTCCGTTGGTTTCGATAAACGTCGAGCTTCTCCCTTTCGTCCGATGACGTCTGGTCGAGTCTTCCCAGTTCATCCATCGTCCGTTGATGTCTGGTTACCTCTCCGTTGGTCTTGGTAAACGTCGAGTTTTTCCTGGTCGTCCCCAGTAGAGTTACGTCTCCGTTGGTTTTGGTAAACGTTGAGTTTTTCCCACTATGTCCGCTGACATGTGGTTGTATCTCTTCCAGTCATTCAGTAATGTCTGGTTACCTCTCCGTTGGTCTCGGTAAACGTTGAGTTTTTCCTAGTCGTCCGTTGACGTCTAGTTGTGATTTCTGTTCCCATTCATCGTCTTGGGATGTCTGGAGGTGGTTGTACCTTTGAGAAGAAAAAATCAGAAAAAATCAAAATTCCCAGTAATAAATATCATATCCCAGTGGACGTTTCCGTTGGTGGATCTCCGTAGTGTGCAAATTTCTACGGTTCTTCGGTATTCAATCCCTGTTTACCCTGAAAGTCTGACAGCCGTTGCTCTCATCCGTTCGGGTTCCCAGTTGATTGAATAGGGGAAGCTGTAGCACCTCAAATTTGCACCTTCTTTTTGTACATTAATTTTCATGATTAGGTCATTAACATAACATAGTCCATTGCATAGCATTGCATCGTCCTTTGCCCAAGTGCAAGTCATCAGACAAGATTAGGTCAAGATGATCAGGAGAATCAGTCAATCAAGCAAGCAAGTGAATTTCTCAAGGAGACAAAGCCCTAGGGTTGGTTCAACATGTTCACATGACCTAGGGATCATTTTGAAGTGGTTTGGCCAAAGATTGGATGTTCAGAAGTCATCAGTCAAGCTGGATTTCATCTGAAACCCTAGAAAGTCAACTGTGGTCAACTGTGCCTGAATTCATGGATTTGAGGGTGGGAGATGGTTTGAAAGGCTTCATTCATGTCCATACAAGTCTCATTTGACATTTCAAAGATCAAGATTGAAGAATTTGAGGTCAGATGAAAAGTTTCCAAAAATAGTAAGTGACTTGGAATTTCAAACTGCCAAAAATGGAAAAGTCTTCTCCTCAAATTTACATCATCATACAAGCTTCAAATGGAATTTTGTCCAACATGAAAGTTGAAGATCTTGCTCTCACCTTTCCAAAACATCCAAGAACATCCATTTCTCATGTGTGGTTGGCAAGTTATGATCAAATCATTTTCAAGAAAAGTTGAACTTCAAGGAGGCATAACTTTTGAACCATTTGGCCAATTTGAGTGATTCTTTTTTTGAGCAAGTCACATTTGACATGCACTATCATAATCCATCATCACATTTCATCAAAAATCATCACATAAAAAGTCCATTTTTCAAGTGAACCATTTAAATTTTGGTGGAAAAAAGGTGATTTTCAAAAGTACATGCAATTTTCATGCCAAACCATTTCCAATCACTTCAAAACAGGTTTTGTGACTTGCTTCAACTGGTTTTTCACTGTTCCATTGGTCATTTGTGCATAAGGGCATTTTGGCATTTTTGCATAAAAGCTTCATTACACTAATCTCATTGCATTTAGCTTAATCTTGTTTAACCAAGTTGATTAACACATCATATATATTCTTAATTGTAACAGAAATCAGATTAACAATTCATTATCTCAGATCCAAACTAAAATTCATCCAAATTCTCTCAAATCCTTTCAAAATTTTCTTCAACTTTTTCCCTCGAATCTTGATTCCTCTTGCAGGTTCTCCATTCCAATCATCAATTCATGCACAATTGAAGTTCTGTTGAGGCAAGGAGTGAAGAAACCTTGAAGAAATCGCAGCTGTTGAAGTTGATGAGCATCCATGGCAATTTGAATTTGGAGCAAGATTGAGCACAACTGAGCCACGATTCTCCTTCCATTCATCAACATAAACATCAAAGTGCATCTGTTTTTGCTTATCCAGGCCAAACAACCACGAATTCAACACTGTCATCAATTAGAGGCTGGAAATCGATTCTTATAATTCATGAAATCATGCTATGCTTCTTGTAGATCTTCTATTGTAGAACATGCTGCACTTTGTAGAATCGAATTTCGTTGAGTATTGATTGAGATATCGTGATTTGAAGTTTGATGTTCCAATCTTTTTTCGCTCGATCTGGATTTATTAGTATGAGTTGAGCTTAATTGGTTACGGATTGTTGTTGTGCATGATGAGACGAGACTATTGATATGTTTAATTGTGATTTTGGTGAAAATTGTTCATGAGCTGGAAATTTGAGCAAGAACGCGTATGAATGTTTGAATCTCGTGTCCAGAACTTCATTTGATCCGTTTGCCTTCATTTTGCATGCGTTCCGTTGTTTTTCAGCCATGTGACCAATCACGTTTCGCCACGCAATAAAATGAAACGCAGCGTTTCATCCTTGCTGCACCATAATTACGCAATTGCCATTATGTCCAAATAATTCCATTTAATTCATTTTGATTTTCAATTTTTATTTCATTTTGTATGTCAATCTTAGAAAAATCATAAGTCATTCAATATTTCTCCAAATAATGTGGGATTTTTTGTGAAATGTTCCTCATGATCTCTAATTTTTTATGGTGATTTTTCCAGAATTTATGCACGTGTGGATTTCTGTTTTGCCTAGGGTTTGTTCATGTGTATCCAATTTGTACCTTCCATGCCATTTTGCTTGTGAAATAATGATGCTTAATTGGATGAGGCTGAATTTTTTTGTGCTTGTTCTAGACACCTTTAGGAGCATCTTGATATGTGGTTTGTGATTTTTGAGTTTCTGGATTGTGAGATATGATTTTCTGAATAGAGGTGTGACAATTTGTGTCACACCATTCATGTCCAATTTCATGATTTTTGTTACCATGCCATATGAACTTCAATTATGCTGGATTTTTGCATGAGGATACTTATGAATGTTGAGAAAAAATGTGACTGTTTCTGGAATTTTTTGAATTTATTTCCTATTTGTTTGAGATTTTCTCCTCTGTTTGACCAATTGTTGACTTCTTGTGAGACATGATTTTATTTGATTTGGGAAATTCTGGTGGTTAATTGGATGGACTTGAAATTTGGCATGTGTATTATAGACATATTGAAATTTGCCATGGCTTTAATTTCATTCATTTATCATGCTTGGTCTCTGTTTTATGATTGCTTGAAGTGGATGCATGTTTTGATGCCTTGTATGAGCTTGTTTGAACTTGGCTTGACTTTATGAATTTAATTGATTTGCTTCCCTTGGTCCAAATAACTTGAAATTTGGTATGATTGTCATGCTATGAATGCTGTTTGACCATGAATTTTTTGGGGATTTATTGAAATGTATGTGAGTGGATTTGAGTTGAATCTTTCTGTTTGGTTCTTTGAGGTTCTAAATTGCATGTTTTGCACTCTTTTCCTTATGAAATGATCTTAGTGAATGATATGAACATGAAACCCGTTGGATTTGTTTCTTAGTTGATTGATATTGATTTTGGATAAGTTTCATGTTCTGTTTTGACTTTTTTGTTCTCATTTTGACCCTAGTCTTGTACTAGTGGTTTGTGCTCTCACATTTGAGCTTTGTTTCAGGTCAAAGGGCACAATTGCCATGCTTAATGATGCTTACTCAATTGGAGTTGACCTATTGATTGTTGATGACTAACTTTGGTTTATTTTGTAGGTTTTGAGACTTAAGCTTGTGCCTTATGGCTTGCACCTTTGTGCATTGACTGTTGTTTGCTTGTGTACAGTTGTACAATTAACTGTTGACCTTTGCTATTTGATTTCTGTTTGAGTTGAGTACTGATTATCTTGGATTGTTTTCAGGTACTTTAGTTGCTTTAGTTCCCTTGTGAACTTGCTCTTGCTTTTCTTGATAGCTTGAGCATTGAGGTATAACATCCTAACTCCATGTAGTTTGGAAGACCTGGCCTGTTACTTGGCCAGGCACCTGTCTGAAGTCCTCCTTAAGAGGAAATGTTTGTGTTTATTTACCTTTGTCCTTGTACATATCCAAAGACCTCCTAAGTGAAGAGGCATTGGCAGATACCAGGGATGTGCAATCCATCCCCTTCTATTCTGTGTGTCATCTGCTTTGCTCACACCACTGTGTTGATGCATTGCAGATACTAACCCAAGATCATTGTACATTGTGTCAGTCATATGTGTAGAAGGGTTCCTACCTTCTGAACCCACACATTCTTGTCTTAAGCTCTCCCAGGCCAGGGATAAGAGCTGTGAAGTGTCATCTTCACTTCCCATTCATCTGCTTCACCCTAACTCTCAATGTTAGGGTTAAGAGCAAATCACACCCCATTCCAGTGGCTTGTTTGTCGAGGTTGACATGACCCCTTGACTAAGGCCTAACCCTTTTTTGAGCCAACTGGTTGCATATAGTGTGTGCTATTTGTGCTTGTGTGTTTGTGTTTTTTAGTTTAGCTTGCTTCCAGTGCAAGTTAGGGTCCGTTTGACTTTCTCCCTATGCAAGTCATGTTTAGGTTAGCTTGCTTCCTGTGCAAGTTAGCTAGCAACCTTGACTTAGGGATGATTTTGCATGATAACATATAGGCTCGAGTTAGTCTCCCTAGTTGTGTCTCCCTCTGTTATCTGGTTAGGCTAATCCTGTGTCCCTTCGTAGGGGAACTACGTCGCCCTGATCCTCATACCGGATGAGGTACGTAGGCAGGAGATGAGCTGATCTCTCTGGGCACCCTTTTGTTTTGTTTGTGTGAGTTGTTTCTCCCTTTCTGGTTGGAGTCCGATGTAAGTCCAGCGATTGGCATTCGGTTTCCAGTTTCTTTGTTGGAGTCTGACGTAAGTCCAGCGATTCGCGGTCGGTTTCCTTTGTGTGTGTTTGTTGGTTCGGAGTATGATGTAAGTCCAGCGATTGGCATTCGGTTTCCAGTTTCTTTGTTGGAGTCTGACGTAAGTCCAGCGATTGGCGGTCGGTTTCCTTTGTGTGTGTTTGTTGGTTCGGAGTATGATGTAAGTCCAGCGATTGGCATTCCATATCCTCTTGTTGTGTGCTTGGAGTCCGGTATAAGTCCATCAAGTGGCATCTGGTTTCCAGTGTGGGTGCGTTTTGGTTCGGAAGCCGATGTAAGTCCAGCGATTGGCATTCGGGTTCCACGTTTGCCTGTGTGGTTTTGTTTGCGTGCGTGAGCCGAGCTACGGATGCTCTGATTCTTCTTTGTCCAAGAAGATACGTATGCATAGGATGCGACATCCTAGCGAGCATGTTTTTCCCCCAGTCCGAACTACTTCGACTCTGATGTCTATGCTTGATAGACTAAGTAGGCCCAGGATGCGATATCCTGCCGAGTCAGTCTTGTTTGTTTTCTTGTGTCTCTTTCAGCGTGTGTAGATGATTGTTTGAGCAGTGTTTTAGCAACCATATTCCTTCCTTTTGTGCGTGGATCCCGTCGAGTACGACGGATGCGTAGGGGTGCTAATACCTTCCCTTCGCATAACCGACTCCCGATCCCATTCTCTTTGGTCGCGAGACCATGTCTTTTCCAGGTTTACTTCGAGCGTTTCCTTTCCCTCCTTTGGGATAAATAACGCACGGTGGCGGCTCTGTTGTTCTTGTTTCCCGCCGGTTTTTCGCGTAATGCGACACTCATCATCCTGAAAAAAGCTGGAAAAGCAGACTTGTTTATATGATGGACATTCGATTCTGTAAAGAATGTGAATCTTACTCAGTTGGGGAAACAAACAAAGGATTCAACCAAAGAGTGCATGAGATATATCATCTATAGCCGTCAAAACGTAGATAATATACTCGCAAGGAAGATTATCCATAACCGGGTCGTAGGTTGTTAAAAGATAAATCATCCGAAATCGTGAATTGGTTTGTGTTCCAAAACCCTCATCATCCTGAAGAAAGCTGGAAAAGCAGACTTGTTTATAGGATGGACATTCGATTCTATAAAGAATGCGAATCTTACTCAGTTGGGGAAACAAACAAAGGATTCAACCAAAGAGTGCATGAGATATATCATCTATAGCCGTCAAAACGTAGATAATATACTCGCAAGGAAGATTATCCATAACCGGGTCGTAGGTTGTTAAAAGATAAATCATCCGAAATCGTGAATTGGTTTATGTTCCAAAACCCTCATCATCCTGAAGAAAGCTAGAAAAGAAGACTTGTTTATAGGATGGACATTCGATTCCACAAGGAATACGAATCTTACTCAACTGGGAAGAACGAGACTTCGACTGGAGAGCGCATGAGATATATTATCTATTGCCGTCAAAACGTAGATAATACACTCGCATGGAAGATTATCCATAACCGGGTTGTAGGTTGTTAAAGGATAAATCAACCGAAAAGAGAAACAATCGTTACCAACAACAAAAGGGTAGACGAGAGATGACTCACTAGGGATAAATTGCAAGCAAGGCAGTCATCAGAACAAATGGATGAATATTCGATTCCGCAAAAGGACAACGAATCTTACTTGACTGGGGAAACACGAAAGGCTTCGACCGAAGAGTGCATGAGATATATTATCTATAGCCGTCAAAACATAGATAATATACTCGCATGGAAGATTATCCATAACCGGGTTGTAGGTTGTTAAAGGATAAATCAACCGAAAAGAAAGGCATCGGGATACCAAACTAGGTATGTAATGATGACCAATCAAAAGGGACAACAAACATTACCGGCAAATGGTGAACGAAAGAGGACCCACTGAGGATAAAATTGCTTACTCGGAGCAAATACCCACAAGGAAGGGGAAGACCCACTGAGGATAAAATTGCTCAATCAAAGCAAATATCCAAAAGGGGAAAGGGATATCAATACCGAAAACTGGGTAATGATAACCATAAAGAGGGGATTACATCTACCGGTTAGTAGGCAGAAAACCACGGAAAAGTAACCGTCATCATTTGGGATGAACAAACAAGATTAACTCTGCAAGGAGAGAAAATAGGGTTTACAATTACCGAAATAATGGGTAGAAGACCAAAGATTCTGCTGAGGAACAAAGCGAGAAAATAGGATTTACAACCACCGGTTAGTAGGTAGAAGACCACAAAATCCGCCATCAACCAGAATGAACCACAAAGGTTACCTCTGCTAGGGGATAAAAGAATAGGATTTATAATACCGGTCAGTAGGCAGTAAACCACACAGATAGGACTTACGACTACCGGTTAGTAGGTAGAAGGCCACAAGTTCCACTGAGGATAAGATGAATGAGTGCCGGTTAGTAAGAAACTATTCATTTATGCCACAGGGAAGCATAAGAGACATCCACAAAGAAGCCAATTTAGGAACGATCCAAAAAGGCAAACTGAATCAAGACTCATCCTAATGAGGAAAGAACTCAAAAGGGAAAACCCATCCCATTATGTGTGTTGGGAGGGAACGGAAACAACCGTCATCCACGAGGATATAACTCAGTGGGGAAATGCAAAAGGAAAGGACAGACACTTTCTGCTTAAGGGGCTGACTCTATATTGAGAGATTAGACACCCGACATCTGCTTGGGGAGATCTACTGGGGAGATCTATATCACCAATTAGCAGGAGACAACAATCAAAATATATATGGCAAAAAAATGCAACATGAATATCTGAATGTTGAAAGTATGCATGAATATGCTTGATTTATGTTTGATGAATGCTGACAAAACAGACATATCTAACACAAACAGGTCCAAGAATCAAACGCCCGGTACTACATCTCGAAAGAGAAAGCCAGGATCGCCGGAGAACAAACAATCTCCCAGGATCGAGGACAACAAGGATCATCTGCGAGGATAGATCATCAGTCTCAGCTGGGAAAGAGGAACTCGTTGCAGAGGCGAAAACTGCCACGAAAGCAACTCCAAGCAAACTCACTGGGGAAGACCCATCTGAAGGAGAAAATATCACACAAGTAGATCATGTCACACAAGCAACTCTACTGGGGATCAGAAGTATCACCAAATCTCTGCAGGGGAGGAAGGCCTCAAGAGGTTTCCGGAGAGGTCGTCAGTCACAACCGGAGAAAAGAGTTTAATGCACAGTCAGAAACGCCACAACAGCAACTCACGCTAGGGGGCAGAGATGCCATGAAGCAACCAGATCTCTGATGGGGATAGATAGCATCGATAAAGTTCATCATGCCAACAAATCCGCTAGCGATCTATCTGAAGAAATAACAAAGTACTGGGATGTCAACCCGCTAAATACCGAATCTTCCAAAGAAAGGCACCCATGCTGGGGAGAGAATAATGCTGGAGAGGAAAGTTGAAGTCTTCAACAAACACTCTGCTTGGGACTGACCCACAAAAGTGTTCAAACAACACTCTACTGGGGATGAAAAACCACAATAGGGCTAGAACAACACTCTACTGGGGATGAAAACCACAATAGGGCTAATAGAGCCTTGGAGGAAGAATGCTGTACTGCCGGGGAAATGAAGTTGAACAACTTCAACCAACACTGCACTGAGCAACCTCGCTGAGGAGAAACCATAAAAGGTTCTATAGGAAAAAGATACAGTTATTCTTGAGATATGAACAAATGTCTTACCCTGTTGGAAATCATACCACCCTTGGGAGAGCACTGAGAATCTCCTGAGTATCTTTGATCATCATGAATGTTCACTTTGTTTAAAAACTGTTTGTGAAATATTTGTTTATTTTGAAAACAATGATATTTTTATCAATTAAAACATGTAAAATATTTTTTGAATAGAAACAAATAAGAGTGCAAATAATTGGATAAAAGCTCAAATTTATTTGATGGAATGGTAGTCTGCAAATGGCAAGACTCCATAGATTTGTACAAGTTTGAAATTGGTGATATATATTGGAAAAGGTCTACATTGAACATAATGACCATTTCTCCACCAATTCCGAATTCGATGTATTCGAAGCTTCAGTTGACGACGAATCGAGAATCTCTGGCAGATGACAGATGTAGAACACAGTCTTGTCAAGATGCAGTTACTTGCCAAATCCCTAATTTTTGCCTAGATTGCCCCAGGATGAGGTACTCAATCTAGCGGGATGCAAATATACTTTTTTTTTCATGTCTCTAATTTTTGCCTGGATCGCCCTTTCGGATTTTCAATCCACCGAGACGCTCTTTTTTGCCTAAGCCGCCCTTTCGGATTTTCAACTTAGTGAGCTATTCTGTTTTTGTTTAGGCGAAGTATTTCTTGACTGCATCTGAATTCACAGGACGAGTGAAATCCTCCCCATCCATTGTTGTAAGCATCAAAGCACCGCCTGAAAAGGCTCGCTTGACAACATATGGACCCTCGTAGTTTGGAGTCCACTTGCCCCTGGAATCGGGCGCGAAAGATAAGACTTTCTTGAGCACGAGGTCACCTTCTCGGAACACACGAGGCTTGACCTTCTTATCGAATGTTTTCTTCATTCTCTGCTGATATAACTGACCATGGCACATGGCAGTCAATCTCTTCTCTTCGATTAAATTCAGTTGGTCGTAACGACTCTGAATCCATTCAGCATCAGTCAACTTGGCTTCCATCAATACTCGCATTGATGGGATCTCCACCTCTATTGGGAGCACAGCCTCCATGCCGTAAACAAGAGAGAAAGGGGTTGCCCCTGTTGAAGTGCGGACAGATGTACGATATCCATGTAAAGCAAATGACAGCATCTCGTGCCAATCTTTGTACGTGACAACCATCTTCTGGATAATCTTCTTGATATTCTTGTTAGTAGCTTCAACAGCCCCATTCATCTTGGGTCTGTAAGGAGAGGAATTATGGTGTGCAATCTTGAACTCAGCGCACAGCTCTTCCATCATCTTGTTGTTCAAGTTAGATCCATTATCGGTAATGATCTTATCAGGCACACCATAACGGCATATCAGCTGATTCTTGACAAACTTCACGACCACCTGCCTGGTCACATTAGCATACGATGCGGCTTCAACCCATTTGGTGAAGTAATCAATTGCTACGAGAATAAACCTGTGTCCGTTGGACGCTTTCGACTCAATCATTCCAATCATGTCAATTCCCCACATAGAGAAAGGCCATGGTGATGAAATCACATTCAGAAGTGTCGGAGGAATATGAATCTTATCCGCGTAAATCTGACACTTGTGGCATTTCTTCACATATTTGCAGCAGTCAGACTCTATTGTTAGCCAATAGTAGCCTGCTCTCAGCATCTTTCTAGACATGGCATGTCCATTGGAATGAGTACCAAATGACCCTCATGGACCTCAGTAATTAACAGGTCTGCTTCGTGTCTATCCACGCATCTGAGCAGAACCATGTCAAAATTCCTCTTGTAAAGCACTTCACCGCTGAGGTAGAAACTGCCTGATAACCTTCTCAAAGTTTTCCTGTCTCTCACAGGTGCCCCAGGCGGGTAGACCTGGTTCTGGAGGAAACACTTGATGTCATAATACCAAGGCTTGTCATCTTGTACTTCTTCAATTGCAAACACGTGAGCCGGTCTTTCCAAGCGCATCACGGTGATATTGGGAACTTCATTCCAATATTTGACCACAATCATTGAAGCAAGCGTAGCAAGAGCGTCTGCCATCCGATTATCCTCTCGAGGAATATGATGAAAGTCAACTTCTGTAAAGAACGTTGCAATCCTCCTCGCATAATCTCTGTACGGAATGAGACTTGGCTGATTCGTTTCCCATTCACCCTTGATCTGATTGACAACGAGGGCCGAATCACCATACACATCGAGATGCTTGATCCTCAGATCGATGCATTCTTCTAATCCCATAATGCAGGTTTCATACTCAGCCATATTATTCGTGCATTTGAAAGTTAGCCTTGCTGTAAAAGGAATATGTGTGCCCTGAGGAGTAATGATTACTGCCCCAATTCCATTTCCGTACTGATTTACAGCGCCATCGAATACCATACCCCATCGGGAACCAGGCTCTGGCCCTTCATCGAAGGTAGGCTCACCACAGTCTTTCATCTTCAAATACAGAATTTCCTCGTCTGGGAAGTCGTACTGAACAGACTGATGATCTTCAATCGGCTGATGTGCCAAGTGGTCAGCCAAGATACTACCTTTGATGGCTTTCTGAGCTCGATACTCGATATCATACTCAGATAACAACATCTGCCAACGGGCAATTCTCCCTGTTAAGGCAGGCTTCTCGAAGATATACTTGATTGGATCCATTCTGGATATCAACCAAGTTGTATGATTTATCATGTACTGGCGTAAACGCTTAGCGGACCAAGCCAGAGCACAACATGTCTTCTCAAGCATAGAGTATCGAGACTCACAATCAGTGAACTTCTTACTCAGGTAGTAGATATCATACTCTTTCTTTCCTGATTCGTCTTGCTGACCAAGGACACAACCCATTGAGTCTTCAAGAACAGTCAGATACATGATCAGAGGTCTTCCTTCTACAGGCGGAGACAAGATCGAAGGTTCAGACAGATATTCTTTGTTACTATCGAAAGATTTCTGGCAATCCTCAGTCCAATCATGAGACTGATCTTTCCGGAGGAGCTTGAATATAGGCGCACATGTGGCAGTCATGTGGGATATAAATATGGAAATATAGTTCAAGCGGCCAAGAAAACCTCGGACTTGCTTTTCAGTTTTGGGCGTAGGCATCTCTTGTATTGCTTTGACCTTTGCAGGATCAACCTCAATACCTCTCTCGCTGACTATAAAGCCCAATAACTTGCCAGAACGGACTCCAAATGTACACTTGTTCGGATTCAGACGAAGCTTATACTTCCTCAAACGTTGAAAAAGCTTCAACAAGTGCTCAACATGTTCCACTTCCGTTCTTGACTTAGCAATCATGTCATCGACATAGACCTCTATCTCCTTGTGCATCATATCATGAAACAAGGTAGTCATAGCTCGTTGATACGTGGCTCCGGCGTTCTTCAAACCGAAGGGCATCACTCGATAACAGAATGTTCCCCAAGGTGTGATAAATGTTGTCTTCTCCATATCCTCGGGTGCCATCTTGATTTGATTATATCCGGAAAATCCGTCCATGAACGAGAAGACTTTGAATTTAGCTGTATTGTCTACCAACATGTCAATGTGTGGTAGAGGGAAATCATCCTTCGGACTAGCCTTATTCAAATCACGGTAATCCACACACATCCGGACTTTTCCGTCTTTCTTAGGCACAGGCACGATATTGGCCACCCATTGAGGATACGTAGAAGTCACCAGAAACCCCGCATCAATTTGCTTTTGAACTTCCTCTTTGATCTTCACTGCCATATCTGGATGAGTTCTTCTGAGCTTCTGCTTCACAGGCACGCACTCAGGCTTCAAAGGCAGGAAATGTTGCACAATATCTGTATCTAGACCCGGCATGTCTTCGTACGACCAAGCAAAGATATCAGAATATTCTCGTAGCAATTCGATCAACTGCTTCTTGACAGACTCTTCAAGGAGTGCCCCAATCTTCACTATTCGAACACAATCTTCAGACCCCAAGTTGACTGTTTCCAGATTCTCAAGATGTGGCTGAATGATCTTCTCTTCGTGCTCAAGAAGACGGGTAATCTCGTCAGGAATCCCTTCAACATCATCTTCCTCTGCCTCGAATACAAGGAATTCAAAATTGGGAGATGGCGTTGGATCATTATGTTCAATGGGTTTAAGAATCAACCTGCATAATGATTTTGAATATGAAAGCTTTTTAGAAATCAAACAAGGCAATCATTATGCAGATGAAAAGATTGCTTTTATTCTTGTTTTTAGGGTTTTTTGTGATCACCAATTTCATGCAAAAAAAGCAAAAAGTGAAAACAAATGGAAAAACAAATATTTAACATGAATTTATTGAATGAAAACATCATTGTATAAATGTTGCCAACAATGTCATCACTTCTCCTTTTGGCACGGGAGAAGGGTTTTTAAACAAAGTGAGTATTACTCTGATCTATGAATGACTGTAGGAACATCTACAGCGACCCAATTGTGGCAGATCCCGCCAGGGATGACAAAATTGTCAGTATCCTCTGCATCTTCTTCCAGAACAGCAGCAGCTTCCTCACTCTGACCGGCGTGGATGAAACCTCCACTCTTGAACAGCCCTTTGTCGTTGAAGACCCCAGAAGAAAAGCCAATGCCAGCCCGGGACTTGTTATCTTCAAGCTCGATCATTTTTCCTAGACCAGCAACTGCACCACATTCAATGGCCAGTTTCGCATCTCGATAGGAAGCAAATGAAGGAGTTCTCTTCTCAACAGGCTCGGCTATAGATAAAGCTTGGAAAAGCGTTCCAACTTCATCCTCAGTATCAATGTATGAGAAAGAAGACAAGTGGCTAACCAGGAGAGCCTTTTCTCCCCCTACCACGACCAGTTTCTTGTTCTTAACGAATTTCAGCTTCTGGTGTAGGGTGGATGTCACGGTGCCAGCCTCGTGAATCCATGGTCTGCCTAGGAGACAGCTATAAGATGGATGGATATCCATAACCTGAAAGGTGACTTGGAAATCACTTGGTCCATGGGAGGCCCATCAAAATCTTTCACAATAACTCCACTCTGCCTCATGGGAGGCCCTTGATATGACAATCTGGAGAGAGTGGATTTCGGCAATACATTTAGGGATGACCCAGTGTTCACCAGCACGTTGGACATGGCGTCGTCTTTGCAATTCATCGAAATGTGTAATGCCAAGTTGTGGTCTCTTCCCTCCTCAGGGAGATCAGATTCACAGAAACTCAAAGTGTTGCAAGCAGTAATGTTTGCAACAATGCTGTCAAACTGTTCTATTGTGACGTCGTGATCAACATAAGCTACATCCAAGACTTTCTGCAGAGCTTCTCTGTGCGGTTCTGAATTCAGAAGCAACGATAACACGGAAATCTTGAATGGTGTTTGTAGAAGTTGATCTACAACACTGTACTCACTCTTCTTGATGAGCCTTAGCATCTCATCACAGTCTTCTTTCGAATTGCCACTAGGACCGACAGAAGCAGGAGTCTTTTGTACGGAGGAGGGTTTAACAACAGGTGTCGGGTTCGGAGAATTCACAGCATTCCCAACCGGACGCTCAACAGAGTCAACAACAACCTGAGGCTTCGGGGGTGCAGAAAACACGCGACCGCTACGGGTCAACCCGCTCACATCAGCTATATTCACAACGGAGGTGGACGACAGAGTCACCTCTTTCCCATCTTCAATGGCGATAGCATTGTATCGGAATGGGATTGCCTTGTCGGAAGAATAAGGCACAGGGTCGGCAGACTTGATAATCAGGGAAGGAGAAACCTTCTGCTTGCTACCATCGTATTAAATGAGAACAGGCTCAGGGATCCTGAACACCGGAGAAATCACGTTAACCTCTGGTTCGTCTTCATCAACATTTCTGTTTTGAAGGATCTCGATGGTCCCATCGTCCAGCAATTCCTGAAGATCTTTCCGCACTTGGCGACAGCCTAGACGATTGACAGAACAGATACGGAATTTGTCATGGTCGTGCTCTAGATGACTGTAATCACACAGTAGACGATGCAACTCAACCAATGACTGTCGAATATGGCTAACATATTTGACCTTGTATTTACCAGGGCAACCCTGGACCATGTTAACTGACTTCCCATGCTCGGGCAGTGGGTTCTTCTTAACATTAGGACTTGCGTCCTCAAAGCTCAAAATGTCGCATCTCATAAGGTCTTGAACCTTAGTCTTCAGCTGAAAGCAGTTCTCTACGTCGTGGCCCGGAGCACCCGAATGATAAACACAATGCTGATCAGGCTTATACCACCACTGCGGGTTGACCGGTATAGCTGGAGGGTCCCTCGGAGTAATCAATTTCCGCTTTATCAAAGAGGGATAAAGCTCTACATATGATACAGGAATAGGATCGAAAGTGATCTTCTTCCTTTCATAACTCGTACTAGCTTGATTACTGTTGAGAGGTTGGTAGGCCTGCTGTTGAGGACGATGCTGCTGCCGATACTGCTGAGATGGTTGTTGATTATTGTGTTGCTGATGATGATATTGCTGATTGTTGTCTCTGAAGACAGGTGCTATGTGAGCCACCTGGTGCTGGTTGCTGGCTGAACGTACAGGCTTCCTCCGCACGGAGGGTCTTCTGGGTTTGACATGGGATTGTACAACATATGCCTCTCCATCTTTCTTCTTCGCAAACGCCCCATATCGTTTGCTAGAAGAGCCTTCATCCTTGGTCAGACGTCCTTCACAGACTCCTTCCTCTAGTCGCATCCCCATGTTCACCATCTCGGTGAAGTCAGAAGGAGCGCTAGCAATCATCCGCTTGTAATAAAATGAACTCAAGGTCTTCAGAAAGATCTTGGTCATTTCCTTCTCTTCCAGCGGAGGCACAATCTGAGCTGCCAACTCTCGCCACCTCTGGGCGTACTCTTTGAATGTCTCTTTGCCCTTTTGGGACATGACTCTGAGCTGATCCCGATCGGGAGCCATATCCACGTTGTATTTGTATTGCTTGACGAAGGCTTCGCCAAGATCATTGAAGGAACGGATGTTTGCACTGTCCAAACTCATATACCATCGCAGTGCAACACCGGACAAGCTGTCCTGGAAATAATGAATAAGCAGCTGATCATTATCCATTTGAGTAGACATTTTCCTGGCATACATAACCAGGTGACTGAGCGGGCAGGTGATCCCCTTATACTTCTCAAAGTCTGGGACCTTGAATTTGACAGGAATTTTCACACCGGGAACTAAGCAGAGCTCGGCAGCGGATTTTCCAAAGAGGTCCTTTCCTCGAAGATTCTTCAATTCCTTGCGGAGTTCAAGAAATTGGTCATTCATCGCATCCATCTTCTCATGAACATCTGGGCCCTCAGACGGCTCAGAATGGTAGATGGTGTCGTCTACCCTAGGAACGGTATGCACGACAGGAGGAGGCATAGCAAGGACCGGGCTAGATGCCGGCATGGAAGCAAAAGTTGGCGCAGGAATATCAGGCATAAAGCCGGGAGGCATCCCCCACGGAAACCCGGACGGCATGGCTGTTGGCACGAAGTGGGCACTGGCAGCAGGCACTATAGAGGAAACAACCTCAGAGATGACTGTCCTTTGGGGAGGAGTTGCAGGTGTTGGAGACGACTGATTCTGAGCAGCCAGGAAAGACTCCATCAAAGCACTCAGTCTGGCAACTTCCTCTTTGAGCTCACGGTTCTCTTGCTCAAGATGACCCATCAATCTGGAAGAGTTGGCTCTGGTGTAGTACGGATGAGTCAGCTTGTCTTCAAAATAAATGAAGAGCACAGAGTTAGACCACAAGACCAGAAGCTGAGAACAACACCTGCTTATGGAAATGATGCATGCAATGCTCGTGCACATGATTTGTTTTTATTTTCGAAGGAACTTTTAGGGTATTATTTGCAAATTTTGAAATATTAAGCATTTGATCGCATATGGAAAATATCTCATCAAATATATTTGAGAAAAGAAGTACAACATTGTCAATCATTACAAGAGAAAAGGAAAATATACATCCTATGGATCCCTAGAAGCTCGGGACGCAGGAAGATAAGCTGCACGAAGCCTCTTAACCTCTCTCTCATATGCTGCTTCCATATCCGCCTTCTCTTTGGCGAGTCTGTCATACCTCCTTTTCCAGAACTTGGAAGACTGAGGAAGTAAAGAAGTCCATGCATCGTCAGGATCGTCAATGACCTGATGCTCGAGGAACTCGATCAGAGCATCCTTCTCCTTAAGCTGTTGAAGCAACTCTTCTCTTTCACGGATCCAGGCACGTGAAAGGTCTTCGTCTCTCAACTCCTCCACACCTTGGTTAGGGAGGGTTGAAGGCCCAGCCATAACCAAAGGTGTAGGTCTCGGATAATCATAAGGTATGAGATACTCAGATGCTCTCTTCCTCACCCAAGCAGTATATGGCTCCAAAGCAATGCAATTCTTCATACCCAACTCACTTCTACCCTTCTTGTGAATCTTGCGCCAAGCGCGAACCATTCTGGCTTTCAAGCCTTGGGGATCTTTACCCTCCTGAAAGAATATACCTTCTAACAGAATGTTATTAGGTTTATCCTTTAGGGGGAACCCAAGCTGACGACGTGCTAAGATAGGGTTGTAGTTGATCCCACCACATGTACCAAGAAGAGGCACATTGGAGAATTCACCACAAGAATCAATGATCTCGACACCGTCGTATGCACGATTATAACAAGAGATATCGTCATTAGTGAGAGACATGAGTCTCGTCGACCACCGTAGACATCCCTTGTTCTCCTTGAAGACGACCGTCTGAGGTAAGTGAGAAATAAACCACTTATACAACAGAGGCAAACATCACACAATAGCGCCACCACCCTTTGCATTCCTCAGATGCAAAGAGACATAGGTATCACCCAACAGAGTCGGAACGGGATTAAGAGCAGAGAAGATCCTAATAGCGTTCACATCCACAAATTTGTCGATGTTGGGGAACAATACCAATCCATAGATGAGAAGCACAAATATGGCCTCAAAGGCATCCTCACTCATGGCCTTCCCATAAACGGTAGCTTGAGCGATGAGGAACTCAGAAGGGAGACCTTGAATTCCACCTTTGGTAGGTATATGAGCTTTAACCAAGGATTCATCTATGTGCAACATGTCAGCTATCTATTGAGAAGTAGGAATACTCTCCAAGCCACTGAACGACAGTTGATCCAGAACAGGTATACCCACGAGATGAGCATACTCCTCAAGGGTAGGCAATAGTTGAAAGTCTGGAAAAGTGAAGCAGTGATACAAAGGATCATAGAACTGCACCAAAGTACCCATCAACCCTTCATCAACTTGAGTAGTCAGAAGAGGCAGAAGCTTCCCATAACGAGCTTTGAAACCCAAGGGATCTAATACATAAGATGTTAGATTCCTTAACTCTTTCAGATCGGGTTGTCTGAAGCTGTACTTCTTTGTATGCCATTTTTGTCTTTCCATATCTGAAAATTTTGCAAATAAACCCCTTAAGTTCCTTGAAAATTTTCTTTTTATCTGATGATATGGATGCAGATGAATGCATGAATGCATAAATGCAACAATCACACTCAAGGATCAAGCAAAGCACACCAGACAAAGGTCATGGGATGGTTCATATTATCCTTAATATCAATCATCCATTTTGGTGGATTATGGTTTACACCTTATTAACACCCAAGTTCCATTGATATTAACGATAGTTGAACGGATCAACCATGAATCATGGGTTTGTTGTGAGTCACGAGCATGGAGTCTCGGTTAAGAACCATCCAAAGGGAGTGTACTATGGTTTAAACCTGCCGAACATGTTCTACCAGAGGTTCCCATAGTCATCATCCCATCTTTCGAATATTATTGGAGGAACGAATACTCGTATTCCAAAAATATTCTCAAGAGAGACTCTTATGAGTGTAGTATCGCGTAACAATCGCATCAGATATTACATCTGAACGACCTCCGCACTACGTCCTAAAAATAGGCCAAGATGAGCTTGGTAAACTAAGGTCCTTGGCTTCCACGACACATATCAGAAGAATAATGCCTAACCACAAATGACTTGTGTGACATCATTGATCCAACACGACCTCCACCAAGTGAATGGACTCGCAAGTCAACTTGCTAAGGAATAACTCCACACAAGTCGACGAGACTATGCCATTCTCCTATCATAAGGTGCACTCGAGTTCGGGTATAGAACTCATCTCACAAGGATCACCAAGCAAGCAAGCAATTGATATATCAGGCAATTCAAACATTACAATCAATACAGTAATCCCAAATTGCACCAAAAATATGTCATAAACAAATATAACACAACAAGTGTGAAAAGTAGGCAAACCCACCAGGAAGATCTATCCCCAGCAGAGTCGCCACTTTTCTGTAGCGGTGTATTCGTCACCATTGGAAATATTAACTAGATCCAAGGTAAATCATACAAAGATAGAGTCGCCACTGCACTTCTATTTATCCAAAGGAATGGCTAGAAAGCGAACAAAAGCCTAAGAAGTTTTACAGAGAAAACTAATAAAAAGGGTACAGAGATCTGGGTAAGGGGGTAATTATGTTGTGGGAAGGTGTTAGGTACCCACAACATCCTAGGTACTCCTAGGGAACCCTTTTCACAACTTGTTGTATCAGGTTATTGTTTATGAAAATATTTTTTTGTGCAAACATTGATTGAAGAGATGAGAGAAGAATGTACAAGTTAGTTATTTTTGTGTTTGAATGGATGAATCCATTGCCTACGTACCTTTACAGGATCAAAACCTCGTAGTTCGACTAAAAGATTTCCAAAAAAGTGAGTGAATTGATTTTAAACAAAAGCCTTAAGGTCTTTCATTATTAAAGGGAGAAAACTCGACCTGAGCCAACAATCCACCATGTGAGAATAGCTTCGACATACTAGAGGGGTTAACCCTGTTATCAGTATGGAAGACTTACGATTCGATCACTAAGGATGCGGTGAGATTTACATCAACCACTAAGATAATTCAGATCTACGGCTAATGTATGAAAACTTGATTAAGAAGTGGACAAGGGCCACAAAAAGAAATTGAGTGGGTTGAATTAACCAATGAGAATTATTCACAAAATGAAGTCAAAGTTTGCATTAGAGTTCATTTACAATGAGTATTAATGAAAAAGATTTTTGCAAAATCAGAGGCATATGGCCTAGGTTTCTAGTTTGAAAAGAGAATTTGATGTTTGCACAATTTTGGTTTTTGGTTTAAGGATGAAAAAGGTTAAGGTTAAGCACAAAAGGGTCATGGATAAGGGACAAGGCCACAAGCAGGAATTCCTTTCTCAAGATCATAGAAATGATCCAAGTAAGTTCCTTTGGAATTAAACAACATAAAGCAATAAGCAAATAAGCAAGCTCAAAGGAGCAACAAAACAGGAAATGGAGGGCCAATCAATGGTCTTACATCCAACTCCGAAAACAAATGGGAAATGGAGTGCCAATAAATGGTCTTACGTCCAACTCCACAAAGCAACATGGGAAACAGATAGCCAATCAATGGTCTTACATCTGACTCCACAAGAGAAAACAGAATAGGAAATGGAGTACCAATAAATGGTCTTACCTCTAACTCCACAAAAGAAACAAAATAGGAAATGGAGTGCCAACAAATGGTCTTATATCCAGCTCCCCAAAAGGAACAGGAAACAGATAGCCAATCAATGGTCTTACATCTGACTCCATAAAACAAAACAGATAGGAAACAGATAGCCAATCAATGGTCTTACCTCTAACTCCACAAAAGAAACAAAATAGGAAATGGAGTGCCAATAAATGGTCTTATATCCAGCTCCCCAAAAGGAACAGGAAACAGATAGCCAATCAATGGTCTTACATCTGACTCCACAAAACAAAACAGATAGGAAACAGATAGCCAATCAATGGTCTTACATCTAGCTCCACAAAACACAACAGGAAAGGAAATGGAGTGCCAATAAATGGTCTTACATCCAACTCCCCAAAAGGAACAGGAAACAGATAGCCAATCAATGGTCTTACATCTGACTCCTCAAACAAAGCAAATAACAAATGCAAAAGCAATATGCAAAACAATATGCAAAAGCAAACACAAGCAATCACATCAATCAATTAGCACACTCTATACACAATCAAGAGGCCAAGACAAAGTTGGCCTTTAGTCAAGGGGTCATATCAACCTCGACAAACAAGCCAGGCTTTAGTCAAGGGGTCATATCAACCTCGACAAACAAGCCAAATGTATGGGTAATGAAGCTCTTAACCACTGACATTGACCGTCAGGGTGAGCAGATGAAAGGTTATGAGGGTTAGACCTCATAGCTCTTAACCCGGGCCTGGGTGAGCTTGAATCAAAGAAGGTGTGGGGATCCAGAATGAGGGATCATATTCCACATGACTGACTCTATACAAGATCTTAGGGTGTTTATTCAAAAGCCTCAGCACGTAGTGCGAGCATAATGAAAGACTCAACTGAATAGCAGGGTATTGATTGCAAATCCCTTCTATATGCCAATTTCCTCTTCACTTAGGAGGACTTAAGTCACAGCCTCGACAATGAGGGCTTTAGGGCTTCTAGACTACATGGAGTTAGAGAGATTACCTAAGTGGTAAACCAACTACAAGCAAAGCAAAGCTCAGATAATGAGCTAAAAGCTACTAAGGTACCTGTATGAAAAGCCAAACAATCAGTATTCACATTCAGACAATCAAACAATTAACAACAGTCAGACATTCCCAATATGTACAACATGTAAGTCATAAAAGGCAATCATTCAAGTGAGTTCACCACCAAAGGACCTACAACACAATCAAAATTAGTTAAACAAAGTAAATTGCATCTCAAGCAAGGATATCACATCATCCATTTGAACTGATTGCTTGAACCTGAAATGCAAAGCTCAAAAGGTGAGTATAAACCACTAGTTCAAGGACTAGGGTCAAAGGCAAAGCAAAAAGTTAAAACAGCAACCAATATTCAACATGAAGCACATTTAAACAAATATGAACATGTCCTAAAAAGGACCAAGTCTAAAGAATCAAGCAAAGTCATCACATGAGCAAGATATGGCAAACGCAATTATAAAGCACACAATTGGTCATCAAGAATGAAAATTCCATATTAAAACAGAAATGAATCAAACAATCATGAAAATTTTTATGTGCACACAACATGTTAAACACAATCATCATGCCAAAAATTGGAATCAGAAAAGCTCAATTGACATGTATAAGAAAATGAACAAGATCAACATCAAATTGTGTGACACACATTGTCACACCATACATTCATGTGTCCAAAACAGATAAGGAATGTGCTAAAAATGCCAAATAAAATCTCATAAATCATGTATCATGTTAGGAAACAACATATTAAATTTCATGGAAATTGGACAATTATTGAGCATTTCACAAAAGAATGAATGAAGCATGGTACATTTGCATACATGTTCAAATAAGCAAACACATTTTAAATTCCAGAAATGATAAAATCATGAAATCACAACCACAAAATAATAGACATCAAGATGAACATGTAGCAAAACATTTGGATTGATTTGGATTAATTTTCTAATTGTTATGATTTTTCAAAGTTGGATGAAAATATTATAAAATGATGAATCATACATGGGAAAAAATGGAGGGAAAGAAGAAATGGTTTGGTTAATTTGAAAAATGCAGGAGAGGAGAATCGAACCATGTAGCAAATTAGAAATGCGCTGGAAACAAAATAAATCCACAAAGTGGCACAGCCAGGAATCGAAGGGAGATGCATTTTATACAAAACGCTGCGCTTCACTAATGAAGTGGCGCCTAGTCACAGTCAAGGTACGCGTGGGATCAGTCAAAGGAACTACAGCCTATCATTTCGCCATGCAAGAGCCACGCCAGCGCTGACAGGGCAAAACCCTAGCGCTTTTGCAGACGGCGGCTGGAACGGTGGTTTCCACCGTCTTCTTCGTGGAGACGGTGGAGCTACAGTAACATGCATCAAAAAAAATTCCAGAAACGTGCAAACAATACATCAATCGAAAGCTTATTCCATGTGCAACACGAATCCAACATTATTTTAGCCTAATTCTTCCTAACAAGAGCGAATCGAAGAGAAACATTTTTGCATTCAAAACTTCTACTCAGCATAACTCAATCAATACTCAACCATTTCAAATTCTAAAAGCATCAGGATAATCAGCATGAAAGGATCTACAATAACATATGCATAAAGTGAAGAAAGGTGATGATCGAATTTTAACCTCTTGAAGAGCAGAATGATGAAATCGCGTGCTACAGCTCTCTCCAGCTCCAGATTTCCTTCCTCAACCTTGCTATGAAGTCTGGTACACGATTTGATGCTTCAATTGGCTTGGATCTTGCTGAAACTCAAAACTCCATGTTCATGTGTTCATGCACGATTTGCTTGATTCTTCACCAAAACCTTCAATCCACAGCTTGATCTGCACTCAATGATGATCAAAGAACACGAATATGCAATAAAATTCAGGTGTTATGTGAAGAATTTTCAAATTTGGATTGAGAGAAATTTTGGAGGGAATTTGGATCTAGATCTAGAATGTGTGAAAAAACTCCAGAATTCTGTTATGATTTGATTTATATATGGTCTCCTAATCACTTCCAAATCAAAATTAGGCATGACTTAATTATGATTAGTGAAAATAAGGTGCATGACCAAAATTGGAAAATGTGAGGTGCATGGCAAATTTTGGACGTGAACAGTAGCATGTGGAGGTGTAATTTCACTTAAAATCCTCTCATGAACACAATGGCAATGGTATTAATCATGTATGATGCACCAAATTTGAATTTGGCATTTTCCCTCCAAAATACTTATGCATGGCCAAATGATCATATGATTAAATTTCATGCAATGCAATATTGGATTTGGAAAATATATGTCATGAGAAGCATTATGCAAAAAGAGTGACTCATTTTGGAGCTTTGGATCAAAAGTTATGGCTTGTTGAAGTTCGATGAACCCTTGGCAATCATTTGACCATATCTTCTCAACCATTCATCAGAAGCTCATGATCTTGGACTTTTTGGAAATGGGAGAGAAAGATATTCAACTTTCATGTTGGACAAAAAATTCATTTGAAGCTTCTTTGATGTTGGAAAGTCAAGTTGAATTTGGTCCAAAAACTTGCCATTTTTAGAAACTTGAAATTACAGGTCACTTTTCATTTTTGGAAACTTTTGCATTGGCTTCAAATTCTTGAAGGTAGAGGTTTGACATGATGAATAAGCCTTGTTTGAACATGAATGGGATGAATAAATTCAATTCCCACACTCAAAGCCTTCAGTTGACTTTCAGTTGACTTGCATTGGTCCTTAGATGACCTGAAATTGCCTGATGAACATGGGCCTCAACCACTTGGGGAATTTGCTCCAAAATGAACCTCTAGCTCATATTAGCTCAAGATAATGATATGTGGTCCTCATACCAAGAAAATGCCATCTGCTCTTGTACCAAGGAAAACCTTGAATT
The DNA here is from genome assembly GCF_024323335.1 of Lathyrus oleraceus. Classification (NCBI taxonomy): domain Eukaryota; kingdom Viridiplantae; phylum Streptophyta; class Magnoliopsida; order Fabales; family Fabaceae; genus Lathyrus; species Lathyrus oleraceus. The sequence goes on along the minus strand of NC_066579.1, from coordinate 111,310,573 downwards.
GCCTTGACTTGTGGCTGCTTAGACTGCAAAACAAAGGTTAATGACATATTTTTGATGCTTTTGGTTAGTGATTAAACAAGAAAAGCAATGATATACAATGCAAGCAATGCTTGGTGATCCAAAACCACTCTCAAAGAGATCCCACCCACAGGGAAGGAAGGCAAGATGCTCAAAGATCCTTGAGACTATGCAATGCTATGATGTGATGCCATGAGGATCTTAGGGACAAAATTGGGGTCTTACAAAGAGATGCCTGCGCCCAAAACCGAGAAGTAAGTCAGAGGTTTTCTCGGTCTCTTGAATTACATCTCAAGGTTTATATCGCATATGATTGTCACATGTGCACCTATATTCAAGCTTCTTTGGAAATATCAGTCTTGTGATTGGACCGAAGATTGCCATAGATATTTTGACAGTATTAAAGAGTATCTGCTTGAGCCTCTGATTCTATCACCATCTGTTGAAAGAAGAACATTGATCATGTATTTGATTGTTCTTGATGAAAGTATGGGTTGTGTTCTTGGTCATCAAGATGAAACTGGAAAGAAAGAATATGCTACTTACTACCTCAGTAAGAAATTCATCGACTGTGAGACTCGGTATTCTATGCTTGAAAAGACTTGTTGTGCATTGGCCTGGGCTGCTAAGCATTTGTGCCAGTATATGTTGAATCATACTACTTGGTTGATATCCAAAGTGGATCCAATCAAGTATATTTTTGTGAAGCATGCTTTAACTGGGAGGATTTCCCATTGGCAGATGTTGTTATCTAAGTATGATATCGAATACCGATCTCAAAAAGCTATCAAAGGTAGTGTCTTGGCTGCCCATTTGGCTTACCAACCGATTGAAGACTATCAGTCAATGCAGTATGATTTTCCTGATGAAGAGATCTTGTATCTGAAAATGAAAGATTGTGATGAACCATTGCTTGAAGAAGGGCCAGAACCTCGTTCCCGTTGGAACATCGTATTTGATGGAGTTGTCAATCAATATGGTAATGACATTGGGGCAATGATTATTACTCCTCAAGGAACTCATTTTCCATTTACAGATAGATTAACTTTCAAGTGTACAAACTGTAGCGGGGTATTCGTTACCATTAGAGATATTGACTAACTCCAAGGTAAATCATATAAGTCGAGTCGCCACCGCACTTCTATTTATCCAAAGGAATGGTTCGAAAGCGAACAAAAACCTAATAGTTTTAACAAAACTAGTAAAAGAAACAGATATCTGGGTAAGATGGTTGGTTATGTAATGGGAAGGTGTTAGGCATCCAAAACATCCTAGGTACTCCTAGGGAGCCCTTTTCATACTTGCTGCAAAGGTCGTTGTTTTAGTGAAATTTTGTTTGTGCAAACATGATTGAAGAGATGAGAGGAGAATATACAAGTTATTTACATTTGTGTTTGGATGGATAAACCCATTGCCTATGTACCATCTTATAAAAAGATAGGATCAAAACCTCGTAGTTCGGGGTAAAAATCTCAAAACAAGTTGGTGAATTGATTGGTCCAAAAGCCTTAAGGTCTTTTGTTATCAAAGGGAGAAAACTCAACCGAACCATAAATCCACCATGTGAGGATAGCTTCAACATGCTAGTGAGGGGTTAACCCTATAATAATCATGGAAGACTCATTGTACATCACTAAGGATATAGGTGAGTATTATATCTACCTCAAGGATAACTCAAACCTAATAGCTAAAGGTGATGAAAAAGTTGATTAAGAAAGTGGCCATTGGAACCACAAAAGACATTTGAATGGGTTATATTTACCAATTAGAAGTGTATACAAAAATGGTCAAAGTTGCCTTAAAGATTCAATTCAAAATAAGTGTTATGAAAAGAAAGTTTGAAAATCAAAAGCATAAGGCTTAGGTTTCTAATGTTTGAAAATAGTAGTTAAATGTCTGCACAAAAAGTTTTGGCTTGGGTTAGAGTGGAGAGAAGAAGAAGAATGGCTAAGTCCTAAGTAAAGCAAAAAGGTAAGGGATGAGGAATGAAACCACACTAGGAGTTCCTCTCTTCAGATCATATTGATAATCCAAGTAGCTCCCATCCTTTGGAACAAAGCAACCACAAAGCAAATATTTCAAGCAATCAAACACAAGGTCATGCTTCTAAGAATCCTCCAATGGCTTTTGCATCTCTCTCTTTAGATGAACATGGCAATGGTCCTCCAATTAAGCTCAAATGGAAATTCCTAGCACAAAAACACACACATCAAAAGTTTCATGGAGTAAAACAAGAAAGGATAAGAGTGAGTTTAGAGATTTGGTCCTTCTAATCCATCTTCATCATTAAGATCCTTTTACTCCAATTTTGCATAAGGAATGTCCTAGAATCTAAGTCCAATTCTCCATTTCTTTGCATAGGGAAAGTCCTAGAAACTAAGTCCATTTCTTTGCATTTTGGTCCACAATAATCAAAACAAAAACACAAGCACAATAATATATACACAATTATGTGCTCAAGTGAGCAAAAGGAAAATGGCATTAACATAAACATGTGCTCAAATGAGCAAAGAGAAAAGCAAATGGATAATGTGTGCAAGAATAGTAAATTGCATAAAAAGTAAATTGCATAAAGTAAATGTTAATTGTCAATAGTTAGTGTTAGTAGTTAGTGTGCCATAAGGCAAATTTAGCGCTATGTTAAGCAATCGTAATTGGACTTATGTAGAAGTCACAACTATCTGAGGCCGGTCAATAATAATGTAGGCAAAAACATAAGTTAGGAGTCTTGATTAGTGAACCAAGTCCCAACAACTTGCCATGCCAAAAAGAAGAAGAGAAGTGATCTTGTATTGGTTTAAGCCTTTTGCATGATTTAGAAGACAACCTATCCTTAATGCAAAGCCATTCACTTGATCAATTGATCAAGATGAATTAGATTTGAATCAAGGAGGGTTAAATCTCCCTAATCAATGCTAACTTATCAACCTTCAACTCATTGATCAAAAATAAAAGAAGTAGGAGAAGAAGGAGAAGATGGATAAGAGAAATGGAAATGACAAAATTAAAGTGCATTAAATGAAGTAACATATACCAATCCTCATATGTTGACCAATAACATTGAAAGTCAAGGTCAAACAATCAAAAACAGAAGTGAGATGAAGATTGGATGTCAAGAAAAGAATAAACTATTTTTGGCAGTTTTAATATTTAAAATAAACTTGAATTAAAATATTAAAGAAAGGTCAAACCTCAAAATCACTTCAAATCAACCTTGAAAGGTCCAAGTGATTTATCCTAAGTTCAACAAGGTCAAACAAAGTTTGACAAAAAATTTCAGCAGTTTTAAAAGTCAGAAACTATTTTTAATCAATTAAAAAGGAATAAAAATAACCTAATTGAACTAAAATCTCAAATAAATCTCAAATTAATTCAAAAATTGATGAGAATATTTTTCATAGATCCATCATCATTCAAATAGGTTAGGAAAATATTTTTGCATTTTTTAAATATCAAAAACTATTTAAAATGAATTAAAAATAACCAGAAAAGAGAAAATTCACAAAAAATATCAAATGATGAAATAAAAAATATTAAAAATCAGAAATAGAAACTAGAATTTATTTGGGAAATAATGCAATTGGTCCCATAATTTTTGGATTAAAAATGAAAGATATATTGATTTTTGAAAATAATTGGAATTAAACAAAAATAAAAAGAAATTCAGAAAATGAGAAAAATCATGGCACGTTGGATCAACCTCATTAAATGAGGTGGCACATCCAAGGACTCTCAGTGCGGGCTTACCATGGATCCAAGTCAATGCGTGCACATGGAAAAGAAATAAAAGTCATAACAATGGACGCCTGGGATCGAATCTGGAAACACCAAAATGTAGTTTCCGGTGAGCCACTGTCTTCTCCGGTGAGCTTGTAGTTTCCGGCCAAATTGCAGAAATTAAAACCTTAACCAAAATGTGCGATCCATACATCAATAGAAAGCTGGGATGATGTACATCATCCCTGTACCATCCATTTTCATTCTAGATCTCTAGGATTTAAGAAATCAGAAGTTGAAAGATCTGGTCTTCATCATGAACTTAATGATTTGCAAAAATTAAAAGCATAAACATGATGCCTCTATTGAGAGGACTTCAGCCAACACAAAATCTAAGCCAATAGGTCAATGGATTAGGAGAATCGAAGGAAATACCAGTTGGAATGTAAGCTTGAGTTCTGGTGATTTGAGCTTGAAACCTTGCTTGCTTTGCTAAAACAGAAGTTCAATGAGATGTATGGTGAAGGTCTAGAAGCATTAATATAAGAATACAACTAGATGAAGCTGAATTCTAGATCTGAAATTTTTTGAGAAAAATGCAATTGCTTCTTTAGTGATGGTTGGGGAATGAATTCTGCAGCATTTCAGGTAGAATTAGGCCTCTGAAATAAGTGGAATGAAGTCTCTATTTATAGAGAAAATGGCAAGGAGAGTGTGAGCAATCCGTGTGCATGTCATGTGAAGCTTCATTGCATGGGATTGCATGATCATGCACAAGGCCAAAAAACAATGCCAAATGAGTTCTGAACACCAGCCAGATGGAAATGGACGTGTGAATTGCAAGGCAATTGCTCATGTAACAAGATTTCAAGTGAATTCTTTCTTTGTACCTAAAAATTCATCTCTTCGAAAGTACCATTTAAAAAATCCAAAAATGGGCATGTGGGTAATGGTTGGAAAGGTATTTGTATAAGGAACAAATGTTATGTTGGGCAAAAACTCATTTGAGGTGTGGAAATTTATGAAATTTGAGTTTAAAGTGTGATGTGCAAAACATGTCAAGGCAAGGTTTCTAAAATTGGCCAACTTTCAAGCCCTTCTGTTTTGATGATGCAGGCTTCAAATGAAATAACCTACAACATAAAAGTTGTAGATATTTTCAAGACAATCAAAATGGACTTAAAATTTGCATCATTTGGATTTTTGATGAAAGAGTTATGGGCACTTGAAGTTGGACTTTTTTGACTTTTAATGCCTTTGACCCAAAAAGACCTATAATGTCTTGCATTATCACATGTATTTCCTTTGAGATTTTGAAATTTTATTCAACATAACATTTTAATTAAACATCCTAAGCTTTCCAATTCATTTGACCCCACCTCAAAATCATAAAATATGAGTGCGTTATGTTCTTGGGAAGTTGACCCAAAATTAGGGTTTCAGTCAAAATGACCTATAATGTATTGGAATGGAAGATGGTTTTCCAAGCTTCAAATCAAATTTTGATGAACATGAAAGTTGTTCATATTATCTTTAAGAACATGTTTTCTTTTGGAACCATCTCCATTTGACCAACACATAAAAAGTTAGGTCTCAATGTATTTCAAAATAGTCAGATGGATTGACTGATCAACTTCTCAAGTCCATGCCTCATATATTGATGAATTGATGATTGAGGACACTCAAATAAGTTCAAATATGCATGAAATAATGAATTAAAGAACTTCCCTTGATTGCATTTGACCATGGGCTGAGGTTGCTTCATGAGCAAGGCATTGTGGTGCACAGATGAATTAGGGCTTCTCTGGGGAACAAACCTCAAATCCTTTGACTTGCTTTGATCAAACATGATGAATTGAGATGTTAGGGAGGCATATTTGATGGATGAGAGCTTGGGAACCATTACCATGCTTGCTTTCATCTCCTCTTGGTCATGTCATTGCACAAATGGCCTCCTTGAAGCTTTTGACCTTGTGATTGCTCAAGCTACAAACAAGAAATGTTAGTGACATATTTTTGTGCTTTTGGTTAGTGAACAAAATAAGAAAAGCAATGATATACAATTCAAGCATGCTTGGTGATCTCAAACCACTCACAAGGAGTCCCACCCAAAGGCAAGGGGAACCAAGATACTTAAAGATCCTTGAGGCTATGCAATGCAATGTTATGATGCCATGAGGGATCTTAGGGACAAAATTGGGGTCTTACAGATACCCCTATTGGAGAAGGGAAGGTTAAGATCTTTGTCTCGACGAGGTAGAATGGGCTTAAATAATAACAAAGAGACGAATTTTGGTCCCTAAGAGACCTCATGATGAAAATGTATGTATGCAAAAGGATAATACTTTATGGGGATATGTGTCCACAAAGAAGAAAAGAAATCCGGAGGAATCGACAGTCCATAGGAGTAATACACTCACTAGGGAGATAGAGACTCTGGGGACTCTAATGGTGGATAATCGCCCAAAGAAGAAAAGACATCGGGAGAAATCAACAATCCATATGAGTAATTCACTCCATGGGGAAGAGACTTTATCGGGGACTCTTATGGGGATAGAAAAGAAATGCGTGAGCAGGTCATGACTCAAAGTTGGGGAAAAGAATTTCCAAAGGGAATAAATCTAATGGAAGGACAACGAGCTGACTCAAAGATGCATGTATTGGGGAATATGCCAACACAGCAAAACTATCCGCAATGGATACTTCGGATAAAAATCCGGACTCAGGCTGGGGAAAGATTTAAACAAAATATCCCTGCCGTGGAAAATGCATGTATTGGGGAATACGCCAACACAGCAAAACTATCCGCAATGGATAGTTCGGATAAAAATCCGGACTCAGGATGCGGAAAGATTTGAACAAAATATCCCTGTCGGGGAAAATGCATGTATTAGGGAATATGCCAATACAGCGAAACTATCCGCAATGGATACTTCGGATAAAAATTCCGGACAAAAACAATCCACTAAGGGACTTCGCTGGGGATGTCTTAAAAAAGACTCTCCTGGGGAAGCAACGGGATGAGGTGTTACCGGTTACTGGGTAACAAGCTCAATGAGACATGTGATCTGACCACCGGTATAAGGGTGAGAGAACAACAAGCTCGGGAAGAATGAATATCTAAGACCGGTATAAGGGTGAGAGATATCAATCAACCAAATCATCTGAGGAAGACCTAAAGAGGTATATCTCAACTCAGGAAAATCTGACTCCACAGTGGACCAAGGTCATAATAGGGAGCAGAAGGAAGGAACACCAGGGATACTGGTTACTGGGCATATAATAGGTGACCAACCAAAGCGTGAATTGGGGAATATTCCCAAAACACTCATCATCCAAAAAGAGGGCAGAACGCAAACTCAATTATGGGATGGACATTCGATTCCGCAAAGGGAATACGAATCTTACTCGACTGGGGAAGAACAAAAGCTTCGACCAAAGAGTGCATGAGATATATTATCTATTACCGTCAGAACGTAGATAATATACTCGCGTGGAAGATTATCCACAACCGGTTACTGGGTTAATAAAGGATAAATCGACCGAAAAGAAAAGGCATCGGGATACCGAAACTAGGTATATAATGATGACCAATTCAGGAGAGAAACAATCGTTGCCAACAACAACAGGGTAGACGAAAGATGACCCGCTGGGGATAAATTGCAAAATCAGAGAAATTATCCAGGCAAATAAGGGGATATCAACACCGAATATTGAATGAAGACAACCACCAAGGAGGGGATTACACCTACCGGATACTGGGTAGGAAACCACGGAAAAGTAACCGTCATCGATTATGATGAACCAAAGGTTAACTCTGCAAGGAAAAGAGAATAGGGTTTGCAACTACCGGTATAAGGTAGAAAACCACAAGCTTCTGCCGGGGATAATATGAATGATTACTAATTACCGAGCAATTATTCATTTATACCACAAGGAGGCACAAGAAGCTGTCACAAGATGCCAGTTTAGGATCAAACAAAAGAGGCACACCGAATCAAGACTCGTCCTAGTGAGGATATAACTCAATAGGGGAACCCATCCCAATGTATGTGTTGGGAAGGAACAAGAATAAACATCACCCACGAGGATATATCTCAGTGGGGAATATGGAAAAAAGGATGGACGCTTTCTGCCTATGGAGCTGACTCTATATGGAGAGATCAGACACACGCACCTGCTTGGAGAGACATATATCACCAAATAGCAGGAGACAACAAACAACGATATATGGCAAAGAATGCAACATGAATATCTGAATGTTATAATTATGCATGTATATGCGTGATTTATGTATGATGAATGTTGACAAACAGACATATCTAACACAAACAGGTCCAGGAATCAACCACCCGGTACAACATCTCAAGAGCGAAAGCCAAGATCACAGGAGAGTATCCAATCTGCCGGGGACCAGAGATACCAGGAAACAACAAGATCTCTGTAGGTGATGAATCATCAGTCACAGCTGGGGAAAGAAGTTTAATGCACAAATAGAATTTGCCAAAACAACAACTCTACTGGGGAATCCATCCGAGGGATAAAGGGATTCTGGGAACCAACCACCAAAAGTCAAATCTTTCAGAGAGGACACATCTGCTGAGGAGGAAAGGTCACTGCTCTGTTGAAGGGAATAGAGGTGAATAACCTCAACAAGCACTCCACTTGGTGGGATAAACCACAACAATATTCAGGGGGAAGAGGATACAGTTATGCCAGGAATATAAACAAATGTCTTACCCTGTTGGAGATCACACCATCCTTGGGAGAGCACTGGGGATCTCTTAAGTATCCTTTCGTCACTGTAAATGTTCACTTTGTTTAAAAACAATTTATAAAAAAAGATTTGATTGTTTAAAACAATGACATTTTCTCAATTAAAGCATGTGAAACATTTGCTGAATGGACACTAATAAGAGTGCAAATAATTGGATAATGGCTCAAATTTATTTGATGGAATGGTGGTCTGCAAATGGCAAGACTCCATAGATCTTTACAAATTTGAAATCGGTGATATATATTGGAAAAGGGCTACATTGAACATAATGACCATTTCTCCACCAATTCTAAATCCGATGTATTTGAAGCTTCGGTTGATGACGAATGAACAAGAATCCCTGACGGATGACAGTTGTAGAACAAAGTCTTGTCAGGATGCAGTTACTTGCCAAATCCCTAATTTTTGCCTAGATTGCCCCAGGATGAGGTACTTAATCTAGCGGTATGTATTATTTGTTTTTTCATGTCTCTAATTTTTGCCTGGACCGCCCTTTCGGGTTTTCAATCCACCGAGATGCTCATTTTTGCCTAAGCCGCCCTTTCGGGTTTTCAACTTAGCGAGCTATTCTGTTTTTTTCATTTTTAGGCAAAGTATTTCTTGACTGCATCTGAATTCACAGGACGAGTGAAATCCTCCCCATCCATAGTTGTAAGTATCAAAGCACCGCCTGAAAAGACTCTCTTAACAACATATGGACCTTCATAGTTTGGAGTCCACTTGCCCCTGGAATCGGGCGCGAAAGACAAGACTTTCTTGAGTACAAGGTCACCTTCTCTGAACACACGAGGCTTGACCTTCTTATCAAAAGCTTTCTTCATTCTCTGTTGGTACAACTGACCATGGCACATGGCAGTCAATCTCTTCTCTTCAATCAGATTCAACTGGTCATAACGACTTTGAATCCATTCAGCATCAGTCAACTTGGCTTCCATCAAGACTCTCATTGATGGGATCTCCACCTCTACTGGGAGTACGGCTTCCATGCCATAAACAAGAGAGAAAGGGGTTGCCCCTATTGAAGTGCAGACAAATGTACGATATCCATGCAAAGCAAATGGCAACATCTCATGCCAATCCTTATACGTGACAACCATCTTCTGGATAATCTTCTTGATGTTCTTATTAGCAACTTCAACAGCCCCATTCATCTTGGGTCTGTAAGGAGAAGAATTATGATGTGCAATCTTGAACTCACTACACAACTCTTTCATCATTTTGTTGTTCAAGTTAGATCCATTATTAGTAATGATCTTATCTGGCATACCATATCGTCATATAAGTTGATTCTTGATAAACTTCACTACCACCTGCCTGGTCACATTTGCGTATGATGCCGCTTCAACCCACTTGGTGAAGTAATCAATTGCTACGAGAATAAACCTGTGTCCGTTAGACGCTTTCGGCTCTATCATGCCAATCATGTCGATTCCCCACATGGAGAAAGGCCATGGTGATGAAATCACATTCACAAGTGTCGGGGGAATATGAATCTTATCCGCGTAAATCTGGCACTTATGGCATTTCTTCACGTATTTGCAGCAGTCAGACTCCATTGTCAGCCAATAGTAGCCTGCCCTTAACATCTTTCTAGCCATGGCATGTCCATTGGAATGAGGACCAAATGAACCCTCATGGACCTCAGTCATCAACAGGTCTGCTTAGTGTCTATCCACGCATCTGAGCAGAACCATGTCAAAATTTCTCTTATAAAGCACATCACCATTGAGGTAGAAACTGCCTGACAATCTCCTCAAAGTCTTCCTATCTTTAATAGATGCCCCAGGTGGGTAAATCTGGCTCTGAAGGAAACACTTGATATCATAATACCATGGCTTATCATCTTTTACTTCTTCTACTACAAATACATGAGCTGGTCTGTCCAAGCGCATCACGGTGATATTGGGGACTTCATTCCATAATTTAACCACAATCATTGGAGCAAGCGTAGCAAGAGCATCTGCCATCCGATTCTCATCTCGAGGAATATGATGGAAGTTAACCTCAGAAAAGAACGTTGAAATCCTCCTCGCATAATCTCTGTAGGGAATGAGACCAGGCTGATTCGTTTCCCATTCACCTTTAATCTGATTAACAACTAGGGCCGAATCACCATAAACATCAAGATGCTTGATCCTGAGATCAATGCATTCTTCCAATCCCATAATACATGCCTCATACTCAGCCATATTATTCGTGCATTTGAAAGTTAGCCTTGCTGTAAAAGGAATATGTGTGCCCTGAGGAGTAATGATTACTGCCCCAATACCATTTCCATATTGATTTACAGCGCCATCAAATACCATACTCCATCTGGAACCAGACTCTGGCCCTTCATCGAGTGTAGGCTCATCGCAATCTTTCATTTTCAAATACAGAATCTCCTCATCTGGGAAGTCAAACTGAACTGACTGATAATCCTCGATAGGATGATGTGCCAAATGGTCAGCCAAGATACTACCTTTAATAGCCTTCTGAGCTCGATACTCAATATCATACTCAGATAACAACATCTGCCAACGGGCAATCCTCCCTGTTAAAGCAGGCTTCTCGAAGATGTACTTGATTGGATCCATTCTGGATATCAACCAAGTCGTATGATTTATCATATACTGGCGTAAGCGCTTAGCAGCCCAAGCCAAAGCACAACATGTTTTCTCAAGCATTGAGTATCGAGACTCAGAATCAGTAAACTTCTTGCTTAAGTAGTAAATAGCATACTCCTTCTTCCCTGATTCATCTTGCTGACCCAGGACACAACCCATTGAATCTTCCAGAACAGTCAGATACATGATCAAAGGTCTTCCTTCCACGGGCGGAGACAGGATCGGAGGTTCAGACAGATACTCTTTAATGCTATCAAAAGCTTTCTGGCAATCCTCGGTCCAATCATGAGACTGATCTTTCCGGAGGAGCTTGAATATTGGCGCACATGTGGCAGTCATGTGGGATATGAATCTAGAAATGTAATTCAAACGGCCAAGAAAACCTCGGATTTGCTTCTCAGTTTTGGGTGCAGGCATCTCTTGTATTGCTTTGACCTTTGCAGGATCAACTTCAATACCTCTTTCACTAACAATGAAGCCCAATAACTTGCCAGAACGGACTCCAAATGTACACTTGTTAGGATTCAGACGAAGCTTGTACTTCCTCAAATGCTGAAAAAGCTTCAACAAGTGCCCTACATGTTCAACTTCCGTTCTTGACTTAGCAATCATATCATCAACATATACCTCAATCTCCTTATGCATCATATCATGAAACAAGGTGGTCATAGCTCGTTGATACGTGGCTCCGACGCTCTTCATACCGAAGGGCATCACTCGATAACAAAATGTTCCCCAAGGTGTGATGAATGTTGTCTTCTCAATATCCTCGGGTGCCATCTTGATCTGGTTATATCCGGAAAATCCATCCATAAATGAGAAGACATTGAATTTAGCTGTATTATCTACCAACATATCAATGTGTGGTAGAGGAAAATCATCTTTTGGACTAGCTTTATTCAAGTCTCTATAGTCCACACACATCCGGACTTTTCCGTCTTTCTTAGGCACGGGCACAATATTGGCCACCCATTGAGGATATGTAGAAGTCACCAAAAACCCCGCATCAATTTGCTTATGAACCTCTTCTTTGATCTTCACTTCCATATCGGGATGAGTTCTTCTGAGCTTCTGCTTCACAGGCACGCACTCAGGTTTCAAAGGTAGGAAATGTTGCACAATATCGGTGTCTAGACCTGGCATGTCTTCATACGACCAAGCAAAGACGTCAACATATTCTCGTAGCAATTCAATCAACCCCTTCTTAATAGAATCTTCTAGGAGTGCCCCAATCTTTACCTCTCGCATACAATCCTCAGACCCCAAGTTGACTGTTTCCAGATTCTCAAGATGCGGCTGAATGATCTTCTCTTCATGCTCAAGTAGACGGGTAATCTCATCAGGAATTTCTTCAACATCATCTTCCTCTGCCTCAAATACAGGGAATTCAAAATTGGGAGATGGCGTTGGGTCATTATGTTCAATGGGTCTAGAAATCAACCTGCATAATGATTTTGGATATGGAAAGCTTTAGAATTCAGACAAGGCAAATCATTATGCAGATGAAAAGATTGATCTTGTTCTATTTTTTAGGGTTTTATGTGATCACCAATTTCATGCAAAAAGCAAAAAGGGAAAATAATTGGAAAAACAAACATTTAACATGAATTTATTGAATGAAAATATCATTGTATTTATGCTGCCAACAATGTCATCACTCCTCCTTTTGGCATGGGAGAAGGGTTTTTAAACAAAGTGATCATTACGTTGACTTGTTGATAACTGTAGGAATATCCACAGCGACCCAATTGTTGCAGATCCCTCCAGGGATGATGAAATTGTCAGCGTCCTCTGCATCCTCTTCCAAGACAGCAGCAACTTCTTCATTCTGACCAGTGTGGATAAAACCTCCACTCTTGAATATCCCTTGCGCGTTGAAGACCCCAGAAGAAAAGCCAATGCCAGCCCGAGACTTGTTGTCTTCCAACTCAATCATTTTTCCTAAGCCTGCAGTTGCACCACACTCAATGGCCAACTTTGCATCTCTATAGGAAGCAAATGAAGGAGCTTTCTTCTCAATAGGGTTAGCAATAGATAAAGTTTGGAAAGGAGTTCCAACTTCATCCTCAACATCTATGTATGAGAAGGAAGAAAAGTGGCTAACCAGGAGAGCCTTTTCTCCCCCTACCACCACCAGTTTCTTATTCTTCACGAATTTTAGCTTCTGGTGTAGGGTGGATGTCACGGCGCCTGCCTCGTGAATCCATGGTCTGCCTAAGAGACAATTGTACGATGGGTGAATGTCCATAACCTGGAAGGTAATATGGAAATCACTTGGTCCAATCTTGATTGGGAGATCGACTTCCCCAATCACTATTTTACGCGACCCATCGAAAGCTTTCACAACAACTCCACTTTGCCTCATGGGAGGCCCTTGATATGCTAGTTTTGAAAGAGTGGATTTCGGAAATACATTTAGTGATGACCCAGTGTCCACCAGCACATTGGACATGGAGTCGTCTCTGCAGTTTATAGAAATATGTAAAGCCAAGTTGTGGTCTCTTCCCTCCTCAGGGAGATCAGAGTCACAGAAACCCAAATTGTTACAAGCAGTAATGTTTTCAACAATACTATCGAATTGTTCTATTGTGACATCATGATCTACATATGCCACATCCAAAACCTTTTGCAGAGCCTCTCTATGTGGTTCTGAATTTAACAGCAATGACAATAATGATATTTTGGATGGCGTTTGTAGAAGCTGGTCTACAACATTGTACTCACTTCTCTTGATGAGCCTCAACATCTCATCACAATCTTCTTTCACATTGCCACCAGGGCCAACAGGAGTAGGAGTTTTCAGTACATAGGAGGGCTTAACAGCAAGTGCCGGATTCAGAGTGCTCACAACATTCCCAATCGGGCATTCAGCAAAATCAGCACTAGCCTGGGGCTTGGGAGGTGCTGAAAACACATGACCGCTGCGGGTCAAACCACCTACATCTGCGATATTAACAACAGAGGAGGATGGTAAAGACACCTCTTTCCCATCTTCTACAGCAATAGCGTTGTAGCGATAGGGAATTGCTTTTTCGGAAGAGTATGGTACTGGACCGGCAAGCTTAATGATCAGAGAGGGAGAAACCTTCTGCTCGCTACCATCGTACTTGATAATAACAGGTTCGGGTATCCGGAATACTGGGGAAATCACGTTGACCTCAGGCTCATCTTCGTCAATATTCCTATTCTGAAGGATCTCAATAACTCCTTCATCCAACATTTCCTGGAGATCTTCACGCACCCGGCGACAACCCAATTGGTTAATAGAGCAGACTCGGCATCTATCATGGTCGTGCTCATAGTGACTATAGTCACATAGCAAACGGTGCAATTCAACCAGAGACTGTCGAATATGACTGACATATTTGACCTTGTATTTGTCAGGGCAGCCCTGGACCATGTTGACAGATTTCCCATGCTCGGGCAATGGGTTCTTCTTCACATTAGGACCTACGTCCTCAAAACACAAAATGTCACACCTCACAAGGTCTTGAACCTTGGTCTTCAAAGAGTAACAATTCTCCACGTCGTGGCCGAGAGCACCAGAATGGTAAACACAATGCAATTCGGGCTTATACCACCACTGGGGGTTAGCAGGTATTGCCGGTGGGTCTCTCGGAGTAATCAACTTCCTCTCTATCAAATAGGGATATAATTCTGCGTACGTCATCGGAATAGGATCGAAAGTGACCCTTTTCCTCTCGTAACTAGCGCTGGTTTGATTACTATTTAGAGGATGGTAGGCCTGCTGTTGCGGTCAGTGCTGTTGTTGTTGATATTGCTGAGGTGGTTGCTGATTGTTATGTTGTTGATATTATTGATTGTCTTTGAAAACAGGTGCTATATGAGCCACCTGGTGCTGGTTACCGGCGGGACGCACGGTCTTCCTCCTCACAGAGGGTCTTCTTGATTTCACATGAGAGGTCACAACATGTGCCTCTCCATCTTTCTTCTTTGCAAACGCTCCATAACGCTTGGCAGAAGAGCCTTCTTCTCTAGTTAGACGTCCTTCTCTGACCCCTTCTTCTAAACGCATCCCCATATTCACCATCTCGGTGAAGTCAGAAGGAGCGCTAGCAATCATCCGCTCATAATAGAATGAACTCAAGGTCTTCAGAAAGATCTTAGTCATTTCCTTCTCTTCTAGCGGAGGCACGATCTGTGCTGCCACCTCTCGCCACCTCTGGGCGTACTCTTTAAATGTTTCCTTGTCCTTCTGGGACATGGCCCTCAATTGATCCCTATCGGGAGCCATATCCACGTTATACTTGTATTGCTTGACAAAGGCCTTACCAAGATCATTGAAGGATCGGATGTTCGCAATGTCTAAACCCATGTACCATCTCAGGGAAGCACCAGACAGACTGTCCTGAAAGTAGTGGATGAGCAGTTGGTCATTATCAGTCTGAGTAGACATTTTCCTGGCATACATGACCAGGTGGCTGAGAGGACAAGTATTTACATTGTATTTTTCAAAGTCAGGGACCTTGAATTTCATAGGGATCTTCACGTTGGGAACTAAACAGAGATCGGCAGCAGACTTTCCAAAAAGATCCTTTCCTCTAAGAGTCTTCAATTCCTTGCAAAGCTCAAGAAATTGATCATTCATGGCGTCCATCTTCTCATAGACATCTGGGCCCTCAGACGGCTCAGAATGATAGATGGTGTCGTCTACCCTGGGCATGGTATGCACAACAGGAGGAGGAACAACAAGGACCGGGCTAGATGTCGGCATAGAAGCAAAGGTAGGAGCAGGACCCTCAGGCATGAAATTAGGAGGCATCCCCCACGGAAATCCGGTTGGCATGGCTGTTGGAACAAAGTGTGCACTGGCTGAAGGCACAATTGAGGAAACAATCTCGGAGATAACTGTCCTCTAGGGAGGAGTTGAAGGTGTCGGAGAAGACTGGCTCTGGGCAGCCAAGAATGATTCCATCAAAGCGCTCAATCTAGCCACTTCCTCCTTGAGTTCACGGTTTTCTTGCTCTAGATGATCCATCAGTCTTGCAGAGTTGGCTCTAGTGTAGTACCGGTGAGTCAGCTTGTCTTCAAAATAAATGAAGAGCACAGAGTTAGACCACAGGACAAGAAACCGGGAACAAAACCTGCTTATGCACATGATGCATGCAATGCTCGTGCATATGATTTGTTTTTATATTTCAAAAGAACCCTAGGGTTTTATTTGCAAATTTTGGAATCATTTAACATTTATCGCATATAGAAATATCTCATAAAATAATATCAGGGAAAAGAAGTACAACGTTGTTAATCATGTACAAGAGGAAAGGAAAATAATCATCCTATGGATCCCTAGAAACAATCATCTAATGCTCGGGACATAGGAAGATAAGATGCACAAAGCCTCTTTACTTCCTCCTCATAAGCTGCCTCCATATCCGCCTTCTCTTTGGCGAGTCGATCGTACTTCCTCTTCCAAAACCGGGAAGACTGAGGAAGTAGAGAAGTCCATGCATCATTAGGATCATCAATAACTTGATGCTCGAGGAACTCAATCAAAGCATCCTTCTCTTAATCTGCTGAAGCAACTCTTCACGTTCATGGATCCAGGCACGTGATAGGTCTTCGTCTCTCAACTCCTCTACTCCTTGATTAGGGAGGGTTGAAGGCCCAGCCACAATCATAGGTATAGGTATCGGATACTCGTAAGGCATGAGATACTCAGACGCTCTCTTCCTTACCCAAGCGGTGTAAGGCTCCAAAGCGATGCAATTCTTAGGACCCAACTCCTTCCTTCCTTTCTTATGAATCTTGCGCCAAGCGCCGACCATCCTAGCTTTCAAGCCTTAGGGATCTTTACCCTCCTGAAAGAACACACCTTCTAACAAAATGTTATTAGGTTTATCCTTTAGGGGGAACCCAAGCTGACGACGTGCCAAAACGGGGTTGTAGTTAAACCCACCACATGTACCAAGAAGAGGCACCTTGGAGAATTCACCACAAGAGTCGATAATCTACACACCATCATACACATGGTTATACCAAGAGATATCATCATTATTGAGAGACATTAGTCTCGTGGACCACCGTAGACATCCCTTGTTCTCCTTGAAAGCGACCGTTTACGGTAGGTGAGAAATAAACCACTTATACAGCAGAGGCAAACAGCACACAATGGCGCCATCACTCTTCGCATTCCTCATATGCAAAGAGAAATAGGTATCACCCAACAGAGTCAGAACATGATTAAGAGTAGAAAAGATCCTAATAGCGTTCACATCCACAAACTTGTCGATGTTGGGGAACAACACTAACCCATAGATAAGAAGTACAAATATGGCCTCAAAGGCGTCCTCACTCATGGCCTTCCCATAAACAGTAGCTTGAGCAATGAGGAACTCAGAAGGGAGACCTTGAATTCCACCTTTGGTAGTCATATGAGCACCAACGAGAGATTCATCTATGTGTAACATATCAGCTATCTCTTAAGAAGTAGGAATACTCTCCAAGCCACTGAACGACAACTGGTCTAGAATAGGTATACCCACAAGATAGGCATACTCCTCAAGCGTAGGCAAAAGCTGGAAATCCGGAAACGTGAAGCAACGGTACAAGGGATCATAAAACTGCACCAATACACTCATCAACCCTTCATCCACCTGAGTAGTCAGAAGAGGAAGAAGCTTCCCAAAACGAGCTTTGAAACCCAAAGGATCTAATACATAGGATGTCAGATTCCTTAACTCTTTCAACTCTGGTTGTCTGAAGCTGTACTTCTTCGTATTCCTTCTTTGTCTTTCCATGTATGGAAATTTTGCAAATAAACCCCTTAAGTTCCTTGAAAATTTTCTTTATTATTGATGATATGGATGCAAATGAGTGCATGAATGTATGAATGCAACAATCACACTCAAGGATCAAGCAAAGCACACCAAACAACGGTCATGGGATGGATCATATCATCCTTAATATCAATCATCCATTTTGGTGGATTATGGTTTACACCTTATCTACACCCAAGTTCCATTGATATTAAGGATGCATGAACGGATCAACCATGAATCAAGGGTTTGTTGCAAGTCACGAGCATGGGGTTCTGGTTAAGAACCACCCAAAGGGAGTGTACTAAGGCTTAAACCTGCCAAACATGTTCTACAAGAGGTTCCCATAGTCATCATCCCATCTTTCGAATATTATCGGAGAAACGACTACTCGTATTCCAAAAATATTCTCAAGAGAGACTCTTATGAGTGTAGTATCGCGTAACAATCGTATCAAATCTTACACTTGAACGACTTTCGCACTACATCCTAAGAATAGGCCAAGATGGGCTTGGTAAACTAAGGTCCTTGGCTTCTAAGGTCTATATTGGAAAGAGTAATGTCTAACCACAACTTACTTGTGTGACATTATTGATCCCAACATGACCTCCACCAAGTGAATGGACTTGCAAGTCAACTTGCTAAGGAATAACTCCACACAAGTCAACAAGACTACGCCATTCTCCTATCCTAAGTGCACTCGAGTCCGGGTATAGAACTCATCTCACAAAGATCACCAAGCATACAAGGAATTAATATTCAAGCAATTCAATCATTACATACAATATAGTAATCCCAAATTGCACAAAAACATGTCACAAAACAACATACAATACAACCAATATGAAAAGTAGGCAAAACCCACTAGGCAAAATCTCCCCAGCAGAGTCGCCACTTTTCGGTAGTGGGGTATTCGTTACCATTAGAGATATTGACTAACTCCAAGGTAAATCATACAAGTCGAGTCGCCACCGCACTTCTATTTATCCAAAGGAATGGTTAGAAAGCAAACAAAAACCTAATAGTTTTAACAAAACTAGTAAAAGAAACAGAGATCTGGGTAAGGGGGTTGGTTATGTAATGGGAAGGTGTTAGGCACCCAAAACATCCTAGGTACTCCTAGGGAGCCCTTTTCATACTTGCTGCAAAGGTTGTTGTTTTTGTGAAATTTTATTTGTGCAAACATGATTGAAGAGATGAGAGGAGAATATACAAGTTATTTACATTTGTGTTTGGATGGATAAACTCATTGCCTACGTACCATCTTATAAAAAGATAGGATCAAAACCTCGTAGTTCGGGGTAAAAATCTCAAAACAAGTTGGTGAATTGATTGGTCCAAAAGCCTCAAGGTCTTTTGTTATCAAAGGGAGAAAACTCAACTGAACCACAAATCCACCATGTGAGGATAGCTTCAACATGCTAGTGAGGGATTAACCCTATAATAAGCATGGAAGACTCATTGTCCATCACTAAGGATATAGGTGAGTATTATATCTACCTCAAGGATAACTCAAACCTAATAGCTAAAGGTGATGAAAAAGTTGATTAAGAAAGTGGCCATTGGAACCACAAAAGACATTTGAATGAGTTATATTTACCAATTAGAAGTGTATACAAAAATGGTCAAAGTTGCCTTAAAGATTCAATTCAAAATAAGTGTTATGAAAAGAAAGTTTGAAAATCAAAAGCATAAGGCTTAGGTTTCTAATGTTTGAAAATAGTAGTTAGATGTCTGCACAAAAAGTTTTGGCTTGGGTTAGAGCGGAGAGAAGAAGAAGAATGACTAAGTCCTAAGTAAAGCAAAAAGGTAAGGGATAAGGAATGAAACCACACTAGGAGTTCCTCTCTTGAGATCATATTGATGATCGAAGTAGCTCCCATCCTTTGGAACAAAGCAACCACAAAGCAAATATTTCAAGCAATCAAACACAAGGTCATGCTTCTAAGAATCCTCCAATGGCTTTTGCATCTCTCTCTTTAGATGAACATGGCAATGGTCCTCCAATTAAGCTCAAATGGAAATTCCTAGCACAAAAACACACACATCAAAAGTTTCATGGAGTAAAACAAGAAAGGATAAGAGTGAGTTTAGAGATTTGGTCCTTCTAATCCATCTTCATCATTAAGATCCTTTTACTCCAATTTTGCATAAGGAATGTCCTAGAATCTAAGTCCAATTCTCCATTTCTTTGCATAGGGAAAGTCCTAGAAACTAAGTCCATTTGTTTGCATTTTGGTCCATAATAATCAAAACAAAAACACAAGCACAATAATATATACACAATTATGTGCTCAAGTGAGCAAAAGGAAAATGGTATTAACATAAACATGTGCTCAAATGAGCAAAGAGAAAAGCAAATGGATAATGTGTGCAAGAATAGTAAATTGCATAAAAAGTAAATTGCATAAAGTAAATGTTAATTGTCAATAGTTAGTGTTAGTAGTTAGTGTGCCATAAGGCAAATTTAGCGCTATGTTAAGCAATCGTAATTGGACTTATGTAGAAGTCACAACTATCTGAGTTCGGTCAATAATAATGTAGGCAACAAACATAAGTTAGGAGTCTTGATTAGTGAACCAAGTCCCAACAACTTGCCATGCCAAAAAGAAGAAGAGAAGTGATCTTGTATTGGTTTAAGCCTTTTGCATGATTTAGAAGACAACCTATCCTTAATGCAAAGCCATTCACTTGATCAATTGATCAAGATGAATTAGATTTGAATCAAGGAAGGTTAAATCTCCCTAATCAATATTAACTTATCAACCTTCAACTCATTGATCAAAAATAAAAGAAGTAGGAGAAGAAGAAGAAGATGGATAAGAGAAATGGAAATGACAAAATTAAAGTGCATTAAATGAAGTAACATATACCAATCCTCATATGTTGACCAATAACATTGAAAGTCAAGGTCAAACAATCAAAAACAGAAGTGAGATGAAGATTGGATGTCAAGAAAAGAATAAACTATTTTTGGCATTTTTAATATTTAAAATAAACTTGAATTAAAATATTAAAGAAAGGTCAAACCTCAAAATCACTTCAAATCAACCTTGAAAGGTCCAAGTGATTTATCCTAAGTTCAACAAGGTCAAACAAAGTTTGACAAAAAATTTCAGCATTTTTAAAAGTCAGAAACTATTTTTAATCAATTAAAAAGGAATAAAAATAACCTAATTGAACTAAAATCTCAAATAAATCTCAAATCAATTCAAAAATTGATGAGAATATTTTTCATAGATCCA
Source organism: Lathyrus oleraceus (assembly GCF_024323335.1). Lineage (NCBI taxonomy): Eukaryota > Viridiplantae > Streptophyta > Magnoliopsida > Fabales > Fabaceae > Lathyrus > Lathyrus oleraceus. Next base: position 111,289,431 of record NC_066579.1, on the reverse strand, counting down.
TCATCATTCAAATAGGTTAGGAAAATATTTTTGCATTTTTTGAATATCAAAAACTATTTAAAATGAATTAAAAATAACCAGAAAAGAGAAAATTCACAAAAAATATCAAATGATGAAATAAAAAATATTAAAAATCAGAAATAGAAATTAGAATTTATTTGGGAAATAATGCAATTGGTCCCATAATTTTTGGATTAAAAATGAAAGAGATATTGATTTTTGAAAATAATTGGAATTAAACAAAAATAAAAAGAAATTCAGAAAATGAGAAAAATCATGGCACGTTGGATCAACCTCATTAAATGAGGTGGCACATCCAAGGACTCTCAGCGCGCGCTTACCATGGATCCAAGTCAATGCGTGCACATGGAAAAGAAATAAAAGTCATAACAATGGACGCCTGGGATCGAATTTGGAAACACCATCACACGGTCCAGGTTTAAACTGGAGGTGATGAAGCCACCGGAGCCACCGTCTCCTCCGGTGAGCTTGCGGTTTCCGGCCAAATTGCAGAAATTGAAACCTTAACCAAAATGTGCGATCTATACATCAATAGAAAGCTGGGATGATGTACATCATACCTGTACCATCCATTTTCATCCTAGATCTCTAGGATTTAAGAAATCAGAAGTTGAAAAATTTGGTGTTCATCATGAACTTAACGAATTGCAAAAATTAAAAGCATAAACATGATGCCTCTATTGAGAGGACTTCAGCCAATACAAAATCTAAGCCAATAGGTCAATGGATTAGGAGAATCGAAGGAAATACTAGTTGGAACGTAAGCTTGAGTTCTGGTGATTTGAGCTTGAAACCTTGCTTGCTTTGCTAAAATAGAAGTTCAATGAGATGTATGGTGAAGGTCTAGAAGCATTAGATCTAAGAATACAACCAGATGAAGCTGAATTCTAGATCTGAAATTTTTTGAGAAAAATGCAATTGCTTCTTTAGTGATGGTTCGGGAATGAATTCTGCAGCATTTCAGGTTGAATTAGGCCTCTGAAATGAGTGGAATGAAGTCTCTATTTATAGAGAAAATGTCAAGGAGAGTGTGAGCAATCCGTGTGCATGTCATGTGAAGCTTCATTGCATGGGCTTGCATGATCATGCACAAGGCCCAAAAACAATGCCAAATGAGTTCTGAACACCAGCCAGATGGAAATGGACGTGTGAATTGCAAGGCAATGGCTCATGTAACAAGATTTCAAGTGAATTCTTTCTTTGTACCTAAAAATTCATCTCTTCGAAAGTACCATTTAAAAAATCCAAACATGGGCATGTGGCTAATGGTTGGAAAGGTATTTGTATAAGGAACAAATGTTATGTTGGGCAAAAACTCATTTGAGGTGTGGAAATTTATGAAATTTGAGTTTAAAATGTGATGTGCAAAACATGTCAAGGCAAGGTTTCTAAAATTGGCCAACGTTCAAGCCCTTCTGTTTTTATTATGCAAGCTTCAAATGAAAAAACCTACAACATAAAAGTTGTAGATCTTTTCAAGAATATCAAAATGAACTTAAAATTTGCATCATTTGGATTTTTTATGAAAGAGTTATGGGCACTTGAAGTTGGACTTTTTTGACTTTTAATGCCTTTGACCCAAAAAGACCTATAATGTCTTGCATTATCACATGTATTTCCTTTGAGATTTTGAGATTTTGTTCTACATACCATTTGAAGTAGACATCCTAATATTTCCAATGCATTTGACCCCACCTCAAAATCATAAAAGATGAGTGAGTTATGTTCTTGGGAAGTTGACCCAAAATTAAGGTTTCAGTCAAAATGACCTATAATGTATTGGAAAGGAAGATGGTTTTACAAGCTTCAAATCAAATTTTGATGAACATGAAACTTGTTCATATTGTTCTAAAGAACATTTTTTATTTTGGAACCATCTCCATTTGACAAAAACATAAAAGTTAGGTCTCAGTGTATTTCAAGATAGTTAGATGGATTGACTGATCAACTTCTCAAGTCCATGCCTCATATCTTTTATGAATTGATGATTGAGGACACTCAAATAAGTTCAAATATTCATGAAATGATGAATTAAATAAGTTCCCTTGATTGCATTTGACCATGGGTTGAGGTTGCTTCATGAGCAAGGCATTGTGGTGCACAGATGAATTAGGGCTTCTCTGGGGAACAAACCTCAAATCCTTTGACTTGATTTGATCAAACATGATGAATTGAGATGTTAGGGAGGCATATTTGATGGATGAGAGATTTGGGAACCATTACCATGCTTGCTTTCATCTCCTCTTGGTCATGTCATTGCACAAATAACCTCCTTGAAGCTTTTGACCTTATGATTGCTCAAGCTACAAACAAGAAATGTTAGTGACATATTTTTGTGCTTTTGGTTAGTGAACAAAATAAGAAAAGCAATTATATACAATTCAATCATGCTTGGTGATCTCAAACCACTCACAAGGAGTCCCGCCCAAAGGCAAGGGGAACCAAGATACTTAAAGATCCTTGAGGCTATGCAATGCAATGTTATGATGCCATGAGGGATCTTAGGGACAAAATTGGGGTCTTACACAAACAATATGGCTAAGTATGAAGCTTGCATTATGGGGCTTGAAGAGGCCATTGATCTCAAAATCAAATATCTTAACGTCTCCGAAGATTCAGCTTTGATTGTGAATCAGATCAAAGGTGAATGGGAGGCGAATCAACCCGGTTTGATACCATATAAAGATCATGCGAGGAGGATATCAACTTTCTCTATAAAGGTTGAGTTTCATCACATCCCTCGAGATGAAAACCGGATGGCAGATACTCTTGCAACGTTGGCTTCAATGATTGTTGTAAAATTTTGGAATGAAGCTCCTAATTTTACTGTGATGCGTCTTGATAGGCCAACTCATGTGTTTGCTATTGAAGAAGTCAAAGATGAAAAGCCATGGTACTTTGATATCAAGTGTTTTCTCCAAAATAATATTTACCCATCCTAGGCATCTTTGAAAGATAAGAAAACTTTGAGAAGATTAGCTGACAACTTCTACCTGAATGGTAAGGTGCTTTACAAGAGAAACTTCAATATGGTTTTGGTCAGATGCGAGGATAGACACGAAGCAGACTTATTGATGACTGGAGTCCATGAAGGTTCCTTTGGTACTCATTCCAATGGAAATGATATGGCTAAGAAGATGTTAAGAGCAGGTTACTATTGGCTGACAATAGAATCTGATCGTTGCAAGTTTGTGATTGTTGCAAGTTTGTGAAGAAATGCCACAATTGTAAAATTTATGCCGATAAGATTCATGTTCCTCCGACACTATTGAATGTCATTTCCTCTCCATGGACCTTCTCCGTGTGGGGAATTGATATGATTGGCATGATTGAGCCTAAAGCTTCAAACGGACATCGCTTCATTCTGGTGGCTATTGACTACTTCACAAAGTGGGTTGAAGCGGCATTGTATGCGAATGTAACCAAGCAAGCTCTTGTAAGGTTTATCAAGAATCAAATTATATGTCATTATGGTGTGCCAAGTAAGATCATTACTGATAATGGATCTAACTTGAACAATAATATGGTAGAAGCTCTTTGCAAAGATTTCAAAATTGCACATCATAATTCTTCTCCCTACAGACCTAAGATGAATGGGGTTGTTGAAGCTGCAAATAACAACATCAAGAAGATCATTCAGAAGATGGTTATAACATACAAGGATTGGTATGAGATGATCCCATTTGCTTTACATGGGTACCGTACATCCATCCGCACTTCAACAAGGGCAACCCATTTCTCTCTTGTTTATGGTATGGAAGTTGTGCTCCCATTGGAGGTTGAGATCCCATCATTACGTGTTCTGATGGAAGCCAAGTTGACTGAAGTTGAATGGTGTCAGACCAGATATGATCAGCTGAATTTGATTGAAGAAAAGAGGTTGACTTTCATGTGCCATGGTCAATTATATCAGTAGCGAACGAAGAAAGCATTTGATAATAAGGTCAAGCATCGTGGGTTTAGAGAAGGTGACCTTGTGCTCAAGAATATTCTATCTTTCAAACCAGGTGCTAGGGGAAAATAGACTCCTAATTACGAAGGCCCATATGTTGTTAAGAGAGCCTTTTCAGGTGGTGCTTTGATTCTTACAACTATGGATGGTGAGGAGTTCACACGTCCTGTAAATGCCAATGCAGTCAAGAAATACTTTGCCTAAAAAAAGAAAAGAAAAACTCGCTAAGTTGAAAACCTGAAAGGGAGGCTTAGGCAAAAAGGAGCGTCTCAGTGGATTGAAAACCCGAAAGGGCGATCCAGGAAAAAATTAGAGAAATAAAACAGAAAATTTATCCCGATAGATTGAGTACCACACCTTGGGGAAATTTATGCAAAAATTAGGGATTATGGCAAGTAACTACATTTGGTTGATCTCCAGTCTTGAGCAAGTCAGTCAACTCGGATTCACCATTTTCAACCAAAGCCAAGAGCATAGTGGATATTGAAGTTGGTAGAAGGATTAGTGATCATTGTATTCAATGTAGCCCTTTTCCATGTAAATTACCATTTTTCAACTTTTGTAAAGATCTATGGAGTCTTGTCATTTATAGGCTACCCTTCAATTAAATAAAGTTGAGCTTTTTATCCAATTATTTCTACTCTTATTTATTTTTCAGCTAAATAGAATTGAATTTTTATGATGATAATTTTGAAATATTTAAATTAATAAAAATAAAAACCATTTTTCTTAAAACCATAAAAGCAATTACTTTTAAAAAGCAATCGACTTCATTCAAGAAATATCAACAGCAGCCTGAGAACAGGTAAGTCTTAAAAATGCGGAACACCGCTGGTCTTTCCCCAAGTAGTTGGTTTGGTCACTTTTTTCCTTCCCAACGACAATTCAGTTTCTCTAACCGAGTTATGTGATTGTCTCCCCGGCTGAGTTATAAGCGTATATTCTCAACGGTTTACATGATTCAGCACAAGATTTTTATTCCCCTCAGGTCGCCAGCAAAGATCACTCCTGAACCCCGCCAACACTGATTCTTAAGCAGTATTTCTGGTCCTCTACAAGGTTGTCTCCCATGTGGTATGTGTAGCGGTGTATTCGTCGCTATATGATTTATTGATTAAACCATAAGCAAAGCATACAATGAATCGAGTCGCCACCGCACTTTTATTTATCCAAAGGACTGGCTAAAAAGCGAACAAAAGCCTAAGAAGTTTTACACATAGAAAACTAATGAAAAGATCAGAGAGTCTGGGTAAGGGGTAAATTACGCAATGGGAAGGTGTTAGGCACCCAAAACGTCCTAGGTACTCCTATGGAGCCCTTTTCACACTTGTTGTACTAAATTGTTATTTGTTATGAAATATTTATTGTGCAAACATGATTGGGATGATGAGAAAAGAATATACAATTTTTATTGTTTTTGTGTTCGAACGGATGAACCCGTTGCCTACGTACCTTCCATCAAAGGTAAGGATCAAAACGCCGTAGTTCGGCTAAAAGATTTCCAAAAGTTAGTGGATTCAATTTTAAACACAAGCCTTAAGGTCTTACGTTATCCACGGGAGAAAACTCAACCTTATAAAACAACGAGTCCACCATGTGAGAAAAGCTTCAACTTGCTAGTGAGGGGTTAACCCTATAATAAGCAAGGAAGACTTACAATTCAATCAACTAAGGACAAATAGGTGAGATTAACATCAACCAACTAGGATAAATCAAACCTACGGCTAATGTATGAAAACTTAACAAGCATGGACAAAGCCACAAAACAATTGAATGGGTGAAGTTAATTGATTATGATTATTCACAAAAGGAGGGTCAAAGTATGATTAAGATTGATTCAAAAAGAAGTACTATGAAATGGAATTTGAAAAAGTCAAGGACTTGGGGTCCAGGTTTTTAATTTAAAAGCATGAAGATGTTTGCACAATATTTATCTCAAGTTTTGAAAGCAAAGTGTGAAAAAAGTTTAGGACAAAGAGGGATGAATGGATGAAGATGGAGTGTAAAACTTCCTAGAAGGTTCACCTCTTGAAATCATATAGAAGATGACTCAAGTGTGTCCTTTGGAATAGGCAATGAGTAATAACAAACAAGCAAAGGAAAGGAAGAAAGTCAACAAAAGCGGATACCGGATGCCAATTACTGGACTTATACCAATCTCCTAAAACAGAACTGGATATCAGAGGCCACTCTATGGACTTATACCAATCTCCTCAACAAAGAAATAAAAAGTGGATACCGGATGCCAATCTATCTGGACTTATACCAATCTCCAACAAAAAAGCAAACACTTGGATGTCAGATGCCAATCTATCTGAGCTTACTCTAATCTCCAACATATGATCATGGGAAAACAAATGCCAAATTATATGGACTTACAATTGCATCCTCACATAAAACAATCAAATGCATCAAGCAAAGAGAAGATGAGTGGCCAATGAGATGGTCTTATACTCACTTCCATATCACAGGAACAATGGCCAATGAATGGTCTTACAATTGTCCTTAATGGGCAAACAACAAAGATATGTCACAAAGACAAATGAAATGATCATGCACTAATGAGCAATTAATGATGATAAATGCATAAATCATACAAGCAAACATGTGCATATGAAATAAGCAATCAATCAAATGAAGTCATTCAACACACACTATAACCAAGCAATAAGGCTCATACAAAAGGGTTAGGCATTGAAGCCAACTGGAATAGGGTTAATGGTGCTCTTAACCTTGACATTGAGAGCCAAGGTGAAGCAGATGAGAGGATATGAGGGGTGTGCCTCATGCTCTTCTCCCTGGTCAGGGAGAGCTTCAAATGATAGAAGGTGTGGGAATTCAGAAAGATGGAACTCTCTCCACAAGTTAGACTCGATAGATCTTGGGTTTTTTACTCACTATGCATCAACACATGTGGTGTGAGCAAGGTGAGTGACTCACAGAATAGTAGGAGATAGGCTACATATCTCTTTTGTCTACCAATTGCCTCACATGAGGTCTTTACCTGCTTGGGGACAAAGTTAAACAATCACAAACATTGCCTCTTAAGGAGGACTTCAGACAGTTGCCTGGCCAAGTAACAGGCCAGGTCTTCCAGACTACATGAAGAAAAAGGATTCTACCTCAATGCAAATGCTATCAAGCAAAGCAAAGCAAGTTCTTAAAAGAACTGAGCAACTAATGGTACCTGAAACCAGTCAAACAAAATCAGTATACAATTCAAACTCAAAACCAATATAAGATAAGGATCAACAGTCAACACAATCAGTCAAATATGCAATGCACAAAGCTCAAAGCATATGAGCTAAGCATCCTACAAAACAAACAAGTTAGTTCATGATAATCAATCAAACTTAATCAACTTGCATAAGTCTCCTTGAAGCATTTGCTTCTTAACCTGAAAAGCAAACTCAAACATGAGAAACAAGACCACTAGGACAAGCCTAGGGTCAAAAGGAGATAAAAAATCCAAAACAGCAAGTGAAAGATATCCAAAATCAAGTTCAAACAATTAAGAAACAAACCCAAGTGGTTTCATGTTCATATCATTCATCATTATCATTTCACAAACAAATTAGGTCAAAACATGTCATATAGAACCTCAAAGAAGTCAACAGAAAGATTCAACTCAAATCCAATCACAAACATTTCAGAAAATTCTCAAATAATTCATGCTCAAACATCATCCACAACATGATATGCATACCAAATTTCAGCACATTTGATTCAAGGGAAGTAGGTCAATGAAAATCAGAAAGTCAAAGCAAGTTCAAGCAAACTCATACAAAGCATCAAAACATGCACCAACTTCAATAAATCATAAAACAGTGACAACACATGATAAATGAATGGGACTAAAATCATGACAAACTTTAAGATGTCTACAATTCACATGTCAAATTTAAAGTCCATCCAATTAATAACCAGAATTTCACAAACCAAATACAAACATGTATCACAAAAAGTCAACAAATGACCAAACAGAGGAGAAAATTCCAATCAAATAGGAAATGCCATCAATAATTCAAGAAACATTCACATGTATTCTCAACATCCATAAGTATATTCATGCAAAAATCCAGACTATTTTGAGTTCAATAAGCATGGTAATTAAAATCATGAAGTTGGACATGAATGGTGTGACACAAATTGTCACACCTCTATTCAAAAAATCATATCTCATGAACCAGCAATGATAAATTCACAAACTCTACACCAAAATCACCATGAACATGTCTAGTTTAAGCACAAACAATTTGAGAGGCATTGGATTATGTATCATCATTTCACAAGCAAATTGGCATGGCATACACAAAATGGATACACATGAACAAACCCTAGCACATTTAAAAATCCACACGTGCAAAAAATCTGGAAAAATCATCATAATAAACTAGAGATCATGAGGAGCATTTCACAAAAAATCCCATCAAATTTGGATTAAAATTGAGGAACTTATGAATTTTTGAAGATTGGCATACAAAATGAAATAAAAATTAAAAAAAGAAAATGATTTAATGAAATTATAACACGGCAGTGGCATAACCGTAATTATTTGGTCCCTTAAGTGAAACGCTGCGTTTCACTTAAGGGTGTGTCGTGCGCTAATTGGCTCATGGCAATGGAACAGTGGAAAATACATGCAGACGAAAGCTCCAGCAGCCAAAACACGCTTCTGGGTTCACATTTTTAGGGTTTGTGTTACTGTTCATCATGTTCATCAATCGTGATGAACTTTTTTCCCAGAATTTGGAAACACATATACCATTCAAATCAGCAAACAATGCACATCACAAATCCAACCTTGATTCTCACTAATTCAAGCTAACAAGGAAGAACAAAGCAAAACAACAAATGACCACCAAACTTCAAAACAGTGTTTCTCTCTCAATAATCAACCATTTTCCACGATTTAAGTTTCATTGTACTCAGCATGGCAAGACCTTTAACAAGCATAGCACGATTTCAAAAAATAAGAGAGTCAAAAACCAACCTCTTTGGAGATGCAGTGATGAAATGATGGTTTTCTGGCCGTGGAAAGTATAAACAGAAGTTCAATGATGTCCCAAATGATGAATGGAGGAATCTTGAAAGCCCAGCTGCCTCAATTCCAGCTCCAAATTCGAACTGCCATGGAAGAAATCTCAATGCAACAGTGTTGTTCTTGGCTTTACAGTTGGGATTCTAAGCTTGCAAAGGCTTCAAAAATGTTTGTAGATGATGGACCAAAGCTCAAGAAAACGGGTTCTTTGAAGATTTTTAGAAAAAAACTAGTGAGGAAATGAGAGTTCTTGAGAGAAAATGAAATTTTGGTCTGGTTTGTGAATAGTGGCTAGCGCTTTTTCTGTCTGAAATGTCAAATATATACTCTGATTAATGAAGCTTAAGTTTGGTTAATGAAGTGGTAATCACATTAGCTCAAAATGAAGTGTTTTGCCAATTAGTGAAATTCACTCAAAATTGCATGTGCATGTGCTACAGTGCGAAAATTGGCAATTGGTAAAAAGTGTAGGAAATGGTTAATTTGAAAGTTCATTTTTCACCCCTCTCTTTTTTAATTTAATGCACTTGAAAAAGGCCATTTTGATTGGAAGATTTTTGGTGAAATGTGATGAAGGATTTGGATAGAGCACATCAAATATGACTTGTAGCAAAAAACCTCACTCAATTTGGCCAAATGGTTTGAAAGTTATCTCACTTTGAAGTTCAAAATTTTTTGAGAATGATTTGATCATAACTTGCCAACCACACATGAGAAATGAGTGTCCTTGGACTTTTTGGAAATGGGAGAAAAAGATCTTAAACTTTCATGTTGGACAAAAATTCATTTGAAGCTTGTATGATGAAGTAATTTCGAGGAGCAAAACTTTCCATTTTTGGCAAATTCCAATTACAGGTCAACTTACTATTTCTGGAAATTTCTTGTCTGACCTCAAATTCTTCACTGTGGATGTTTTTCATGTTATATGAGGCTTATATGGACATGAATGAGACCTCTCAGACCAATTCCCACCATCAAATCACTGATTAAATGCACAGTTGACCACAGTTGACTTTGCTAGGTTTTGGTTGACTGAACCATGTTCTGATGAATTCCAAGCCCCTACCACTTGAGATCTTGGTTCAAAATGATGTCACAACTCATATGAACTCTTGATGAATGATCATGGTGCCCAAATTCTTCAAGAATGGCCACCATCCACTGTTCAATGGCTGATTTGACTGTTTTGACCTAGCTTGCTTCATCTGCAAGTAACATGGTTAGATGACAATATTTTTGTACCTTTGGTTAATAGACAGATGAAAAGCAATGATATACAAATGCAATACATGCTTGGTGATCAAGAACCACACTCACAAGGTAACCCACCCACTAGGAGGGAAGCAAAGGTGCACAAAGATCCTTGAGGCAATGATATGGTATGATATGATACCATGAGGGATCTTAGGGACAAAATTGGGGTCTTACAGATGCCCCTATTTAAGGTCATTCTAGCCGGAGAAGTGAAGTTTAGAAATCTTCATCTCGACGCGGTAGAATGGGCTTAAATAACAGTAATGAGACAAATTTTGGTCCCTAAGAGACCTCATGATGCAAATGTATGTATGCAAAAGACACAAACTCTGTGGGGAATATGATTCACACAGAAGAAAAGATGATCCATCGGAGTAATACACTCACCAGGAATAGAGACTCTAACAAGACTCTTGTTGGGGATAGTAAAAGAAAAAGAATACGTGAGCAGGACACGACTTTGAGTTGGGGAAAAACAAAACTGACACAGTGTGAACAAGACACGACTCTGATTAGGGTAACAGAAATCAGACTGGAGACCTAACTGGGGGAGTGAAGGACTCACACTGGGGAAAAGAAGATTCCACAGGAAGAACATCCATTGGAGAGACACAAGCTGACTCTTGGGAAGAAGCAATAGGAAACTCCACTGGGGAAGCACCAAAGAATTGAGGTGTTACCGGTATAAGGGTAACAAACTCAGGAAGAATAAATATCTAAGACCGGTATAAGGGTGAGAGATATCAATCAACCAAACATCTGAGGAAGACCTGGAAAAGGTACATAAACTCAGGAAAATCTGACTCCACAGGGGACTGAGGTCATAATAGGGAGCAGAAAGGAAGGAAACCAGAGATACCGAGGTATATAATAGGTGACCGACCAAAGCGTGAATTGGTATATATGCCAAAACACTCATCATCCGAAAGGAGGGCTTGAAGAAGCAAATCGACTTACAGGATGGACATTCGAATCCACAACGGGAAAATGAACCTTACTCAACTGGGGACACAAACCCAAAGAGTGCATGAGATATAATATCCATTACCGGCAGACCGTGGATAAGAATACTCGCATGAGATATATTATCTATTACCGTCAGAACGTAGATAATAAACTCGCATGGTAAGAAACACCAGAGATACCAAGGTATATAATAGGTGACCTACCGAAAACGTGGATTGGTATATATGCCAAAACACTCATCATCCGAAACACAAACTAGTTAAAGGATGGATATTCGATTCTACAAAGAATACGAATCTTGCTTGACCAGGGAAACACAAAAAGCTTCGACTGAAAGGTGCATGAGATATATTATTCATTACCGGCAAACCGTGAATAACAGACTCGCATGGAAGATTATCCACAACCGGCTACTGGGTTAATAAAGGATAAATCGACCGAAAAGAAAGGTATCGGGATACCAAACTAGGTATATAATGATGACCAATCAAAAGGGAACAACGACATTACCGACACAAGGGTAAATGAAAGGAGACCCGCTGGGGATAAACTGCAAGCATCCGGCAATTATCCACAACTGTACCACAAGGCACAAACTCCGCTGGGGAGAAACATCAACACTTGGGATTTACAACTACCGAATACGGGGTAGAAGACCACAAACTCAACTAGGGATAGAAATCACCACAGGGAGACACCAACTCTGTTAGGGATAAAACCACTACAACAGGAATCCACTTACAATCAGAACGAACCACAAAGGTTACCTTTTGTTAGGGAAAAAGAGATAGGACTTACAACTACCGAATACGGGGTAATACCCATACTCTGGTGGGGATAATTATGAATTAGGGTTTACATCTACCGAATACTGGGTAGAAGACCAACAACTCTGCGTGGGGATAGAACAAATTACAAATCCGCACGGGAAACCAAAATAGGGCTCATAATAAACCACAAACTGCTGGAGAGCAGGAAAAAAAAGGATTTACAACTACCGATTGCTAGGTAGAAAATCAAAACTCTTGCCGCGGAATAAAGGTATATAACCACCAATTCCATCAAAAGGGCAAGGAAAAATAGGACTTACAACTACCGATATGAGGGTAGAGGCCCGAAAAACTCCGCTGGGGAACAACCCACTGGGAAGCATAAGACAGTTGACAAATAGCCAATTCGGGAATAATCCGAAAAGACAGACTGAATCAAAAGACGTCCTAATGAGGATGTAACTCAAATAGGAAAATCCATCCCAATATATATGTTGGGGAGGAAACGGAAGAAACCGTCATCCACGAGGATATATCTCAGTGGGGAACTGGAGAAGGAAAGATAACAGACACTTTCTGCTTATGGGGCTGACTCTATATGGAGAGATTTAACACCCGACATCTGCTAGGGGAGATCTATTGGCAAGAAATGCAACATGAATATCTGAATGTTTATGGATATGCATGAATATGCGTGATTTATGTTTGATGAATGCTGACAAAACAAACATATCTAACTCAAACAGGTCCAGGAATCAAACGCCCAGTACTATACTTCCAGGGGAAAAACCAACTGGCAAGCCAATCTGCGGAGATCTATATGCTATAAAGCATAGATCTGCGGGTACTGCTGGGGGAGCAGGGGATCAGAGATATCAGGAAACACCAAATCTCTGAGTGATGGATCAGCAAACAACCCAACCAGGGTACAGAAAGTCACAACGGGCAAAACAGCCACCAAGACGAATCTGTTGGGGAACAAGAGAAAATCTCGAAGATCCGCAGGGGATCTCAGCATCGACTGAGAAACAAAGAGCTTTACAACTCCAAACCACTCCGGCGAACAACCCACTGAAGGAGAAAAACATCATCCAAGTAGAATCCAACTGCATAAGCAACTATACTGGGGAAAATTGCTGCTGGAGAAAACTGAGTCTTCAACACCACTCTGCTTGCAACTATGTTGGGGAACAGCCCCATCACAAGATCTGGAGAAAGAAGATACAACCAAACCAGGAATATGAACCAAATGTCTTACCTGTTGGAGATCATGCCACCCTTGGGAGAGCACTGAGATATTCTTGAGTATCCTTTCAACCTTGTGAATATTCACTTTGTTTAAAAACAGAAAAATTTGAAAAATTTGATTTGGTTAAAAACAATGATATTTTATCAATTAAAACATGCAAAACATTTGTTGAATTGAAACAAATAAGAGTGCAAATAATTGGATAAAGAGCTCAAATTCATTTGATGGAATGGTAGCCTGCAAATGGTAAGACTCCATAGATCTGTACAAATTTGAAATCAGTGATATATATTGGAAGAGGGCTACATTGAACATAATGATCCTTTCTCTACCAATTTGAATCTCGATGTGTTCGAAGCTTCAGTTTGACGACGAATCGAGAATCCTCTGACGAGATGACAGCTGGTGAAACAGAAAGTCTTGTCAGGATGCAATTACTTGCCAAATCCCTAATTTTTGCCTAGATTGCCCCAGAGTGAGGTACTCAATCTAGCGGGGTGCAAATATTCTTTTTTTTTTCAAGTCTCTAATTTTTGCCTGGATTACCCTTGCGGGTTCTCCACCGAGACGCTCATTTTTGCCTAAGCCGCCCTTTCGGGTTTTCAACTTAGCGAGCAATTCTGTTTTTCATTTGCATATACTTTTTTCTAGGCAAAGTATTTCTTGACTGCATCTGAATTCACAGGACGAGTGAAATCCTCCCCATCCATTGTTGTAAGCATCAATGCTCCGCCTGAAAAGGCTCTCTTAACAACATATGGACCCTCGTAGTTTGGAGTCCACTTGCCCCTGGAATCGGGCGCGAAAGACAAAACTTTCTTGAGCACGAGGTCACCTTCTTGGAACACACGAGGCTTGACCTTCTTATCGAATGATTTCTTCATTCTCTGCTGATATAACTGACCATGACACATGGCAGTTAACCGCTTCTCTTCAATCAAATTCAATTGGTCATAACGACTTTGCATCCATTCAGCATCAGTCAACTTGGCTTCCATCAAGACTCTCATTGACAGGATCTCCACCTCTACTGGGAGAACAACCTCCATGCCGTAAACAAGAGAGAAAGGGGTTGCCCATGTTGAAGTGCGTACCGACGTACGATATCCATGCAAAGCAAATGGCAGCATCTCATGCCAATCTTTGTACGTGACAGTCATCTTCTGGATAATCTTCTTGATATTCTTATTAGCAGCTTCAACAGCCCCATTCATCTTAGGTCTGTAGGGAGAGGAATTATGGTGTGCAATCTTGAATTCAGCGCACAACTCATCCATCATCTTGTTATTCAGATTAGATCCATTATCAGTAATGATCCTCTCTGGCACACCATATCGGCAAATCAGCTGGTTCTTGATAAACTTCACAACCACCTGCCTGATTACATTCGCGTACGAAGCGGCTTCAACCCATTTGGTGAAGTAGTCAATTGCTACGAGGATAAACCGGTGTCCATTGGACGCTTTCGGCTCAATCATGCCGATCATGTCAATTCCCCACATAGAGAAAGGCCATGGTGATGAAATCACATTCAGAAGTGTCGGAGGAATATGAATCTTATCCGCATAAATTTGACACTTGTGACATTTCTTCACATACTTGCAATAGTCAGACTCCATTGTCAGCCAATAGTAGCCTGCTCTCAACATCTTCTTAGCCATGGCATGTCCATTGGAGTGAGTACCAAATGAACCCTCATGGACCTCAGTCATCAATAGGTTTGCTTCGTGTCTATTCACGCATCTGAGCAAAACCATATCAAAATTTCTCTTATACAGCACTTCACCACTGAGGTAGAAACTGCCTGACAACCTTCTCAAAGTTTTCCTATCTTTCACAGATGCCCCAGGCGGATAGACCTGGTTCTGGAGGAAATTCTTGATATCAAAATACCAAGGCTTGTCATCTTTCACTTCTTCGATTGCAAATATGTGAGCTGGTCTATCCAAGCGCATCACAGTAATATTGGGGACATCATTCCACCATCTGACCACAATCATGGAAGCAAGCGTAGCAAGAGCATCTGCCATCCGATTATCCTCTCGAGGAATGTGATAAAATTCAACTTCTGTGAAGAATGTTGAAATTCTCCTTGCATAATCTCTGTATGGAATGAGACCAGGTTGATTCGTCTCCCATTCACCCTTGATCTGATTGACAACCAGGGCCGAATCACCATACACATCAAGCTACTTGATTCTCGAATCAATGCATTCTTCAAGTCCCATAATACAGGCTTCATACTCTGCCATATTATTCGTGCATTTGAAAGTTAGCCTTGCTGTAAACGGAATGTGTGAACCTTGAGGAGTAATGATCACTGCCCCAATTCCATTTCCATATTGATTAACATCGCCATCAAATACCATCGTCCATCTGGAACCAGGTTCCGGACCTTCATCAAGTGTAGGCTCATCGCAATCTTTCATCTTCAAATACAGAATTTCCTCATCCGGGAAGTCATACTGAACAGGCTGATGATCTTCGATCGGCTGGTGCGCTAAATGGTCAGCCAAGATACTACCTTTGATAGCTTTCTGAGCTCGATACTCAATATCATACTCAGACAACAACATCTTCCAACGGGCAATCCTCCCAGTTAAAGCAGGCTTCTCGAAGATATACTTAATTGGATCCATTCTGGATATCAACCAAGTTGTATGATTTATCATGTACTAGCGCAACCGCTTAGCAGCCCAAGCTAAAGCACAGCACGTCTTCTCAAGCATAGAGTACCGAGACTCACAATCAGTAAACTTCTTACTGAGGTAGTATATAGCAAATTCCTTCTTTCCTGATTCATCTTGTTGACCGAGTACACAACCCATTGAGTCTTCAAGAACTGTCAAATACATGATCAGAGGTCTTCCTTCCACAGGCGGAGACAATATCGGAGGTTCAGACAGATACTCTTTGATACTGTCGAAAGCTTTCTGGCAATCCTCGGTCCAATCATGAGACTGATCTTTCCGAAGAAGCTTGAATATCGGCGCACATGTGGCAGTTGTAACACCCCGATGAAATAAGGATAATTATTTAATTTAAATTAATAGTACATTTATTAATTTAATTAAATAATTGGATTATTATTATTATTATTATTGGAATAAAAATTGGAATCAGTAAAAAGGTCCCATTTGGTAAAAGAGAGTTTTCACGTGAATACAGAAAAAACGACTCAAAAGTGGAAAAGGAAAAAGGGCAAAGAGCCAGAGAACAAGGGTTGAAGAGAGGAAGAGCTCGAAGCTAAAGGATTTCCGGATTAACTCAGGTAAGGGGGGTTTATCATCGTTTAATGGGTATTATGGGATAACATGTAATGGGTAGTGATAAACCATTGATTTGACTCTGATTAGAATGATGTATGCTGAAATTGTGAAATATTGGATGAACGAAATTTGGATCATAATTGAAGGAAATTCGTAGGAATTAGATATAATAATGTTAGAATTTGTGAAATTGAATAGGGTATGAATTGTGTTAGATGATATGACCGAATACTGTGTAAAATTGGACTGTGGAAGGTGGAATTGGAGAGATCTCGTAGCAGAGAAAACCATAGCAGATCTGGAAATCTGGTTTCTGGTCATACGCGTATGGCACTAGGCAATACGCGTATGAGATGGTCTGGTACGCGTATGGCACTAGGCAATACACGTATGGATGAGGAAGATGATGTTTTGAACGTGGTTGGGTCTCTGTTGGTACGCGTATGGGGAAGTGGTACGCGTAGCATACACGTATGAGACAGGTGATACGCGTATGGGATTGGCTGAGAATTGGGCCATACGCGTATGGGACTAGGCAATACGCGTATGGGCAGATTTGTGATTTTCTGGGCTGTTGTTGTGCAGTTTTTGGTTGTTCAGCTGAGTAATGTAATTTAGCTGATGTATGATAGAGTAGGGATCATTTCCCGTTGTTTTGAGCAGTATAGGTATTAGTAGAGTGTGCTAATGCTGTGATTGAGTATGTGGTATGACATGATATGATTATGTGGTGAATATGTTGATGATGTATGATGATATGCATAATGTTGTGAATGTATCTATCATGTATGAAATTAGGAATGGATTGTTTATGGCTTAGAGGGTGAGCATATGTCCATTGTGGATGATTGTTGATGTTTGCATGACTAAGTGATTTAGCTTGCATATTGTGGCCTTTATGGTGGTAGCTAATTCCCATGGTGAGGAATTAGTGAGTGAGTATTGTGGATTGTTGTTGATGTTTGCATGCTAGGTGATTAGCGTGCATATCATAGCCCTTGGGGTGGTAGCTAATTCCCATGGTGAGGAATTAGTGAGTGAGTCACTAGGTCTCAAATGAGTGGGACTAGTGAGCTTGGTAGCCGTATCTGGATTTGATCGGTGAGGTTGAACTATATGTTCACGAATAGTCGGTACCGCATGCATGGAGTCTCATTGCATAATGTATGTATGTATGGCGTATAATATGAATGGATGTATTCCAATATTATACGTGTTGTTTTGGTGATTGTGTTGAGTATGATTTTGGAATTGATATTGCCGTTACTGATTGTGTGATCTGATTAGGGTGATTGAATGTGTTAACTTACTTAACATTACATGATAATTTATAATGCTTATTATATCGATTGAGGAACTCACCCTTACAACAATGTTTCAGGTAACGAGCAGTGATTGAGTAGAAGCTAGTCCTTGGAGTCTAGTGTAGTTCCTTAGTGGGTCATGCTCTGGTAGATGTAACATCGGGACGGGATGTTTTACTTGTTTTTCATTGATGATTGTTGAACAAGTTACATGTAATGTGTTACATGTTTAGCATTGTTGTTAGACTTTATCCGCTGCGAATTATGCAAATGTTTTATTTTGATTAAATAAATGAGCATGACAGGATATTTTGGAAAACGGTGTGAAGTGTCAAGTGTGACACCATTTAATTGCATATCTATTCTAATTTATGTTTTGATGTTTTAATTTAAATTTGGGGTATTTTAGAAGGGTGTTACATTAGTGGTATCAGAGCATAGTCGGTCGAGTTGAGTCGTAATTATTCTGTTTTCCCTGTACGTGATAGGTGTTGTGTAACCTTATCAGTACTTATTGTTTTAGCTTGTTGGGTTTTCAGAATAGAGATGGCTGGAAGAGGTAGAGACGATGCTGCGATTGCTGAGGCTCTGGGTATGCTAGCTGGAGTACTTGGAGGAAACCCGAATGTTGTGGGAATGGGAGCTGCTCGTCAACTGAGTGAGTTCCAGAAGAACAATCCTCCAATGTTCAAGGGAGCATACGATCCAGATGGAGCTCAGAAGTGGTTGAAGGAGATCGAGAGGATCTTCCGAGTGACTGAGTGTGCCGATAACCAGAAGGTCAGGTTCGGTACGCATATGCTGTCAGAGGAAGCAGATGATTGGTGGGTTGCTACCCGCTCTGAGTTGGAAGCTGCTGGAAGTGCTGAGATCACTTGGGCGGTGTTCAGAGAGAGATTTCTGAGGAAGTACTTTCCAGAGGATGTCAGAGGAAAGAAAGAGATTGAGTTCCTAGAATTGAAGCAGGGTAACCGGTCTGTTACTGAGTATGCTGCTAAGTTCACAGAGCTGTCAAAGTATTACACTCCCTATAACGAGGCTACTGGGGAATTTTCAAAATGTGTGAAGTTTGAGAACGGGTTACGTCCAGAGATCAAGCAGGCTATTGGGTATCAGCGGATTAGAGTGTTTTCTGACCTGGTGGACTGTTGCAGGATTTTTGAACAGGATACCAAGGCTAGAGCAGAGAGCTATCAGCAGAGGGTTGATAGGAAAGGCAAGAATCAGAATGATCGTGGGAAACCGTATGCAGCTGGCAAAGGTTTCCAAAGACAGAGTGGGATGAAGAGGCCTAGTGGGGGAGACTCCAGTGCCCCTGCTAAGTGTTTCAGATGTGGTCAGGCTGGACATCGTATCCATGAGTGTACTAGTACTGAGAAGAAGTGTTTCAAGTGTGGAAAGGGTGGTCACTTGGCTGCAGAGTGCCGGTTGAAGACTGTGACTTGTTTCAACTGTGGAGAGGTGGGTCATATCAGTCCACAGTGTCCTAAGCCGAAGAAAGAGAACCAGTCGGGAGGCAAGGTTTTTGCTTTATCGGGTTCTGAGACTTTTGCAGATGATCGTTTGATCCGAGGTACGTGTTATACTAATGGCTTTCCTCTTGTAGCTATTATTGACACAGGTGCGACTCATTCCTTTATATCCTTGGATTGTGCTGTGAAACTTAAGTTAGAGATATCTGAGATGTATGGAAGTATGGTGATTGATACTCCTGCGAAGGGTTCAGTGATTACTACTTCCGTTTGTTTAAATTGTCCTTTGAGTATTTTTGGTAGAGACTTTGGGATGGACCTAGTGTGTCTTCCACTAGTGCAGATTGATGTTATCCTGGGTATGAATTGGTTGATGTTTAACCGAGTTTCTATCAACTGTTTTGATAAGACTGTGATCTTTCCTGAGATTGAGGAAGGAAAGAGTTTGTTTCTATCAGCAAGGCAGGTGAATGAGGCAGTAGCAGATGGGGCAGAGTTGTTTATGCTGTTAGCGACTTTGGAGGCTAAAGATAAACTGGTGATTTGCGATCTAGCCATGGTGTGTGATTTTCCTGATGTGTTTCCTGAAGGAGTGAATGAATTACCGCCAGAGCACGAAGTTGAGTTCTCGATTGATTTGGTACCTGGTACTAGGCCGATATCGATGGCTCCGTACCGTATGTCTGCTGTTGAGTTAACTGAATTGAAAAGTCAGCTGGAAGATCTGTTGGATAAGAAATTTATTCGTCCGAGTGTGTCACCGTGGGGTGCACCAGTGTTATTGGTTAAGAAGAAAGAAGGTACTATGAGGTTGTGTGTGGACTACAGGCAACTGAATAAAGTGACGATCAAGAATCGGTATCCTTTGCCGAGGATTGATGATTTGATGGATCAGTTGGTTGGTGCGAGTGTGTTCAGCAAAATAGATTTGAGATCGGGATATCATCAGATACGTGTGAAAACTGAGGATATTCAGAAGACTGCTTTCAGAACAAGGTATGGACATTATGAGTATTCTGTAATGACTTTTGGTGTGACTAATGCGCCTGGAGTATTTATGGAGTATATGAATAGGATTTTCCATCCGTACCTAGACAAGTTTGTTGTGGTGTTTATTGACGATATTTTGGTGTATTCGAAATCTGAAGAAGAGCATGCTGAGCATTTGAGAGTGGTTTTAGGAGTTCTACGAGAAAAGAAGTTATTTGCTAAACTGTCCAAGTGTGAATTTTGGTTAGAAGAGGTTAGTTTTCTTGGTCATGTGATTTCAAGAGGTGGTATTGCTGTTGATCCTTCTAAGATAGAAGCGGTATCTAAGTGGGAAGCTCCGAAGTCAGTTTCTGAGATAAGGAGTTTTCTTGGACTTGCAGGTTATTATAGGAAGTTCATCGAGGGATTTTCTAAGTTGGCGTTACCGTTGACGATGTTGACTAGAAAGGGGCAAGCGTTTGTTTGGGACTCAAAATGTGAAGAAGGTTTTCAAGAGTTAAAGAGAAGGTTGACTACTGCTCCTATTCTGATTTTACCGAGTCCGTCGGAACTATTTGAGGTTTACTGTGATGCTTCATTGTTGGGTTTGGGTGGTGTTTTGATGCAGAATAAGCAGGTTGTAGCTTATGCTTCGAGACAACTGAAGGTTCATGAAAGGAACTATCCGACACACGATTTGGAGTTGGCAACTGTGGTATTTGTTCTGAAGTTGTGGAGGCATTACTTGTACGGGTCAAGATTTGAGGTTTTCAGTGACCATAAAAGTTTAAAGTATTTGTTTGATCAGAAAGAGCTGAATATGAGACAGAGGAGATGGTTAGAGTTTCTGAAGGATTATGACTTTGGTTTGAATTACCATCCGGGTAAAGCAAACGTAGTGGCTGATGCATTGAGTCGGAAATCATTGCATATGTCTATGTTAATGGTTAAGGAATTGGATTTAATTGAGCAGTTTAGAGACTTGAGTTTGGTGTGTGAGAGTACTCACAATAGTGTTAAATTGGGAATGTTGAAGTTGACGAGTGGTATTCTGGATGAGATTAGAGAGGGTCAGAAATCCGATGTGCTTTTGATTGATAAGTTGACTCTAGTGAATCAAGGTCAAGGTGGTGAATTCAGAGTTGATGAGAATGGTGTCTTGAGATTTGGTAATCGGGTGTGTATTCCGGATGTTACCGAACTTAAGAAGAGTATTCTGGAGGAAGGACATCGTAGTGGCCTGAGTATTCATCCTGGGGCTACGAAGATGTATCATGATTTGAAAAAGTTATTTTGGTGGCCGGGAATGAAAAGAGAAATTGCGAGTTTTGTTTATTCTTGTTTGACTTGTCAGAAGTCAAAGATTGAGCATCAGAAGCCGTCTGGGCTAATGCAACCGTTGGTTATTCCAGAGTGGAAGTGGGATAGTATCAGTATGGATTTTGTTTCTGGTTTACCGAGGACAATTAAGAATTTTGAAGCTATTTGGGTGATTGTTGACAGATTGACAAAATCGGCTCATTTCATCCCGATCAGAATGGATTATCCGTTAGAGAGATTGGCTGAGTTGTATATTGAGAAAATTGTAAGTTTGCATGGTATTCCGTCGAGTATTGTTTCGGACAGAGATCCTAGATTTACATCGAAGTTCTGGGAAGGTTTGCAGAGGGCTTTGGGAACTAAGCTGAGATTGAGTTCTGCATATCATCCGCAGACTGATGGTCAGACTGAGAGGACGATTCAGTCACTGGAAGATCTTTTGAGGGCTTGTGTTTTGGAAAAAGGAGGTGCTTGGGATTGTTATTTACCTTTGATTGAGTTTACCTACAACAATAGTTTTCATTCGAGCATTGGTATGGCACCGTTTGAAGCTTTGTATGGTAGGAGATGTCGGACACCTTTATGTTGGTATGAGTCCGGTGAGAGTGTTGTGGTTGGACCGGAGATTGTTCAACAAACTACAGAAAAGATTAAGATGATTCAGGAGAAGATGAGAATTGCTCAGAGTCGTCAGAAGAGTTATCACGACAAGAGGAGGAAGTCACTTGAGTTTCAAGAGGGAGATCATGTGTTTCTTCGTGTTACTCCGATAACTGGGGTTGGTCGAGCTTTGAAGTCGAAGAAGTTGACACCTCGATTTATTGGTCCTTATCAGATTTTGGAGAGGATAGGGGAGGTAGCCTATCGTATCGCTTTACCGCCGTCACTTGCGAATTTGCATGAGGTTTTTCATGTGTCTCAGTTGAGGAGGTACATTCCTGATCCGTCACATGTAGTCCAAGTAGATGATGTACAGGTGAGAGATAACCTGACTGTTGAAACATCACCTATGAGGATCGAGGATCGAGAGTTGAAGCAGTTGCGGGGTAAAGAGATTGCTTTGGTGAAGGTAGCTTGGGGAGGACCAGCAGGTGGCAATGTGACTTGGGAACTTGAGAGTCGGATGAAGGAGTCTTATCCGGAGTTATTCGCTTGAGGTATGTTTTCGAGGACGAAAACTCTTTTAGTGGGGGAGAGTTGTAACACCCCGATGAAATAAGGATAATTATTTAATTTAAATTAATAGTACATTTATTAATTTAATTAAATAATTGGATTATTATTATTGGATTATTATTATTATTATTATTGGAATAAAAATTGGAATCAGTAAAAAGGTCCCATTTGGTAAAAGAGAGTTTTCACGTGAATACAGAAAAAACGACTCAAAAGTGGAAAAGGAAAAAGGGCAAAGAGCCAGAGAACAAGGGTTGAAGAGAGGAAGAGCTCGAAGCTAAAGGATTGCCGGATTAACTCAGGTAAGGGGGGTTTATCATCGTTTAATGGGTATTATGGGATAACATGTAATGGGTAGTGATAAACCATTGATTTGACTCTGATTAGAATGATGTATGCTGAAATTGTGAAATATTGGATGAACGAAATTTGGATCATAATTGAAGGAAATTCGTAGGAATTAGATATAATAATGTTAGAATTTGTGAAATTGAATAGGGTATGAATTGTGTTAGATGATATGACCGAATACTGTGTAAAATTGGACTGTGGAAGGTGGAATTGGAGAGATCTCGTAGCAGAGAAAACCATAGCAGATCTGGAAATCTGGTTTCTGGTCATACGCGTATGGCACTAGGCAATACGCGTATGAGATGGTCTGGTACGCGTATGGCACTAGGCAATACGCGTATGGATGAGGAAGATGATGTTTTGAACGTGGTTGGGTCTCTGTTGGTACGCGTATGGGGAAGTGGTACGCGTAGCATACGCGTATGAGACAGGTGATACGCGTATGGGATTGGCTGAGAATTGGGCCATACGCGTATGGGACTAGGCAATACGCGTATGGGCAGATTTGTGATTTTCTGGCTGTTGTTGTGCAGTTTTTGGTTGTTCAGCTGAGTAATGTAATTTAGCTGATGTATGATAGAGTAGGGATCATTTCCCGTTGTTTTGAGCAGTATAGGTATTAGTAGAGTGTGCTAATGCTGTGATTGAGTATGTGGTATGACATGATATGATTATGTGGTGAATATGTTGATGATGTATGATGATATGCATAATGTTGTGAATGTATCTATCATGTATGAAATTAGGAATGGACTGTTTATGGCTTAGAGGGTGAGCATATGTCCATTGTGGATGATTGTTGATGTTTGCATGACTAAGTGATTTAGCTTGCATATTGTGGCCTTTATGGTGGTAGCTAATTCCCATGGTGAGGAATTAGTGAGTGAGTATTGTGGATTGTTGTTGATGTTTGCATGCTAGGTGATTAGCGTGCATATCATAGCCCTTGGGGTGGTAGCTAATTCCCATGGTGAGGAATTAGTGAGTGAGTCACTAGGTCTCAAATGAGTGGGACTAGTGAGCTTGGTAGCCGTATCTGGATTTGATCGGTGAGGTTGAACTATATGTTCACGAATAGTCGGTACCGCATGCATGGAGTCTCATTGCATAATGTATGTATGTATGGCGTATAATATGAATGGATGTATTCCAATATTATACGTGTTGTTTTGGTGATTGTGTTGAGTATGATTTTGGAATTGATATTGCCGTTACTGATTGTGTGATCTGATTAGGGTGATTGAATGTGTTAACTTACTTAACATTACATGATAATTTATAATGCTTATTATATCGATTGAGGAACTCACCCTTACAACAATGTTTCAGGTAACGAGCAGTGATTGAGTAGAAGCTAGTCCTTGGAGTCTAGTGTAGTTCCTTAGTGGGTCATGCTCTGGTAGATGTAACATCGGGACGGGATGTTTTACTTGTTTTTCATTGATGATTGTTGAACAAGTTACACGTAATGTGTTACATGTTTAGCATTGTTGTTAGACTTTATCCGCTGCGAATTATGCAAATGTTTTATTTTGATTAAATAAATGAGCATGACAGGATATTTTGGAAAACGGTGTGAAGTGTCAAGTGTGACACCCTTTAATTGCATATCTACTCTGATTTATGTTTTGATGTTTTAATTTAAATTTGGGGTATTTTAGAAGGGTGTTACAGCAGTCATGTGGGATATAAATCTGGAAATGTAATTCAAGCGGCCAAGAAAACCTCGGACCTGCTTCTCAGTTTTGGGTGCAGGCATCTCTTGTATTGCTTTGACCTTTGCAGGATCAACCTCAATACCTCTTTCACTTACCACAAAACCCAACAATTTGCCAGAACGGACTCCAAATGTACATTTGTTCGGATTCAGGCGAAGTTTGAACTTCCTCAAACGCTGAAAAAGCTTCAACAAATGCTCAATATGCTCAACTTCCGTTCGGGACTTAGCAATCATGTCATCAACATAGACCTCTATCTCCTTGTGCATCATATCATGAAACAAGGTAGTCATAGCTCGTTGATACGTGGCTCCGGCGTTCTTCAAACCGAAGGGCATCACTCGATAACAGAATGTTCCCCAAGGTGTGATGAATGTTGTCTTCTCCATATCCTCTGGTGCCATCTTGATTTGATTATATCCGGAAAATCCGTCCATAAAGGAAAAGACTTTGAATTTAGCTGTATTGTCTACCAACATATCAATGTGTGGTAGAGGAAAATCGTCTTTTGGGCTAGCCTTATTCAGATCTCTATAATCAACGCACATACGGACTTTTCCATCCTTCTTAGGAACAGGCACAATATTGGCCACCCATTGAGGATATGTAGAAGTCACCAGAAACCCCGCATCAATTTGCTTCTGAACTTCCTCTTTGATCTTCACGGCCATATCTGGATGAGTTCTTCTGAGCTTCTGCTTCACAGGCACGCACTCAGGCTTTAAAGGCAGGAAATGTTGCACAATATCTGTATCTAAACCCGGCATGTCTTCATAGGACCAAGCAAAGATATCTGAATATTCTCGTAGCAAACTGATCAAATCTTCCTTGACAGACCCTTCAAGAAGTGCCCCAATCTTCACCAGGCGAACACAATCCTCAGACCCCAAGTTGATTGTTTCCAAGTCTTCGAGATGCGACTGAATGATCTTCTCTTCGTGCTCAAGGAGACGGGTAATCTCATCAGGAATCCCCTCAACGTCATCTTCCTCTGCCTCAAATACAGGGAATTCAAAATTGGGAGATGGCGTTGGATCATTATGTTCAATGGGTTTTAGGATCAACCTGCATAATGATTTTGGTTAATGAAAATTTTTAGCATTTAAACAAACAAACCATTATGCAGATGAAAAAGATTGTTTTTATTCTTGTTTTTATGGGTTTTTTGTGATCACTGATTTCATGCAAAAAAAAGCAAAAAGTGAAACAAAGGAAAAACAAATGTTTAACAATGCATTAATTGAATGAAAACATCATTGTATATATTCTTTGCCAACAATGTCATCACTTCTCCTTTTGGCATGGGAGAAGGGTTTTAAACAAAGTGAACAATTACTCTGATCTATGGATGACTGTAGGAACATCTACAGCGACCCAATTGTGGCAGACACCACCAGGAATAACGAAGTTGTTCACGTCTTCTGCATCCTCTTCCAAGATAGCAGCAACTTCCTCCTCAGGTGGGTCAGCATGGATGAATCCTCCACTCGTGAACAAACCTTGCTCATTACATGCCCCAGAACAGTAGCCAATGCCAGCCCGGGATCTATTATCTTCAAGTTCAATCACCTTCCCTAATCCAGCAACTGCACCACATTCAATGGCCAGCTTCGCATCTCGGTAGGAAGTGAATGAAGGAGACTTCTTCTCGATTGGTTCATCAATAGATAAAGCTTGGAATGGCGTTCCAACTTCATCCTCAGCGTCAATGTACGAGAAAGAAGACAGATGGCTAACCAGGAGAGCCTTTTCTCCCCCTAATACAACCAGTTTCTTGTTTTTGACAAATTTCAGCTTTTGGTGTAGGGTGGATGTCACGGCGCCAGCCTCGTGAATCCATGGTCTGCCTAAGAGACAGCTATAAGATGGGTGGATATCCATTACCTGGAAGGTAACTTGGAAATCGCTTGGTCCAATTTTGATTGGGAGATCAACTTCCCCAATCACTGTCTTACGCGACCCATCGAATGCCTTCACAACAACCCCACTTAGCCTCATAGGAGGACCTTGATATAAGAATCTAGAGAGTGTGGATTTTGGCAATCTGCAGAGAAAGGATGGAAATCTTAGACGGCATTTGTAGAAGCTGGTCTACAACGTTGTACTCACTCTTTCTGATGAGCCTCAACATCTCATCAGATTCTTCATCTACAATGCCACTCGGGCCAACTGAAGAAACAGGAGTTTTTTGTACAGAGGAGGATGGTTTGGCAACATCACGTGCCTGATTCTGACTATTCACAGCTGTCCCAACCGGACGCTCAACAGTATCAGAAGCAACAGCCTTAGGAGGCGCAGAAAACACACGACCACTTCGGGTCAAACCACTTACATCAGCGACGTTGGTCACGGAAGTTGAAGGTAAAGGCACTTCTACCCCATCTTGCACAGCGACAGGATTGTATCTGAATGGTACGGCTCTGTCTGAAGAGTAAGGCACAGGGCCTGCAGGTTTAATGACCAAAGAAGGGGAAGCCTTTGACTTGCTGCTATTGTAACGAACAACAACAGGCTCGGGCAGCTTGAACACTGGTGAAATCACATTCACTTCAGGCTCGTCTTTGTCAACATTGCGATTCTGCAGAATCTCAATGGTACCCTCATCCAACAACTTTTGGAGTTCTCTTCGTACTTGATCGCAACCCAAGCGGTTAACCGAGCAGACGCGGCACTTGTCGTGGTTATGCTCCAAGTAGCTGTACTGACACAGCAAACGATGTAATTCAACCAACGACTGCCTAATGTGGCTTACATATCTGACCTTGTACTTCCCAAGGCATTCCTGAACCATATTAACTGACTTCCCATGCGCAGGCAATGGGTTCTTGGTGACATTCGGGCCTGAATCTTCAAAACTCAAGATTCCACATCTCATAAGGTCTTGAACCTTAGTCTTGAGTGGGTAGCAATTCTCAATGTTGTGGCCCGGAGCACCGGAATGGTAAACACAATGCTGATCTGGTTTGTACCACCATTGTGGATTTGCAGGAATGGCAGGAGGATCCCTGGGAGAAACCAATTTCCTTTCCAACAAGGAAGGATAAAGCTCTGCATATGACATAGGAATTGGATCAAAGCTGATCTTTTTCCTATCATAATTCACGTTAGCTTGATTGGTTGTACTGCCACGAGGCTGGTAAGCCTGTTGCTGTGGACGAGGTTGTTGCTGATACTGAGGCTGTTGATATTGCTGCTGATGCTGATATTGCTGATGTTGCTGAGCATTGTCATTGAATACAGGTGCTATATGAGCTACCTGGTGCTGATGATCGGCACGACGTGCAGGCTTCCTCTGAGTAGAGGGTCTTCTGTGCTTGGGATGGGATTGCACAGCATGTGCTTCCCCATCCTTCCTCTTAAACGCTCCATATCGTTTAGAGGAAGAGCTCTCATCCTTCGCCAATCGTCCTTCACGGACACCTTCTTCAAGACGCATCCCCATGTTCACCATCTCGGTGAAATCAGAGGGAGTGCTTGCTACCATCCGCTCATAATAGAATGAGCCAAGAGTCTTCAAGAAGATCTTGGTCATTTCCTTCTCCTCAAGCGGTGGAGTGATTTGAGCTGCCAGCTCTCGCCATCTCTGGGCGTACTCCTTGAACTTTTCCTTGTCCTTCTGCGACATGGACCTGAGTTGATCTCGGTCAGGCGCCATATCGACGTTGTACTTATATTGCTTGACGAAAGCTTCGCCAAGGTCATTGAAGGATCTGATGTTAGCACTGTCTAAGCTCATGTACCATCTGAGCGCGGCACCGGACAGACTGTCTTGGAAATAATGAATCAGGAGCTGATCATTATCAGTCTGGGTAGACATCTTCCTGGCGTACATGACCAGGTGAGCGAGTGGACAGGTGTTCCCTTTATACTTTTCAAAGTCAGGTACTTTGAATTTAATCGGTATCTTCACACCGGGAACAAGGCACAACTCGGCAGCAGACTTGCCGAATAAATCTTTACCTCGAAGAGTATTCAATTCCTTTCTCAGCTCAAGGAATTGGTCGTTCATGGCGTCCATCTTTTCATAAACGTCCGGGCCCTCAGACGGCTCGGAGTGATAGATGGTGTCGTCTACCCTTGGCATGGTATGCACGACAGGAGGAGCGGGAACAGGGACCGGGCTAGATGCCGGCATATGAGCGAAAGTTGGAGCGGGCCGATCCAGCATAAAACCTGGAGGCATTACCCAAGGGAACCCGGCTGGAATGGCATTGGGCACATGAGCACTGGCTGGCACAGTCGAAGTGGAGACCTCTGAAATAATTGTCCTCTGGACAGGAGTTGCAGGCGGTTGAGCAGGTTGATTTTGAGCAGCGAGGAGTTGCTCCATCAAAGCGCCAAGTCTGGCGACCTCTTCTTTCAGTTCTCTGTTCTCTTGTTCTAGCTGCTCCATAACCCTTGCAGAATTGACTCGAGTATAATACCGGTGAGTCAGCTTGTCTTCAAAATAAATGAAGAACAAAGAGTTAGGACAAGAAGACCAGAAACAAAGGGTACCTGCTTATGCAAAAATGATGCATGAAATGCTTGTGCAGATGCTTTGTTTTTTTCAAGGAACCCTTAGGGTATTATTTGCAATATTTTGAATAGTTAAAACATTTTAATTTCTCATGGAAAATATTTCATTCAATATATCGAGACAAAGAAGTACAACATTTTTGATCATTACAAAGAGAAAAGGGAAATAAACATCCTATGGATCCCTAGAAGCTCGGGATGCTGGAAGACGAGAAGTACACAGCTTCTTGATCTCCCTCTCATAGGCCGCTTCCATGTCTGCTTTCTCCTTTGCAAGTCGATCATACCTCCTCTTCCAGAATTTGGAAGACTGAGGAAGCAGAGAGGTCCAAGTGTCGTTCGGATCGTCGATCACTCGATGCTCGAGGAACTCAATCATAGCGTCCTTCTTCTTAAGCTGCTGAAGCAATTCCTCTCTTTCACGGATCCAAGCACGTGAAAGGTCTTCTTCTCTCAACTCCTCTACATGTTGGGTAGGGAGGGTTGAAGGCCCAGCCACATCCAACGGTGTAGGTCTCGGATGATCATACGGCATCAAGTACACGGCAGCTCTCTGTCTGACCCAAGAGGTGTATGGCTCCAAAGCAATGCAGTTCTTTGGACCCAACTCGTTCCTACTCTTCTTGTGAATACTGCGCCAAGCACGGACAAATCTGGCTTTCAGGCCTTGGGGATCTTTACCCTCCTGGAAGAACACACCTTCTAACAGAATGTTATGAGGTTTATCCTTTAGGGGGAACCCAAGCTGACGTCGTGCGAGAATAAGATTGTAGCTGATCCCACCACATGTGCCAAGAAGAGGCACATTAGGGAATTCACCATAATAGTCAATGATCTGGACGGTATCATACACGCGATCATACCAAGTGACATCATCATTGGTGAGAGACATAAGTCTCTGAGACCACCGTAGACATCCCTTGTTCTCCTTGAGAGCAACTGTCTGCGGCAAGTGCAAAATAAACCACTTGTATAGCAGGGGTAGACAGCAGACAATAACTCCTCCACCCTTTGCGTTCCTCAGATGCAAAGAGACATAGGCATCGCCCAACAAAGTCGGAACGGGATTAAGAACTGAGAAGATCCTAATAGCGTTCATGTCCACGAACTTGTCGAAGTTGGGAAACAACACCAATCCATAGATGAGCAGCACAAACAAAGCCTCAAAGGCATCCTCACTCATGGCCTTCCCATAAAAGGTAGCTTGAGCAATGAGGAACTTGGAAGGAAAACCCTGAATTCCGCCTTTTGTAGTCAGATTAGCTCTAATCAGATCTTCATCTATGTGAAACAAGTTGGCAATCTCTCGAGCAGTCGGAATACTCTCTAGGCCACTGAACGGCACTTGATCCAGAATCGGAATCCCAATGAGATGAGAATACTCCTCCAAAGTTGGCAACAGCTGGAAATCCGGAAATAAGAAGCAATGATACAGCGGATCATAAAACTGAGCCAGAGTACTCATCAGCCCTTCATCAACCTGGGTAGTCAGCAGAGGTAGGAGCTTCCCATAGCGAGCTTTGAAACCCAAGGGATCTAATACATAAGATGTCAGATTCCTTAACTCTTTTACATCGGGCTGTTTAAAGCTGTACTTCTTCGTATGCCTTTTTGGTCTTTCCATGTCTGAAAATTTTGCAAATAAACCCTTTTAAGTTCCTTGAAAATTTTCTTCTCTGATGACATGAAGTGCAGATGAATGCATGAATACATGAATGCAACAATCACACTCAAGGATCAAACAAGTCACACCAAACAAAGGTCGTGGGAAAGCTCATTGTATCCCTAATATCAATCATCCATTTTGGTGGATTTAGGTTTTCACCTTATCGACACCCAAGTTCCATTGATATTAACGGTACATGAACCGGCTCGAACATCCTTAATATCAACCATCTGTTTTGGGGGATTTAGGTTTTACACCTGATCAACACCCAGGTTCCATTGATATTAAGGTTGTCTGAACAACTCAACCACGAATCACGGGTTTGTTGAGAGTCACGAGCATGGAGTCTCGGTTAAGAACCACCCAAAGGGAGTGTACTAGGGTTTAAACCTGCCAGACATGTTCTACCAGAGGTTCCCATAATCATCGTTCCATCTTTCGAATATTATCGGAGGAACGAATACTCGTATTCCAAAAATATTCTCAAGAGAAACTCTTATGAGTGTAGTATCGCGTAACAATCGCATCAGAACTTACATCTGAACGACCTCCGCACTACGTCCTAAAAAATAGGCCAAGATGGGTTTGGTAAACTAAGGTCATTGGCTTCTGCGGCACATGATTGAAAGAATAATGCCTAACCACAAATAACTTGTGTGACATTATTAATCCAACATGACCTCCACCAAGTGAATGGACTCGCAAGTCAACTGGCTAAGGAATACTCCACACCAGTCAACAAGACTATGTCATTCTCCTATCCTAGAGTGCACTCGAGTTCGGGTATAGAACTCATCTCACAGAGATCACCAAAGCAAACAGCAATTGTATATCAAGCAATTCAAACATTACAATCAATACAGTCATCCCAAATGGTACAAAAATATATCATATAACAAATAACAATATAGCACACAACAAGGGTGAAAAGTAGGCAATACCGCCAAGGATTTGTCCCCAGCAGAGTCGCCACTTTTCTGTAGCGGTGTATTCGTCGCTATATGATTTATTGATTAAACCATAAGCAAAGTATACAATGAATCGAGTCGCCACCGCACTTTTATTTATCCAAAGGACTGGCTAAAAAGCGAACAAAAGCCTAAGAAGTTTTACACATAGAAAACTAATGAAAAGATCAGAGAGTCTGGGTAAGGGGTAAATTACGCAATGGGAAGGTGTTAGGCACCCAAAACGTCCTAGGTACTCCTAGGGAGCCCTTTTCACACTTGTTGTACTAAATTGTTATTTGTTATGAAATATTTATTGTGCAAACATGATTGGGATGATGAGAAAAGAATATACAATTTTTATTGTTTTTGTGTTCGAACGGATGAACCCGTTGCCTACGTACCTTCCATCAAAGGTAAGGATCAAAACGCCGTAGTTCGGCTAAAAGATTTCCAAAAGTTAGTGGATTCAATTTTAAACACAAGCCTTAAGGTCTTACGTTATCCACGGGAGAAAACTCAACCTTATAAAACAACGAGTCCACCATGTGAGAAAAGCTTCAACTTGCTAGTGAGGGGTTAACCCTATAATAAGCAAGGAAGACTTACAATTCAATCAACTAAGGACAAATAGGTGATATTAACATCAACCAACTAGGATAAATCAAACCTACGGCTAATGTATGAAAACTTAACAAGCATGGACAAAGCCACAAAACAATTGAATGGGTGAAGTTAATTGATTATGATTATTCACAAAAGGAGGGTCAAAGTAATATTAAGATTGATTCAAAAAGAAGTACTATGAAATGGAATTTGAAAAAGTCAAGGACTTGGGGTCCAGGTTTTTAATTTAAAAGCATGAAGATGTTTGCACAATATTTATCTCATGTTTTGAAAGCAAAGTGTGAAAAAAGTTTAGGACAAAGAGGGATGAATGGATGAAGATGGAGTGTAAAACTTCCTAGAAGGTTCACCTCTTGAAATCATATAGAAGATGACTCAAGTGTGTCCTTTGGAATAGGCAATGAGTAATAACAAACAAGCAAAGGAAAGGAAGAAAGTCAACAAAAGCGGATACCGGATGCCAATTACTGGACTTATACCAATCTCCTAAAACAGAACTGGATATCAGAGGCCACTCTATGGACTTATACCAATCTCCTCAACAAAGAAATAAAAAGTGGATACCGGATGCCAATCTATCTGGACTTATACCAATCTCCAACAAAAAAGCAAACACTTGGATGTCAGATGTCAATCTATTTGGGCTTACTCTAATCTCCAACATATGATCATGGCAAAACAAATGCCAAATCATATGGACTTACAATTGCATCCTCACATAAAACAATCAAATGCATCAAGCAAAGAGAAGATGAGTGGCCAATGAGATGGTCTTATACTCACTTCCATATCACAGGAACAATGGCCAATGAATGGTCTTACAATTGTCCTCAATGGGCAAACAACAAAGATATGTCACAAAGACAAATGAAATGATCATGCACTAATGAGCAATTAATGATGATAAATGCATAAATCATACAAGCAAACATGTGCATATGAAATAAGCAATCAATCAAATGAAGTCATTCAACACACACTATAACCAAGCAATAAGGCTCATACAAAAGGGTTAGGCATTGAAGCCAACTGGAATAGGGTTAATGGTGCTCTTAACCTTGACATTGAGAGCCAAGGTGAAGCAGGTGAGAGGATATGAGGGGTGTGCCTCATGCTCTTATCCCTGGTCAGGGAGAGCTTCAAATGATAGAAGGTGTGGGAGTTCAGAAAGACGGAACTCTCTCCACAAGTTAGACTCGATAGATCTTGGGTTTTTTACTCACTATGCATCAACACATGTGGTGTGAGCAAGGTGAGTGACTCACAGAATAGTAGGAGATAGGCTACATATCTCTTTTGTCTACCAATTGCCTCACATGAGGTCTTTACCTGCTTGGGGACAAAGTTAAACAATCACAAACATTGCCTCTTAAGGAGGACTTCAGACAGTTGCCTGTCCAAGTAACAGGCCAGGTCTTCCAGACTACATGAAGAAAAAGGATTCTACCTCAATGCAAATGCTATCAAGCAAAGCAAAGCAAGTTCTTAAAAGAACTGAGCAACTAATGGTACCTGAAACCAGTCAAACAAAATCAGTATACAATTCAAACTCAAAACCAATATAAGATAAGGATCAACAGTCAACACAATCAGTCAAATGTGCAATGCACAAAGCTCAAAGCATATGAGCTAAGCATCCTACAAAACAAACAAGTTAGTTCATGATAATCAATCAAACTTAATCAACTTGCATAAGTCTCCTTGAAGCATTTGCTTCTTAACCTGAAAAGCAAACTCAAACATGAGAAACAAGACGACTAGGACAAGCCTAGGGTCAAAAGGAGATAAAAAATCCAAAACAGCAAGTGAAAGATATCCAAAATCAAGTTCAAACAATTAAGAAACAAACCCAAGTGGTTTCATGTTCATATCATTCATCATTATCATTTCACAAACAAATTAGGTCAAAACATGTCATATAGAACCTCAAAGAAGTCAACAGAAAGATTCAACTCAAATCCAATCACATACATTTCAGAAAATTCTCAAATAATTCATGCTCAAACATCATCCATAACATGATATGCATACCAAATTTCAGCGCATTTGATTCAAGGGAAGTAGGTCAATGAAAATCAGAAAGTCAAAGCAAGTTCAAGCAAACTCATACAAAGCATCAAAACATGCACCAACTTCAATAAATCATAAAACAGTGACAACACATGATAAATGAATGGGACTAAGACCATGACAAACTTTAAGATGTCTACAATTCACATGTCAAATTTCAAGTCCATCCAATTAATAACCAGAATTTCACAAACCAAATACAAACATGTATCACAAAAAGTCAACAAATGACCAAACAGGGGAGAAAATTCCAATCAAATAGGAAATGCCATCAATAATTCCATAACAATTCACATGTATTCTCAACATCCATAAGTATATTCATGCAAATATCCAGACCATTTTGAGTTCAATAAGCATGGTAATTAAAATCATGAAGTTGGACATGAATGGTGTGACACAAATTGTCACACCTCTATTCAAAAAATCATATCTCATGAACCAGCAATGATAAATTCACAAACTCTACACCAAAATCACCATGAACATGTCTAGTTTAAGCACAAACAATTTGAGAGGCATTGGATTATGTATCATCATTTCACAAGCAAATTGGCATGGCATACACAAAATGGATACACATGAACAAACCCTAGCACATTTAAAAATCCACACGTGCAAAAAATCTGGAAAAATCATCATAATAAACTAGAGATCATGCGGAGCATTTCACAAAAAATCCCATCAAATTTTGATTAAAATTGAGGAACTTATGAATTTTTGAAGATTGGCATGCAAAATGAAATAAAAATTAAAAAAAGAAAATGATTTAATGAAATTATAACACGGCAGTGGCATAACCGTAATTATTTGGTCCCTTAAGTGAAACGCTGCGTTTCACTTAAGGGTGTGTCGTGCGCTAATTGGCTCATGGCAATGGAACAGTGGAAAATACATGCAGACAAAAGCTCCAGCAGCCAAAACACGATTCTGGGTTCACATTTTTAGGGTTTGTGTTACTGTTCATCATGTTCATCAATCGTGATGAACTTTTTTCCCAGAATTTGGAAACATATATACCATTCAAATCAGCAAACAATGCACATCACAAATCCAACCTTGATTCTCACTAATTCAAGCTAACAAGGAAGAACAAAGCAAAACAACAAATGACCACCAAACTTCAAAACAGTGTTTCTCTCTCAATAATCAACCATTTTCCACGATTTAAGTTTCATTGTACTCAGCATGGCAAGACCTTTAATAAGCATAGCACGATTTCAAAAATAAAGAGAGTCGAAAACCAACCTCTTTGGAGATGCAGTGATGAAATGATGGTTTTCTGGCCGTGGAAAGTATAAACAGAAGTTCAATGATGTCCCAGATGATGAATGAAGGAATCTTGAAAGCCCAGCTGCCTCAATTCCAGCTCCAAATTCGAACTGCCATGGAAGAAATCTCAATGCAACAGTGTTGTTCTTGGCTTTACAGTTGGGATTCTAAGCTTGCAAAGGCTTCAAAAAGGTTTGTAGATGATGGACCAAAGCTCAAGAACACGGGTTCTTTGAAGATTTTCAGAAAAAAAACAAGTGAGGAAATGAGAGTTCTTGAGAGAAAATGAAATTTTGGTCTGGTTTGTGAATAGTGGCTAGCGCTTTTTCTGTCTGAAATGTCAAATATATACTCTGATTAATGAAGCTTAAGTTTGGTTA
This sequence comes from Lathyrus oleraceus, assembly GCF_024323335.1. Taxonomy (NCBI): domain Eukaryota; kingdom Viridiplantae; phylum Streptophyta; class Magnoliopsida; order Fabales; family Fabaceae; genus Lathyrus; species Lathyrus oleraceus. The sequence goes on along the minus strand of NC_066579.1, from coordinate 111,253,119 downwards.
ATGAAGTGGTAATCACATTAGCTCAAAATGAAGTGTTTTGCCAATTAGTGAAATTCACTCAAAATTGCATGTGCATGTGCTACAGTGCGAAAATTGGGCTTAGACATATCCAAAATGTAATTTCTGAACATTGGCAATTGGTAAAAAGTGTAGGAAATGGTTAATTTGAAAGTTCATTTTTCACCCCTCTCTTTTTTAATTTAATGCACTTGAAAAAGGCCATTTTGATTGGAAGATTTTTGGTGAAATGTGATGAAGGATTTGGATAGAGCACATCAAATATGACTTGTAGCAAAAAACCTCACTCAATTTGGCCAAATGGTTTGAAAGTTATCTCACTTTGAAGTTCAAAATTTTTTGAGAATGATTTGATCATAACTTGCCAACCACACATGAGAAATGAGTGTTCTTGGACCTTTTGGAAATGGGAGAACAAGATCTTCAAATTTCATGTTGGACAAAAATTCATTTGAAGCTTGTATGATGAAGTAATTTCGAGGAGCAAAACTTTCCATTTTTGGCAAATTCCAATTACAGGTCAACTTACTATTTCTGGAAATTTCTTGTCTGACCTCAAATTCTTCACTGTGGATGTTTGTCATGTTATATGAGGCTTATATGGACATGAATGAGACCTCTCAGACCAATTCCCACCATCAAATCACTGATTAAATGCACAGTTGACCACAGTTGACTTCAGTTGACTTTGCTAGGGTTTTGGTTGACTGAACCATGTTCTGATGAATTCCAAGCCCCTACCACTTGAGATCTTGGTTCAAAATGATGTCACAACTCATATGAACTCTTGATGAATGATCATGGTGCCCAAATTCTTCAAGAATGGCCACCATCCACTGTTCAATGGCTGATTTGACTGTTTTAACCTAGCTTGCTTCATCTGCAAGTAACATGGTTAGATGACAATACTTTTGTACCTTTGGTTAATAGACAGATGAAAAGCAATGATATACAAATGCAATACATGCTTGGTGATCAAGAACCACACTCACAAGGTAACCCACCCACTAGGAGGGAAGCAAAGGTGCACAAAGATCCTTGAGGCAATGATATGGTATGATATGATACCATGAGGTATCTTAGGGACAAAATTGGGGTCTTACAGTATGGTGTTGACCTAAAATTCCCTGCAGAGTTGATGATTTAGATCCTCAGACGATCTTTTCTATCTCCCCAGTCAGGGTCGAGTGATTTGTGATGGATGGTTTATGTTCATCCCTAGCTTTTTCTCCAGTTGATTCCTCCATCCTGTCGATATTAGTCGAGTGTTGTAACGATGATTCAGATCAGTGACATCCGTATCCTTTATGATTGTTTTGTCAGCATAATCATCAGTCATATATACATATACATCCGTACATCAGATATTTCATTATGCATTATTATTACATTTGATTCCTTATTTTTTCCGATCCTCTGTGATGGTGATATCCTTTCCCCACCCAGATTTGGTGCGTCTGTCCTCCCTCAATTGTATAGTGTCAGCCCCTTAAGCAGAAAGAATTTAACTTTTCTCATTCCCCGCTGAGTTATTTCCTCATGGATGATTATTACTTCAATTTCCTCTCCAGTTGATTATCTGGATGGAACCACTCCCCTTGGGATATATCCTCATTGATTAGATTTATTTGTTTGACCGTTTCTTTCTAGCTCTTACCTAGATAGATGTTTTGGTCCCTCGAAAGTTTGTTACCCAGTAACTGGTAATATTCTTCTCAATTTGTGAGTACCTTACTCTTACCCAATACTCGGTAACAGTAATCTACTTCCTCTTGTTTTTCCCCAGCGGACTCGTTTTACGTTTCCCCCAGGTAGTTTATCCTTGATATGTTCATCCTAACCGATGACGAATATTCTTCCCTTTGAGTTTATCCTTGATATGTTCATCTTAACCGATGACGGATATCCCCCCCCCCCCTTTTTGGTTTTCTACCCAGTTAAATGGTAGTTGTAATCCCTATTTCTTTCTCATAGAGTTAATCCTTGATATGTTCATCCTAACCGATGATGGGTTTTCTCCTCTTTGCGGTCTTCTGCCCAATAACCGGTAGTGGTAAATCCCATTTTCCCCTGTTGAGTTTAGCCTTGATATGTTCAACCTAATCGATGATGAATATTCTCTTTTCGGTATTCTATCCAATAACTGATAGATATAATTCCTATTTTTACCCAGGTGGTTTATCCTTGATATGTTCATCTCAACCGATGACTGATATTCTTCCTTTGAGTCTATCCTTGATATGTTCATCTTAACCGATGACATATATTCTCTCTTTGGTCTTCTGCCCAGTAACCGGTAGTTGAAAATCCTATTTGGCTTTTCCCCAGCAGGTTATTCTTACCCAGTAATTGATAATGAATACATCTCCTATTTGCCTTAGCAAGTCATCCTTAATATGTTTACCCTAACCGGTAACAGATTCCTCTCTGTCAGATTATGTTATCTCCTTACCCAGTAACCAGTAATAGGCAATATAATTTTGGTACTTCTGTGTTAAAGTTCATTCTTCCCTAGTTGAGTTTGAGTGTGTATTTCCTTAGTGAAGTAGTCAATCCCTTGTTTGGTTGGAGTATTTCAGTTTTGTTCTGATTTACCCGCTTCCCCTGTAGATTTTCTCATTCCCGACTGAGTCTTTCCATTGATTTATTTTCATGGAATTACCATTGTGTCCCCATCAGTTTTTAAGTCGTAGCATGGCCTACGCATAACTTTTTATCCCCTAGAGTCTTTGTCTCCCCAGTGAATTTCCCTTATAGAATGCATTATGCTCCTGCAGACTTTCAGTCTCTCCGGATTCTTTTCCTTTGTGGCAATATTTTCCCCACGAAGATTCCTTTTAACATGTATATTCTATGCATCATAAGGTCTCTTAGGGACCAAAATTTGTTTCTATATGTTGTTATTTAAGTCCATTCTACTAAGTCGATACGAATATTTTAACCTTCATCTCCTCAGTTAGAATGTCCTTAAATAGGGGCAGCTGTAAAACCCCAATTTTGACCCTAAGATCCCTCATACTATCTCATCATATGCATTGCCATTGGGATCACGCTATGGTAACCTCCTTAACCCTCTTTCATTGGGTTTTCATTGGGAGAGATCACCAAGCACATCTTGATTGTATCATACTTTTTTTTCACTATTTACTAACCAAAATACCAAAAATATGTCAATGTATAGTTTGTTGCTTTTGTAGGTAGTGTGCATGCTCACCTATGCTCTATCAAGCTCATATTTAGGGTTTAAGACCCTCAATGTAGAAGTGCAATCAAGAATTGGTTCAGATTGGATCTAAGCATCATATATGGATCCCCATGATCTGCACATATCGTTTTGATTAAGAAATCATCAAGAGTTTAGAGTTTGTTTGCCTTGGAAACCCTAATTCATTTGGGTATCTTGTATGACTTCTTCAACACGTTTCTTCAACATTTGATCAAATATTTCAAGGGATACTTCATATTACATCATCCTACACATATATGATCCTCCATGAGTCCAGATATTCAAGAGAATGTCAAGTTAGCAAGTTGGTTCATGGTGGTTGACCAAGGAGAGTCAACTGGTCAAAACTGGGATTCGCTAGACCCTATCTCCTACCATTTTTTTGTCATATAAAAATGATTCCAAGAGCAAAGTTACTCAAAGTGACATTCCAAACAACTTTCATGTTGAATTCAAGAGCTATGTTTGCTTGGAAACTCAGTTTTTATGGTGAAAGATTATAGGTCATTTTGTCTGAACCCTAGTTTGGAGGTCAACTTCCCAAGACCATAACTTGCTCAATTTTTATGATATGAAAGAAATTCAAATTCCATGATCAAATTAAAGATTTCTACTACAAATGTTATGTTTGGAGGAAGTTCAAATTCAACTTGAAAATGCATGTGCCAAGAGGAAACATTATAAGTCGTTTTGGGCCACTACCATTGAACAAGTGATTTTCCTCAACTTCTAAAATGAATAACTCCTTCATTCCAAATACAAATAAGGTCAAATATGTGACCAAATTGAATAGGTTTGAAAGAGATAAAACTTTTATGAAGGAACTTTTCTCATTTGAAGTACATAGAAAAAGTTATTGAAGGTGGAAGAAGTGAACATTTGACTTGGGACTTAGAAAATTTTCAAATATGTTTGACATCCCAAAATTCCACCTCAAAATTCATCATCATCCAAGCTTCAAATGGAAAAGTGTTCAATATTAAATTTGTTCCCCTTGATCTTACCTTTCCAAAAAGTCCAAGATCACCTCATTTTACCATAGAATGAAGGACTTGCGCATGTGGGCAATGTGAGGAACCATTTAGATGATTTTCACTTTCCCATTTCATACACGATTGCATGGCCACGTGACTTGATTTCAACATGATCCTCACTCATTTTTGGACCTGAATACATCACATGATGGGCCTATCACACGCCCATGCAAGCATGTAAGAGAATTACTCAAATTTTTCCATTTTTGGAAGTGTTTGGAAATGAATCTCTTTGGCTATAAATACAACCCTCATTGCTCAGAATTAAGAACCTCATGCCCAAGCTTTGAACCTGCAATCCAAGCCCTCTCCAATAAAGGATAATCTTGAAGGTTTTCTTTGGAAAATCGAGTTTCAAATATTCATTTGTTTTGAGATTGAAACTCCAAGAGTCCAGACCTTTTCTTGATCCTAATCACTTCCAACAAGCTTCTGAAGCAAGGCCAAGCACAATTGGAATCAAGATCGAGCAAGTTTGAAGCTCCATTGAAGGTGAATTTTTAGAAACTTCATCCCTTCGATTCTCCCTCAATTCTTCACTATTCTTTGTGATTTTTGCTTGTCTGAAGTCCTATCAATCTAGGCAAGAAGATTGAGTTTCTTTGAGGTCAAATTGAAGCAACTCAGTTCATGATCCTCAAAATTCAAATCCCTGTATCTTATTTTATACTTGGAATTGGATAAAATTGAGGTCAGATTCGTGCTTCTGAGCATTTTTCCTTCAAATTAGTGTATTCACTTTTCATTTTCCATGGAGTTAGGCCTGAACCAGACCGGTGGTGATCACCAGAGAAGATGACCAGAGCTAGGGCTCCGGTGGTGCGCTGGATCAATCTGAGCCATATGATCTTGTTCTCATGATCTAATCTCATGCGTCCAAAGTGATTACCATGTGTGTGCCCGCATTAACTGCAGTGTTTGGTGGAAGCGCGCCTTTGGCCATCAGATCTGCCACCTCAATTATAGAGGGAGATCTGATGGCCCTTGTTTTTTGTTGTTTTTTTTTATTTTCTGATTTTTCATTTAATCCTTTTATTTTGATTAATTCATATTAATTTTATTTTTAATCCAAAAAATATGGGACTTTCACCAAAAATCTTTAAATATTTTCCTCTTTCATTTTCTGAATTAAAATTATTATTTGGATTAATTTTGATATTTTTCATGAATTAAATTTTTTTGTACATATTTTTAATTGTTTAAAAATACTTCTGACTTTTCAAAAATTATAATTTTTTTTGTCTAAGGTCCTTTGACCTTGTTTGACCTAGGATAAATCTCTTGGCCATTTATTTGGTGTTTTGAAGAGGTTTTAGGTTTTGACCAGACTAAATTTAATTGAAATGCATTTTTAATTTGATTTTTAATTGATTAATTGTGTAGAAATTATGTTGAGCCATTTTTATTGACTTGTGATGTTTGACTATGTGTTTGGGCCTTGGTCATGGTTGATTTGACTTTTGTTAAGTTAAAATCATTGGATTTAGGGGATTGATGAAATGTACATTTCATCTTCCAAAATGACTGAATGGTTTTAATTTTATAAAATTCCTCCCATGACCAATTTGTGTTTCTCTCCTCTCCCCTCCCTCTTCATATTCAATCCCATTCTCTCTTATCCTTTGCATTGACCAATGAAGTCTCAATATCCTAAGGCTAATTGGTTCATCAATAACCTTGTGTTAGATGAACCAATACAAGTATGGATGATATAGGTTCATCCTTTGATCTTTTTTTCTTTTTGTGTGTGGTATGTTTTAGGAGTATGGTTCATTATACCATATCTCTAACATGCATTAACACCAAAATTTCTATTTCCCGACCTCAGATAGTTGTGACTTCTACATAAGTCCAATTACGATTGCTTAACATAAAGCTAAATTTTGACCCTTAAGGCATAACATTCTAGTAAGTGAGATTGTAAGTCTCCCCCCTTTCATGGTATTGTGTGGAAACTTGGCCTTTTTTCCTTCCTTTGGAAGATGTCTTGGTTCAAGGATCCATGCTTGTGAATAGAGGGTTGAGTGTTCTCCAAAGAATGACTTAATCAACTGAAAAGCAAAACATCACTAACATCTAATCAACTAACATTTGACTAACTTTTATCATATTGCTTTTATTTTTCAAGTCATTTACTTTATACAATTTAAATTCAAGTCATTTACCATTTCATTTGCCATTTACATATCATTTAACTTGTTTATATTTATGTGATTTTCACTTTGCTCACTTGAGCCATATATTGTGATTGTATATATCTGTTTGTGTATTTTGTTTGTGTTTGTGGTCTTAAGACTTTAAAATACTTAATAAACAACAAAAACCCTAAAAAATGTTTGTGTGGACTGTTGGATTTGATCTGAGCTTTTGGACTTAGAGTTAGGCAACATTCCATATTCAAAAGGACTTGGCTAATGCCAACTTTTCTGAAACCAAGTTATTGTGATTTCAGCTTTCACCTGATGCATGTATTGGGATCCACATGAATTCATCTGCTATTTGGTCTTGATGCAACTATTACTTTGAACCCGTGTCTAGTATCTTATTTTGAGCAAATTCAAGGAGTATGTCATTTGATACTTGAGAAGATAAAGAAGACTGTTAGTTGTGAAGTTGCATGCTTGGATGTGGTCATCGTTATCTGATGCATTACTCTTCATATTGCTATTTGCTTGCTGATTATTGCTTGATTCAAAGTCCAAAGGGAAAGTGGGTATTCTATATGACATTCTTGTCTGTTTGATTGCATCTCATTGGTCAGATCTTTTCAACTCTTAACTTTTAATTTTATGCATAGGATTAGTCTCTTCATCTCCTCCCACTTCTTAAATTTCAAAATCTTTCCCCCTTTTCAAAAACCTTCTTGTGATTTCAAACTTAGACTTTATTGCAAAATTAGAAACTTTGGACTTATGCCATTGTATTTTTAAACTCTTTTCTTAAATCAAACTTGTAAATGAACTTAACTATATTGACCTAAAATTTCAAAAATACAAAAAGAACTAACACTCATTCAAACCTTTTGTAGGCTCCTTTGTGCCTCTTTTAAACTTAATATTTGATTAAAAAGCAATCCACTCATTTTGAAATTGGTACCACGAACTACGAGGTTTTGATCCCTCATTATTATGTTGGTACGTAGGCCCAAGTTCGAAGGTCTTGTCAAACACAAAAATATAATTAATGAATTCCTTTCTCATCTCCACACTCTATTTATTGCAAACATCTTTTATGCCAAAAACATATACGCACATAAAAAAGGGATTCTTAGGAGTACCTATGACATTTTGGGTGCTTACACCTTCCCTCTGTGTAACCAACTCCCTTACCTGTAATCTCTAGCATCTTATTATTTTTGATTTGGAAACTTCTTATCTTTGGGTTTTGTTCGTACTTTTCCCTTTTCCTTTAGAAACAACAAAAGTGTGGTGGCGACTCTGGTTTTATTGAGGTTAAGTTTATCCATAGCTTAATGATCATGAATTTACCGCTACATAAATGCTTTATTATTTTAAGAAAAATGATTATTCATTGATTTATTTATTTCACAATTATTATCATAAAAATTCAATTTTAAAATAGAAACAAATAAAAATAGAAATAATTGGATAAAAGCTCAACTTTATTTAATAGAATGGTAGTCCGTAAATGGCGGTACTCCATGGATCTTTACAAAGTTTGAAAATGGCAATTTACATGGAAAAAGACTACATTGAATATAATGATCACTACTCTCCCTACCAACTTCAAAATCCACTGTGCTTGTTTTTGGTAGAGAATGATTAATCAGAACCAAGTGACTGCTCAAAAACTACTTCAAAGATCATGACCAGCCAAATGCAGTTACTTGCCATAACCCCTTATTTTTTCCTAGATTGACCCAAGGTGGGGTACTCAATCTACCGGGATGAATTTTCTGTTTTATGTCTCTAACTTTTTCCTGTATCTCTGGTCGGAAAAATAGCAAGTGTACTATTTTTATCGATGTAGTAATAAGGAGTTTTATCTCCAAGTATCGATCTCAAGGATTGCGTAGGAAATACTTATTTTATTTTGATTCTATCAGAACAAAAGGATAATGGTTTGGTTGTTTTGGAATTCTAACAATAAACACAACAGACAGTAAAATATAACTGATTAATATAAAATATGCTAGGGGAAGTGGTTGATTTAACCAGTTATGAATTCAATCAAGATTTCCTTAATACATATGAAACATTCAATTACCTAACCTCAGAATGTTCTTCCTTAAGTCCTTAAGGAAGAAACTATTAAACTACCAATTCTTACTCAAATGTCCATTCAATTAATCATTGGTTTTAATCATAAATAATATCAAGGTTTGCGGTGGTTTACAACAGTTACTAGTCCTAGATGATGCAATCATAAAACTAATTATGTAAAAACCCTAACAATCACAATCCTGTTATTGATAGTCATAGATCAATTTGTATTTGTCCGATACAAAAGCATAATAACATCACACAATTGAATTGAAATAAGTAACATAGCAATAAGGAAATCATTTGTTCAAATTCATAACATACGATCAAATCAGGACCACCCCCCTAACATAGGGGGTTTAGCCTCTCATAGTATTCAAAGAAAGCATAATGTAAAGATTAGACATTACAAAGAATTAAGAGATTTTGATCTTCAATGGTTGATGCCCTTGAATCTCGCCGTCTTCAAATCCTTCGTAGTAGCTATCTTCTCCAATGCAATGTTTTCTTTCGTCCGTCCAAAAGTCCCTACTCCTTTCTCTTCCAAGCCTTCTTATAGCTTCAGATGAATCTCCTCCAAGCAAAAGGTCCAAACTACCCTTAATGAGCAGAATCGGTTCACAAAGCAAAAGTTAGGGTTTCCAAGTTTCGCCCAATAACACGGTCGTGTGTCACCACACGGGTGCCCGTGTTGCTCTCCATGATAATTATTTTCAACACAAGCTAAAGAGGCAACAACACGGGCCGTGTTCCTCCACACGGGTGCCCGTGTTAATGCACTATTTTAAACAACACGGCCGTGTGTCACCACACGGGTGCCCGTGTTGATCTCTGTTTTTCTTCTCCCATTTTGCTCTGCCTGATCAACAACACGGGCAGTGTTGTGGCACACGGGTGCCCGTGTTGACCTGCTGTTTCTTCATATTTTTGCCTTTCTGAGTATTCATAAGTTCACCATTATTGCTTTTAAACCTATGCAATGGCCTGTAACAATGACACTACCAAACGAAGCATAAACGAGATCTTTTTTTGACATAAACTTGTAATCGAATGCAAGGCGATACCAAACCAACAAAACATGATAAATGACTCCGAAGCAACTAAAAAACATAAATCTTACCAAAGTGATGAAAATTTGTCGGATTAACGATGGGAATTCAATGGAAATGGTGATCGATCACAACCCCAAACTTGTCTCATTGCTTGTCCTCAAGTGATGTATTGAGTCCACACAAAGGTCACCCCCGAATTCCTTTTCCACAATGCAACCTAGTCTTTCACCATTTATGTTCTTCCTTTCCAATCGAGTTTCAGGTCTCTCCGATTCAGGCAGTTTACCACATTTCCACATCAGAAACCTCTTCACCTGCAAGCTTTTCACACACTCACAATATCTCTCTGGGTTAGGTGTGTACACTCACAGCACAGTATGCAATACCAAACTCTTAACTTTGAATACATTCTAATGTCACTACCACAGTAGATTCCACACACTTTTCGAGGTCTTTTTGGGTTGTAACGGGGCTTGGGTACGGTGGGATAAACAAAAAAATGGATAACAAAGGATTTTGAACTCGGTAGTCATGTTGTGTGATTTTTCTTTCTCTTTTTCTCGTGCATCACGTATACTCTAGGGGTTAATTTCACTCTTTTGACTCTTTTTCTACTCAAATTTTTCGAGTATTTTATATGTGTTAGAGTCTTAAGTCTCGGCAAGTGCATTTTTCTCTTTTTTTTTTCTTTTCTCTTTTTTTTTCTTCTTTTTTTTTCTTTTAAAGAACATACGTACTATTTTTATTTTTGTATGATCTTTTATTATGCACTACCCCAAACTTAGTTTTATTGCACATCTTGCAATTCACACAATCATACCGAGTTATGGAAAAAAAATGAATGATTAAAAGTTAACAGGGGGTTTATGATGAATAATGCTTAATAGTTAACAGGGGGTTTATGATGAATAATGCTTAATAGTTAACAGGGGGTTTATGATGAATAAAATGGCTAAGGCTCAACGGGGTTCACGAAGGGAAACATACAGATAGGGATGGTTAGAAAGGCCCTGGCTAACAAACAACTTGCCTCAGTGTGTGTTGTCATGCTGTGATGTGTCAACAGGACATACGCAAAATCAGAGTGATAAAGTCATACCTGGCTGAACTCTCATGCTGATATTTAGTGTTTGGCTTTTTGTGATCTCACCATGTTGGTTAACTTGCAAGCTCTGAAGCCTCCTCGTGTTATGTGGTTCTTTTCTGACTTGGTTTTTCCATACCGCTCTCTTGGTCCAGTGTCACCAAATTGTGTCCGACTTTACTTTCTCATGGTTGCATCAACTTCCGGGGTGCCTTATCAGAATAAGTATGAGGGGTGTCTTTCATCCACTACCATTGATCCCGGATTCGTCCAACCATTTCTCATCAATCTGTACACACAAGTAAACCACAAAAAAAACGAAAGCAAAAAACGATGAAGGAAAACATGAACAAAATGAAAATGAAATAAAACATGAAAGGAAAAACCCCCACACACCTGAACTAAACATTAACCTCAATGTTTAAATCCAGATACAAAGGGGACTCACAGCGACTACTGTTATTTTACTGCACTTGTGTGGTTTCCTTCCATTTTGAGGTGTTTGTGACTTTGCCCTTCTAGTTCTCCTCCTCCCCTACAACAAAATTTTAGCACACACAAAGAAAAAGAAAAACAAAATAAATTAGAAATCAAACGCGTGGGTTGCCTCTCACGAAGCGCTTCGTTTAACGTCGCATGGCTCGACGGTTCATTTCCCTTATCATGGGGGGTATTTCAGGTTCAAAACCTTGTTGCACCTCTTGTCTACAACTCGGACATTGTCTCTTTTATCAGTGTGGACTCCTTTGTGCCACGATTCCTTTTTAACCTTCCTTTCGGTGTTAGGACTCTTTCCGTTTCGGGTGGCTACTGGCAGTGGTGAGACTTTGATAGTATTCAATGTCCTGATTAAGCCTACTTGGTACTGAGATTCTGCATCTTCCTCCATTTACTGGTCTTCGATAGCATTCAATGTTATTTCCTTGTTGTGAACTTTCAAGGTTAACGTGCACTCATCCATGTCGAGCTTGCATCGACTCGTCTTCATGAAAGGTTGACCCAGAATGATGGGTGCCTCATTGTCTTCAGGTATGTCTAGGATTACAAAATCGACTGGGAAAGTCAAGTCCGCTATCGTTACCAGCACATCTTCAGCCATACCATAAACATCTTTTCTAGAGTGATCCGCAAACTTCATATTGGTCTTTATATCACTGATATTTTTAATACCCAGCCTGTGATAGATCGATAATGGCATCAGATTCACACTAGCTCCAGAATCTATTAGTACCTTTTTGAAGGTTCTTTCTTTGATTGTGCATGGTACTGTGACGGTTCCTGGATCCTTTTGTTTGTTAGGAATATTCTGCTCCAGGGAGTTTGCATTATATTGTTCCTTACCGGATACCTGTTCTTCAATAGTTGGTTTCTTTTCAGCCATTACCTCTTCCACGAATTTCTTGTACATGGGCATCCTTTCAAGTGCTTCAAACAAGGCCATATGACCCTCAATCCTTTTAAACATTGTCATGAATTTCTCCAAGTCTGACTCACTAGGTTCCTTCTGTGTCATTCTTTGAGGATAGGGCAACTTAATCACCGGTTTAGTTCCTTTTGTAGTTTCTTCTTTAGTCGGCTCGCTCGGTGATATAATTTTTTTCTTTTTAGCAACCTTTTTCTCTGTCGTCGTGACAGTATTAACATTCTCCTGACCTCTCGGATTTTGAACTGTTTCACTTGGTAGGGAACCTGGTGTTTGAGAACTTGCCAAGTGTTGTGCTATCTGCCCCAGCTGAACTTCGAGATTCTTTAGGGAGGCGGTGGTATTTTTCTGATTGTTTCTAGTCTCTTCTTCAAATTGCATATTTTGAGCTGCCATCTTTTCAATTGCAATCTCCCAATCTGCCTTCCTTGGGACTTGTTGTTGCTACTGCTGATATTGGTTTTGATATTGGCCTTGTACTTGTTGTTGCACATTCCCCTTCTGATCTTTCCACGCAAAGTTGGGATGATTCTTCCACCCCGGATTGTATGTGTTGGAGTAAGGATTGTTTTGCTTTAAAAACTTGATATCTTCTATCTGCTGTGGTGTTGCAAAACAATGAACAGTATTGTGTGGTCCATTACAAATGCCACACACATTGTTTGGTGCCTGTTGTACTTGAGCCACTTTCTGAGCACCTATGTTTAGTGCTTTCAACCTTTTCTCTACCTCCGCAGCAACTGCTTCTTCAATTTTCACCTGTTTGTTTGTTTCAAGCTTCAAGTCGATAAGTGCAGATTTTCTTGACACCCTATCATATAACTCCAAATGTTCATTCGAGGCAATTGCTTCAATTATCTTCTTCATACCGGTGACTGTTGCAAAGTTAGCTGAGCCACCAGCTGCTGAATCAAGGATTTGTCTCGTTTGAATTCGAAGACCATTAACAAACATTTGCATCTGCTCAGTTTCATCCATGTTGTGAGTAGGACAAGCCACTAGAATTCTCTTGAATATTTTATAGGCATCTCCTAGTGACTCACCCTCCTTCTGCTTGAAATTTAGGATCTCGTATCTTTTTCTCAGTGACACTGATGCAGGAAAATATTCGTGCAAGAATGCTACTTCCATCTCCTCCCATGTAGTGATACTGCCCGCAGGTAAGGAGTAGAACCACTCTTCAGCTTCATCTGCTAAAGTGAATGGGAACATGCGAAGCCTTATTGCTTCTTCGTTATGTCCAGGCATTTTAAGCGTTGTGCTCATAGTTAAAAACCTTTGGAGATGCTTGTTGGCATCTTCATTCACTCTTCCAGAAAATGACCGCCTTTCGAGTTGATTAATTGTGCTGGGATACAATTGAAATTGGTCTAATTTACCGGTTGGTTTACAATTATCATACGACCACCCAGAGTGTTGGTTCCACCATAGTCATCGAGAAGTCTCTCTGGTGGTGGTGGTGGTGGGTTTGTAGCCATGACTTCAGGAACTGTTTCCGCGTCTGAATCTGAATTCTCTGAGTGCTCTAAAACAACTTCCTCCTCTGCTTTGTCTGCTAATTCCAGTTTTTCTTGCTTAGCTTGTCTCAGTCTAGCGCGAAGAGTTCTTTCTGGATCTGCGTCAAAAGAAAAATCCGCTGAGGCCTTACCTCGCATACACTAGTTAGACAAATATTAGACTTGAATAACAAGATTGTCATAGGTAAAATTTTGGTTGACGAGCAACAAAATTTCAATAGAATAAAAATTAAAATAGGTATTTTGGCAATCCCCGGCAACGGCGCCAAAAACTTGGTCGGAAAAATAGCAAGTGTACTATTTTTATCGATGTAGTAATAAGGAGTTTTATCTCCAAGTATCGATCTCAAGGATTGCGTAGGAAATACTTATTTTATTTTGATTCTATCATAACAAAAGGATAATGGTTTGGTTGTTTTGGAATTCTAACAATAAACACAGCAGACAGTAAAATATAATTGATTAATATAAAATATGCTAGGGGAAGTGGTTGATTTAACCAGTTATGAATTCAATCAAGATTTCCTTAATACATATGAAACATTCAATTACCTAACCTCAGAATGTTCTTCCTTAAGTCCTTAAGGAAGAAACTATTAAACTACCAATTCTTACTCAAATGTCCATTCAATTAATCATTGGTTTTAATCATAAATAATATCAAGGTTTGCGGTGGTTTACAACAGTTACTAGTCCTAGATGATGCAATCATAAACCTAATTGTGTAAAAACCCTAACAATCACAATCCTGTTATTGATAGTCATATATCAATTTGTATTTGTCTGATACAAAAGCATAATAACATCACACAATTGAATTGAAATAAGTAACATAGCAATAAGGAAATCATTTGTTCAAATTCATAACATACCATCAAATCAGGACCACCCCCCTAACATAAGGGGTTTAGCCTTTCATAATATTCAAAGAAAGCATAATGTAAATATTAGACATTACAAAGAATTAAGAGATTTTGATCTTCAATGGTTGATGCCCTTGAATCTCACCGTCTTCAAATCCTTCGTAGTAGCTATCTTCTCCAATGCAATGTTTTCTTTCGTCCGTCCAAAAGTCCCTTCTCCTTTCTCTTCCAAGCCTTCTTATAGCTTCAGATGAATCTCCTCCAAGCAAAAGGTCCAAACTACCCTTAATGAGCAGAATCGGTTCACAAAGCAAAAGTTAGGGTTTCCAAGCTGCGCCCAACAACACGGTCGTGTGTCACCACACGGGTGCTCGTGTTGCTCTCCATGATAATTATTTTCAACACAAGCTATAGAGGCAACAACACGGGTCGTGTTCCTCCACACGGGTGCCCGTGTTAATGCACTATTTTAAACAACACGGCCGTGTGTTACCACACGGGTGCCCGTGTTGATCTCTGTTTTTCTTCTCCCATTTTGCTCTGCCTGATCAACAACACGGGCAATGTTGTGGCACACGGGTGCCCGTGTTGACCTGTTGTTTCTTCATATTTTTGCCTTTCTGAGTATTCATAACTTCACCATTATTGCTTTTAAACCTGTGCAATGGCCTGTAACAATGACACTACCAAACGAAGCATAAACGAGATCTTTTTTTGACATAAACTTGTAATCGAATGCAATGCGATACCAAACCAACAAAACATGATAAATGACTCCGAAGCAACTAAAAACAAACATAAATCTTACCAAAGTGATGAAAATATGTCGGATTAACGGTGGGAATTCAATGGAAATGGTGACCGATCACAACCCCAAACTTGTCTCATTACTTGTCCTCAAGTGATGTATTGAGTCCAAACAAAGGTCACCCCCGAATTCCTTTTCCACAATGCAACCTAGTCTTTCACCATTTGTGTTCTTCCTTTCCAATCGAGTTTCAGGTCTCTCCGATTCAGGAATTTTCCATATTTCCACATTAGAAACCTCTTCACCTGCAAGCTTTTCACACACTCACAATATCTCTCAGGGTTAGGTGTGTACACTCACAGCACAGTATGCAATACCAAACTCTTAACTTTGAATACACGAGGCTTGACCTTCTTATCAAAAGCTTTCTTCATTCTCTACTGATATAACTGACCATGACACATGGCATTCAATCTCTTCTCTTCAATCAAATTCAGCTGGTCATATCTGGTCTAACACCACTCAACTTTAGCCAACTTGGCTTCCATCAAGACATGCAATGATGGGATCTCAACCTCCACAGGGAGCACAACATACATACCATAAACTAGAGAGAAAGGTGTTTCCCCTGTTGAAGTGCGGACGGATGTACGGTACCTATGCAAAGCAAATGGGAGCATCTCATGCCAATTTTTGTATGTTACAACCATTTTCTGGATAATCTTCTTGATGTTCTTGTTTGTAGCTTCAACAACCTCGTTCATCTTCAGTTTATAGGGAGAAGAATTATGATGTACAATCTTGAAGTCTTTGCAAAGAGCTTCCACCATATTGTTATTCAAGTTCGATCCATTATCAGTAATGATCTTACTTGGCACACCATAATGACATATAATCTTATTCTTGATAAACCTTACAATAACTTGCTTGGTTACATTTGCATATGATGTCGCTTCAACCCACTTTATGAAGTAATCAATAGCCACCAGAATGAAACGATGTTCGTTTGATGCTTTGGGCTCAATCATGCCAATCATATCAATTCCCCACATGGAGATAGGCCATGGAGAGGAAATGATATTCAAAAGTTTTGGAGGAAGATGAATCTTATCTGCATAGATTTGAGACCTGTGGCATTTCTTCACAAACTTGCAACAATCAGATTCCATTGTCAGCCAATAGTAACCTTCTCTCAACATCTTCTTTGACATAGCATGTCCATTGGAATTAGTACCAAAGGAACTTTCATGGACTTCAGACATCAACAGGTCTGCCTCGTGTCTATCCACGCATCTGAGCAAAACAATATCGAAGTTTCTCTTATAAAGCACATCACCATTCAAGTAGAAATTACCAGCTAATCTTCTCAAAGTCTTCTTATCTTTCAAAGATTCCCCGGGCTGGTAAATCTGACTTTTAAGGAAACATTTAATATCAAAATACCATGGTTTTTCATCTTTGACTTCTTCAACGACAAATACATGAGCTGGTCTTCAAGATGCATCACAGCCAAATTAGGAACCTCATTCCAAAAATTCACCACAATCATGGAAGCCAATGTTGCAAGAGCATCTGCCATCCGGTTTTCATCTCGAGGGATATGATGAAACTTAACTCTTGTAAAGAGTTTAAACCCTCCTCGCATAATCTCCGTATGGTATCAAACCAGGTTGATTCGTCTCCCATTCACCTTTGATCTGATTTACAACCAAAGTTGAATCTCCATAGACGTCAAGATATTTTATTCTGAGATCAATGGCTTCTTCAAGCCCCATAATGCAAGCTTCATACTCAGCCATATTGTTTGTACATTTGAAGGTCAATCTAGCTGTAAACGGAAAATGAGTGCCTTAGGAGTAATAATTACTGCCCCAATGTCATTACCATATGAATTAACAACTCCATCAAATACCATTCCCCAACGGGAACCAGTCTCTGGCCCTTCTTCAAGCAATGCTTCATCACAATCTTTCATTTTCAAGTAAAAAATCTCTTCGTCGGTGAAATCATACTGCACTAACTGATAATATTCATTAGGTTGGTGAGCCAAATGGCCAACCACAATACTACCTTTAATAGCTTTTTGAGATCAATATTCGATTTCATACTCAGATAACAACATTTGCTAACGGGTGATCCTCCTAGTTAAAGAAGTCTTCTAAAAAATGTACTTGATTGGATCCATTTTGGATATCAACCAAGTAGTGTGATTAAACATATACTGGAGCAGACGCTTAGCATCCCAAGCCAATGCGCATCATGTCTTTTCAAGCATAGAATATCGAGTCTCATAGTCGGTGAACTTCTTACTGAGGTAGTAAACTGCATATTCTTTCTTTCCGGATTCATCTTGCTGACCAAGAACATGACACATACTATCATCAAGGACAGTCAAATACATGATCAACGACCTTCCTTTAACAGGCGGAGACAGAATCAGAGGATCAAGCAGATACTCTTTGATACTATCAAATGCTTTATAGAAATCTTCGGTCCAATCACAAGACTGATCTTTCTGGAAGACCTTGAATATAGGCGCATACGTGGCAGTCATATGCGATATAAATCTTGAGATATAGTTCAAGTGGCCGAGAAAACCTCTGACTTGCTTCTCAGTTTTGGGGGCAGGCATCTCTTGTATTGATTTGACCTTGGCAGGATCAACCTCAATACCCTTCTCGCTGACAATAAAGCCCAACAACTTACCAGAACGAACACCAAAAGTACATTTATTGGGATTCAAGCGGCGTTTATATTTCCTCAAACGCTGGAATAACTTCAACAAATGCTCAACATGCTCTTCTTCATCACTTGATTTAGCAATCATGTCATCAACATAGACCTCAATCTCTTAATGCATCATATCATGAAAAAGACTGGTCATGGCTCTCTGTTACGTTGACCCAACATTCTTCAAACCGAAGGGCATCACTCTATAACAGAATGTTCCCCACGGTGTAATGAATGTGGTCTTCTCCATATCTTCGAGTGCCATTTTGATATGATTATAACCGGAAAATCCTTCCATAAATGAAAAGACTTTGAATTTAGTTGTATTATCTATCAACATATTAATGTGTGTAAGACCCTAATTTTGACCCTAAGATCCCTCATGGCATCATGTTATTGCACAAGTACAATTGCCTCAAGGATCATAGCATGTTTGGCTCCTTAACCCTAGGGGTGGGACCTGTGTGAGTGTTTTGAGACCACCAAGAATGCTTGTATTGTATATTATTGCTTTTCTTATTTGTTTACTAACCAAAAGCACAAAAATATGTCACTAACTCTTTTTGTTTTGAAGCTCATGTGATCATGTGCTCCAATGCTCATAGGAGGCTCCTAAGCCCAATGCAATGGCTAAGTGAAGATGAGAAAAAGCATGACAATGTTCCACAAAGATACTAATCATCATATATGTCTCCCAAGTATCTCAATTTGCCAATTTGATCAAGATAACCCAAAGGGCTTGAGGATTGTTTCCCAAGGAAACCCTAATTCAACTGTGCCTTACTCATGAAGCAACCTCAACCTATGGTCAAATTTAATCAAGGGAAGTCCTTTCATTCATCATTTTATGCATATATGAGTCTATGTGAGGATCCTCAATCATTCATTCATCAATATTGGAAGTTTGGCCTTGAAAAGTTGACCAGTCAAGTCATCTAACTAAGTTGAGCACCATTGAAATATAACTTATGATGTGTTTGTCAAATGAATATTACCCCAAGATAAAACATGTTCTTAAGAACCATATGAACAACTTTCATGTTCATCAAAAATCCATTTGAAACTTGGAAGATTATCATTCATTTCAAAACACTATAGGTTATTTTGACTGAAACCCTAATTTTGGGTCAACTTCCCAAGGACCTAACTTCCTTAATTTTTATGATTTTGAGGTGATACTAACTGCATTGTAAATATTAATATGTATAATTCAAATTTTATGTTGAAACAAATTTCATAATCCTAAAAGAAATACATGTGATAATACAAAACATTATAGGTCACCTTGGACCTAAGTCATTGAATTTGAAAAAGTTCCCAAATTCAAATGCCCATAACGTTTTCATGGAAAATCCAAATGATGCAAAATTTGAGTCTAAATTAATCATCTTGAAAATATCTACAACTTTGATGTTGGAGGTTTTTCCATTTGAAGCTTGCATCATGCAAACAGAGGGGTTTGAATAGGCTTACTTTTGGTAAAAAATTTCAAAGGGTGACCTAGACATGTTTAGTGCCCAAACTTTCACAGCCAGTTTTCATTAATTTCCAAATTCCAAATGAATTTTTTCCCAACATGACTTTTGTTCCTTATTTCAAGGGCTTTCCAACCATTACTCACATTACTTTTTTGGACTTTCCATGTGTGAGTTTAGAAGAGCTTTCTCTTTATGTTCATTTTTGCATTTCATGTTGAAACTTGATGTGCAAGCCAATTCCACTTCAATTACATGTCCAATTCCATTTCATTTGAGTTCAGCTTAGTTTTGCACCCATCATTGGGCCTCACATGCGCCTGTACAGGCCCATGCGCCAAAGTTCAAATTGCCATGCACACGAGGGAAGCATGAGCTCAGCCACATTTCAGCTATAAATAAAGCTTCATTCTCATTCATTTCTCAACCTGGTGGAGACCTGAAATGCTGCAGAACTGAAATCCCAACCATTACCAAAGGAATTTTCAGACTTTTCTCTCTTTCTGAAATTCAACATCATTAGTTGATTTTCAAAGCTCAATTCCTTAGCCTATCATCTCCATTACATCCCCAAAGCAAAAGCAGGTCAAGATCTTGAAGAACTCGTAGCCTTAGAAGCTCCATTTCAGAGGTAGAACTTCAAACTTTTTGGATCTAGATCTTGTAATTCAATGTAGTTTTCTTTGGTTTGTGTGGTTTTCTGAAGTCCTCACACTTGAGGCAGACCAGTGGTGGTCTCAATTCTTCATTTCGTGCAATTTTAGTGGACACACCATGATCTTCCATCTCACATTTCTCTCAAAATAGGAAGAGTGGGGAGGATCCACGAATACAGTGGTGATGTACATCACCTGAGCTTCATTTTGATGTCCTTATTTTTCATTTTCATTACAAAAAATTTCTCTGCAAATGGTGGCCGGAATTTGGTAACTTACTGGAGAAGATGGTGGTCTCCACCACCATCACCACGTGTGCACTTTCCTGATCATTGGATTGCTTAGCCACATTCTAATCTTGACCATTCTTCATGTTTACTTGTTTTAAATCAACATGCCTCACGTTTGACTTCAGTGTACCATGCGTCCTCACCTCTGAGCCTTCGATCTATGCCACATCAATTAATGAGTTTGATCTGGTGGCTGCACTTTTTTCTATTATTTCTATTTTCTTTTAATTTTAGTTAATTCCTTTTATTTTCAAAAATTCATAAAAAATTTATTTGAAGTCACAAAAATATGAGACCAATGCCAAAAAATTTCTTGAAAAATCTAGTTCATATTTTGATTTTTAAATATTTTTGTGATCTCATTTAATATTTTTTGTGAAATATTTGGTTTTTAATAGTTTTAATTCATTTTAAAATACTTTCTGATATTTAAAAAATCCAAAAAAAATTCCTAACACCTATGGATCATGATAAGTCAATGAAAAATAGTCTCATCAATTTCTTATT
Source organism: Lathyrus oleraceus (assembly GCF_024323335.1). Lineage (NCBI taxonomy): Eukaryota > Viridiplantae > Streptophyta > Magnoliopsida > Fabales > Fabaceae > Lathyrus > Lathyrus oleraceus. The sequence continues at coordinate 111,232,273 of NC_066579.1, read as the reverse complement.
TGATTTGAGATTTATTTGAGATTTTAATTCATATTATGTTATTTTTTATTGTTTTTAATTGTTTTAAAATAGTTTCTGATTTCCAAAATTGTTGAAAAAATTTGTCAAAGCTTATTTGACTATGTTAGACCTATGAGAATTTAATTGGATTTGTTGAAGTTGATTTGAATTAAATTTGAGGTTTGGTCATATTTTGATTATTTTATTTTGCATTTTTATTTTAATTCAAAAATACCAAAAAATTATGGTTGACTTGTTGACTTGTAATCTTCATTTCTTTTCTGTTTGGCATTGATTGATGATGACTTGGTTCACATTTGATCAATTGGATTTGATACTTGAATTCTCTTTCCCTCCATTTCATCTTCATCCCATTCTTTTTATCATTTGGCCAATGAGTTAATGTCTTATGGTTGGTCTTGACAAATGAGAGATTTAACCTTCTTTGATCCAAACCAAACTCCACTTGATACAAGATCAAGTGAGTTGTTTTGTGTCCAAGATAGGTTGCTTCTTGGTCAAGCAAAAAACCTAAAGTCCATACAAGGCCCTTCCCCTTTTGTTTTGGCATGGCAAGTTTGTGGAGCTTGGCTTACTAGTCATGATCTCTAACTTGTGTTTATTTGCCTATAGTTTTATTGACCGGCCTCAGGTAGGTGTGACTACTACATTAGTCCACTTACGATTGCTTAACATAGCGCTACATTGTCTTATGACAAACTAACATAACTTCACTAATTACTAACTTTAATTTGAGCATTTAATTTCTTTCCCTTTACTTTCAATGCCATTTATTTCTTGCTCATTTATTCATATTGCTTTTCATTTTTCTCACTTGAGCACATATTTTATGTTTACGTCATTTTTCTTTTGCTCATTTTAGCTCATTATTGTATATAAATATATCGTTGTCTTGTGATTGTTTTGTCTTTGTTTCGGGTGAACCTAATGCAAAAAGGAGAAAGAACTTAGAATTAGGATTTACCCATGCTTAAAGGAGTTCAAGAGCAACTAGGCCTCATGCCTTTAGAATGCTAAACTTGTTAAAGAGCAACTAGGCCTCATGCCTTTAGAATGCTAAATTTCAAAGTTGACTTTAAAGGACTTCTCATCTAAACTTATTCTTTGTCCATTGCCCTTATTGTGTTGTGAATGTTTTGATGTTTGCTCTTGTATGTTAGGGATTCCATCTTGAGATAGTAAAGAGGATCATTGTCATGCGTAGCCAAGTTAAGAGAGACAAGCCAAATGGAGATCCTAAGAGCTTTAATCCAAATTGTTTGATTGCTTGATTATGTGCTAAGTCCAAAGGAAAAGAGCATCTTGAATCATCTCTATGATTTCAAGAAAAGGAACTCCAAGGGTCTATCTTTTCTCCCTTATCTTTGTATGCTTTAGGACTAGCCCTTCTCTTCTTCTCCCCACTCTAACCAAGCCAAAATCTTCTCTTGCAAACTTTGACTTTGTTTCAAACTAGAAACCTAGGCCTTATGCCTTTGACTTTTCAAAATATTTTCATAAATACTCATTGTGAATAAATCTTAAATCCTACTTTGACTTCATTTTTGTGAATACCTCTAACTTGTAAATGTAACTCACTTCAAGTTGTTTTTGTGGTTCCAATGGCCACCTTTGTTAAAACTTTTCAAAAACATTAGTCATAGGTTTGATTTATCATAGTGGTTGATGTAAATATCACCTCATCCTTAGTGATTGGATTATAAGTCTTCCATAATTATTATAGGGTTAACCCCTCACTAGAATGTTGAAGCCTTCCTCACATGATGGATTGTTGGTTTAGGTTGAGTTTTCTCCCTTTGATAACAAAAGACCTTAAGGCTTTTGATCAAATCAATTCACCAATTTTTGTGATTTTTACCCCGAACTACGAGGTTTTGATCCTCATTTGTGATGGTACGTAGGCAATGGGTTCATCCATTCAAACAACAAAATTTGTAAATATAATCTATTCTTCTCTCATCCCCCCAATCTTTTGTAAAAATCTTTTCACAAATACCAACCTACAACACATATTTGCAAAAAGGGTTCCCTTAGAGTACTAAGGATGTTTTGGGTGCGTAAAACCTTCCCATTTCATAATCAACCCCCTTACCTAGATCTCTGACATTTTTATTAGTTTTTGATTTGATAAAACTTCTTACTTGGCTTTTGTTCACTTTTTAGCCTTTCCTTTGGACAAATAAAAGTGCTGTGGTGACTCGAATTGTATGTTTACTTTTGGTTTAGTCAATAAACCTAAAGGTAATGAAAACCCCGCTACAATGTGTGGCAGAGGAAAATCATCTTTCGGACTGGATTTATTCAAATCTCTGTAATCAACACACATGCGGAATTTTCCATCCTTCTTAGGAACAGGAACAATGTTGGCCACCCATTGCGGATACTCAGAGGTAACAAGAAAACCAACATCAATAAGCATCTTCACTTCTTCCTTAATCTTCACTGCCATGTCAGGATGAGTTCTTCTCAATTTCTGCTTGACTGGAAGGCATTCTGGGTTCAAAGGCAATCTATGCTCCACAATCTTAGAATCCAAACCAGACATATCTTGATAGGACCGAGAAAACACATCAAAATACTCTTGAAGGAGATCAATCAACCCCTTCTTAGCTTCTGGACACAGTTGAGACCCAATCTTGACTTCCTTCACATCATCCTTGGAACCCAAGTTGACCAACTCAATTTTCTCTTCAAACGGATGAATGACTTTCTCCTCGTGCTCAAGAAAATAGGATAACTCATCAGATACTTCCTAATCATCCTTCTCTTCCTCAACTTCAAACATAGGAAAATCAAAGTTTGGAGAGGGAGTAGGATCATTACATTCAATGGGTTTGAGAATCAACTTGCATAATGATTTGATATTTTGATTTTAGAGAATTGGAGTGCAAACAAATATTATGTAGATGGAAAGATTATTATTTATTTATGTTTTTTTGTGATTACCATTTTCAAAAAAAGCAAAAAGTAAAAATAAAACATCATAGATGTGGATGAATAAAATTATCTTTCATTGATGATAATAAGGAAAATGCCCAACAATGTTCACTTCTCCCTTAGTCACAGGAGAGGGATTTTTCTTAAAATAATGAAAACAAGTTACTTAGAATGGTGCATAACAATAGGGACATAAATAACAATCCAGTGTTGCAAGTCTGGCTGTGTGTCACAAATTTAGTGCAAACCTTGTTTTCATCACTGTCTTCAATAATGGCAGATGAGTGTTGATCATCCTCATGAATGAACCCTCCACTGTGGAAAATTGGTTGCATAACCTTGACATTGGCGTTGAACAGCCCTTGCTGAAATCCAAACCCTGCTCTGTTCTTGTTCTCAACGACTTCCACAATGCGCCCCATTGGTCGGTGCTGCTATAAGACCCTAATTATGACCCTAAGATCCCTCATGCTATCCATCATATGCATTGGCTTTGGGATCACACCTTGGCATCATCTTTACCCCTCATTCATTGGGTTTGCATTAGGAGAGATCACCAAGCACACTTTTGATTGTATCATACTTTGTTTTTCATTATTTACTAACCAAAATACCAAAAATATGTCAATGTATAGTTTGTTACTTTTGTAGGTAGTGTGTGTGTTCAACCATGCTAAATCAAGCTTATATATAGGGTTTGAGACCCTTAATGCAAGGAGTTCAATCAATAAATGGTTCACATTGACTCTAGGCATCATATATGGATCCCTATGATCTTCACATGTCATTTTGATCAAGAAATCATCAAGAGTTTGAAGTTTGTTAGCCTTGGAAACCCTAATTCATCTGGGTGTCTTGTGTGACTTCTTCAATAAGTTTCATCAAAATTTGATAAAATATTTCAAGGGATACTGCATATCATATCATCTTATGCGTATATGATCCTTCATGAGTCCTAAAAGTCAACAGCATATCAAGCTAGCAATGTGGTTAAGGGTGGTTGACCAGAGAAAGTCAACTGGTCAAGACTAGGGTTCCCTAGACCCTATCTCCTACAATTTTTGTCATATGAAAATGATTCCAAGAGAAAAGTTACGAAAAATGACATTCAAAACAACTTTTATGTTTAAGTCAAGAGCTAGTTTTTCTTAGAAAGTCATTTTTTATGGTGAAAGAACAATCAATATAACAGCGGCAACAACGTCAATAGATCGGTTAGCCGATCTATTGTCCCGTATGCATCCGATAAAGTTGTGCCTTTTCAGTATAATGCCACAATGGTGGAGAATGGTCAAGAGATTCCTTTACCTATAGCAGATTCTATGGTGAATATATCTGATATTGCAAAGGTGACCGATAGTGGTCGTGTGTTTGGTCTGGTCTTTCCGAAGGAGGTAGAAGATGTTTCGGCCGGTAAGAAGGTAAATGTACATATGATGAATCTTGTTAGTGCTCTAGTGTGTCAGTATGGTGAATCTAGCAAACTGAAGACTAATGATGATGATGAAGTATTACGGGTGATTAAGAAGAGTGAGTTTAATATGGTGGAGCAGTTGCTCCAAACCCCGTCGAAGATTTCAGTGTTGTCTATGTTGATGAATTTTGAAGCACATAGAGAAGCATTGTAGAAGGTTCTAGAGAAAGCCTATGTTGAGCACGATGTTATTGTGGATCAGTTTGACCATATTGTTGCTAACATCATTTCTTGCAATAATCTGAGCTTTTGTGATGAAGAACTTCCTGAGGAAGGTAGAAATCACAATCTGGCACTCCATATTTCAATGAACTGGAAGGAGGATGCATTGTCCAATGTGTTGGTTGATACTGGTTCTTCTTTGAACGTGCTCCCGAAATCAACTCTGTCCAGACTCTCCTATCAAGGCACCCCAATGAGGTATAGTGGCGTGATTGTCAAAGCATTTGATGGTTCTCACAAAACCTTCATTGGTGAAGTGGACCTTCTAGTCAAGATAGGTCCGAGTGATTTCCAAATTACTTTTTAAGTGATGGATATCCACCCGGCCTATAGTTGTTTATTGGGAAGGCCATGGATCCATGAAGCAAGAGCAGTGACATCTACTCTACACCAGAATCTTAAACTTGTGAAGAACGGGAAGCTTATCGTTGTTGGTGGAGAGAATGCACTTTTAGTGAGCCATCTGTCATCCTTTTCATATGTTGAAGATGAGGAGGAGGTTGGAACTCCGTTCCAAGTCTTGTCTATTGCTAAGGTGAAGAAAGCTAGGGCTCCCATGTCTTCTTTCAAGGATGCTCAGAAAGCTATTGAGGTTGGCTGCACTAATCAGTGGGGTCGTATGGTAGAGGTGGCTGAGAATAAGAATAGGGTTGGATTGGGATTTCAACAAGGGTCGTTCAATGTCAAAACTGAAGATGTGCAATCAGGTTTCCGCAGTAGAGGGTCCATCCATGGTAATGAACAACACTCAGCTGTTGTGATCGAGTATGATGAAGACGAAGACTACGCCAACTTTGTGACGCATGGAAAGACTTGCAACAATTGGGTTGCTGTTGATATTCCTGTTATTGGACATCGCTCTAAGTAATTTGTTTTCATTTTTTAAGAAAAATCCTTCTCGTATTCCTAAGGGAGAAGTGAACATTGGTTGGCATTTCAATTATCATCAATGAAATACAATTTTATTCATCCACATCTATGATGTTTTATTTTTACTTTTTGCTTTTTTGAAAATCGTAATCACAAAAAAAACATAAAAAAATAAATAATAATTGTCCATCTGCATAATATTTAGTCACAATTCACTTCTCTAAAATCAAAATATAAAATCATTATACAGGTTGGTCCGCAAACCCATTGAATACAATCATCTTACACCCTCTCCATACTTTGATTTCCCTATGTTTGAGGATGAGGAAGAGACTGATGATGAACAAGTATCTGATGAATTGTCTCGTCAGCTTGAGCATGAGGAAAAATCCATTCAGCCATTCGAAGAGCAGTTTGAGTTAGTCAACTTGGGTTCCGAAGATGATGTGAAGGAAGTCAAGATTGGGTCTCGACTGTGTCCAGAAGCTAAGAAGGGGTTGATTGATCTTCTTCGAGAATATTCAGATGTGTTTGCTTGGTCCTATCAAGATATGCCTGGGTTAGATTCTGAAATTGTGGAGCACAGATTATCGTTGAAGCCAGAATGCCCTCCGGTCAAGAAGAAGTTGAGAAGAACTCATCCTGATATGGCAGTAAAGATCAAAGAGGAAGTGCAGAAACAAATTGATGTTGGTTTTCTCGTTACCGTTGAGTACCCGCAGTGGGTGACCAATATTGTGCCTGTTCCGAAGAAGGATGGAAAAGTCAGTATGTGTGTCGATTATAGAAATTTGAACAAAGCTAGTCCGAAAGATGATTTCCGTCTGCCACACATTGACATGTTGGTAGACAATACAACTAAATTCAAAGTCTTTTCATTTATGGATGGATTTTCTAGTTATAATCAGATCAGATTGGCACCCGAAGATATGGACAAGACTATATTTATTACACCCTGGGGAACATTCTGTTATAGAGTGATGCCTTTCGGTTTAAAGAATGTTGGTACAACATACGAGAGAGCTATGACTACTCTTTTTCATGACATGATGCATAAAGAGATCGAAGTTTATGTTGATGATATGATTTCCAAATCAAGTGATAAAGAAGAACATGTTGAGCATTTGTTGAAGCTATTCTAGCGTTTGAGGAAGTACAAACTCCACTTGAATCCCAATAAATGCACGTTTGGTGTTCGTTCTGGTAAGTTGTTGGGCTTTATTGTCAGTGAGAAGGGTATTGAAGTTGATCCTGCCATGGTCAAAGCAATACAAGAAATGCATGCACCAAAAATTGAGAAGCAAGTCAGGGGTTTTCTCGGAAACTTGAACTATATCTCAAGATTTATATCGCATCTGACTCCCACATGTGCGCCTATATTCAAGCTTCTTCAGAAAGACCAGCCTTGTGATTGGACCAAAGATTTCCAGAAAGCTTTTAACAGTATCAAAGAGTATCTGCTTAAGCCATCGATTTTGTCTCCACCTGTTGAAGGAAGACCATTGATCATGTATTTGACCGTGCTTGATGAAATTATGGGTTATGTTATGGGTTAGCAAGATGAAACTAGAAATAAAGAATATGCAATTTACTACCTCAGTAAGAAATTCACTGATTGTGAAACTCAGTATTCTATGCTAGAAAAGACTTGTTGCGCATTGGCTTAGGCAGTTAAGCGTCTGTATATGTTGAATCATACTACTTGGTTGATATCCAAAATGGATCCAATCAAGTACATTTTTGAGAAGCCTGCTTTAACTGGGAGGATTGCTCGTTGGCAGATGTTGTTATTTGAGTATGATATTGAATACCGATCTCAAAAAGTTATCAAGGGTAGTGTCTTGGCTGACCATTTGGCTAACCAACCGATTGAAGATTATCAGACAGTGCAGTATGATTTTCCTGATGAAGAGATTTTGTACTTAAAAATGAAAGATTATGATGAACCATTGCTTGAAGAAGGACCAGAACCTGGTTCTCGTTGGGGCATGGTATTTGATGGAGTTGTTAATCAATATGGTAATGGCATTGGGCAAGTGATTATTGTAGCGGGGTATTTGTTGCCATTAGAGATATTGACTAAATCCAAGGTAAATCATACAAGTCGAGTCGCCACCGCACTTCTATTTATCCAAAGGAATGGTTAGAAAGCGAACAAAAACCTAAAAGTTTTATCGAATCAAAAACTAGTAAAAATGTCAGAGATCTAGGTAAGGGGGTTGGTTATGCAATGGGAAGGTGTTAGGCACCCAAAACATCCTAGGTACTCCTAGGGAGCCCTTTTCACATTTGTTGCAAAGGTTGTTGTTTTTGTGAAAAATTTATTTGTGCAAACATGATTGAAGGGATGAGAAAAGCGTGTATGTTTATCTAATGTACTACTTACTAAAAGAATGGTCAAAAGAAAATGACTCGCACGGATGTTGCATCCACTGCATACGTATCTCATCTGAATTTGAGAATCAGAGTCTTCGTAGCTCGGCTACCTATGGGTTAAAGAGGAGTGTGCTCGGTAAGACATCGCATCTTATGCCTACGTATCTCATCTGGAATGAGAATCAGAGCAAGCCGTAGTTCGGCTAACTACGGGGTAAGGGTTGAACGACGTTACTACGCAATCTACCGGATGCTCGACCTTGGGAGACTTACTCGCCTGTAGTAGAAGGAGTAAACGTGTTCTTAGGAGAATAAAAATCAATGAGTTGTTTGCTTTGTAGGAACGCTCATGCAAAAAGGGCAGTCCTAGTCGAAGGAACCGCGCTACCTTACTAACATGCATAGAAGTAAACACACGAAAACATTGCCTCCTATCGAGGTCTTCCAGCTAAGAAGGCGGTAAAGTGCGGGAAAAAGGTAAAAGTGCCACACGGATAAAGATCCGAAGTAACAGCAACTAAGGGGGCAAGAAACCCAGAGATATCTCAAGCTGGTACCATCAAAGAAGGCGAGTCAGTACAGGTAATCAGAATAAACCTCTAGGGTGGTATCCCACAAATAAAGTGGAATACCAAGCAAGCCATCTCTGCAAGAGTCACGTGAGTCCTCACAAAAACTCAACAAAAAGGTTAGAGTAACAGGATGGAATCGGGAGAAAACAATGCCGAACACAAAACAGATTAGAGCAAACAGAAAAAACAAATGTTGTCGCGATCGCTGCTGCATCGCCTAGCGAAAGCTTAGCGAAGCTTCGCTGCGTGCTCGCCTAGTGAAGGTGCTAGCGAACGCCTACGGGTTTTGGGTTCTTCATGGATAACAGTACGATCTCAGAAACCCCAAACCCTATGGCATCCATCTCAGAAACGAGACGGTTAAACATTCAAGGTATTATTTACACATTCATGCATATCTAAACCTGGGGGCAAAACTGAACGATACCTCATACATTCAGAGCATTCAAATTGAAAGTAATGGGAATAAGGGCAAACCTGATTAGAGAGACCGATAAAAATCGAATGGCACAGCTGGGTTTGCAAGGCAATGTTAGGGTTTGCGTGAGGCGGAGGTGAAAAAGTGTGTGAGTCAGGGTGAACTTCTCAGAGCTGCCTGGAGGTTGTTGCAGATTAGTTCGCCTCTCTCCTTCTCTCCCTCTTTCTACTCTTTCTGTCCAGGTCTTTTGTTTCACTGAAGCTCTAGTATTTATAGCCTGATATTGGTGACTTGGTGGGCTTCAAATGAATGCAATTCAGGCCCAAAATTTTGTTATGTTTTCAGAATGCGTGGTCTTCGCCTAGCGAGCATGACAGCTCAGACCTTCGCCTAGCGAAGAAATGGTTCGCTTAGCGAGCGTGACAGCTCAGGAATAGACTTTTACTCTTTCCAGGTTAGCATTTTGAATGATGAATAGATCCCATTGGAACATGTTGGAAGTAACCCACGTCATTCCCTTGTATTGCCTGATCACCCGAATAGAATCTACAAAGTGTCTTGGATGATACTCAAGCTTCAAACAAAAGATGTTAGTGACACATTTTTGTGCTTTTGGTTAGTAAACAAAAATAAGAGAAACAATGATATATAATTCAAACATGCTTGGTGATCTCAAACCAATCACAAGGAGTCTCACCCAAAGGCAAAGGGAACCAAGATGCTTATGATCCTTGAGGCTATGCAAATGCAATGTTATGATGCCATGGGGGATCTTAGGGCCGAAATTGGGGTCTTACAATTATTATTCCTCAAGGCACTCATTTTCCGTTCACAACTAGATTCATTTTCAAATGTACAAACAACATGGTTGAGTATGAAGCTTGCATTATGGGGCTTGAAGAGGCCATTGATCTCAGAATCAAATATCTTGACGTCTATGGAGATTAAACTTTGGTTGTAAATCAGATCAAAGGTGAATGGGAGATGAATCAACCCGGTTTGATACAATATAGAGATTATGCGAGGAGAATTTCAACTTTCTTTACAAAGGTTGAATTTCATCACATCCCTCGAGATGAAAATCAGATGGCAAATGCTCTTGCAACGTTGGCTTCAATAATTATGGTGAAGTTCTAGAATGAAGTTCCTAATTTGACCGTGATGCATCTTGATAGGCCAGCTCATGTGTTTGTTGTTGAAGAAGTCAAAGATGAAAATCCGTGGTATTTTGATATCAAGTGTTTCCTCTAAAGTTAGACTTACCCGCCTGGGGCATCTTTAAAAGATAAGAAGACTTTGAGAAGATTAACTGGAAACTTCTACTTGAATGGTGATGTGCTCTACAAAAGAAACTTCGATATGGTTCTGCTTAAATGCGTGGATAGACAAGACATATTGATGACTGAAGTCCATGAAGGTTCCTTTGGTATTCATTCCAATGGGCATGCTATGGCTAAGAAAATGTTAAGAGCAGGCTACTATTGACTGACAATGGAATTTAACTGTTGCAAGTTTGTAAAGAATCAGATTATATGCCGTTATGATGTGCCGAGTAAGATCAGTCCTGATAATGGATCTAACTTGAAAAATAACATGGTGGAAGCTCTTTGTAAAGACTTCAAGATTGCACATCATAATTCTTCTCCCTACAGACCTAAGATGAATGAGGTTGTTGAATCTGAAAATAAGAACATCAAAAGAATCATCCAGAAGATGGTTGTGATGTATAAAGATTGACATGAAATGCTCATGTTTTCCTTGCATGGGTATCGTACATCCATTCACACTTCAACAAGGGAAACCCCTTTCTCACTTGTTTATGGTATGGAAGTTATGCTCCCAGTAGAGGTTGAGATCCCATCATTACGTGTCTTGATGGAAGCCAAGTTGACTGAAGTTGAATGGTGTCAGACCAGATATGACCAGCTGAATTTAATTGAAGAGGAGAAGTTGTCTGTCATGTGCCATGGTCAATTGTACCAGTTGAGAATGAAGAAAGCTTTTGATAAGAAGGTCAGGCCTCGTGTATTTAGAGAAGGTGACCTTGTGCTCAAGAAGATGCTATCTTTCAAACCAGATGCTAGGGGAAAGTGGACTCCTAATTATGAAGGCATATATGTTGTTAAGAGAGCCTTTTCAGGCGGTGCTTTGATTCTTACAACTATGGATGGTGAAGAGTTCACACGTCTTGTGAATGTCGATGCATTCAAGAAATACTTCGCCTAAAAAGAAAAAACAGCTCGCTAAGTTGAAAACCCGAAAGGGCGATCCAGTAAAAAATTAGAGACATAAAACATAAAATTCATCCCGATAGATTGAGTACCCCACCATGGGGAAATATAGGCAAAAATTAGGGATTATAGCAAGTAACTGCATTCGGTTGATCTCCAATCTTGAGAGCAGTTTGAGCAAGATAGTCAACTCTGATTCATCATCCTCAACCGAAGCCAAGAGCATAGTGGATACTAGAGTTGGTAGAAGGGTTAGTGATCGTTGTATTCAATATAGCCCTTTTCCATGTAAATTACCATTTTTCAACTTTTGTAAAAGATCTACGGAGTCTTGTCATTTACAGACTATCATTCTATTAAATAAAGTTGAGCTTTTAATCCAATTGTTTCTACTCTTATTTATTTTTTAGCCAAATAGAATTGAATTTTTATGATGATAATTTTGAAATAATAAAATAAAAAACATTTTTCTTAAAATAAAAGCAATTACTTAAAAAGGTAATCGATTTCAGTAAGGAATATCAACAGCAGTCTGAGAACAGGTGAGTCCTAAAGTACAAAGCATTGTTGGTCTTCCCCAAGCAGTTGGTTTGGTCATTTTTTCCCTCCCCAACGGCAAATTAGTTTTCCAAGATGAGAGGTAATCGCCTCCCCAACTGAGTTGTAGGCTCACATTCTTAACGGTTTGCATGGATCCAGCACAGAGTTTCACTTCCTGCAAGTTCCACAGCGGAATTCACTCCTGATCCCCGCCAACATTGATTCTTGAGCAGTGTTTATAGTCATCTGCAAGGTTGTCTCCCATTTGGTATGGTGTTGAACTAAAACTCCCCGTAGAGTTGACATTTCAGGTCCTCAGCGGACCGTTTCTCCTTCCTTAGCCAGGTTTGAGATGTTCAAAGATGGATGACTTATATTCATCCCCAACATTTTTCTCAAGTCGGTGCTTCCATCCTGTCGAGATTAGCCAAGTGTTGTACCGATGATTCAAATCAGTGACATTTGTATCCTTTGTGATCGTTTTGTCAGCATAATCATCAATCATATACATGCACATTCATACATCAGATAGTTCATTATGCATGCTATTGCATCTAATTCCTTATTCTCTGATCCTCTGCTATGGTGATATTGTTTCTCCATGCAGTTTTGGTGTGTTTATCCTCCCTCAATTGTAGAGTGTCAGCCCTTTAAGCAGAAAGAATTTAGCCTTTCTCATTCCCCACTGAGTTATTTCCTCGTGGATGATTATTATTTCAGTTTCCTCCCCAGTTGATTATCTGGATGGAACCACACACCCTGAGTTATATCCTCGTCGAGTCGAGTTTTTGTTTGACCATTTCTTTTTGGTCCCTCGAAAGTTTATTACCCAGTAACTGGTAATATTCTTTTCGATTTGTGATTGCTTTACTTTTACCTAATATCTGGTAATAGTAATCTACTTCCTCTTATTTTTTCCCAGCGGATTCGTTTTTCATTTCCCCGGGAAGTTTATCCTTGATATGTTCATCTTAACCGATGACGGATATTCCTCCCTTGAGACTATCCTTGATATGTTCACTTTAACCGGTGACAGATATTCTTTCTTTGCTGTTTCCTACTCAGTAAAAAGGTAGTTGTAATCCCTATTTCATTCCCCCAGAGAGTTAATCCTTGATATGTTCATCCTAACTGATGATGGGTTTTCTCTTCTTTGCAGTCTTTCGCCCAGTAACCGGTAGTTGTAAATCCTACTTTTCTCTCTGAGTCTATCCTTGATATGTAAATCCTAACCGATGATGGGTATTCTCTTTAGTGTTCTATCCAGTAACTTATAGATGTAATTCCTATTTTTCTCCCCGGTGGTTTATCCTTGATATGTTCATCTTAACCGATGACAGATATTCTTCCTTTGAGTCTATCCTTGATATGTTCACTTAAACCAGTGACGGATATTCTCTTTCTTGGGTCTTCTGCCCAGTAATCCATAGTTGTAAATCCTATTTGATATTTCTCCCTAGCAGGTTGTTTCCTACCCAGTGGCCGGTAGTGAATACACCTCATGTTTCCCTCAGCGAGTCATCTTTGACATGTTTACTCTAACCGGTAACAGATGCCTCTCTGTTAGATTATGTTATCTTCCTACCCAGTAACTGGTAATAGATAATATATTTCTGGTACTCCTGTGTTGAAGATTATTCTTCCCCAGTTGAGTTTGGTTCAAGTATTTCAGTTTTGTTCTGATCTACCCGTTTCCCCTGCAAATTCTTCTTTATCCCCGACCGAATCCTGCCATTGATTTATTTTCATGGAATCCCCTTGTGTTTCCAACAGTTTTTAAGTCATAGCCTAGCCTACGCACAACTTTTAATCCCCAAAATCTTTGTCTTCCCAATGAGTTTTCCTTATGGAATGCATTATACTGCTGTGGACTTTCAGTCTCTCCGGATTCTTTTCCTCTGTGGCAACATTTTCCCCCACAGAGATTATTTTTAACATTCATTCATATGCATCAGGAGGTCTCTTAGGGACCAAACTTTATCTTTATTATTGTTATTTAAGTCCATTCTACTGAGTTGATACGAAGATTTTAACCTTCACATCCTCAGTTAGAATGTCCTTAAATAGGGGCAGTTGTAAGACCCTAATTTTTACCCTAAGATCCCTCATGTTATCTCATCATATGCATTGGCTTTGGGATCACACCTTGGCATCATGTTTACCCCTCATTCATTGGGTTTTCATTAGGAGAGATCACCAAGCACACTTTTGATTGTATCATACTTTGTTTTTCATTATTTACTAACCAAAATACCAAAAATATGTCAATGTATAGTTTGTTACTTTTGTAGGTAGTGTGTGTGTGTTCACCCATGCTAAATCAAGCTCATATCTAGGGTTTGAGACCCTCAATGCAAGGAGTTCAATCAAGAAATGATTCACATTGACTCTAGACATCATATATGGACCCCCCCCCCCTGATCTTCACATGTCATTTTGATCAAGAAATCATCAAGAGTTTGAAGTTTGTTAGCCTTGGAAACCCTAATTCATCTAGGTGTCTTGTGTGACTTCTTCAACAAGTTTCATCAACATTTTATTAAATATTTCAAGGGATACTTCATATCACATCATCTTATGCCTATGTGATACTTCATGAGTCCCAAAAGTTAAGATAATATCAAGCTAGCAAGGTGGTTCATGGTGGTTGACCAGAGAAAGTCAACTAGTCAAGATTGGGGTTCCCTAGACCCTATCTCCTACAAATTTTGTCATATGAAAATGATCATAAGAGAAATGTTACTTAAAATGAATTCCAAACAACTTTCATGTTGAAGTCAAGATCTAGTTTTCTTGGAAAGTCATTTTTGATGGTGAATGATTATAGGTCATTTTGTCTGAACCCTAGTTAGGAGGTCAACTTCCCAAGACCATAACTTACTCAATTTTTATGATATGAAAGCCATTAAAATTCCATGATTAACTTCAAGATGCCTACTTCAAATTTTATGTTTAGAGGAAGTTCAAATTCAACTTTCAAATGCATGTTACAAGAAGAAACGTTATAGGTCATTTTGGGCCAATACCATTGAACAAATGATTTTCCTCAACTTCTAAAATGCATAACACCTTCATGTCAAATCCAAATGAGGTCCAATTTGTGGCCAAATTGAATAGGGTTGAAATAGCTACAACTTTTATTAAGGAACTATTTTCATTTGAAGTTCATATCAAAAGTTATTCAAGGTGGAAGAAGTGAACATTTGACTTGGTACTTAGAAAAGTTTCAAACATGTTTGATTTTCCAAAACTTCCACCTCCAAATTTGTCATGATCCAAGCTTCAAATGAAAAAGTGTTCAATATGAAAGTTGTTCCCCTTGATCTCACCTTTCCAAAAAGTCCAAGATCATATCATTTGGCCAAAGAATGAAGGACTGGCGCATGGGTTCTTTTCAAAGGATCAATTGGATGATTTTCACTTTCACAATTCAAACACAAATGCATGGCCACATGACATGATTTCAGCATGATCCTCAAGCATTTTTGGACCTGATAGCATCACTTGATGGGCCTACCACACGCCCATGCAAGAATGCAAGGTGAATAGCTAATTTTGGAAAAACTTGGAAGTGTGTGGAAATGAATCTGATGGCCTATAAATAAAACCCATAATGCTCAGAATTGAGGACCTCGTGCCCAAGCTTTGAACCTGCAATCCAAACCCTCACCATTAAAGGATAATCTTGAAGGTTTTCATTTGAAAATCGAGCTTCAAATCTCATTTTTTTTTGAGATTGAAACTCCAAGAGTTCAGGCCATTTTCTGTTCTTAATCACTTCCAACAAGCTTCTAAAATAAAGTCAAGCACAATTGTAATCAAGATCAAGCAAGGTTGAAGCTCCCTCTAAGGTAATTTTTCATAATTTTCATCTCTTCGATTCTCCCTCAATTCTTCACCATTCTTTGTGATTTTTGTTTGGCTGAAGTCCTACCAATATAGGCAAGAAGATTGACTTGCTTTTAGGTCAAATCGAAGCAACTCAGTTCATGAAACTCAAAATTCTTTTCCTTGTAGCTTTTTATATACTTGGAATTGGAGAAAATTGAGGCCAAATTCGAGCTCCTAAGCATTTTTTATTTAAATCCATGTCCTTGTTTTTCATTTTGGTGATGGTTGATGGTGGACCAGTTGGTGAGGTCCGCCGGAGAAGAAGACCGGAGCCCTAGCTTCGTTGGTGTGTTGTCACGCCTCTCAACCATCAGATCCATTCAAAATGTTTTAATCTTAGCCTTTGGTTCTGATTACCATTGGTATGACGCGTTTGACTTGGTCTATCGAAGATAGCGCGCGCGGCCATCAGATCTGCCACCTCAATTAATGAGGGAGATCTGATTGCCCTTGTTTTTTCTCATTTTGTTTAATTTCTGATTTTATGTTTTAATTAGCTTATTTTCATTAATTCATATTAATTTCATTTTTAGACTAAATAATATGCGACTTTCACCAAAAATCTTTAAATATTTTTCTCTTTCATTTTCTGAATTAAAATTATTTTTTGGATTAATTTTGATATTTTTCATGAATTAACTGTTTTTGTGCATATTTTTAATTGTTTAAAAATACTTCTGACTTTTCAAAAATCATGATTTTTTTGTCTAAGGTCCTTTGACCTTGTTTGACCTAAGATAAATCTCTTGGCCATTTATTTGGTGTTTTGAAGGGATTTTAGGTTTTGACCAAATTAAATTGAATTTAAATGCATTTTTAATTTAATTTTCAATTGATTAATTGTATGAAAATTATGTTGGGCCATTTTCTTTGACTTGTGATGTTTGACTATGTGTTTGGGCCTTGGTCAAGGTTGATTTGACTTTTGTTGAGTTAAAATCATTGGATTTAGGGAATTGATAAAATATACATTTCATCTCCAAAATGAATGAATGATATTAATTTGATAAAATTCCTCCCATGACCAATTTGTGTTTCTCTCATCTCCCTTCCCTCTTCATCTTCAATCCCATTCTTTCCCATCCCTTTCATTGACCAATGAAGTCTCCAAATCCTAAGGCTAATTGGTTCATCAATAACCTTGTGTTAGATGAACCAATACAAGTATGGATGAGATAGGTCCATCCTTTGATCTTTTTCTTTTAGTGTGTGATATGTTTTAGGAGTTTGGTTCATTATACCAAATCTCTAACAAGCATTAACACCTAAATTTTTATTGCCCGACCTTCGATAGTTGTGACTTCTACATAAGTCCAATTACGATTGCTTAACATATCGCTAAATTTTGACACAAAAGGCATAAAATTCTAGTTAGTGAGATTGTAAGTCTCCCATCTTTCATGGTATTGTATGGAAACTTGGCCTTTTTTCCTTCCTTTGGAAGATGTCTTGGTTCAAGGATCCATGCTTGTGAATAGATGGTTGAGTGTTCTCCAAAGAATGACTTAATCAATTAAAAAGTAAAACTTCACTAACATCTAATTAACTTTGACTAACACTAACTATTATTAACTTTGCTTTACTTTAAAGTCATTTACTTTATGAAATTTAATTTCTAGTCATTTACCATTCATTGTCATTTACATATCATTTAACTTGTTTATGTTTATGTCATTTGAGCCATATATTATGATTGTATGTATTTCAGTGTGTATTTTGTTTGTCCTTGTGGTCTTAAGACCTCAAAATACCTAATAAACAACAAAAACCTTAAAAAATATTTGTGTGGACTGTTGGGTTTGATCTGAAATGTTGGACTTAGGATTAGGCAACATTCCATATGCAAAAGGACTTGGCCAATGCCAACATTTTTGATACCAAGCTATTGTGAATATGGCTTTCATCCGATGCAAGTATTGAGATCCACTTGAATTCATTTGTTCCATGGTCTCAATGCAATTGTTATTTTCTCATGCCTAATACCTTATTTTGAGCAAAATCAAGGATTATTTCATCTAATACATGAGAAGACAAAGAAGACTGTTAGATATGGATTTGCTTGCTTGGATGTGGTCATCTTTATTTGATGCATTGTTCTTCATATTGCAAATTGCTTGCTGATTATTGCTTGATTCAAAGTCCAAAGGGAAAGTGGGTTTTCTATATGACATTCTTGTCTATTGCATTATATCCCGTTGGTCAAATCTTTTCAACTCTTAACTTTTAATATTATGCTTAGGATTAGTCTCTTCATCTTCTCCCACTTCTTAAATTTCAAAATCTCTCCCCTTTTTAAAAAAAAACTTTCTTTGCTTGTGATTTTAAAACTTAGACTTTATTGTAAATTAGAAACTTTGGCCTTATGCCATTACATTTTTAAACTCTTTTCTTAATCAAACTTGTAAATGAACTTAACCATATTGACTTAAAATTTAAAAAGACAAAAAGAACTAACACTCATTCAAACTTTTGGGCCCTTTATGCCTCTTTTAAACTTAAATGTTGATTAAAAGCAGTCCACTCATTTTGAAATTGATACCACGAAATACGAGGTTTCGATCCCTCATTTTTATGTTGGTACGTAGGCACAAGTCCGAAATCTTGTCAAACACAAAAAGATAATTAATGAGTCCTTTTTCTCATCCCCACACTCTATTTTTTTTCAAACATCTTTTATACCAAAAACACATACACACATAAAAAGGGCTCCCTAGGAGTACCTATGACACTTTGGGTGCTAACACCTTCCCTCTGTGTAACCAACCCTCTTACCTGTAATCTCTGGCATTTTATTAGTTTTAATTTGAAAATTTCTTATCTTTGGGTTTTGTTCCTACTTTTCCCTTTTCCTTTGGAAACAATAAAAGCGCGGTAGCGACTCCGGTTTTATTAACGTTAAGTTTATCCATAGCTTAATGGTTATGCATTTACCTCTACAGCTGCCAACCTGAATAGCCTCTTATGCATCCTTTAAAGAAGACATGGGTGCCCCAACTTTCTTCAATTCATCAGTGACGGAAAAAGCTTGGAACGGTGTTCCAACTTCTTCTCAGCATCAACATAAGTAAAGGATGAAAAATGGCTTACCAATAATGCCTTCTCTCCACCAACAATGACAAGCTTTCTGTTCTTCACAAATTTCAGCTTTCGGTGCAGAGTAGACGTCACAGTGCCAACTTCATGAATCCAGGGCCTTCCCAACAAGCAGTGTTAGGCTGGGTGAATATCCATTACTTGAAAAGTAATTTGAAAATCACTCGGACCTATCTTAACTAGAAGGTCCACTTCTCCAATGATAGTTTGATGGGAACCGTCAAACGCTTTAACAACCACACCACTAAACCTCATCGGGGCGCCTTGATAGGAAAGTCTTGCTAGAGTTAATTTTGGCAACACATTCAACGATGAACCCGTTTTAAATTTACTTCTCTAAATCATGCACAACACCTCATTGTAGCGATAAATTCATGACCATTAAGCTATGGATAAGCTTAACGTCAATAAAACCAAAGTCGCCACCACGCTTTTATTATTTCCAAAGGAAAAGGGAAAAGTAAGAACAAAACCCAAAGATAAGAAGTTTTCAAATCAAAACTAATAAAATGTCAGAGATTACACGTAAGGGGGTTGGTTACATAGAGGGAATGTGTTAGCACCCAAAGTGTCCTAGGTACTCCTAGGGAGCCCTTTTCTATATGTATATGTATTTTTTGGTATAAAAAAATGTTTGCAATAAATAAAGTGGGGATGAGAAAAGAATTCATTTATTATATTTTTGTGTTTGACAAGACCTTCGGACTTGTGCCTACGTACCAACATAAAAATGAGGGATCAAAACCTCGTAGTTCGTGGTAAGAATTTCGAAGTGAGTGAATTGCTTTTAACAAAAAGTTAAATTTAAAAGAGGCACAAAGGGCCTAAAAGAGTTTGAATGAGTGTTAGTTATTTTTTTCTTTTGAAATCTTTAGTGAATATGGTTAGATTCATTTACAAGTTTGATTAAGAAAAGGGTTTAAAAATGCAATGGAATAAGGCCAAAGTTTCTAATTTGCAATAAAGTCTAAGTTTAGAAATCACACGCAAAGAAGATTTTGAAAAGAGGGAGAGATTTGAAATTTAAGAAGTGGGAGGAGATGAAGAGGCTAATCCTAAGAAAAAATTTAAAAGTTAAGAGTTGAAAAGATCTAACAAATGGGAAGCAATCCAATAGACAAGAATGTCATATAGAAACCCACTTTTCCTTTGGACTTTAAATCAAGTAATATCAATAAGCAAGTAACAATGTGAAGAGCAAGGCATCAAATAAAGATAGCCACATCCAAGCTAGCAACTTCATAGTCTTCTTCATAATCTTCCCATGTATCATATGACATACTCCTTGAATGGCTCAGAATAAGGCATTAGACACAAGTTTAAAGTAACATTTGCATCAAGACCATGTAGTAGATGAACTCAAGTGGATCCCAATACTTGTATCAGATGAAAGCTCAAATCATAATAACTTGGTTTCAGAAATGTTGGCACTGGCCAAGTCCTTTTACATGGGGAATGTTGCCTAATTCTAAGTCCAAAGCACAGATTACATCCAACAGTCCACACAAACATTTTTAGGGGATTTTTGTTGTTTATTATGTACTTTATGGTCCTAAGACCACAATCACAAACAAGATACACAAACATATATATACAATTGCAATATATGGCTCAAATGAGCAAAAGGGAAAATGGCATAAACATAAACAAATTAAATGATATGTCAATGGCAAATGGTAAATGACTCGAATTTAAATGACATCAAGTAAATGACTTGAAATTAAAAGCAATAATAATAAAAGTTAGTCAAATGTTAGTTGATTAGATGTTAGGATTATTTTGCTTTTCAATTGATTAAGTCATTCTTTGGAGAACACTCAACCCTCTATTCACCAGCATGGATCCTTGAACCAAGACATCTTCCAAAGGAAGGAAAAAGGCCAAGTTTCCACATAATACCATGAAAGGGGGAGACTTACAATCCCACTTACTAGAATGATATGCCTTTTGGGTCAAAATTTAGCGCTATGTTAAGCAATCATAATTGGACTTATGTAGAAGTCACAACTATATGAGGCCGAGCAATAGAAATTTTGGTGTTAATGCATGTTTGAGATATGGTACAATGAATCATACTCCTAAAATATACCATACACAAGAATAAAATGATCAAAGGAAGGACCTAATCTCATCCATACTTGTATTGGTTCATCTAACATAAGTTATTGATGAACCAATTAGCCTTAGGATATTGAAATGTCATTGGTCAATGAGAGGGATGGGGTAGAATGGGATTGAAGATGAAGAGGGAGGGGATATGAGACAAACACAAATTGGTCATGGGAGGAATTTTATCAAATTAAAATCATTCATTCATTTTGGGAGATGAAATGTAAATTTCATCATTCCCTTAAATCCAATGATTTTAATCCAACAAAAGTCAAATCAACCTTGACCAAGGCCTAAACACATAGTCAAACTTCACAAGTCAATAAAAATGGCTCAACACAAATTATTCATAATTAATCAATTAAAAATCAAATTAAAATGCATTTAAATTAAATTATGTTTTATCAAAAACCTAAAACCTCTTCAAAAACACTAAATAAATGGCCAAGAGATTTATCATAGGTCAAACAAGGTCAAAGGACCTTGGAGAAAAAATTCATTAATTTTGAAAAGTTAGAAGTATTTTTAAACAATTAAAAATATGGACAAAAACAATTAAATCATGAAAAATACCAATATTAATCCAAAAAATGATTTTAATTCAGAAAATGAACGAGAACAATATTTGAATTTTTTTGGTGAAAGTCCCATATTTTTTGGATTAATAATGAAATTAATATGAATTAATTAAAAATAAGCAATTAAATGATATAATCAAAAATTCAAAAAAAATGATAACCATTTGATCTCCCTCAGTAATTGAGGTGGCAGATCAGATGGATGGAAATGCGCGTTCCATGTGTACACGAGTCAACTGTCCCACACGCATGGTAATTACTTTGGATGGATGAGATTAGAAGCTGTGAACCAGATCAGATGGTTGAAACCTTGCCAACACACCACCGGAGCCCTACCTCCGGCCATCTTCTCCCGTGAGGACCACCGGACTGGTCCAAGCTCAAATCAAATAAAAATGAAAAATGAGTACACTATTTTGAAGGAAAAATGCTCAGGAGCACGAATCTAGCCTCAATTTTGTCCAATTCCAATTATATAAAAAGATACTGGGATTTGAATTTTGCGATTCATGAACTTAGTTGCTTCCATTTGACCTCAAAGCAACTCAATCTTCTTGCCTACATTGGTAGGACTTAAGACAACCAAAAATCAACAAGAATGGTGGAGAATTGAGGGAGAATCGAAGAGATGAAAAATCTGAAAATTCACCTTTAATGGAGCTTCAGATTGGCTCGATCTTGCTTCCAATTATGCTTGGCCTTGCTTCAGATGCTTTATGGAAGGGAAATAGATCAAGGAAAAGGATGGAATCTTGGAGTTTCAATCTCAAAACAAATGGAGAATTGAAACTCGATTTTCAAAGAAAATCCTCAAGTTTATCCTTCAATGGTGAGGGTTTATGGTTGCAGGTTCAAAGCTTGGACATGAGGTCCATAATTCTAAGCATAAAGGGTCTTATTTATAGCCAATGTGATTGATAATTTCACACTTCCAATTTTGGCAAAATTTCAAATTCTCCCTTGCATGGATACATGGGCGTGCACTAGGTCCATGAGATGATGTCTTATGATCCAAAATCCAATGTACAATATGCTGAAATCATGTTAGAAGCTCATGCAAATGTGTGTGAAAATTGGACCTTGAAATTATCCAAATGGTGCTTTAACTTACACCCATGCGTAAGTCCCTCATACTTTGTCTAAAGGAGATGATTTTGAACTTTTTGGAAAGGCGGGATCAAAGGAAACAACTTTCATGTTGAACACTTTTTCATTTGAATCTTATATCATGATGAATTTTGAGGTGGAATTGTGGGAAATCAAACATATTTGAAAATTTTC
The DNA here is from genome assembly GCF_024323335.1 of Lathyrus oleraceus. Lineage (NCBI taxonomy): Eukaryota > Viridiplantae > Streptophyta > Magnoliopsida > Fabales > Fabaceae > Lathyrus > Lathyrus oleraceus. Next base: position 111,209,660 of record NC_066579.1, on the reverse strand, counting down.
TAAGTCCCAAGTCAAATGTTCACTTCTTCCACCTTGAATAACTTTTTCTATGCACTTCAAATGAAAAACATTCCTTCATCAAAGTTGTAGATATTTCAAAACTCTTCAATTTTGTCACATATTTGACCTTATTTGGATTTTTAATGAAGTAGTTATGTGTTTTATAAGTTGAGGAAAATCACTTGTTCAATGGTATTGGTCCAAAATGACCTATAATGTTTCCTCTTGGAACATGCATTTGCTAGTTGAATTTGCACTTCCTACAAACATAAAGGTTTAATTAGACACCTTGAATTTGATCATTAAATTTTAATGGCTTTAATCTCATAAAAATGAGAAAGTTATGGTCTTGGGAAGTTGGCCTCCAAACTAGGGTTCAGACAAAATGACCTATAATCTTTCACCATAAACAATGACTTTACAAGATAAATTAGCTCTTGACTTCAACATGAAAGTTGTTTGTAATGTCATTTAGAGTAACGTTTCTCTTGGAATCATTTTCATATGACAAACATTGTAGGAGATACGGTCTAGGGAACCCTAGTTTTGACCAGTTGACTTTCTCTGGTCAACCACCATGAACCAACTTGCTAGCTTGACATTATGTTGACTTTTGGGACTCATGGAGGATCATATATGCATAAGATGATGTGATGTGAAGTATCCCTTTAAATATTTGATCAATTGTTGAAGAAACTTGTTGAAGAAGTCACATAAGATACCCAGATGAATTAGGGTTTCCAAGGCAAACAAGCTCCAAACTCTTGATAATTTCTTGATCAAAATAATATGTGAAGATCATGTGGATCCATATATGATACTTAGAGCCAATGTGAACCATTTCTTGATTGAGCTCCTTGCATTGAGGGTCTCAAACCCTATATATGAGCTTGATGGAGCATAGGTGAGCATGTACACTACCTACAAAAGCAACAAACTATATATTCACATATTTTTGGTATTTTGGTGAAAAATGAAGTATGAAACAACGAAAATGTGTTTGGTGATCTCTCCCAATGCAAACCCAATGAGTGAAGGATAAGGAGAATGCCAAAGTGTGATTCCATTGCCAATGCATATGATGAGATGGCATGGGGGATCTTAGGGTAAAAATTGGGGTTTTACACTCATCATCATCGTTAGTCTTAAACTTGCTGGATTTACCAGACTGACAGGTTGGAGCATTAACTGGATCCACTACAGGGATCTCTGCCTTCTTGCCTACTGACACATCTTCCACATCCTTTGGGAACACCAGACTGAACACACGACCACGACAGGTCACCTTCGTTATATTCTCAATATTCACCGCTGAGTCTGCAACTGGAAGAGGAACCTCTTAACCATTCACTATCATGGTGGCATTATACTTGTATGGCACAACTTTATCAGATGAGTAGGGGACAGGGCCCGCTAACCGTATAACTAACGGCGATACCAGTTTGTTGACATTATTGATGTTGATGCTATCAAATTTAATGACTACCCTCTCAAGGGTTTTGAATACTGGAACTATCACATTCACATCATTACCCCAATGTCGGGACTGGTAGACTTGGATAAGACCTTCATCCATTAACCTCTGAATATCCCTCTTAACAATCACACATCCGCGAGGGTTCACACTGCAGATCACACAACTGTCATGGTCATGTTCACAATCACTTACTAAGAAAATATCCTTATGAATCTCCACCAAAGATCTTCTGATGTAGCGGACATCATAAACTTTGAATTCTCCGGGATAATCGTCCACCATATTCACTGAGGCGTTTCCATGGGGAAGTAATGGATTTTCTTTGACGTTCGGCGCTCTGTCCTCAAAGGACATCATACCACTCTTAACCAGCTTCTGAACTTCATACTTCAGGGGATAACAGTTCTCTATGTCATGACCAGGGGCTCCCTGGTGAAAAGCATAATGAAGATCGGGTTTGAACCACCATGGCAATGGCTCAGGAATTTGTAGAGGGTTTCTCGGTTGGATAAGATTCTTGATTACCAAGGACTGATACAGCTCTGTGTATGTCATAGCAATAAGGTCAAAAGAGACCTTCTTCCTCTCGAATTTTTGCTGATGATTGTTGTGGTGGTGGTTGTTGTTGATGTTGTTGTTGAATTGGAACTGATTGATTGGTTGAATTGTTGGAAAAAATTGGAATCACTGATGATACATGGTGTTGATGTTGATGGGATTGGTAACTTTTCCTCACATGAGGCTTCCTCTGCCTCCCTGCTAATACTGCAATAGTTTCTCCTTCCTTCTTCTTGGAAAATCTACCACCATACTTCTTGTTTATTGACACTTCATCTTTGGACAAACGTCCTTCACAGACTCCTTCCTCCAATCTCATCCCCATGTTTACCATCTCAGTAAAATCATTGGGGGAACTTGTGATCATACATTCATAATAAAATGAACTCAGCATCTTCAAGAATATCTTGGTCATCTCCTCTTCTTCCAAAGGCGGACTAATCTGGGCAGCTAACTCCCTCCATCTTTGAGCATATTCTTTAAATATCTCTGTGTCCTTCTTAGACATCGACCTCAACTGATCCTTGTCCAGAGCCATATCAAAATTGTAGTTATACTGCTTGAAAAAGGCCTCGCCCAAATCGTTGAAAGTACGGACGCTAGCACTGTCCAGGCCCATATACCATCTAAGCGTAGCTCCAGTCAAACTATCCTTGAAGTAGTGAATAAGCAGCTGATCATTATCAGTTTGAGTAGAGATTTTCCTAATATACATGACAAGAACATAACGGACAGATGTTCCCTTTGTATTTTTCAAAGTCTGAGACCTTGAATTTCACCAGAATTTTGACATTGGGAACTAAGCACAGGTCAGAAACACTCTTGCCAAATAAATCATTTCCTTTTAGGGTCTTCAATTCCTTGCGCAACTCAAGAAACTGATCCTTCGTCTCATCCATCTTCTCATAAACATTTGGACCTTCAGACGGCTTAGAGTGGTAAATGGTTTCCTTGACACGAGGAAGAGTATGAACAATATGAGAAGGCATTGATAGGATCGGGCTAGATGCTGACAGAGAAGCAAATGTAGGCGCGTACCCTTCAAGAACAAAATTTGGTGGCATTCTCCACGGAAACCTAGCAGGCATAGTAGGAACAGACTGGATAGCAATGATAGGCACATATGACAAAGAAATCTCTAAAATGGCAGTCCTCTAAGGAGGAGGAGTTACAGGAGGCGGAGACGGTTGGTTCTAAGCAGCTGTCACAAATTCCATCAACGCCGTGAGTCTGGCGATCTCATCCTTCAACTCTCTGTTATCCTATTCTAGATGATCCATTCTTCTCTGGTGATTAGCTCAAGTATTATAGTGATGAGTCAGCTTGACTGATACATAGAAGAAGAACTGATAAGACCTATGGCGGAAGAAACCTGCTATGCAAATGATGCATGAAATGCAATGTTGTTTTATTGTTTTTAATTTCAAGGAACATGTGAAGTCTTATTTGCAAAAATATAATAATAATCAACAATAATGATTCAATTAACCATAAAATCTCTTTTAATTCATAAAAGTTTGGAAGGATTACACTGATTACTGTAAGACCCCAATTTTGACCCTAAGATCCCTCATGCTATCTTATTATATGCATTGGGTTTGGGATCACACGTTGGCATGCTCCTTACCCCTAATTCATTAGGTTTGCATTGGGAGAGATCACCAAGCACATTTTATTGTATCATAATTTGTTTTTCATTATTTACTAACCAAAATGCAAAAAAAATATGTCTATGTATAGTTTTGTTCTTTTGTAGGAAGTGTGTGCATCCACTAATGCCTTATCAAGCTCACAATTGGGGTTTGAGACCCTCGGTGCAAGGAGATTAATCAAGATATGTTCACCTTGTTTATAGACATAATTTATGGATCCCCATAATCTTCATTTATCATTTTGATCAAGAATTCATCAAGAGTTTGAAGCTTGTTCGCCTTGGAAGCCCTAATTCATCTGGGTATCTTGTGTGACTTCCTTAACATGTTTCTTCAACAATTGATAAAATATTTCAATGGATACTTCATATTACATCATATTATGTATATATTATCCTCCATGAGTCCCAAATATCAAGAGAACTTCAAGTTTGCAAGATGGTTCAAAGAAGTTGACTAGAGAGAGTCAACTGGTCAAAACTGGGGTTCCCTAGACCCTATCTCCTACAATTTTTGTCATATGAAAATTATTCCAAGAGAAACGTTACTCCTTATGACATTCCAAACAAATTTTAGGTTGAGGTAAAGAGCTAGTGTTTCTTGTAAAGTCATGTTTTATGGTGAAAGATTATAGGTCATTTTGTATGTGCCCTAGTTAGGAGGTGAACTTCCAAGGACCATAACTTGCTTAATTTTTATGAGATGAAGTTAATCCAAGTTTCATGATAAATTTCAATATGCACTCTCCAACTTTGATTATATGATAAACTTCAAATTCAACTTGGAAAGGCATGTGCCAAGACGAAACATTATAGGTCATTTTGGGCCATTACCATTGAATAAACAATTTTCCTCGACTTATAAAATGCATAACTCCTTCATACCAACAAATGAGGTAAAATTTGTGACCAAATTTAATAGGATTGAAAGACCTACAACTTTGGTGGAGGAGCTGTAAGTCTGAAATCAGTCTAAGAGGGGGGGGGGGGGTGAACTAGAAACCTTGATATTTTCTTGTTGTAAGGATTACTTTTCTGGTTTATAATGGTGTTTAGGAGAGTGGTAAAGTGTAGAAAAATAATGACACGGAGATTTATCCTGGTTCCCTTCACAATCCGAAGGTACATCCAGTCCCCTTTCCAACAAGAAAGAGATTTCCACTATTTGTTTGGACTTGTACAATGACCAATAAAGACCACCAAGAACAAACTCTTGGATTTCCAACAAAGTCCACTTATGAGAACAATCCTCTCAAAGTGACTCTCTTGTTTCTAAACAACAAGGAAACCTTCTTAGTGATAAGAGAACAATCCTCTCCTATGCACCTCTTACTATCATACAAGTAAGTATAAAACACTCACTATCTTAATTCCACTAATGCTGGAAAATTAAGATGTGAAGAACAACAAGTGTATAATTTAAATGGAAGTTTGAATAATCTGGAAATATATGCACATCAATCAAAGGATTGATCTTCTCCTTTTGGAATAATCAATCTCACAATGCTTAGAGAAGTGTTCAAATGATGCATATGAATTTTGGACACTTATCTTTGAAAATAGTAAACAAAGAAAGATTGTGAAAATTAATTTTTAAGGAGGTGATTTGCAATCTGAAAATTTTTAGTTTAAATATCCTTCTATGAACCTCTTTAACCAGGTGCAAACAACCAATGAATGCCATGGTTCATAGAGAAGAAGCATGAATTGAAAATATGAAAAGTTGCAATTTTTCTACAAAAATTCCCAGTAGTAACCAGTTACCCAAATTGTGTTAACCGGTTACATTAGTTGTAACGTTAAGAAAAATTCAAATTTTAAACTGTGTAACCGGTTACCATGAAAGTGTTAACCGGTTACATGCTAACAAAATCTGCCCAGAAATTGAATTTTATTTCGGTTTAACCGGTTACCCCAAAAGTGTTAACCGGTTACCACTATTGAAAAAAGGAAAAATTGAGAACTTTTAAAAGCTGTAACCATTTTGAAATAAGTTCTAAGTGTCCATATCATATTATGCATGCAACAATCAATTGAACACTTTATATATAAACATTAACTAAGATTAAATTCCAATACCTTTGTGATCAATTTCTCGAGCGACTTTGAGCTATGTATGATTGAAACTTTGTGTGAATTTGCTCTATTGAAGTCTTGATCCATTCTTTGATGATTGACCCTGTACGTGCATCGTTGTCTTCATCAAAATACTCGAGAAGCCATGTCTTCACATTCTCCCCCTTTTTGATGATGATAACCCGATTCAAAAGGCGATTCTTGAAAGAGTCATCGGACTTGATGTTCTAACACGTTTGCTCCCTCTATGATAATGCTCCCCCTAAATTCTTGATTTATTTGGAGACTTTGGAATTTTGAGTTCCTGCAAGTTTGTTAGATACATACAATATATGTTAGAGAATCTCTTCTCCCCCTTTGTCATTATCGAAAAGGATGGAACAAGACATATTAACAGTTTGGAGATTTTATGGTTTTTCAATGGAGGAATTTATGTGGAGTTTTATGAGGGTTTAAGAGTGAGTTGAAGAGTGATGAAGATGAAGAGAATCAAAAACACATGCAATGAATAGGAGCCACATATATTTAAAAGATATGAATTTAAAAAAATGAAGATTATTTTACAAAAAAAAACAGAACAACAGCGAGGTAACCGGTTACAGGAAATGTGGTAACCGGTTACGTTAAACAAAACACAAAAGTCAGAAACGCAACTAGTTAACCGGTTAACAGAAATGTGATAAGCGGTTACCTGATAGAAAAAATGCCCCAGAATTCAAATTTGCTACTGGTTAACGGGTTAACAAGGATGTGGTAACCGGTTACTTATTGAAAATTTTGTAAAAAAGTAGCAATTAAGAGTTCAAAACACAATTTTTTCTATTCTTTGGTAAGATAATAATGTTTTTGCGTACCTTTGCCCTGGTTCATCATGAGACAGGTTATGACGAGTTTATATGTCACCTTCATCCAATATTCCAAGCTCTCTTCGAATTTTGTAAAATGGTTCCTTTGCGAGAGGCTTGGTGAAAATGTCGGCCAGTTGGTTATGAGTATCCACAAATGTAACTTCAACATCCCCTTTGAGCACATGGTCGCGAAGGAAGTGATGGAGGATGTCGATATGCTTCGTTCTTGAGTGCATGACTGGATTTTTCGTAATGTTGATGGCACTTGTGTTGTCACATCTTAGCGGAATACATCCGAGATCTATTCCAAAATCTCGAAGTTGTTGCTTTAGCCAGAGTATCTGAGCACAAGAGCTGCCTGCTGCTATATATTCTGCTTCGGCTGTACTCAGAGTAACACACGCTTGTTTCTTGCATGCCCATGAAACTAGTGCATTTCCGAGAATGTGACATGTTCCACTCGTGCTTTTCCTATCTGTTTTACATCCTGCATAATCCGCGTCAGAGTAACCAGTTAAATTGCACATACTACCTTTAGGATACCATAGACCAACATTTGTCGTTCCCTTGAGATACTTCATGATTCGTTTGACGGCGGTGAGATGTGATTCCTTTGGATTAGCTTGAAAATGAGCACAGATACATACACTAAACATTATGTCAGGACGGTTTGCCGTCAAATACAACAAGGAACCAATCATACCTCGATATTTGGTGATATCAATTGAAGTACCGGATTCGTCTTGATCAACATAAGTTCCGGATCCCATAGGGGTAGACATTTTCTTGCAACTATCCATGTCGAATCTTTTCAAGAGTTCTTTGCAATACTTGGATTGATTTATGAAGATACCATCGTCTAGTTGCTTGATTTGTAAGCCGAGAAAATAATTCATTTTACCCATCATGGACATCTAGAATTCTCCTTGCATCATTGAGGAGAATTATTCACACATATCTTTGTTTGTTGATCCGAATATGATATCATCAACGTATACTTTTACCAACAATGTGTTGTTCTTGATTCTTTTGATGAAGCGAGTTTTGTCAACCTTGCCTTTTTCAAAACCTTTTCCACAAAGAAAGTTGCTAAGTCGATCATACCAAGCCCTGGGCGCTTGTTTCAATCCATAAAGAGCCTTTCTTAGCTTGAAAACATGTGAGGGATTCTTGAAATCTTCAAATCCCGAGGGTTGCTTTACGTAAACTTCTTAGTTGATGTAGCCATTAAGGAATGCGCTTTTGACATCCATTTGAAAAAGGTGAAAGTTTAGTGAGCAAGCATAAGCAAGTAAAAGGCGTATAGCTTCTAACCTTGCTACCGGAGCGAATGTTTCTTCGAAATCAATTCCTTCTTCTTGGTTGTAGCTGTCGCATCCTGCGAAAAATCAACCGGCGAGGCTCGAAAATAAAAACACACACAGAGCCGCCACTAAACGTTATTTATCCCAAGATAGGGAAAGGAAACGCTCAGAGAAACCTGGAAAGACATGGTCTCGCGACCAGAGAGAAAGGGTAAGGGAGTCGGTTACGCGAGGGGAAGGTATTAGCACCCCTCACGTCCGTCGTACTCGACGGGATCCACGTCCTAGAAAAAGAAAAGGTTGCTAAACATCACACACACACACGGGGAACGCAGGTGGGGTTAAGAGAAGGGAGCTCGATAAGGTATCGCACCTTATGCCTACATATCTTGTCTGGAACAAGAATCAGAGCCACTGTAGTTCGGCTTACGCACGCCAAACAACACAAAACATACCAACAAGCAAAGGTGGCAAACATGGAGCCCGACAACCACTGGATGGAATTACGTCGGCATCCGAACCAAAACACACTCAAAAGGGCAAACGTGGAGCCCGACAGCCAATTGCTGGACTTATGTCGGCATCCGAGCCAAACACACAGTCAGATAACAAGTAAACGCACGCAAAAAAAGAAAAAGGTTGCCCGGAGTGGTCGCGCACGACCACCTGCCTACATACCTCGTCTGGAACGAGGATCAGGGCGATGTAGTTCCCCTGAAAGGGACTGAATTGCTAACCAGAAACCGGGGAAAGATACACAACTAGGGAGCTGAGACTCGAGCCTAATGTTGTCATGCATCGTTAACCCTAAGTTTGGTTTTCTATCCTACTTGCATAAGCAAACTAACCTAACCAGGAAAGAAGCTAGCACACAAGCATACAATCATATATCATCAAATGAGAACAGGTATCTCAAACAAGCATGTCAATCAGATATCCACATAACACGCACTATAGCCAAACAAGGGGGCTCAATCAATCAGGTTTGACTGCCTAAGCAATCGTCTGTACAGGCTGTGTTTGCTCTTAACCTTGCCATTACGAGGCTAAGGTGAAGCAGATGATGGGATGAAGTGAGGATCAGACCTCACAGCTCTTATCCCTGACCAGGGAGAGCTTCTGACAAATGAGCATGGGTCCAGAATAGGGGAACCCTTCTATACTCGACTCTGACACAATGTGCACTGCACAGGATCTTGGGTTAGGATCTCAATGCTACAACCATGTAATGGGAGCAAGGAGACGACTCACAGAGTAGTGGGGGGTAGGCTGCATACCCCTACCTTCCACCAATTGCCTTATTTAAAGGACTTTCACCTGCTTGGGCTTGAAAATAAACAACCACAATCATTGCCTCTTAAGGAGGACTTCAGACATTTATTTGCCCGGCCCGGTAACAGCCGGGTCTCCAGACTACATGAAGTCAAGAGTTATACCTCTATGCAAGTTGCTTAAGCAAAGCAAAGCAAAAGTTCACAAGGAACTGAGCAACTAAAGTACCTGGAAACAATCAAACACAGTTAGTAATCAGACAGACAAAACTAAACAGCAAGTTCAATCAATCAGAATATACAACTCAATGCACAACACAAGGCAAGCCAAAGCTCAAGCCTATGCTTCACAACCTACAAAACACAATTATGTTAGTGTACAAACATCAACAACATCAATTAAAGTTGATTTGAATCATTCTCCATGTGCATTGCCTTTTTGATCCTGAAAAATCAAGCAAACATTAGCAACTAGACCACTAGGCCAAGCCTAGGGTCCAAAGCAAGAAAAAATTCCTAAACAGCAAGGTATTCACCAACCAAACTCAATTTAATGTCAAACAAGAGCAAACACACTTGGTCTCATGTTTATATCATTCATCATGTTCAATTCATGCACAAAACAATCCATATGAGGTCAAATGAACCATCAAACATGCAAACAGAACTATTGCCTTTAAATCCATACCAAAACACATCCAAAAATTCTCAAATTAATTACACCTAAACAGGGGATAATCAAGGTCTACCATGTCAAATTTGAGCTCATTTGGGCAAATGGAACCATGTCAATGAAAATCAACAAAAACAGTCACAATTTCATGCTTCAATTCACAACATCAATGCATACATCCACTTCAAAAATTCATATCTCATTGAAAACAAAAAAGAAATGGATGAGACCAAAACAGGGATGTCACATCATGTGTCTATTACAAGCATATCAAATTTCATGATTATACAATACAATATGAGCATTTCCCAACCAATCTACCAACCTATGTCAAACAAGCTTGCACAATTGGTCAACAGAAATGAGAAATCACAATCAAATTGAAAATGCAATGTAAAATTCCACAAAAATTCACATAGCTTCCTAACATGTTAACTAAGCATCATGCAAAATTTCAATCAATTTCAACATGTATAGGTCAATCAATTAAATTCCACAAGTTGACATCAAGAGGTGTGACACAAATTGTCACACCTAAGTTCCAGAATTTGCTGCTCTCTGACCAGGTATCAAAAATTCATGAAATTTACATATAAATAATCCTCAATGAGTCAAGAACCACCACAAAAATTTTCAACCATTTATTTTATGATATGAGTATTTCATGATCAAATTGCCAAAATGTATCAAAATGTGACATACATTAGAAAAGCCTATGCCAAATAAAATATTTGCCAAGCACAACTTTGACCAATAGGTCAAAAAAATCCTACACAAGTCAACAAAGTCAAGGAAAAAATCTCCATATTTTTAGGATTTTTTTGCTATTTTTTATGGATTTTTTAATGCATGGTGAATTTTGGTGAATATTTTAGAATCAATTAAATTAATTACATAAAATTCAGTAATGGCAGATTCGTTATTATAGAGGCGGGGGCGGTAAACACGAAATTTAAAAATTCAAATGAGAAACAAGATCTGGCAAGCTTTCTTCATCACCTCCATTCATAAAATTTCCAGAAATTTCAAAACGCTCAAGAACACGCAACGAACAAATCGTCACCAAAATGGACAAACAGACATTCGTTGGAACCGTATGATCGAGTAGAGTACGAATATGCATCCAAATCATCCTAACAATTGCTAAATCATGCAAATCGACCGATCTAGGGTTTTAGATCCAAACTTCAATCCTAGATTTCTTACGCTACAGTTCACCAATTGCAATTCTAAAAGTATCATCGTAATCTACATGAGAAGCACTATAGAATGCACATAATCACGAAGCATTTGGTGAAAGTCGAATCTACACCAACCTGGAAATTGCAGCGCCGGAATCGGATGAATTCGTGTGTTTTCGCTTCAAACAGATGTTGTATAATGGTGAGGAAGATGTTTGATGCACTTGCTTCAAGTCCAGATCGCTTCTAGTGCTTGAATTCGAATTTCGCCATTGATGAGGCACTTTTGGACAGCCGCGATTTCGTATTCTTTAGGCTCCAATCTCCCAAAACAGTTTGAGAAGATGATTATAGGAGTTGAATGCAAAAGAAATCTCGAAGATTGGTTGAGATTTGAGGAAGATTGATGGATTTTGGTTTTTGGAGTGTTCTTGAGATTTTGATGAATTTGAGAGAATGTGAGAGGTTTTCAGATCCAACCTTGGGATGAATGATTTTCTGTTATGATTAACCAATGATTATGAATATATATGTGCACTTAATCCAAGCTTAATCCACCTAATTAGCAATTTTGACATGTTAAGTGAAATGGTAATTTTGTAAGTGAGGGCAAAATGGTCAATTCCTTTAGACAGCTCATGCCACCTCAATGACAGCACATACACCTTCTAAATATCATATGTGAACTGTAGAAACTTGTTTCATGCTCATTGGTTGCTCCACTCTCAAATTCACCATGTGTATGCAAAATGACCAATTTTCACCATTTCACTTTTCAAGCCAAATCTCAAACCATGTGCATTAACCATAAAATGAATATTCAAACACACTTAAAATGCCATTCCTGAGGTGTTGGAAAAAGTCCCATCTCCAAATTCCAATTATTCTGACATTTGGACAATTTTGCCCCTGGTCCAATTCAGCTGTCCAGTTGAAAAGTGACTTTTTGCCTTGGCCATTTTTGGGAAAATCCAATGATGCACCCTCAAAGTACATGTCAAATGGAGTTTGTGCATATAAAGAACTTGCAATTTGGACAAAGTATGTGGTAGTTATGGCCTCCTGATTACGGGTCTTTTCTGAAATTCACTGAGCCATATTTTGCAAACCACACATTGGATTTTCAAGTTCTTGGACTTTTTGGAAAGGTGAGAACAAGATCTACAACTTTCATGTTGAACAATTTTTCATTTGAAGCTTCCTTGGACATCTGTTTTTGAGGTCAAAAACTTTCCATTTTTGGAAACTTCAGTTACAGGTCAATTGCTATTTTTGGCAGTTTTTGTCCTGACCTGATTTTCTTCATTCTCAAGCTTTGCAATGTCATTTAACACTTATTCCAACATGAATGAAGTGTCTTCAACTCATTTTCACCTCCAAATCCATCAGATCATGTACAGTTGACCACAGTTGACTTTTCCATCTGATAGATGAATTTGGCAATGCATTGATCAATTTAAGCCCCAATCTCCAACTGAAATGGCTCAAGGGTGACACCCTAACCTCAATAAGCACAATATAATCACAAAATGAACCCCATAACCCTCACAGACCTCATCTCCTGATCCAGCCCTGATTGGCCCAATGCAACTGATTAGGGTTGACCAGTGGTCAAAACCCTAATCTCAAGGAATCTTCTTCAATCTTCTGATGACACCCAATCATGATGATGATGATGTATCATTGCAAACAAGATGAAGACCAATACCCTTGGAGAATCATGAAACCCTAATTCACAGCCCAATCCTCAGATGGCCATGATCAGTCAATAAACCCTAGGCTTGCACCTTTGAACTTCCTCATCTCCTGATCAAGACTTGGGAAGATGGCTTGCACTATGTAACCACATGCTATGCAATATGAGATGCCTAATGTCCTAAAATGAAATGCAAATATGTTAATGCTTAGTCCCAAGAGAGGAGGGCAAATTTTGAGGTGTTACAGTAGCCTTGTGCGACCAACCTTGCTTTGTTACGAACAATGATGCCATTTTCGTCAAGTTTGTTTTTGAAGACCCATCGAGTTCCAATGATGTGTTTATTGCTAGGTCTCGGAACAAGTTCCCAAACTTGATGTCTTTCAAATTGATTGAGTTCTTCTTGCATAGCAATGATCCATTGGTCATCTCCTAAGGCTTCATCAACTTTGGAAGGTTTAATTTGAGAGACAAAAGCCATGCTTAAGCAAGCATCCTTTAAATTCAATTTTGTTGAGACTCCTTGACTAATGTCACCAATAATCTTGTCGATTGGATGGTCTCTATGAGTTCTCCATTCTTTAGGTAGATCAATGATGTTTGCGTCTTGTGGATCTTGTTCTTCATGGTGTTCCGGTTGATTTTCATTACCGGATATGAAATTTATCTCTTGAGGAATATCTACTAAATCATCATCATTATCAACAATAATATCCTCCTTTGAGGGGTTAGTTTCATCAAATGATACATGCATAGATTCCTCAATAGTTAAAGTTCTTTTCTTATAAATCCTAAAAGCTTTGCTAGAGAGAGAATAACCAAGAAATATACCTTTGGCGGATTTTTCATTGAACTTACCGAGATTATCTTTGTCATTATTGAGGACAAAGCATTTGCATCCGAAGATGTGAAAGTAGGCTATGTTCGGTTTTCTTCCCTTGAAAAGTTCATAAGGAGTTTTCTTCAAGATAGGTCTAATATTGACTCGATTACTTACAAAGCATGTCGTGCTTACCGCATCCGCCCAAAAGTATTTTGGAAGATTGGAGTCGCTAAGCATTGTTCTTGCAAGCTCAATGAGAGACCTATTCTTTCTCTCCACCACTCCATTTTATTGAGGAGTCCTTGGTGCCGAGAAGTTGTGAGAGATTCTATTTTCATCGCAAAATTCTTCAAAGGAAGCATTTTGGAATTCTCCACCATGGTCGCTTCTTATGGAGGCAATGGTTAGTGACTTCTCATTTTGGATTTGCTTTGCATACTTCTTAAATGCTTTGAATGCGTCATTTTTATGCACTAAAAAGAGAGTCCAAGTGTATCTAGAGAAATCATCAACAATGACTAAGGCATAAATATTACCTCCGAAGCTCCTTGTTCTTGATGGACCGAATAAGTCCATGTGCAGCAGTTGTAATAGCCTTGAAGTGGTCACTACATTTTTGGATTTGAAAGTTGATTTATGTTGTTTCCCCTTTTGGCACGCATCACAAAGTCGATCTTTGATAAACTTCATCTTGGGCAAACCAATGACGAGGTCATGCTTGATCAACTTATTCAAATGTTCCATATGAATATGTGCGAATCTTTTGTGCCAAAGCCATGAATCGTTGTTGTTTGCCATGAGACACTTTACCTTCAAAGACAAGTCATTAAGGGAAATCATAAAAATATTGTTAAGGCGTTTACCTTTTAGTTTAACCTCATGTGTGACTTCGTCTTCTATCAAGCACTCATCTTTAGTGAACTTGATCTTGAAGCCCTTGTCACATAGTTGGCTAATACTAAGAAGATTGGGCTTTAGTCCTTCGACATAAAGAACATCTTCAATGGATGTGAAAGGTGGTGCACCAACAATGCCTTTGCCATGAATCTTTCCTTTGTTGTTATCTCCATATGTAACAAAACCCTTGGCTTTAAGATTTAGATTTGAAAATTTGTTGATGTCTCCCGTCATATGCTTGGAACACCCACTATCGAGATACCATAAGTTTGATGTGGATTCCAAGCAAGCCTACAAAACAGATTAAGTTTTGTTAGGTACCCAAGTTGCTTTGGGTCCTTCATAATTAGTGCCTTTCTTTACCCATACATAATGCCAATTAGCAACACTAAAGTTTCTAATATAATAAGCATTAGGTGTATGGCCTTTAATACCACAATAAAAGCATGTTGGTTCAAAATTACTTCTATACCTAGAAGGATAAGACTTCTTCTTAACAAGGTTTTTCTTTTTAGGATAATGATGAACTATTTTAGGTTTGTTCACTTTCTCTTGGATTGGTTGGTCACTTGCCTTAACAAAGATTGTCTTGTTTGAGCTTGGTTTTGAAAACTTTGAGTAACCAAGCCCACTTTTATCATTTGAATATCTTTGTTGGCTAAGTACACCCTCCAATCCAATTTGTCCTTTTTCGTAACTTTCAAGAACTCTTTTTAGTTGGACAATTTGAAAAGAAAGTGACTCACATTTATTGCATACAAAATTTTGTTTTTGATCACTAATCATCTTTCCTTTTTCAACTTCAAAACCTTTTTCCATTTTCTCAATTTTCTCTTCCAAAACTGAGATTTGTTTCTTTTGAGATGATATAGTTTTATACAAAATTTTGCATTCATTTAATAATTCATCTATGGCACCTTGTACATCATTATCAAAAAGCGAAAAATCATTACTAACCTCATTTACTTCATCATCGGAATGGTGTGAGGCCATTAATGCTAGGTTTGCACTTTCATCACTATCCGAGTCGGATGACGAGCTTATTTCGTTATCTTCCGATGCGACATAAGCCTTTTTGTACTTGTTCTCCTTCTTGCTTTTGAATCCACTTTTCTTAGGTAGTTGAGGACAATCTGGTTTTATGTGGCCTTGTTTACCACATTCATAACATGTTACCTCTTGCATTGAAGTGGAAGCTTCTCTTTTCTTGAAGTGTTTCTTTCTTTTCGCATAGAAGGAAGGTTTGTCATTCTTACCGAAAAATTTGCCTAGCCTTTTAACAAGTAACAAGAAGTTTTCATCCTCCTCCGAATTGTCTTCTTTCTCAACATCTTTGGAGTCAACTTTCAGAGCGATGCTTTTGGACTTCTTATCTTGATTCTCATGTTTTTCAAGTCTTCCAAGTTCCGTCTCATATTCTTGAAGTTTTCCAAACAATGTAGCGGAAGTCATTGTGGATAGACTTTTCTTTTCTGATATTGCCGTCACTTTTGGTTGCCATTCCCTGGTTAAAGATCTAAGCACTTTAAGATTCAATTCATCATTACTTAAAGTCTTACCTAGAGCTTTTAGATGATTTGTCAAGTGCACAAATCTTTTCTGCAAGTCAAGGATGGATTCTCTGGGCTGCATTCCGAACAACTCGTATTCTTGACTCAAGGTATTTAATCTTGATCTTTTAACTTCGGCAGTTCCTTCATGAGTTTCTGCCAAGGTATCCCATATTTGTTTTGCCGTTGTGCATGCCAAAATGCGAAAGAGTTCATCAATGCTGAGTGCACTTTGAAGAAGATTTATTGCCTTTTTATCATAGAGGACCTTCTTCTTATCATCATCATCCCATGAAGTTTTAGGCTTTGATGAACCAACACCGTTAACAACCGTTGTAGGAACAAAAGGACCATTTTGGACAGCATCCCATATTTCTTCTCCTTGTGCTTCTAAATGAGCCTTCATCCGAATTTTCCAGAAGTCAAAGTATTCACCACAGAATAGTGGAGGCTTGTTATTGCTACCACCATCTCTGAAGACTAGATTATTATTTGCGGAAGCCATTTTGGATCGTCTAGGAACAGGTTACCTATAACCTGCTCTGATGCCAATTGTAAGTCTGAAATTAGTTTAAGAGGGGCGGTGAATTAGAAACCTTAAAATTTTCTTGTTGTAAGGATTATTTTTCTGGTTTATAATGGTGTTTAGGAGAGTTGTAAAGTGCAGAAAAATAATGACACAGAGATTTATCATGGTTCCCTTCACAATCCGAAGGTACATCCAGTCCCCTTTCCAACAAGAAAGAGATTTCCACTATTTGTTTGGACTTTTACAATGACCAACAAAGACCACCAAGAACAAACTCTTGGATTTCCAACAAAGTCCACTTATGAAAACAATCCTCTCAAAGTGTCTCTCTTGTTTCTAAACAACAAGGAAACCTTCTTAGTGATAAGAGAACAATCCTCTCCTATGCACCTCTTACTATCAAACAAGTAAGGATAAAACACACACTATCTTAATTCCACTAATGCTGGAAAAATTAAGATGTGAAGAACAACAAGTGTATAATTTAAATGGAAGTTTGAATAATCTGGAAATATCTGCACATCAATCAAAGGATTGATCTTCTCCTTTTGGAATAATCAATCTCACAATGTTTAGAGAAGTGTTCAAATGATGCATATGAATTTTGGACACTTATCTTTGAAAATAGTAAACAAAGAAAGATTGTGAAAATTAATTTTTAAGGAGGTGATTTGCAATCTGAAAATTTTTAGTTTAAATATCCTTCTATGAACCTCTTTAACCAGGTGCAAACAACCAATGGATGCCATGGTTCATAGAGAAGAAGCATGAATTGAAAATATAAAAAGTTGCAATTTTTCTACAAAAATTCCCAGTAGTAACCGGTTACCCAAATTGTGTTAACCGGTTACATTAATTGTAACGTTAAGAAAAATTCAAATTTTAAATTGTGTAACCGGTTACCATGAAAGTGTTAACCGGCTACATGTTAACAAAATCTGCCCAGAATTGAATTTTGTTTCGGGTTAACCGGTTACCCCAAAAGTGTTAACCGGTTACCACTATTGAAATAAGGAAAAATTGAGAACTTTTAAAAGCTGTAACCATTTTGAAATAAGTTCTAAGTGTCCATATCATATTATGCATGCAAGAATCAATTGAACACTTTATATATAAACATTAACTAAGATTAAATTCCAATACCTTTGTGATCAATTTCTCGAGCGACTTTGAGCTATGTATGATTGAAACTTTGTGTGAATTTGCTCTATTGAAGTCTTGGTCCATTCTTTGATGATTGACCCTTTACGTGCATCGTTGTCTTCATCAAAATACTCGAGAAGCCATGTCTTCACAGGAGCTGTTTCTATTTGAAGCTTATAACAAAAGTTATTCAAGGTGGAAGAAGTGGTCATTTGACTTGGTGCTTAGAAAATTTTCAAATATTTTTGATTTTCCAAACTTCCACCTCAAAATTCATCATGATCTAAACTTCAAATGGAAAAGTGTTCAACATGAAAGTTGTTCCCCTTGATCTCATCTTTCCAAAAAAGTAAAAAGAAACACTTCATTTGGACAAGGTTTGAATGACTTGCGCATGGTTACTCTTCATGGCTCCATTTGGATGAATCTCATGGTCACTTCTCAATTTCAAATGCATGGATTCATGTTACACTTTCAGTATGACTCATGATCATTTTTGGACCTGATTACATCATTTCATGGGCCTATCACACGCCCATGCAAGCGTGCACAAGAGAATTTCTATTTTTGGACAAATTATGGAAGTGTGTGGAAATCAATTGCCAAGCCTATAAATACAACCCCTTCTGCTCAGAATTGGAGACACCTTGCCCAAGCTTTTCTTTTGCAACCTTCCCACCACCATTAGAGGAAATTCAATTTCACTTCTGTTTTGAAGTTGAAACTCCAAGAATCCAAGCCATTTGAGCTCTCAATTCACCTCCTGCAATCAAGTGGAAGCAAGCCCAAGCCAATTGAGATCTAGATCGAGCTTCATCATTGCAAACAGAAGGTGAAATTTGTCAAACTTTCTCTCTTCGATTCTCTCTCAATTCTTCACCATTCTCTTTGATTTTTGGTTGACTGAAGTCCTACCAATGTGGGCAACAAGATTGAGTTGCTTTGAGGTCAAATCGAAGCAACTCAGATCTTGAACCTCAAATTTCAAATCCATGTATATTTCAATATACTTGGAATTGGAAGAAATAGAGGTCAGATTCGTGCTCATGAGCATTATTCCTTTAAAATCATGTCCTTACTTTTTATTTTGGTGGCGGTTTATGGTGGACCAGTCTGGTGAGGTCCACCGGAGAAGATGACCGGAGCTAGGGCTCTGGTGGTGTGATGGCATTGCCCAGACCATCTGATCATGAATCCACGTTCTAATCCTGGCCCTTGCTTTTGAATACCAGGCGGGTACACGCGTTGACTAAGGTGTTTGATGGAAGCACGCGATTGGCCATCAGATCTGCCACTTCAATTGGGAGATCTGATGGCCCTTGTTTTTCTATATTTTCTGAATTTCCATTTAATCCACTTATTTTATTTAATTCACAGAAATTTCATTTTTAATCCAAAAAATATGGGACTTTCACCAAAAATCTTTAAATATTTTTCGCTTCCATATTCTGAATTAAAATTATTTTTGGGATTAATTTTGGTGTTTTTCATGAATTAAATGTTTTTGTGCATATTTTTAATTGTTTAAAAATACTTCTGACTTTTTAAAAATAGTGAAATTTTTTGTCTAAGGTCCTTTGACCTTTTTTTACCTAGGATAAATCCATTGGCCAATGATTTAGTGTTTTGAAGGGATTTTAGGTTTTGACCAAATTAAAAGGCATTTTAATTCATTTTTAAATTGATTTTTAATTGAATAAATGTTTAAAAATATTGTTGAGACATTTTTATGGTCTTGTGACGTTTGACTTTCTGTTTGGGCCTTGGTCATGGTTGATTTGACTTTTGTTGAATCAAAACCATTAGATTTAGGGGATTGATGAAATGTACATTTCATCTCCTAAAATGAACTGATGGTTTTGATTTGATGAAATTCCTCTCATGATCATTTTTTATTTCTATCTTCCCCTCCCTCTTCATCTTCATCCATATTCTTTCCCATTCCCTCATTTGACCAATAAAATCTCTAATGTCCAAAGGCTAATTGGTTCTTCAATGACCTTGTGTCAGATGAATCAATACAAGTATGACTGAGATAGGTCCCCCCCCTTTTTTTAGTGTGTGGTATGTTTTTAGGCTTTGTGTTCTTCATACCAAATATATAACATACATTAACACCTATATTTTTATTGCTCGGCCTCAGATAGTTATGACTTCTATATAAGTCCAATTACGATTACTTAACATAGAGCCAAATTTGACCCACAAGGCATAGCATTCTAGTAAGTGAGATTGTAAGTCTCCCATTATTCATGGAATTGTATGGAGACTTGACCTTTTTCCTTTCATGGGAGCTAGTGGCATACTTGTTGAATTATCCAAGTTGGAGCCCTTCTCATGGAAGATGTCTTGGTTTAAGGATTCATACTTGTGAATGAATGGTTGAGTATTCTCCAAAGAATGACTTAATCAATTAAAAATCACCACTAACTTTTGACTAACATTTGACTAACTCTTATTAATATTGCTTTACTTTCAAGCCATTTACTATTATGCAATTTAAATTTCAATCATTTATCATTCATTGCCATTTACATTTCATATAACTTGTTTATGTTTAAGTCCTTTTCTTTTTTCACATCTGAGTCATATCTTGTGATTATATATACGTGTTTGTGTGTTTTTATTTTGTTTGTGATCTTAGGACCCTAAAACACCTAATAACAACAAAAACCCTAAAAAACACTTGGTGGACTGTTGAACTTGATCTGAGCTTCTGGACTTAGAATTAGACAACATTCATTATGCTAAAGGACTTGGCCAATGCCAACATCTTGAGACTGAGTTATTTCTGACTTTGCCTTCATCTGATGCAAGACATAGGGATTTCTTGGATTCATCTGCTACTCTGTCTTTGTGCTTAAGTGTTACTATGATCTTGTGTTTGATGTTTTATTCTAAGTTGATCAAGGAAAATTTCACCTACTACATTAAAAGACAATGAAGACTGTTAGTTATTGGAATGCTTGCTTGGGTGTGGCCATCTTTATTTGATGCCTTGATCTTCATGATGTCTAGATATTGATCATTGCTTATTGATCATTGCTTGATTAAAGTCCAAAGGAAAATGGGTTTCTATATGACATTCTTGTCAGTTGGATTGCATCCCATTGGTCAAATCTTTTCAACTCTTAACTTTTAATTTGTGCTTAGGATAACCTCTTCATCTCCTCTCACTTCTTAAATTTCAAAGCCTCTCCCTCTTTTTAAAAACATTTATTTGCTTGCGATTTCAAATTAGGCATGTTTAATGATTAGAAACTTTGGCCTTATGCCAATGAATTTTCAAACTTTTTCTTAAATCAAACTTCTAAGTAAACTTAACCATATTGACTGAAACTTCAAAAGACAAAAATAACTAATAACCTCGTTCAAATGTTTTTCCTTTTGTGCTTTTTCTTATTAAACTTTTACTAAAAACAATTCACCAATTTATTTGAAATTTTTACCACAAACTACGAGGTTTTGATCCCTCATTTTTATGTTGGTACGTAGGCACAAGACCGTAGGTCTTGTCAAACACAAAAATATAATCAATTAACTCTTTTCTCATCTCCACACTCTATTTCATCAAACATCTTTTATAGCAAAAACACATGCACACATGAAAAAGGGCTCCCTAGGAGTACCTAGGACACTTTGGGTGCTAACACCTTCCATCTGTGTAACCAACCCCCTTACCTGTAATCTCTGGCATTTTATTAGTTTTGATTTGAAAACTTCTTATCTTTGGGTTTTGTTCGAACTTTTTCCTTTTCCTTTGGAAACAATAAAAGCGCGGTGACGACTCTAGTTTTATTGACGTCAAGTTTATCCATAACTTGATGGTCACGAATTTACCGCTACAAAAATTAAGTGGCGACTCTGCTAGGGAGTAGTCCTCAGTGGGTTTAGCCTACTTTTTTATGTGTATATATTTGTATATTTTATGTTTGTATATATTATTTGTGTGATATAATTTGTCTGTTGTGCTTGGTGATCTCTGAGTGGTGAGATAAGTTCTAACCCGAACTTGAATGCAATTAAGATAGGAGGATGGTATAGTCGTGTTCAACTTGTGCAGAGTACTCCTTAACAAGTCGGGTTGAGACCCATCTACTCAGTGGAGACCCTTTTGGAGTTACTGATGTCACATGAGTTATTTGTGGATATGCATTACTTTCTTTGATTTGGGGTCCAAGAAGCTGAGGACCGTAGAACATTTAACCCAACTTGGCCTATTTAGGACGTAGTGCAGAGATTGTTCAGGTGTACACTTGATCATAATTATCACGCGATACTACACTCAGAAGAGTCTCTCTTGAGAATATTATGGGTTGGTGAGTCAGTCATCCTAACCTATAATATCAGATAGATGGGATTAAGACTCTAGGAACTTCTTAAAACATGATCTATAAGTTTTTAGCCTTAGTACACTCCTTTGGGATGGTTCTTAACCCGACTCCATGCTCGTGACTCACAACAAACCCTTTGATTCTTGGTTGATTCGATCAAGTCTTGTCAATATCAATAGAACTTGGGTGTTGATAAGGTGAAAACCATAATCCACCAAAATGGATGATTGATATTGATGATGACTTGATCCATCCCTTGACCTTTGTTTGTGCTTGCCTTGTGTATGATCCGTTGTGTGTGATTGTTACATTCATGCATACATGCGCATCATAACATTCATCACAGAAAAGTAAATTTCAAGGAAACTAAGGTCTCATTTGCAATTATTTTCATACCATGGATTATGGACAAAGGAACACTAAGAAGTACAGTTTCAGATGTCCTGATTTGAAAGAGCTAAGGACGTTGTCATCTTTTGTATTAGATCCCTTGGACTTCAAGCAACGTCATGGGAAGCTCCTGTCTGTATTATCTACTGATGTAGTTGAAGGACTTTTGAGTATTTTGGTTCAATTATATGACCCTCTCTATCGGTGCTTCACTTTTCCTTATTATCAGCTTGTGCCTACATTGGAAGAGTATGCCCATCTCTGGGGTATACCCGTATTTGACAAGGTACCTTTTAGTGGATTGGAGGAGATTCTCAGATCTCATATCATAGCTGAAGCTCTTCATCTAAAGAAATCTGAGATTGATGCTCATTTGGTGAAGAAAGGAGGTATTCTTGGGTTGACTTATGAGTTCCTCATTGGTAGAGCTACTGTTTTTGCTCAAGCTGGTAGCATGGATGCTTTTGAAGCCATCTTTGTATTGCTCATCTATGGTTTAGCCTTGTTCCCTAACATTGACGGTTTTGTTGATGTTAACGCCATTAGAATATTCTTGATTGGGAATCATGTTCCTACTTTGTTGGGTGACATGTATTTCTCTTTGTACTTAAGGAATTCTAAAGGTGGTGTAACTATTGTATGATGTGTTCCTCTTCTGTACAAGTGGCTTATTTCGCACTTACCTCGGACGCCTGCTTTTTTGGATAACAAGCAATGTCTACGGTGGTCTCAAAGACTTATGTCTCTCACTAATGATGATATTGTTTGGTATGATTCTACATTGAGTAGCTTGGATATTATTGACAGTTGTGGTGAGTTCTCTAATGTGCCTCTCATTGGTACACAAGGAGGAATCAACTACAACCCTGCTTTGGCTCGTCATCAACTTGGGTTCCCCTTGAGAAATAAACCTAATAACACTCAATTAGAAGGTTTGTTTTATCAAGAGGTTAAAGATCCCCAACACTTGAAGAAAAGGATGTTACATGCTTGGCATAATGTGCATTAAAAAGGAAGATCCGAGCTTGGTCCATGCAACTGTTTAGCTTTGGAAGCATACATTATTTGGGTGAAGAAGAGAGATTTGGAGCTCAATATGTCGTACACCTGCAAAAGACCTATGTCTGTAGTTGTGGTTAAGCCATCAACTCTCTCTAACCAATATGTAGAAGAGTTGGAAGACGCATTCGCCAAGATGAAGCAAGAAAAAGATATGTGGGAAGAGCAGTTCCATGCTTTGAGCTGAAAACATGAAGTGTTACCGCTTGAGTCGAAAGACAAGGATGCGCTTATTGAGACTCTCGAAGACCGTGCAGTGAAGAGACAGAGAGAGCCAGAGGGTTTACCTTCCTCTAGTATGCCTCAACCTTCCGGTGCTTGGAAGAAGATTATTGATCAGTTAGTTCTTGAGAAGGCTTAGATGAAGACTTCTTTTGATTCCGAGATTAGACGCATCCGAAGGAAGTATGCACCCATAGACAAGTCATCTAGTACAGTTGCTAAAGGATCATTAGGATGATAGTTTCCTTTTCTCTTATATTTGTACTTTGGTTTCTGAAATTATACTCAGTGTAATCCTTCCAAGTTTTATGAATAAAAAGAGAATTTATGGTCAATCAAATTGTTGTTATTATTATTATTTATATATATATTTGCAAAAAGGACTTCATATGTTCCTTGAAATTAAAAACAGTCAAAAACATTGCATTTCATGCATCATTTGCATAACAGGTTTCTTTCGCCAGATGTCTTATAAGTTCTTCTTTTGTGCATCAGCCAAGCTAACTCACCGCTATAATACTCGTGTTAATCAACCGAAGAGGATGGAGAATTTAGAGCAAGAGAACCGAGAGCTGCAGGATGATATCGCCGGACTTACGATGCTGATGAAGTTTGTCATTGCTGCTCGGAATCAGTCATCACCAACTCCTGCAACTCTTCCTCCTTAGAGGACAGTCATTTCTGAGCTTGCTTCTTCAATTATTCCTATTGTTGCTGGAAGTCAAACCATTCCTGCTATGCCTGTTGGATTCCCTTGGGGAATGCCATCAAATTTTATGCCAGAAGGGTATGCACCCACATTTGTTTCTTTATCAACATCTAGCCTGGTCATGTTAGTGCCTCCTCATGTTGTTCACATTCTTCCTCGTGTTAAGGACACTATCTACCATTCTGAGCCGTTTAGGGGTCCATATGTATATGAGAAGATGGATGAAATGAAAGATCAATTCCTCGAGCTACGCAAAGAGTTGAAGACTCTAAGGGGGTAAGATTTGTTTTGGAAGAGTGCTGCTAAACTCTGCTTGGTCCCCAATGTTAAGATCCCGGTGAAATTCAAGGTCCCAGACTTTGAAAAATACAAAGGGAATACTTGCCCGCTAAGCCATCTTGTATGTATGCCAGAAATATGTCTACTCAAACAAATAATGATCAGTTGTTGATTCACTATTGCCAAGACAATTTAACTGGAGCTGCCTTGAGGTGGTACATGGGTTTAGACAGTGAAAGCGTCCGTAATTTCAATGACTTAGGTGAGGCCTTTGTCAAGCAGTATAAGTACAACATGGATATGGCATCTGATAGAGACTAGTTGAGGTCTACGTCTCAGAAGGATAAAGAGACATTCAAAGAATATGCCCAGAAATAAAGAGAATTGACTGCTCAGATAAGTCCACCTCTTGAAGAGAAAGAAATGACGAAAATCTTCTTGAATACGCTGAGTTCGTTTTATTACGAACGTATGATTGTGAGTGCCTCCAATTATTTTACCGAATTGGTAAACATGGGGATGAGGCTAGAAGAAGGAGTTTGTGAAAGACGTTTGTCTAAAGAAGAGGTGGCAACCAGCAAGAAGTGCGGTGGTAGTTTCTCTAAGAGGAAGGAAGGAGAATCTAATTCAGTATCATTGGGGAGGCATAGGAGGCCTCATGTCAGAAAGATTTCTCAACCTCGTCAACACCAACATCAAGTTTCCTCAGTAATTCCGGTTTTTTCCAACAATTCTAATCAATTAGTTCCAATTCAACAACAACAACATCAACAACCGCAACAAAGAACCAACTACAACAACAACAATAATCACCAACAAAATTTTGAGAGGAAGAAGGTCTCCTTTGACCCTATTCCTGTGACTTATGCAGAGTTATACTCGTCATTGGTCCTCAAGAATCTCAGTCAGCCAAGAAATCCTCCACAAATTCCTGAGCCACTACCATGGTGGTTCAAGCCTGATCTTCATTGTGCTTTTCACCAGGGAGCCCTTGGTCATGATATAGAGAATTGTTATCGTCTAAAGGTAAGAACTTTAGAAGCTGGTAAAGAGTGGTATGATGTCCTTTGAGGACAGAGCGCCGAACATAAAAGCCAATTTGTTGCCTGCTCATGGTAACGCTTCTGTCAATATGGTGGACGCCTGTCTAGGGAATTTTTGAGTTTTTGATGTACGACATATCCGAAGATATCTAGTGGAAATGCATAGAACTCTGTGTTTAATCAGTGAATGTGAACATGACCATGATGGTTGTGTCATTTACAGTGTGAACCCTCATGGGTGTATGATTGTCAAGAGAGATATCCAGAAGTTGATGGATGAGAATGTAATCCAGATTCAACAGTTGAAGGATATGGGAGATGATGTAAATGTCATTGTACCGGGGTTTAAGACCCCTGAGCGGTTAGTCATTCAATTTGATAGTAGCAACGCCAACGATGTCAATAGATCGGTATCGCCGTTGGTCATACAAATAGCGGGCAATGTCCCTTATGCATCTGATACAGTTTTGCCATACCAATATAATGCCACAATGGTTGAAAATGGTCAAGAGATTCCTGTACCAGTTACAGATCCACTGGTAAATATTGCAGATATAGCAAAGGTAACCCTTAGCGATCGTGTGTTCAGTCCGGTGTTCCCAAAGGATGTGAAAGATGTTTCAGTGAGTAAGAAGGAAGAGATTATTATAGTGAATCTAGTTAGTGATGAAGGAGAATTGCGGTCCAAAACGCAGCGGAAATTAAAATTTTCTCCTTTAGAGATCCTTACGAATGGTCATGATCAGTGATAGAATATTTACCTCTTGTGACGATTGAAACCTTTGGTGCGGATCTCTTGTGACGATCAAAACCTTTGATGCAGATCCACGAAGCGATCACGAACGTTGAACGATGACAACGTCTCTACTCAGTCCACACGAACGGATTCCTTCAATCTCAGTGCTAGCTGGTACGAATGAAGGCTTTGAGTGAGAGAGAGAGAGTGAGAAAACGAAAATAATGCAACCGCAGTTAATACTTCTGCACAAGGGTTCTATTTATAGAACCACTTGTGTGGGCTTCAAGCTAAAAATCCCACTTAAGTGTATTTTGGCCCATATCTTATAATATGCCCAAAATCACTTAAGCCCATGGTACCTTACCATATTTCGTATTCTACTCAAGTACGCCGTACCTTACGATGTTCTATAATTCACTTAAGGGCACCGTACCTTACGGTATTCCTTAGTTACTCTATCTCTCATCAATCCGTCCTTTGTGTGTGACCCTGTAGGTTTTCGTGACGTTGGCAATTATATTAAATCACGCATTTAACATAATAAACAGTGTGCGGTATCTAGCAACACATCACTACTATCCAAGACACGAAAATGTCATGTGATCTGACAAAACCTTCTGTGATAATACTTATGTGTATAATTACCCTTTTGCCCTTATGTCTATATTGAACACAAGGCATAGACCGTGTCATCCTTGTCTAGTTCAATATTGGGCCCATAGACATTTATCCTGTTATGCAGGATGGGCAAATTCCATCTAGGTCACTCATGTCCCTCAGCATGCTTCGTGGAGTACCCATCAACTGTCTTTATGGTTATCCAGTTACGGACAATGTTTGATCAGCAATAAAGCACTCGACTCTACATCTAGGATCCATAGTGGTTTCAGGTCGAAGAGTGGAATACACTATTATCACCATGAGAATAACTTATGACACTTTGCATAACTTTCTATATAGTATTCTCATAGCGGGTCAATCCGGTATAAATATTACTCTTAATATTCATACCTATGTTTAAGACTTGATAATTCTTTATCCATGATCCATGAGATGTGATCATCAGTCTACAAACATAATAGTCTTAATGCTTTAATGTTATCCCACTTCACACTAAAGCTCGACTACGGATACTTTAAGAATAGTGTCCTTATGTTTAATGTGCTCTCATGATTAAGTCACACTTAATACATTATACGGACTATCTATTCCAGGGACTTTATTAATCAACCATAATAAAGAAAATGCCTTTTATTATTAATAAATCATTCGATACAAGTACCAAAAAGTATTGACCTCTAGGGCTTACACCAACAAGTGATCCAACGTGTTAGTCTGGTGAGTCTAGCAAGTTGAAGAGTAACGATGATGATGAGGTGTTACGATTAATTAAAAGAAGTGAATTTAATTTTGTGGAGTAGTTGCTTCAAACACCGTCAAAGATCTTTATGTTATCCTTTATAATGAATTTTGAAGCGTACAAGGAGGCATTGCAGAAAGTATTGGAGCAGGCTTATGTTGAGCATGATGGTATTGTGGATCAGTTTGACCACATAGTTGCTAAAATCACCTCTTGTAATAATTTGAGTTTTTATGATGAAGAGCTTCCCGAGGAGGGCATGAATCACAATTTGACACTCTATATTTCTATGAATTGCAAGGAGGATGCTTTGTCCAATGTGTTGCTTGATACTGGTTCATCGTTGAATGTGTAACCAAAATCAACTATGTTAAGACTCTCCTATCAAGGCGCCCCAATGAGGTATAGCGGCGTAAATGTCAAAGCGTTCGACAGTTCTCGTAAAACTGTCATTGGAGAAGTGGACCTTCCAGTGAAGATAGGTCCGAGTGATTTCCAAATTACTTTCCAGGTAATGGATATCCACCCAAACTATAGTTGCTTGTTGGGAAGGCCAGGGATTCACGAAGTTGGAGCTGTGATGTCTACTCTACACCAGAAGCTGAAATTTATGAAGAACGGAAAGCTCATCGTTGTTGGTGGAGAGAAGGCATTATTGGTAAGCCATTTATCATCTTTCATGTATGTTGATGCTGAGGAGGAGGTTGGAACACCATTCCAAGCCTTATCTATTACTGATGAATTAAAGAAAACTGGGGCACCCATGTCTTCTTTAAAAGATGCACAAGAGGCTATTCAGGCTGGTAGTATTGACAAGTGGGGTCGTGTTGTGGAGATCTTCGAGAACAAGAACAGAAACGGGCTCGAATTTCAACCAGGGTCATTCAACGCCAAAGTCAAAGTTATGCAACCAATTTTTCACAGTGGAGGGTTCATTCATGGGAATGATCAACACTCAGTTGTCGCTATTAAGGACAGTGGTGATGAAGACAAAGCTTGCGCCAACTTTGTGACGCATGGGCAAATTTGCAACTATTGGGTTGTTCTTGATGTTCCTGTCGTCATTCATCGTTCTAAGTAATTTGTTTTTATTATTTTAAAGAAAAATCCTTCTCCTATGCCTAAGGGAGAAGTGAACATTGTTGGGCATTTTTATGATTATCATCAATAAAATACAATTTCATTCATCCACATCTATGATGTTTTATTTTTTACTTTTTTTGCTTTTTCTGAAAATGGTAATCACAAAAAAATAAAATAATAATACTTCCATCTACATAATATTTGTTCGCACTTATCTAAAATTAAAATATCAAATCATTATGCAGGTTGGTTCTCAAACCCATTGAATACAATGATCTTACTCCCTCTCCAAACTTTGATTTCCCTGTGTTTGAAGCTGAGGAAGAGAATGATGATGACGAAGTATCTGATGAATTATATTCTTTGCTTAAGTACGAGGAAAAAGCCATTCAGCCGTTCGAAGAGCGGATTGAATTAGTCAACTTGGGTTCCGATGATGACGTGAAAGAAGTCAAGATTGGGTCTCAACTGTGTTCGGAAGCTAAGAAGAGGTTGGTTGATCTTCTCCGAGAGTATTTTGATGTGTTTTCTTTGTCCTATCAAGACATGCCTCAGTTGGATTCTGAGATTGTGGAGCATAGATTACCGTTGAAGCCAGAATGCCCTCCGGTCAAGCAGAAGTTGAGAAGAACTCATCCGGATATGGTAGTAAAGATCAAAGAAGAAGTGCAGAAGCAAACTGATGTTGGTTTTCTTGTAACCTCCGAGTACCTGCAGTGGGTGGCCAATATTGTGCATGTTCCGAAGAGAGATGGAAAAGTACGCATGTGTGTTGATTATAGAGATTTGAATAAAGACAATTCGAAAGATGATTTTCCTCTACCACACATTGACATGTTGGTAGACAATACAGCTAAAGTCTTTTCGTTTATGGATGGATTTTTCGGTTATAACCAAATCAAGATGGCACCTGAAGATATGGAGAAGACCATATTCATTACACCTTGGGGAACATTCTGTTATAGAGTGATGCCTTTCGGTTTAAAGAATGTTGGTGCAATGTACCAGAGAGTTATGACCACTCTTTTTCATGATATGATGCATAAAGAGATTGAAGTTTATGTTGATGATATGATTGCCAAATCAAGTGATGAAGAAGAACATGTTGAGCACTTGTTGAAGTTATTCCAGCGTTTAAGGAAATATAAACTCCGCTTGACTCCAAATAAGTGTACTTTTGGTGTTTGTTCTGGTAAGTTGTTGGGCTTTATTGTCAGCGAGAAGGGTATTGAAGTTGATCCTGCCAAGATCAAAATAATACAAGAGATGCTTGCGCCCAAAACTGAGAAGCAAGTCAGAGGTTTTCTTGGCCGCTTGAACTATATCTCAAGATTTTTATCGCATATGACGGCCATATGTGCACCTATATTCAAGCTTCTTCGGAAAGATCAGTCTTGTGATTGGACCAAAGGTTGCCATAAAGCTTTTGACAGTATTAAAGAGTATTTGCTTGAGCCTCTGATTTTGTCTCCACCTATTGAAGGAAGACTGTTGATCATGTATTTAGACTTTGCTTGATGAGAGTATGGGTTATGTTCTTGGTCAGCAAGATGAATCTGGAAAGAGAGAATATGCAATTTACTACCTCAGTAAGAAATTCACCGACTGTGAGACTCGGTATTCTATGCTTGAGAAGACATGTTGCGCATTGGCTTGGGCTACTAAGCGTCTGCACCAGTATATGTTGAATCATACTACTTGGTTGATATCCAAAACGGATCCAATCAAGTACATTTTTAAGAAGCCTTCTTTAACTGGGAGGATTTCCCGTTGGCAAATGTTGTTATCTGAGTATGATATTAAATACCGATCTCAGAAAGCTATTAAGGGTAGTGTCTTGGCTGACCGTTTGGCTCACCAACCTATTGAAGATTACCAGTCACTGCAGTATGATTTTCCTGATGAAGAGATTTTGTACTTGAAGATGAAAGATTGTGACGAACCATTGCTTGAAGAAGGGCCAGAACCTGGTTCCGGTTGGGGCATGGTATTTGATGGAGTTGTTAATTCCTATGGTAATGGCATTGGGGCAGTGATTATTACTCACCAAGGCACTCATTTTCTGTTTACGGCTAGATTGACCTTCAAATGTACAAACAATATGGCAGAGTATGAAGCTTGTATTATGGGCTTAAAGAGACCATTGATCTCAGAATTAAATATCTTGATGTCTATGGAGATTCAACTTTGGTTGTGAATCAGATCAAGGGTGAATGGGAGACAAATCAACCCGATTTAATACCATATAGAGACAATGCGAGGAGGATTTCAACTTTCTTTACAAAGGTTGAGTTTCATCATATCCCTCGAGATGAAAATCGGATGGCAGATGCTCTTGCAAC
This sequence comes from Lathyrus oleraceus, assembly GCF_024323335.1. Taxonomy (NCBI): domain Eukaryota; kingdom Viridiplantae; phylum Streptophyta; class Magnoliopsida; order Fabales; family Fabaceae; genus Lathyrus; species Lathyrus oleraceus. The sequence continues at coordinate 111,178,423 of NC_066579.1, read as the reverse complement.
GTTTGCTTCAATGATTGTGGTGAAATTTTGGAATGAAGTTCCAAATTTGACTGTAATGCATCTTGATAGGCCAGCTCATGCGTTTGCTGTTGAATAAGTCAAAGATAAAAAGCCTTGGTACTTTGATATCAAGGTTGTCGTACCCCAAGTTTTGATCACCCTTCATATGGTTTCTAGTGCCATTTTCTTTTTAATGGATGAAATAACATAATTGATAGAAGAGCATCATGAGTTCGAATCCCACCTTTCTCATTTTTAAAATATTTTTTCTCTTTTATTTGTTTCCTTTATTTCTAATTTTTCTATTTTCAAAACTACAAACAAAATCACAAAAATTACATTTTCCATTTTTTATTATTAATTTTCCTGTTTTAAAAATATGCATTTGAAAAAATTAATTAATTTTCATTTTTTTACTTTTTATTCAAAAAATAGCCAAAAATCATAAAATAAAAAGATTGGGAAAAAATTTGTTCATATTTTATTTTAGGATAATAATTCAATTTCATTTAACATTTCATATTAGGATATTAATTTCATTTGATATAAAAAAAATATTTAAAGATTTTGTTCTTTTTTTATTACACATTTTTAGGATAATATTTTTATTTTTTTGGAAATAAGAGACTAATTGAAATACACTGTCAGTGTAAAAGAGTTTTACACCATCACTTAATTATAGACGTTGGATATTAAAAGAAGTTTGACTTTTATTTTAAAAATCTATAAAGTAATACAAACGAGTGATGGTGATGAACCGACAGTGTAAAACTTTTTACAGTGACAGTGTATAGTAATTAATCTCTGGAAATAATCAATATGAGTAATTAAATAAGTCAAAAAATTAAAAAAGGGAGTTTATTTTTCATTTATTATATTAATTTTTTGTTTTTTATTTTGTTGATATTTCTATTTTTTAATTATAATTTTTATGATTTATTTTATTTTGGAAAAAATTTCCCAATTAAAAAATACATTAAACACAAAATATTTTATTTGTTGCATAAAATCATAGAATTAAATTATTTTTTGTTAGAAGTTATTAACATTGATTTCTTGATTTACTTTTATTATTTCAATTAAAGTTTTAACCTAATAATTTTATTATAAATAGAAAATGTCCAATTACCCACTAAGAGGGAGAGAGTTCGCACCCAAAACCAACTAACACTCACACACACTCTCTCCCAAGCGATCTGGCGTAAATCACATAACTTAGAAAAAGAGGCTGAAAATTACTCCACCTACCGTATGAACACCCTTCTCCTATAACTTCACACTGCTTTTCCTCTACCTACCGTATACCCTCACTTTCATATGCTCCATTCACTAAGACAAACATCACCACATTACCTCCTTCAATACATTTCCCATCAACCACCTATATCACTTTCATAAGAAAACTTCTCATCATTAAATTCACCATAAAAAACAGAACAACAAATATGAATCAAGCAATCAAAAGAAAGGAATCACACCAAAACCATCACCATCGAAGTTGGAACAAAATGGAACTGTGAGTCTCCGTCACCACCGTGTGAAACTTCTTCCGACCACCACAGGTCCACCGTCGTAATCTGGCTCATTCATCAGCAAATGTGTTTCCATAGACGACACACACCGTCGTGCTCAGCCGCCGCCGCATAGATCCCCGCCGAAAAATCGCATCACCGCCAAACAAAGGGAGATGTTGCCATTTTTATGTATTTATACAAGAGATATAAGGTAAGGAATGCTAATGACTTTTATGGGAGAGAGAAGAGAATCTGTTTTCAATTTTTGAGAAAGGTACAATAACTTGGAATCTCTTTCTCTTTTAAATGGCTTCTTTTTATTATTATTATTATTATCATTTGTTTTATGTTTCTATTATTTCACTATCATGCTTTTTTTAATATTTGTAGATGTTTGATTGGCTGCATTTTGTGTTAAAACACTAACTGTACTCTGATGTCTTGACTGATGTCATGACATGCCTTGTAGATGTTTGATTGGCTGCATTCTGTGTTAAAACACTAACTGTACTCTGATGTCTTGACTGATGTCATGACATACTTGAGAAGTATGCTGCAGGTTTAGCTAATACAGGATTTACTGAATGTCAAACTAGATGTTATGACATTCATCCGTGACAGCAAATACTGAACTATAGAATAGTTGGTTTTTCTGTTATAGCTCAGTATTGAGTTCAGTCTGTGTTTCAGGAGAGTAGCAGACCTGACACATAGCCTACTGTCTGAATGTCAAACAGAATGTTATGGCATTCATCATTGACAGCATATACTGAATAATAGGCAGGTTGGTTTTTCTGCTACAGTTCAGTATGTATTTCAGTCTGTTTATCAAGGGAATAACAGACTTGGCATAAGGCCCATTGTTTAAATGTCAAACTGAATGTTATGACATTTATCTCTATCAGTTGATACTGAAGTATAGACTGGTTGGTCTTTTACAGTACAACATTTAGTACAGTTTGTTTTCAGGAAAATAACAGACCTAGCATATGGCCTATGTTCTAACGTCAAACGGAATGTTGTGACATTCATTCCTGACAGCATATGCTAAAGTGTAGGTTGGTTAGTTTTTCTGTTTCAGTATTTTTCTCAGGCTATTTTTCAGGAATCCAACAACTGAGCTAAAATCCAGGAAACTAACAACTGAGCTACAATTAATGAACCTAACAAATAGCCTATTTGTTAGCACCCTAATATGTGGAAATTAGGTTAACTTGCTTAACCTTAATTTTAGGAAATACAAGTACAAGGCCCAAGTGCTGCAATATAAAAGGATGGCTATCCTTCTTTCAGAAAGCAGGGGTTTTAAGCGTGAAGATTTCATTGTACCATCATACTTCACTGCTGTATTTTGTTTGTGTCTTGTATTAGGTTTATCTTGTGAGCCAAGCAATTATCACCTAGATGATTGCATTGGACTAGGGTGTTCATTGAGTTATAAGTGTTGTGTCACTCTAAGCTTTTAAGCGTGAGTGTTGTGTATCTTGATTAAAGCTGTTAAGCACAATCAAGAGTTGTTTGAAGTATTACTTCACCATTGACTTTAATCTAATTAAAGGTTGTAATCACTGAGGTGATTGAGGGGGAGTGAGTAGGAACTCTGGTCTTAGTTTAAGATTGAAATTGCATTGGGTAGGTATTAAGTGATAGGATTAAATAGGTGGTTTAAGGCTTAAATTAATACTACTAATAATGGATTTCCTCCCTGGCTTGGTAGCCCCCAGACGTAGGTGTGTGTGTGACACCGAACTGGGTAAACAATTCCTTGTGTTATTTACTGCACTTACATTTATCTGCTGTTTACATTCCTGTCTGCGCAAAATCGGATGTCATAACATCCTGTGTGACATCGATAGTCTGTTAACTAGAATTTCAATTGGCATCAGAGCAGGCACCCTGCCTGTTAATTTCTGGGTGAGATCTAGGGACGTTACTTTCTAGTACCATGGACAAGGATGTAGGATACTCAAATAGACCACCCATGTTGGATGGCTCTAACTATGATGACTGGAAACCTCGTATGATAGCCTTCTTGAGGTCTCTAGATAGCAAGGTCTGGAGAGCTGTCAACAAAGGATGGGAACATCCAACGAAGACAGGTAAAGATGGAATCATTCTGCAAATTCCTGAAGAAGAGTGGGACAAGGAGCAAGAGGCATTAGCCCTTGGAAACTCTAAGGCCTTGAATGCACTGTTCAATGGAATAAATAAGAACATCTTCATACTAGTGCATCACTGTGAGCTGGCTAAAGAAGTTTGGGATACCCTCAAGATAACTCATGAAGGTACCTCCAAGGTGAGGATGTCTAAACTTCAAATGCTGACCACCAAGTTTGAAAATCTGAGGATGAAAGAGGATGAGACTATTCATGACTTCCACATGAATATTCTTGAAATTGCCAACACTTCTGGTGGCTTAGGAGAGAAAATGGCTGAAGAAAAACTTGTAAGAAAGATTCTCAGATCATTGCCAAAGAGATTTTCCATGAAGGTCACGGCTATAGAAGAGGCTCAAGATATCTGCAATATGAAGGTTGATGAGCTTATTGGTTCTCTCCAAACTTTTGAAATGGGATTGTGTGAGAATGTTGAAAAGAAGAACAAAAGCATAGCTTTTGTATCAAATACTGAAGAGGATTCAGAAGAAGGAAGTACTGGAGGTGATGAAAGCATATCAGAAGCCATAGCCATGCTTGGAAGACAGTTCAACAAGTTCATAAAGAAGGTTGATCAAAAGGGCAGACCTAATGTCAAGAACTCTTCATCTGACATTATTAGAAGATCAAAATATGAAGAAAAGGTCACCCAAGGCAAGGGAATCCAGTGCCATGGATGTGAAGGCTTTGGTCACATTAGAGCTGAATGCCCTACCTTCCTCAAGATGCAAAAGAAAGGGCTATCTGTCACCTGGTCTGAAGGAGATTCTGAGAGTGAATCTGAAGGAGAATCTGCTAAACATGTCACTGCACTAACTAGTGTTTGTGCCTCTGATGATGACTCAAGTCGAGATGAACTTACCCTTGATGAACTTGCTGCTTCATATAAAGAGCTATGTGTCAAAAGTGCAGAAGTGTGTATCCAAGGAGAAAAGCAGAAGAAACTCATCAAGGAGCTGGAAGCTGAGAAACAGAAGCATCTGACAGTCATAGATGGTCTAAATGGTGAGATATCATTGCTGACATCTAAGCTAGAACAAATGACAAAATCCATCAGAATGCTGAATAAAGGAACTGACACCTTGGAAGAGATTCTAAAGGTGGGACAGAAGTCAGGAACCATGTCTGGTTTAGGCTTTGTTAAGAAATCCTCAACTGAACTCAAAAGCTCAAAGGCTGAAGTTCAGAATCTCAAGCAGAAGTCACAACCAATGTCACAACATCAGGGAACCAGGAGGAGTAACCATCAGAAGAAGAAATTTCAGAGATGGAGATGTCACTACTGTGGTAGATTTGGTCACATAAAACCCTTCTGCTACAGGTTGCATGGTTATCCTAACCAGACCCCTCAAGTCAGACCTAAGCAGAAGGCATATAAGCATAATGCCCCCATTAAGAAACAACAATGGGTTGCCAACCAGACACCTCAAGTCAGACCTAAGCAGAAGGCATCTAAGCATAATGCCCCCATTAAGAAAGAACAATGGGTTGCTAGACTAGCACACACATCTCTAAGGGCTTCTACTAGACAAGACTGGTATTTTGATAGTGGTTGCTCAAGACATATGACTGGGATGAGTAACTTATTAGTGGACATACAACCTCATACTACCAGGAATGTGACATTTGGTGATGGAGCTAAAGGAGAAATCAAAGGTGTTGGTAAGTTGGACTGTCCTGGAGCTCCAAAACTGAGTAATGTGTTGTTAGTAAAACGACTAACTGCTAATCTTATTAGCATAAGCCAACTATGTGATCAAGGTTTCTATGTTCAGTTCACTAAGGAATCATGTGTTGTGATGAATGGATGCAATCAGGAAGTTATGAGAGAAGCCAGATCCAAAGATAACTGTTATCTGTGGGAATCTAAAGTCTCAAACAACTCTTCAAAGTGCCCCCTAGCCAAGGAAGAGCAGGAAGTGCAGCTGTGGCATGGAAGACTTGGTCAACTTCATTTAAGAGGAATGAAGAAGATCGTATCCAAGGAAGCAGTGAGAGGAATCCCAAATCTGCTTATGGATGAAAGAAAAGGCTGTGGAAAATGTCAGGTGGGCAAGCTAACCAAGATGTCATATCCCAAGATGGGACATCCAAAATTTTCCAAACTTCTGGAACTGGTGCCCATGCACTTAATGGTACCTATGCAGATTGAAAGTCATGAGTTGTCCTCACCTAGTAGTCCTCATCAAACTGGTGTAGTTGCTAGGGAGAAACAAAATTGTGTATCATTATCCACTGCAGAAGCTAAGTACCTAGCATCTGGCATCAGGTGTTCCCCACTGGTATGGATGAACCAGATGCAGACTGAGTACACTGTCACTCAGAATGTCATGACATTGCATGTTACTCAGATTGACAAATTAAGGGGCAAAGTGGGAATGTGTCCTTCTGAGAAATTATAGCAACTAATGATGTTAGTTATTTACTGTTTAATAAGTCAACTTATTAAACACTTGATAGTGCACTCTGATTGGTCAACAAATAATAGATACTGCTCGTGCAACAAGCGTTTCCTCTTCCATCGTTTCAACTTTCAGTCTTGCAAGCTTTCTCTCAGAGAAACTTTTCATTTCTCCTCTGAGATATTCATCATGTCGCACCAATCCGACTCATCTTCCTACACGACCATGTCTGATTCCTCTAGCTTTGAATATCAAAAAGTATTTAAAATGAATTAAAAACAAAATAATTGACAAAAAATATTAAATGGAATCACAAAAATAATTAAAAATCAGATTATGAAACTAGATTTTTAAAGAAAAATTTTGCAATTGGTCCCATATTTTTGTGATTCCAAATAAAAGAGTTATGAATTTTTGAAGATAAATGGAATAAAAGAAAAATAAAACAGAAATTAGAAAAAGAGAAAAATCCAGAAGCGTCTGATCCATTTCATTAAATGACGTGGACATGATCAATGGATCAGAAGCACGCGCGCACCATGTACATGAGTCAAGCGCGAAGCAACATGAATTAAAAAAAGTCAAATGAAAGCATGGACAGGATTAGATCACTTAATCACCATCCAATGGCTCAGAGTGGTTCCACGTGGGGACGGTGGTGGAAACCACCGTCTTCTCCGGTGAGCCAACAGAAACCAGCCACCAGTTGCAGGTTTTGCAACCTCAACCAAATTGCATGATCTTTATACTAAATTAAAGCTGGGGTGATGTACATCACCCCTGTAACCTTGGATTTTTCTCAAGATCCCTATGGAAGGAGAAATCTGAAATGGAAAATCCAGGTGTTCAATCTGAAATGCATCAATTCACAAAATTAAAGCCATCATTGGCTTGCCTCTCACACGAGGACTTCAAAGAACCAAACAAACATAAGCAAAGCACAATATATGGTGAGATTCAAATCAAAACAATTGAGATGTAAACCTTTAAAGTGCAGCTTTCATGAGCACGATCCAACCAAATTCTTGCTTGCAGCTTGCTCTTGAGATGGTGATGATTATAGGCTTTGGAATTATAAACTGAAGATCAACTAGGGAAGTTGAAATTCAAGTTTGAATTTGAGAAAATGAAATCAAAATTCCTCTAGTGTGGTTGGGATTCAATTTCTGCAGAGCTTCAGGTTGATTCAAAGATGATAAATGAATGAAGTATGACATGTATTTATACCTGAAGCTGATGCCAAGAGGTGAAGAATCTGTGTGCATGAGGCTTTGGGTCCTCCATGCATGGGCCTGTACAGGCGCATGTGAGGCCCAAAAGCTGATGGTTTTGCAAGCTGATAGCATATTGAATTGATTTGGACATGTGGTTTGCATTGCAATTGCTTGTGCATGAAGTTTCATCATGAATTCCATCATTGGGCATAAAAGTTCTCCTCTTCGAAAGTCACTCTTAGAAAATCCAAACATAGGCATGTGAGTAATGGTTGGAAAGGTCTTGACATAAGGAACAAAAGCTATGTTGGACAAAAATCCATTTGGAGTTTGGAAAATTGTGAAAATTGGCCATGAAGTTTGATGTACAAAACATATCTTTGAAAATTTTGCCAAAAGTGACCAACTTCAAGCCCTTCTGTTTCAATGATGCAAGACTCAAATGAAAAACCCTTCAACATAAAAGTTGTATATATTTTCAAGATGATCAATTTGGACTTAAATTTTGCATCATTTAGATTTTTGATGAGAAAGTTATGGGCATTTGAAGTTGGACTTTTTCAAGATTCAATGGCTTTGGTCCAAAGCGACCTATAATGTTTTGTATTATCACATGTATTTATTTTAGGATTATGAAATTTTTTCCAACATAACATTCGAATTAGACACCTTAATCTTTCCAATTCAATTAGTCTCACCTCAAAATAATAAAAAATGAGGAAGTTAGGTCCATGGGAAGTTGACCCAAAATTAGGGTTTCAGTCAAAATGACCTATAATGTTTTGAAATGAATGATGACCTTACAAGTCTCAAATGGATTTTTGATGAATATTAAAGTTGTTCATATGGTTCTTAAGAACATTGTTTCTCTTGGGGTCATCTTCATTTGACAAATACATCAAAAGTTAGGTCTTAGTGGATTTCAATTTAGTCAGATGACTTGACGGATCAACTTCTCAAGTCCAAACTTCAAATCTTGATGAATGAATGATTAAGGATACTCACATAGGCTCATATATTCATAAAATAATGAATGAAAGAACTTCCCTTTATTTAATTTGATCATAGGTTGAGGTTGCTTCATGAGCAAGGCACAGTTGAATTAGGGTTTCCTTGGGAAAAAATCCTCAAGCCCTATGGTTTATCTTGATCAAATTGGAAAATTGAGATACTTGGTAGACATATATGATGATTGAGAGTTTTGGGAACCATTGTCATGCTTGTTTTCATCTTCATCTGGCCACCTTATTGAGCATATGAGCCTCCTAAGAGCCTTGGATCACATGACTGCTTAAGCTTCAAAACAAAATAAGTTAGTGACATATTTTTGTGCTTTTGGTTAGTATTCAAAATAAGAAAAGCAATAATATACAATTCAAGCATGCTTGGTGGTCTCAAACCAACTCACGCAAGTCCCAACCCAAAGGTTAAGGAGCCAAGATGCTATGATCCTTGAGGCAAATGCAATATGCAATGATATGATGCCATGAGGGATCTTAAGGTCAAAATTAGGGTCTTCCAGATGCCCTTATTTAAGGTCATTCTAGCCGGAGATATGAAGGTTAAAATCTTTGTCTCAACGAGGTATAATGGGCTTAAATAATAACAAAGAGACGAAAATTTTGGTCCCTAAGAGACCTCATGATGCAAATGTATGTATGCAAAAGTTAATACTCTTTGGGGGAATATGACCACAAAGAAGAAAAGAAATCAAAAGAAATTGGAAATCCATAGGAGTAATATGCTCACTTAAGGAGACAAAGACTCTGGGGAAAATAGGGCAAAAATATGTGAGCAGGTCACGACTTAAGAACTTGCTGGGAGACCCGAAGGGATTCCATGAAAATAAATCAATGGAAAGACTCGAGCTGACGCAGAGATGCATGTATTGGGGAATATGCCAATACAGCAAAACTATCCACAAAGGATACCTCGGATAAATTTCTGGACTCAGGTGGGGAAATCCACAAGGGACTCGGTTGAGAAAAATGAGAAATTACCGGTTACTAGGTAATAAACTCAAAGAGAGACATGTTATCAAAACACCGGTATGAGGGTGAGATAACAACACGCTCAGGGAGAAAGAATATCTAAGACCGGTATAAGGGTGAGAGATATCAATCATCCAAAACATCTGAGGAAGACCTAAAAGGTTTATCTCAACTCAGGACAATCTGACTCCATAGGAGACAAAAGTCATAATATGGAGCAGAAGGAGGGAACACCAGGGATACCGGTTACTGGGTATATAATAGGTGACCAACCAGGCGTGAATTGGGAATATACCCAAGAAACTCATCATCCGAAAAGGAGGGCTGAAATAGCAAACTCGATTTACAGGATGGACATTCGATTCCACAAAGGAAATGCGAATCTTACTCAACTGGGGAAGAAAAAGACTTCGACTGAAGAGTGCATGAGATATATTATCTATTACCGTCAGAACGTAGATAACATACTCGCATGGAAGATTATCCATAATTGGTTACTGGGTTAACAAAGGATAAATCGATCGAAAAGAGAGGACATCGGGATGCCGATTACTGGGTATAAAATGATGACCAATCAAGGGGAGAAACAAACATTACCAAACAAGGGTAAATGAAAGATGACTCGCTGGGGATAAATTGATTAACAAAAGCAATCATCCAGGAGATATATCACCGGTTACCGGGTGATATACTCAAAAATGAAGGAATATGAATACCAAATATTGGATAAAGATAACCAACAAAGAGGGGATTACATCTACCGGTTACTAGGTAGAAAACCACAGAAATAGGACTTACAAACTACCGCTTACCGGGTAGAAAGCCACAAAGAACCATTGGGGAAAGATGAACAATTACTGGTTACTGAGTAATTGAACAACTAAACCACAGGGAAACTGCAGGGAAAATAACAAGAAAGGAGTCAATCTAGGAACAAGCTAGAAAGACACAATCAAACAAGACTCGACCCAATGAGGATGTAACTCAGGGGAGTAATTCCATCCCAATACATATTTAGGGAGGAAACTGAAATAATAATCATCCACGAGGACATAACTCAGTGGGGAATAATGAAGGAAAGATAGACACTTTCTGCCTATAAGGCTGACTCTATATGGAGAGATCAGACACAATCATCTGCTTGGGGAAAAACATTTCACCACTAGCAGGAGATAACAAGCAAAGATATATGGCAAAAATGCAACATGAATATCTGAATGTTATAATTATGCATGTATATGCATGGTTTATGTATGATTAATGCTGACAAACAGACATATCTAACACAAACAGGTCCAAGAATCAACAGTCGGACATCCAGTATAACATCTCAAAAGAGAACAGACAGGCCCACGGGAGGAAATCCAGTTTGGTGGGGAGCATCAAATACCAGGAAAAAACAATCATTGTTGGGGACAAAGCCCACTGCTGAGGATTAGAAACCGCTACTAGGGAGAGGCAAAGTTCATAACTACCAAATGCTGGGGAAGCTACAGAGTCACCGTCAGGGATTTGCTGCTGAACAATCAAAGGATCTAATTGTAGGGGAAACTCTACTGGGGAGTTCAACACGGATAAGATTTCATCGTAGAAGAAACTCTATTGGGGAACTCCTCAAGGGATGATGTGAAACTCTGTGGGGAATATCCACCAAACAGAAGTTCCAAAAATCAACACGCTTCCTCTTATCTGTTGGAGAGATATCTCTGCCAGGAGGAAAGAGAACCAATGCTCCACTGGGGAAGGACAAAACATCTTCACCGCCAGCTCAATTTATAGGAAACCTTCCAATAAAGGGGGGGGGAACAAAATATCAGGCTCTGATCAGGCAACTCCACTAGGGAAAGACTGTAGGCGAATCAATTGGAGAGAGTCTGCTGTGAGCAAACCTACTAGGGATGAGTTGTAGGCAAACTCGCTGGGGAGAAACTGAAAGCCAACTCGCCGAGGATTTCCACTCATGCTGGGAATTCCAGCTCACTTTGCAGGAGATTTCCATTTATGCTGAGGGAAAGACCATCTTCCTCGAAAAATAGATAGCATATCGATTTTTTTATCAACTGGGGATCTGAGGACGGAGGTATACACATCTCCAAGAAATCAAGGTCAAAAATCTAGACTTTCTGGGGATTTGATGACGTATCACCTTCCTCTGCACTCGCTAAGGAGACAACCTGAAAATCGATGAAGAGGATGCAATCATGCCGGAAATATGAACAAATGTTTTACCCTTTTGGAGATCCTATTATCCTTGGGAGAGCACTGAAGACGTTCCATTTATCCTTTCAGTCATTGTGAATGTTCACTTTGTTTAAAAACAAATTATAAAACTTTATTTGTTTAAAACAATGATATTTATCAATTAAAACATGCAAACATTTGTTGAACAGAAACAAATAAGAATGCAAAGAATTCGATAAAGGCTCAAATTTATTTGATAGAATGGTAGTCCGCAAATGGCGAGACTCCATGGATCTTTACAAAATTTTGAAATTGGTGATGTATATTGGAAAAGGGCTACATTGAACATAATGACCATTTCTCCACCAACTCTGAATCCAATGTATTTGAAGCTTCAGTTGACGATGACTGAGCGAGAATCTTTGACAGACGACAGTTTTAGAACAAAGTCTTGTCATGATGCAGTTACTTGCCAAATCCCTATTTTTTGCCTAGATTGCTCCAGGGTGAGGTACTCAATCTAGCGGAATATATATATTATTATTATTATTTATTTTTATGTCTCTAACTTTTGCTTGGACCGCCCTTTCGGGTTTTCAATCCACCGAGATACTCATTTTTGCCTAAGTCGCCCTTTCGGGTTTTCAACTTAGCAAGTTATTCTATTTTTATTCTAGGCGAAGTATTTCTTGACTGCATCTGAATTCACAGGACGAGTGAAATCCTCCCCATCCATAGTTGTAAGTATCAAAGCACCGCCTGAAAAGGCTCTCTTAACAACATAAGGACCCTCATAGTTTGGAGTCCACTTGCCCCTGGAATCGGGCGCGAAAGACAAAACTTTCTTGAGCATGAGGTCACCTTCTCGGAACACACGAGGCTTGACCTTCTTATCAAAGGCTTTCTTCATCCTTTGCAGATACAACTGACCATGGCACATGGCAGTCAATCTCTTCTCTTCAATCAAATTCAGTTGGTCATAACGACTCTGGACCCACTCAGCCTCAGTCAACTTGGCTTCCATCAAGACTCTGATTGATGGGATCTCAACCTCCATGGGGAGCACAACCTCCATGCCATATACAAGGGAGAAAGGGGTTGCCCATGTTGAAGTGCAGACAGATGTACGATAACCATGCAAATCAAATGGCAACCTCTCATGTCAATCTTTGTATGTAACAACCATCTTCTGGATAATCTTCTTGATGTTCTTGTTAGCAGCTTCAACAGCCCCATTCATCTTGGGTCTATAAGGAGAAGAATTATGATGTGCAATCTTGAACTCGCTACACAGCTCTTTCATCATCTTATTGTTCAAGTTCGATCCATTATCAGTGATGATCTTGTTTGACACACCATATCGGCATATAAGTTGATTCTTTATAAACTTCACAACCACCTTCCTGGTCACGTTCGCATACGATGCCGCTTCAACCCACTTGGTGAAGTAATCAATTGCTACGAGAATAAAACGGTGACCGTTAGACGCCTTAGGCTCTATCATGCCAATCATGTCAATTCCCCACATAGAGAAACTCCATGGTGAGGAAATAACATTCAGAAGTGTCAGGGGGAATATGAATTTTATCCGCATAAATCTGACACTTGTGGCATTTCTTCACATATTTGCAGCAGTCAGACTCCATTGTCAACCAATAGTAGCCTGCTCTCAACATCTTCTTTGTCATGGCATGTCCATTGGAATGAGTACTAAATGAACCCTCATGGACTTCAGTCATTAACAGGTCTGCTTCGTGTCTATCCACGTATCTGAGCATAACCATGTCAAAGTTCCTCTTATAAAGCACATCACCATTGAGGTAGAAACTGCCAGTTAATCTCCTCAAAGTCTTCTTGTCTTTAACAGATTCCCCAGGAAGGTAAATCTGACTCTGAAGAAAACACTTGATATCATAATACCATGGCTTATCATCTTTCACTTCTTCAACTGCAAATACATGAGCTGGTCTATCCAAGCGCATCACAGTGATATTGGGGACTTCATTCCAGAATTTCACCATAATCTTTAAAGCAAGCGTAGCAAGAGCATCTGCCATCCGATTCTCATCTCAAGGGATATGATGGAAATCAACCTCAGTAAAGAAAGTTGAAATCCTCCTCGCATAATCTTTGTATAGGATAAGGCCAGGCTGATTTGTCTCCTATTCACCCTTAATCTAATTAACAACAAGGGCCGAATCACCATAAACATCAAGATGTTTGATCCTAAGATCAATACACTCTTCCAAACCCATAATACAGGCCTCATATTCCGCCATATTATTCGTGCATTTGAAAGTTAGCCTTTCAATAAAAGGAAAATGTATGCCCTGAGGAGTAATAATCACTGCCCCAATACCATTTCCATACTGATTAGCAGCGTCGTCGAATACCATACCCCATCGGGAACCGGGCTCTAGCCCTTCATCGAGCGTAGGCTCATCGCAATCTTTCATTTTCAAATACAGAATCTCCTCATCAGGTAAGTCATACTGAACAGACTGATAATCTTCAATTGGTTGATGTGCCAAGTGGTCAGCCAAGATATTACCTTTAATAGCTTTCTGAGCCCGATACTCAATATCATACTCAGACAACAGCATCTGCCAATGGGCAATCCTCCAGGTTAAAGCAGGCTTCTCAAAGATATACTTGATCGGGTCCATTTTGGATATCAACCAAGTCGTATGATTTAACATATACTGGCGTAAGCGCTTAGCAGCCCAAGCCAAAGCACAACATGTCTTCTCAAGCATTGAGTATCGAGACTCATAATCAGTGAACTTCTTACTCAGATAGTATATAGCATACTCTTTCTTCCCTGATTCATCTTGCTGACCCAATACACAACCCATAGAGTCCTCAAGAACAGTCAAGTACATAATCAAGGGTCTCCCTTCAATAAGCGGAGACAGAATCAAAGGCTCATACAGATACTCTTTGATACTGCCAAAGGCCTTCTAGAAATCCTCGGTCCAATCATGACACTGATCTTTCTAGAGGAGCTTGAATATAGGCGCACATGTGGCAGTCATGTGGGATATAAATCTGAAAATATAATTCAAACGGCCAAGAAAACCTCGGACTTGCTTCTCAATTTTGGGCGCAGGAATCTCTTGTATTGCTTTGACCTTGGCAGGATCAACTTCAATACCTCTTTCACTGACAATAAAGCCCAATAACTTGCCGGAACGGACTCCAAATGTACACTTGTTCAGATTCAGGCGGAGTTTATACTTCCTCAAACGCTGAAAAAGCTTCAACAAGTGTTCTACGTGTTCAACTTCCGTTCTCGACTTTGCAATCATATCATCAACATATACCTCGATCTCCTTGTGCATCATATCATGGAACAAGGTAGTCATACCACGTTGATACGTGGCTCCGGCGTTCTTCAAACCGAAGGGCATCACTCGATAACAGAATGTTCCCCAAGGTGTGATGAATGTTGTCTTTTCCGTATCCTCGGGTGCCATCTTAATCTGATTATAACCGGAAAATCCGTCCATAAATGAGAAGACCTTGAATTTAGCTGTATTGTCTACCAACATATCAATATGTGGTAGAGGGAAATCATCTTTCGGACTAGCTTTATTCAAGTCTCGATAGTCCACGCACATTCAGACTTTTCCATCTTTCTTAGGCACGGGCACAATATTGGCCACCCATTGAGGATATGTAGAAGTCACCAAAAACCCCGCATCAATTTGCTTCTGAACTTCTTCTTTAATCTTCACTGCCATATCAGGATGAGTTCTTCTGAGCTTCTACTTCACAGGCACACACTCAGGCTTCAAAGGCAGGAAATGTTGCACGATATCAGTATCTATACCAGGCATGTCTTCATACGACCAGGCAAAGACGTCGACATATTCTCGTAGCAACTCAATCAACCCCTTCTTGACAGACTCTTCCAGGAGTGCCCCAATCTTCACTTCACGAATGCAGTCTTCAGACCCCAAGTTGACTGTTTCCAGATTCTCAAGATGTGGCTGAATGATCTTTTCCTCGTACTCAAGTAGACGGGTAATATCATCAGGAATATCTTCAATATCATCTTCTTCGGTCTCAAATACAGGGAACTCAAAGTTGGGAGATGGTGTTGGATCATTATGTTCAATGGGTTTGATCAGCCTGCATAATGATTTTGAGTATCAAAGAGATTTTAGAATTCAAGCAAGGCAAATCATTATGCAGATGAAAAGATTGATTTTATTCTCTTTTTAGGGTTTTTTAGTGATCAGCAATTTCATGCAAAAAGCAAAAAGGGAAAATGATTTGGGAAAACAAACATTTAACATGTAATTATTGAATGAATATCATTGTATTAATGTGCCAACAATGTCATCACTTCTCCTTTTGGCATAGGAGAAAGGTTTTTTTTAAACAAAATGAACATATTACATGGACTTATGGATAAATGTTGGAACATCAACGGCGACCCAATTATCGCAGATTCCTCCAGGGATGACAAAGTTGCCCAGATCTTCCTCTGCATCATCTTCCACTATGGCAGCAGCCTCTTGGTCTTCAACAGTGTGGATGAAACCACCACTTTGAAACAAACCGCGCTCATTGGAAATTCCTGAAGAGTACCCTATGCCAGCCCGGGATTTATTGTCTTCCAGCTTGATCATTTGTCCTAAACCATTAGTTGAGCCATGCTCAATGGCCAACTTCGCATCATTGTAGGAAGCAAATGAAGAAAGTCCTTTCCTTGGAGGCTCAGCAATAGATAAGGCTTGGAACAGAGACCCAACCTCATCCTCAGCGTCTATGTAGGAAAAGGAAGACAAATGGCTTACCAAGAGAGCCTTCTCTCCCCCTATCACCACCAACTTCTTATTCTTGACGAATTTTAACTTCTAGTGTAGGGTGGATGTCACGGAGCCTGCCTCGTTAATCCTTGGTCTGCCAAGCAAGCAGCTATATGATGGGTGAATATCCATGACCTGAAAAGTGATCTGGAAATCACTAGGTCTGATCTTGATTGGGAACTCAACTTCGCCAATCACAGTTTTTCTCGATCCATCAAAAGCCTTGACTATCACTCCACTCTGCCTCATGGGAGGCCCCTGATATGAAAGTTTAGCCATAGTGGATTTTGGCAACACATTTAGCGATGATCCTGTGTCTACCAACACATTAGACAAGGCATCATCCTTGTAGTTCATGGAAATGTGTAGAGCCAAATTGTGGTCTTTTCCCTCCTCGGGAAGATCAGCATCGTAAAAGCTCAAATTGTTACAAGCTGTTATGTTTACAACAATGTTGTCAAACTGTTGTATTGTGACATCGTGATCCACGTATGCCAAGTCCAACACCTTTTACAAAGCTTCGCGGTGTGGCTCAGAGTTCATCAGCAAAGATAGGATAGATATCTTTGATGGAGTTTGAAGCAGCTGATCAACAACATTATATTCGCTCCTCTTGATGAGCCTTAGCATCTCATCACAGTCCTCTCTCAAAATGTCATTCTGGATAACAGGGACAGGAGCTTTAGCAGATTTATCAACAACAAGTTCCAGATTCAGAGAAGAAGAAGTCCACACAGGACTGGCAGAATTATCAACGGTAGTTCTTCTTATGTCAACTTGGGGTTTCGGCGGCGCCATGAAAACACGACCATTGTGGGTTACACCACTGACATCGGAAATACTCACAACAGAAGTGGAGGGCAATGACACCTCCTTCCCATCTTCTAACACAACTGTGTTATATCTGTAGGGAACAACTTTATCCGAAGAGTACGGGACCGGGCCCGCTAGCTTGATTATAAGAGATGGAGAAGCCTTCTTCTTGCTGCCATCATACTTGACGACAACAGGCTCTGGTATTCTGAATACAGACGAAATGACATCCACTTCATCCTCATTACGAATCTGAAGTATCTCTATCATACCCTGATCCAGCATCTCTTGGATGTCCTTCCTGACTTGGCGACATCCCCTCTCGTTGATAGTGCACACCTGGCATCTGTCATGGTCATGCTCGTAGTGACTGTATCCACATAACAGTCTGTGCATCTCGACCAAAGATTGCCTGATATGACTGACATACAGGACTTTGTACTTTCCAGGGCAACCCTGGACCATATTCACAGCAGCTTTCCCATGCTCGGGCAATGGGTTCTTCTTTACATTAGGACCTACGTCCTCGAAAAACAAAATCCCACTGCTCACAAGGTCTTGCACCTTGGTCTTCAGGGGGTAGCAGTTCTCCACATCATGTCCGGGAGCACCAGAATGATATACACAATGTAGCTCAGGCTTGTACCGCCACTGAGGGTTGGTCGGTACAGCAGGTGGGTCACATGGAGTGATCAGCTTTCTATCTATCAGCGACGGATAGAGTTTAGCATAAGTCATTAGAATTGGATCAAAAGTGACCCTCTTCCTATCGTAGTTGGTGCTGGTATTGTTGTTGTTTCAAGGCTGGTAGGCATGCTTGTGGACGATGTTGTTGTTGATATTGTTGACGTTGTTGTTGTTGATGTTGATAATGTTGAGTTTCCCTGAAGGTAGGTGCTATATGAGCCACATGATGCTGGTTACTGGCAGGGCGAACAGTCTTCCTCTTCACAGAGGGTCTTCTTTTGATATACGAAGACACAGCATGTGCCTCTCCTTCCTTCTTCTTTGCAAAGCCCCCATAACTCTTTGCAGAAGAGCCTCCATCTCTGGTTAGACGTCATTCCCGGATTCCTTCCTCTAGCCTCATTCCCATGTTCACCATTCCAGTGAAGTCCGAGGGAGCACTAGCTATCATCCTCTTGTAGTAAAATGAACTCAAGGTCTTCAGAAAGATCTTGGTCATTTCCTTCTCCTCAAGGGGTGGCACAATCTGTGCGACCAACTCACGCCACCTCTGGGCATACTCCTTAAATGTCTCCTTCTCTTTCTGGGACATAGCCCTCAGACGGTCCCTATCAGGGGCCATATCAACATTGTATTTATATTTCTTGACGGAGCAGATGTTCGCACTATCCAGACCCATATACCATCTGAGTGCGACACCGGACAGGTTGTCCTAGAAATAGTGGATGAGGAGTTGATCATTCTCAGTTTGAGTCGACATCTTGCGTGCATACATCACAAGATGGCTGAGAAGGCAAGTGTTTCCCTTATATTTTTCAAAGTAATGCACTTTGAACTTGATAGGGATTTTAACGTTGGGCATAAGGCACAACTCAGCAGCAGATTTACCGAAGAGGTCCTTCCCTCTCAGAGTCTTTAGTTCCTTGCACGGCTCAAGGAATTGGTCATTCATAGTGTCCATCTTCTCATAAACATCTGGGCCCTCAGATGGCTCAGAATGATAAATGGTGTCTTCGACTCTCGGTAACATGTGCACAACAAGAGGTAGCACAGCAAGGACTGGTCTAGATGCCGGTAGAGAAGCAAAGGTCGGAGCGAGACCCTCAGGCACAAAATTTGAGGGCATCCCCCAGGGAAACCCGGCTGGCATAGCAGGAGCGAAATGAGCAGTGGCGGCGGGCACAGTTGAAGAAGCAATCTTTGAGATGACTGTCCTCTGGAGAGGAGTTGCAGGTGTTGGAGAAGATTGGCTCTGAGCAGCCAGCATTGATTCCATCATGGCAGTCAGCCTAGCTACTTCTTCCTTCAGTTCACGATTCTCTTGTTCAAGATAATCCATCAGCTTTGGTAGATTTGCCCTGGTGTTATACCGGTGCGTCAGCTTGTCTTCAAAATAAATGAAGAACACAGAGTTAGACCGCTGATCAAGAAGCTCTGAACAAAACCTGCTTATGCATATGATGCATGTAATGCTTGTGCACATGATTTATTTTTACTTGAAGAACTTTATAGAGATCTATTTGCAAATATTTGGAAATATTACTCTTTTAGACATATAATGGAATATTCATATCAATAATATTTGGAAAACATTTTACACCAAAGAAGTACAGTCTTGGTAACCAAATACAAGACAAGAGGGAAGGAAAATGAACATCCTATGGAACCCTAGAAACAATCGTCTAAAGCTCTCGAGACTGGAAGATAAGTTGTACGAAGCCTCTTCACCTCTCTCTCATAGGCTGCCTCCATATCTTCCTTCTCTTTGGCAAGTCGATCATACTTCCTCTTCCAAAACTTGGATGACTGAGGAAGAAGAGAAGTAACCACATCATTAGGTTCATCAATAATTTGATGCTCCAGAAATTCTATCAGAGGATCCTTATCTCTGAGTTGCTGAAGTAGTTCCTCTCGCTCACAGATCCAAGCACGCGAACAGTCTTCATCTCTCAACTCCTCTACTCCTTGGTTAGGGAGGGTTGAAGTCCCAACCATAACCATAGGTGTAGGTCTCGGATAGTCATAGGGCATGCAGTACTCAAGCGCTCTCTTCCTCACCCAAGCGGTGTAGGGTTCCAAAGCAATACAATTCTTCGGACCAAGCGCTTTCCTTCCCTTCCTATGAATCTTGTGCCAATCACAGACCATTCTGCCCTTCAAGTTTTGGGGATCTTTACCCTCTTGAAAGAACACACCTTCCAACAGAGTGTTGTTAGGTTTATCCTTTAAGGGGAACCCAAGCTGACGGCGTGCCAAAATAGGGTTGTAGTTAATTCCACCACATGTACCAAGAAGAGGCACATTGGAGAATTCACCACAAGAATCAATGATCTGGACACCATCAAGCACACGGTTATACCAAAATATATCATCATTAGTGAGAGACATAAGTCTTGTAGACCACCGTAGACATCCTTTGTTCTCCTTGAAGGCGAGCGTCTGTGGCAAGTGCGAAATAAACCAATTGTACAACAGAGGCAAACAACACACAATGGTACCACCACCCTTTGCATTCCTCATATGCAAAGAGAAATAAGTGTCACCCAACAGAATCTGAACGGCATTAAGAGTAGAGAAAATCCTAATAGCATTCACATCCACAAAATTGTCGATGTTGGGGAATAACACCAGTCCATAGATATTCCCCCACACTTGAACTTTTGCACTCCGAGCAAAATGAAAAACAAAACAAAACACAGACACATCCACGTTTACTCATTCTAGGCTACAAGTCATCTTCGGTTAAGTTTTCTTCGATAGGTACTAATCTTGCACACTAAGGACATTGTACGAACACTAATCCACAGTTATGCAGACATAAACCTCCTGAATACACAAATCAACTCGAATCATGTTATTATATTAAAGCCTAACTTACTCATCCTTCTTTGGCTCTTTTTCATTCAGGCGCAATCACATTAAGTCCGTTATCTCCACACACTCATAGCAAGGCGACCGGTTAGTGACTCTGATCCTTTTCTGCACGGGGTTCTGGTACTTAAGTGGCATAACCCTTTGCTTACTCAATTGTAGTTGCGGGGGATCGGACCGTAATCCGCCCTACCAAGTTCAGCACCAAAACCCGCTGAACCAACTACAAAAAAGTCTTATTTTCATTTTTTTTGAAGGTTCTATATCCGTTGGGTTAAGTGACCGGGTGAAGGTCACCAAACTTAGAAGGTGCATTCCCTTTTCTTTCTCTTTTTTTTTCTTTTTGGAACACTCACTTATATTCATCGGCTTCCCTGCGTAGAGTGTGTGTGAGATGGTGCTGACTGCTGAAATAAACTACTCAAGAGCTATCAGAGGATGAGAATGTAAGGCTAAAACATAATAAAAATTCAACTCAATTTCCATATGCAGGAGACTTAAGGTGTTAAAACAATACCAATCTTGTGAACTTTTCCCAAGTCTCTACAAACCAACCTCAAATTATTCTATAGCCTAAAACTTTTAACAAAAATGCAATTTTTTTAGAAAGAAAACAAAAACAAAATAAAACAAAGAACAAAAACAAAGAAAATAAAGTATTCCTTCCCCTACACTTAAAATATGCATTTTACTCAATGAAAGAAACAAACATAAAATAAGAGAGAGAAGAGAGAGGAAAGAACACACCCGAGTAGTCAAGAAGGATAGGTGATCACGTAAACAGCCTTTCCCAAAGAGATATATTCTACATTTTTTTCTTCCAAAGTGGGGTTGTCATGGAATAGCTTTGGGTAATGTCCATTGAACTTGAAATTTTTATTAGTATCTTCGCCTTTTATTCCAGGATCAAAGAATCTTCTAAAAGTAAAAATGTCAAATCGACACGTGAAGGTGATCTGATCTGGAATGTCAGCCAATGTCCAACCAATTGCCTTTTTATGCTTCCTTAAAACCTGCAAAAGCTTATTTTCTTGATCGAAATCAAGGTTAGAAGAAATTATAGCTGGTAGTTTTTCATTCATCTCTAAATAAGCATATTTCATATTTTCAGGAAGTTGCTTCAGCTCGAGGGAAGGTGGTTGCTCAATAGGAGGAGTGTTTGGGGCAGTCGGGATGTCAAGAGCTTTATCTACATGAACAACTTTATTTACAACCTCATTTGCAGTAAGAATATCAACTTGCAAGACAGCCTCAATTTCAGCACAAACAGAGCAAATTTTAGTTTCAGTACAAATATCACAAGAATAAACATCATCAAAATCAGACAATGATGGAAAATCAGATGCAAACAAATCACTACAAGTATCATCAACAATTTCAGAAATCAAATCTATTTGAAAAATAGAATGTTCTTCCAAGGGTTGTTGGTTTGATCCTTGAGCTTGCTGCATGACATTCACCAAAGTGGCAAGCTGCCCAATCTGTGTTTGCAAAGTCTTTAAAGTAGAATCTACTTGTTGTTGAAACTGGAGATTATTTGCAGCCATTTGTTTGACAATATCTTCTAGTGAAGGTCTAGAAGGTGCAGAGCACACAACCTCAAATTCCTTCAGATGCTCATGTGGAACCTCACCTGCAAGACCACTAAACCTTGGAAACAAGTGTATTAAACCAGATTTCAATTCAAAAAGAGTGTCAGCTTCAGGATATTCAATACACATGTCATTATAATTCACATCAGGGATAACTAACTGCCTTAAAGTTCTTTGCTCAGCCATAGTCAAAAACAAACACAATGAAGGAAAACGATTAAAATAAATTTAGAAAAATAAACTAACACCGAAATTAATCTAATGACGTCAATTAAGAATTTTGAAAAAAATTTCAGATTTTTTTAAAACTACCAAAACCGAAAATAAATAAAAAATAGAAAAATAAGGAAATTTCGGTTTTTTCCTAATGAATCGACAAAAAATCGGAATAATCTAAGACAATTTGTTTAAAAACAGATTTTTTTTTATCCTAAACCGCAAAAAGACCCGAACGCAAGAAAGTTAAGGCACAAAATGCTAAAAAAAAACAACACCTATGACTCTAAAAACGATTAATATAATCAAGAATCCCCGGCAACGGCGCCAATTTTGATCCGCGGTCGCTCGCGGATCAAAAACGAGTGGTTTTGTAAAAACGTAATACAGCGACAATTAAACTCGGATATCGTCTCAAGGATTCTTGTTTGTAATAATTAAACGTAATCGAATGGGGGGTTGATTTGATGTTCAATTACAAAAATGCAGAAAATAAGTGATTATGAAAAGTGATTATTTGAATAAGCTGAAACGAATCAACCCACTATATCATCTTCCGACTTATCATTGATCCCTATAAAATTCCAATTCCCTAAACGGGTCTGATCCTATTCGATTACAAAAACTACTGACAAGCGCAATAACAATTATACAAAGTCTGTCCCTGAATTCCGAGTAAAGCAAACAGATTAAAACTATTGTGAATTAAGCAAACGCAATATGATCGAACGCGATAATGCAAAAGCTACACTAATCACGAAATTGATTCAAAAGCAGACAACAATCAAATTAAAGAATTCTATCATGTAAAAACAATTAAATTAAGCAAGTAATTGTGATTATAGATATAATTCAAAGGAACAGATTAATGGAAAATTATAAAAGAACCTCAAAGTGGCATCTGATTACAGTGAATTGATTCTTGGGAAATTAGTTCTCCATAGTCATTCTTTGCAAGCTCTCAAATTCGTACATGAATCGTGATTTTCCCGTTCAATTCCCAATGGTGTACGGCTGCTAGACCTAAGGGAAAACAAAGACCCGTTTTACAACTCAACTGGGTCGACCCAGCCCACTACAAATGACCCAACAAAAATACAAATAAAATTCTGCAACTTCAACAGACTTTCTGGCCCTGCTACAGTCCGAATCAGCTCTCGACTTATGAACAAAAGTCGTAGATCTTTTTCTTAGCTTTCCATCGACTGGTAGCACGTCTCAATCCGATACTTCTAGCTCAAGATATGATTTTTCTCACGAAAGCTGCTAATGCTGAAAATTAAATACGGAAATTAAATAAGTGCAAAAATAACATAAATTATAAAAACATATTAAAACATAAAAATAAGCAAAGCAAACCGAAGAAATGCTTGAGTACAAACATGAAAGAATGTGCATCAAAATGCACTGATCAATATGCAAAGAGAAATAAGTGTCACCCAACAGAATCTGAACGGCATTAAGAGTAGAGAAAATCCTAATAGCGTTCACATCCACAAAATTGTCGATGTTGGGGAATAACACCAGTCCATAGATGAGAAGTACAAAAATGGCCTCAAAGGCGTCCTCACTCATGACCTTCCCAAACAAAGTAGCTCGGGCAATGAGAAAATCAGATGGGAGACCTTGAATTCCACCTTTGGTAGTCATATGAGCACCAACATCAGATACATCTATGTGCAACAGATCAACAATCTCTTGGGAAGAAGGAACTCTCTCCAAGCTACTGAATGACAACTGATCCAAGATAGTTATACCCACAAGATAGGCATACTCCTCAAGCGTAGGCAAAAGCTGGAAATTCGGGAAAGTGAAGCAACGGTATAGAGGATCATAGAGCTGCACTAGCACACTCATCAGACCTTCGTCCACCTGAGTAGCAAGAATAGACAGAAGCTTCCCATGGCGAGCTTTGAACTTCAAGGGGTCTAATACATAGGATGTCAAATTCCTTAACTCTTTCAAGTCGGGTTGTCTGAAACTGTACTTCTTCGTATTCCTTCTTTGCTTATCCATGTCTGAATATTTGCAAATAGACCTCTTAAGTTCCTTGAAAATTTTCTCATTGTTGATGATATGGATGCAAATGAATGCATGAATGCATGGATGCAACAATCACACTCAAGGATCAAGCAAGTCACGCCAAACAAAGATCACGGGATGGATCAAGTCATCCTCAATATCAATCATCCATTTTGGTGGATTATGGTTTACACCTTATCAACACCCAAGTTCCATTGTTATTAAGGATATACGAGAACGGATCAACCGCGAATCAAGGGTTTGTTGCAAGTCATGAGCATGGAGTCTTGGTTAAGAACCACCCAAAGGGAGTGTACTATGGTTAAACCTGACAATCATGTTCTAAAAAGGTTCCCATAGTCATCATCTCATCTTTCGGATATTATCGGATAAAACGACTACTCGTATTCCAAAAATATTCTCAAGAGAGACTCTTATGAGTGTAGTATCGCGTAACAATCGTATCAAATCTTACACTTGAACGACCTTCACACTACGTCCTAAAATAGGCCAAGAGGGGCTAGGTATCTAAGGTCCTTGGCTTCTAAGGTTTATATTGGAAAGAGTAATCCCTAACCACGACTATTCATGTGACATTATTGATCCCAACAAGACCTCCACCAAGTGAATGGGCTAGCAAGTCAACTTGCTAAGGAATAACTCCACACAAGTTGGCAAGACTATGTCATTCTCCTATCATAAGTACACTCGAGTTCGGGTATAGAACTCATCTCACAAGAGACCACCAAGCACACAAGCAATTGAATATATCAAGCAATTGAATATATCAAGCAATTCATACATTACAATCAATACAGTCATCCCAAATTTGCACAAAAATATGTCACAAATAAATATAAACATACAATACAACAAAGGCAAAAAGTAGGCTAAACCCACTAGGAAGACATCAGCTCCCCAGCAGAGTCGCCACTTTTCTGTAGCGGGGTATTCCTTACCTTATGATTTATTGATTAAATCAAAAGTAAGCATACAATTTGAGTCGCCACCGCACTTCTATTTATCCAAAGGAAAGGTTAGAAAGCGAACAAAAACCAAGTAAGAAGTTTTATCAAATCAAAAACTAATAAAAATGTCAGAGATCTGGGTAAGGGGGTTGGTTATGCAATGGGAAGGTTTTAAGCACCCAAAACATCCTTAGTACTCTAAGGGAGCCCTTTTTGCAAAGTTGTATGGTAGGTTGGTATTTGTGAAAATATTTGTGCAAACATGATTGGGGGGATGAGAAAAGAATATACAAATTATTTACAATTTTGTTATTTGAATGGATAAACCCATTGCCTACGTACCATCGAAAAGGTAGGATCAAAACCTCGTAGTTCGGGGTAAAAATCTCAAAAGAATTGGTGAATTGATTTGATCAAAAGCCCTAAGGTCTTTTGTTATCAAAGGGAGAAAACTCAACCTAAACCAACAATCCACCATGTGAGGAGAGCTTCAACATACTAGTGAGGGATCCACCCTATAATAAGTATGGAAGACTTATAGTCCAATCACTAAGGATAAGGTGAGGTTTACATCAACCACTATGATAACTCAAACCTATAGCTAATGTTTATGAAAAAAGTTTGACAAAGGTGGCCATTGGAACCACAAAAACAACTTGAAATGAGTTGTATTTACAAGTTAGAAGTATTTGCAAAATGGAGTCAAAGTTGACTTAAAGTTCATTCAAAATAAGTATTAATGAAAAGAGTTTGAAAAATCAAAGTCATAATGCCTAGGTTTCTAATTTGAAAACAAAGTCAAAGTTTGCACAAAATGAGTTTGGCTTGGGTTAGAGTGGAGAGAAGAAGAGAAAGGCTAGTCCTAAACATGCAAAGATGAGAGAAGAGATAAAACCCTTGGAGTTCCTTTCTTGAGATCATAAGGATGATTCAAGATGCTCATTTCCTTTGGACTTAGCAAGCAACAAACAATCAAAACATTTAAACATTCAAGCTCCTAGGATCTCCAGTTGGCTTGTCTTTCTTAACTTGGCTATTCATGACAATGGTCCTTCTTACTATCTCAAGTTTGGAATCCCTATCACACAAGAACAAACAATTAAAAAGTTCATAATGCAGTAAGAGGAATGGACAAAGAAAGAGTTTTGGATTAGGGGTCCTTTGAAGACAACTTCAAGATTAAGCATTTTAAAGGCATGAGGCCTAGTTGCTCTTCAACGAGTTTAGCATTCTAAAGGCATGAGGCCTAGTTGCTCTTGAACTTCATTAAGCATAGGTAAGGTCCTAATTCTAAGTCCTTTCTCCTTTTTACATTGGATTCACACAAACAATCATAAAACAAACACAAAGCAACAATATATTTATATACAATAATGAGCTCAAATGAGCAAAAGGAAAATGACATAAACATAAACATGAGCTCAAGTGAGCAAAGGGAAAAGACAATATGAATAAATGAGCAAGAAATTAAATTGCATTAAGATAAATTGCAAGAATTAAATGCTTGAATTAAAAGTTAGTAATTAGTAGTTAGTGTTAGTGTGCCATTTGGCAATTTAGCGCTATGTTAAGCAATCATAAGTGGACTAATGTAGTAGTTACACCTATCTGAGGCCAGTCAATAAAACTATAGGCAAACAAACACAAGTTAGAGATCATAACTAGTAAGTCAAGCTCCTACAACTTTCCATGCCAAAAGAAAATAGTGAAAGGCCTTGTATGGATTTTAGGTTTTTTGCTTGACCAAGAAGCAACCTATCTTGGACACAAAGCAATTCACTTGATCTTTGATCAAGTTGAATTTGATTTGGGTCAAAGAAGGTTAAGCCTCTCATATGTCAAGGCTAACCACAAATCATTAACTCATTGGCCAAAAGAAAAAGAAAAAGATGAAGATGAAATGAAATGAACAAAAAGGAGAATTCAAATGACATAATCAAAACACAATGTCCAAATGTGAATGAAATCAACATCAATCAATGGTAAACAGAAGTGAAATGAAGATTAGAAGTCAAGAAAGGTCAAACATATTTTTGGTATTTTTTTTGGAATTAAAATAATACATAAAATAAAATGAATAAAGCAAGGTCAAACTTCAAATTCAATTCAAATCAATTTGGATATGTCCAATTGAATCATCACGAGTCTAACATGGTCAAACAAGGTTTGACAAATTTTCTCAACATTTTTTGAAAATAGAAACTATTTTAAAATCAATTAAAATCATTAAAATATAACACCAATGAATTAAAATCTCAAATAAATATCAAATCAATTAAGAAATTGATGAGAATATTTTCATAGACTTATCATGATCCAAATGTGTTAAGAAAAATATTTTTGGAATTTTGAATATCAAAAAGTATTTAAAATGAATTAAAAACTATTAAAAACAAAATAATTGACAAAAAATATTAAATGGAATCACAAAAATAATTAAAAATCAGATTATGAAACTAGATTTTTAAAGAAATTTTTTGCAATTGGTCCCATATTTTTGTGTCTGATCCATTTCATTAAATGACGCGGACATGATCAATGGATCAGAAGCGCGCGCACCATGTATATGAGTCAAGCGCGAAGCAACATGAATTAAAAAAAGTCAAATGAAAGCATGGCCAGGATTAGATCAGTTAATCACCATCCAATGGCTCAGAGTGGTTCCACGTGGGAACGGTGGTGGAAACCACCGTCTTCTCCGGTGAGCCAACAGAAACCGGCCACCAGTTGTAGGTTTTGCAACCTCAACCAAATTGCATGATCTTTATACCAAATTAAAGTTGGGGTGATGTACATCACCCCTGTAACCTTGGATTTCTCTGAAGATCCCTTTGGAAGGAGAAATCTGAGATGGAAAATCCAGGTGTTCAATCTGAAATGCAGCAATTCACAAAATTAAAGCCACCATTGGCTTGCCTCTCACACGAGGACTTCAGAGATCCAAACAAACACAAGCAAAGCACAATGTATGGTGAGATTCGAATCAAAACAGTTGAGATGTAAACCTTTGAAGTGCAGATTTGATGAGCACGATCCAACCAAATTCTTGCTTGCAACTTGCTTTTGAGACGGTGATGATGATAGGCTTTGGAATTGTAAACTAAAGATCAACCAGGGAAGTTGAAATTCAAGTTTGAATTTGAGAAAATGAAATCAAAATTCCTCTAGTATGGTTGGGATTCAATTTCTGCAGAGCTTCAGGTTGATTCAAGGATGATAAATGAATGAAGTATGGCATGTATTTATAGTTGAAGTTGATGCCAAGAGGTGAAGAATCCGTGTGCATGAAGCTTTGGGTCCTCCATCCATGGGCCTGTACAGGCGTATGTGAGGCCCAAAAGCTGATGGTTTTGTAAGCTGATAGCATAATGAATTGATTTGGACATGTGGTTTGCATTGCAATTGCTTGTGCATGAAGTTTCATCATGAATTCCATAATTGGGCTTAATGTTCTCCTCTTTGAAAGTCACTCTTAGAAAATCTAAACATAGGCATGTGAGTAATGGTTGGAAATATCTTGGCATAAGGAACAAAATCTATGTTGGACAAAAATCCATTTGGAGTTTGGAAAATTGTTAAACTTGGCCATGAAGTTTGATGTACAAAACATATCTTTGAAATTTTTTCCAAAAGTGACCAACTTCAAGCCCTTTTGTTTCAATGATGCAAGCCTCAAATGAAACCACCTTTAACATCTAAGTTGTAGATATTTTCAATATGATCAATTTTGACTTAAATTTTGCATCATTTGGATTTTTGATGAGAAAGTTATGGGCACTTGAAGTTGGACTTTTTCAAGATTCAATGGCTTTGGTCCAAAGTGACCTATAATGTTTTGTATTATCACATGTATTTCTTTTAGGATTATCAAATTTTGTCCAACATAACATTTGAGTTAGACATCTTAATCTTTCCAATTCAATTAGTCTCACCTCAAAATAATAAAAAATGAGGAAGTTAGGTCCATGGGAAGTTGACCTAAAATTAGGGTTTCAGTCAAAATGACCTATAATGTTTTGAAATTAATGATGACCTTACAGGTCTCAAATGGATTTTTGATGAACACGAAAGTTGTTCATATGGTTCTTGAGAACAATTTTTATCTTGGGGTCATCTTCATTTGATAAATACATCAAAAGTTAGGTCTCAGTGGGTTTCAATTTAGTCAGATGACTTGACTGGTCAACTTCTCAAGTCCAAACTTCAAATCTTGATGAATTAATGATTAAGGATACTCACATAGGCTCATATATGCATAAAATAATGAATTAAAGAACTTACCTTGATTTAATTTGATCATAGGTTGAGGTTGCTTCATGAGCAAGGCACAGTCAAGGCACAGTTGAATTAGGGTTTCCTTGGAAAATAATCCTCAAGCCCTATGATTTATCTTGATCAAATTGGAAAATTGAGATACTTGGGAGACATATATGATAATTGAGAGTTTTGGGAACCATTGTCATGCTTGTTTTCATCTTCATCTGGCCACCTTATTGAGCATAGGAGCCTTGGATCACATGACTGCTTAAGCTTCAAAACAAAACAAGTTAGTGACATATTTTTGTGCTTTTGGTTAGTAATCAAAATAAGAAAATCAATAATATACAATTCAAGCATGCTTGGTGGTCTCAAACCAACTCACACAAGTCCCAACCCAAAGGTTAAGGAGCCAAGATATTATGATCCTTGAGGCAAATGCAATGCGCAGTGATATGATGCCATGAGGGATCTTAGGGTCAAAATTAGGGTTTGTTGTTTATGGCATGGAAGTTGTGCTACCAATAGAGGTTGAGATCCCGTCACTGCATGTGCTAATGGAAGTCAAGTTGATAGAAGCTGAATGGTGTCAGACAATATATGATCAGCTAAATTTGATTGAAGAGAAGAGATTGACTACCATGTTCCATGGTCAGTTATATCAACAAGGAATGAAGAAATCTTTTAATAAGAAGGTCAAGCCTCATGTGTTCGGAGAAGGGACCTCGTGCTCAAGAAGATTTTATCTTTCAAACCCGATGCTAGGGGCAAATGGACTCCTAATTATGAAGGCCCATATGTTGTTAAGAGAGCCTTTTCAAGCGGTGCTTTGATTCTTACAACTATGGATGGTGAAGAGTTCATGCATCCTGTAAATGTCGATGCAGCCAAGAAATACTTCGCCTAAAAAAGAAAATAACAGCTCGCTAAGTTGAAAACCCGAAAGGGCGACTTAGGAAAAAATGAGCGTCTTTGTGGATTGAAAACCCGATATGGCGATCCAGGAAAAAATTAGAGACATAAAATAGAAAAGTTATCCCGATAGATTGAGTACTCCACCTTGGGGCAATCTAGGAAAACATTAGGGATTGTGGCAAGTAACTGCACCCGACCGGTTTTGAGCAAGTCATTTGGTTCTGATTCATCATTTTCATCCGAAGACAAGCGCAATGGATGTTGAAGTTGGTAGGAAGAGTAGTGATTATTGTATTCAATGTAGCCATTTTCCATGTAAATTACCATTTTCAAACTTTGTAAAGATCTATGGAGTCTCGTCATTTACGGACTACCATTCTATTAAATAAAGTTGAGATTTTATCCAATTATTTTCTATTCTTATTTACTTATGTTAAATAAAATTGAATTGTTATGATGATAATTTTGAGATAAATTAATGAATAATTAGTTTTCCTAAAATAATAAAAACATTCACTTTGAGAATAATTGATTTCAGTAAGGAATGTCAATGGCAATCTGAGAACAGGTAAGTCTTAAAGTGTGAAGCATTGTTGGTCTTTCCTAAGCAATTGGTTTGGCAACTCTTTTCCTCCCCAACAATTCATCATTTACCCCTGGCTTGGTCGATGAGTTTATCCCCGATTAATCTCCTCTCCTCAATAGAGTTGGTGGGTCTCATCTCCAATTGAGCCAATGATTGGTCCCCTTTGTAGATCCATATTCCCCAACTGTGATGCTCATGTTTTGTACCCCCCCCCCCTATTAGTGATTTGTGATTGGACCCTGGAGATCTAAAACCTTTATTCGGTTTCCATTTTGTATTTGATTGTTTATGTTTGTCTTGGAATTGGTTTATTTCACATTTTCCAAGAAGAATTCGATGATTAATGAGGAATGTGACGGTCTAGGTCACAGCATCCCCATCAATTTTCTTAAATCCTCATGCAAAGTTATACCACTTTTATTCCCCGGCGGAGTTCATATTTTGATAGAAGTTCCCTCTTTCCCGATAGTGTTTGATTCTGAGTAGTATTTGATTTAGTCCCCTATAAGATTGTCTCCCATTTGATGTGGTGTTGACCTAAAATTCCCTGCAGTGTTAATAATTTAGATCCTCAGCAGATCCCTGTTATCCTCAGCTTGTTTGGTTGATAATCCTTCAGCAATGCTCTCTCCTCATAGAGTTTGTCGTGATTGATTGGAAGCATGTTCTCCATGACTTTCCCAGCCAAAAGCTTATTTATGCAGAGCTAGATGATTTACTTTCTCCAGTTGGTGTTTCCATCATGTTGAGATTAGCCTAGTGTTGCAGTGATAATTCAAAGTTTTGTTATTTGTATCCTTTGTGCTATTTTGTCAGCATAATCATAATCATATACATGCATATTCATGCATAAAACATAACATCAGATATTTCATTATGCATTTTATCGCATTTGATTTTTCTTCTGATCCTCTGCTTCGGTAATATTATTTACCTGTGCAGATTTGGTGTGTCTGTTCTCCTTCAATTGAAGAGTGTCAGCCCCTTAAGCAGAAAGAGTTTAACCTTTCTCATTCCCTACTGAGTTATTTCCTCGTGGATGATTATTATTTCATTTTCTTCCCCAGTTAATTATCTGGATGGAACCACTCCTCTTGAGTTATATCCTCATTGGGTTGAGTCTTTGTTTGATCCTTTCTTTTTAGTTATTACCTACATAGATATTTTGGTCCCTTTAGATGTCAAGATGGTTGTATTAATTTATTGAATGAGGCTCAAAATTGGGGTATGACAGTTTCCCCTATTTAAATATCTTTACAGAATATCATGAGTGATAGTAATCCTCATGAAATCAGGGTGAAAGGTATTTAAATATAGAAGCCCCGATTTTCCCCTATATACAATGACATTATATGCTATGAGTTGAGGGACTTCTTTTTTCTTGTTTGCTGGGGATATGATGAACCCTAGCATTTTTATGATGGATAATAAACAGGCTTGTGGGGAATGAACGGAAATATGGTATTGGTGATCCACAGAAAACTGGATAGGATGAATGGGTGAAGACTCACTAGGGATAACATATTGCTGGGAAAAGAAATTGACTGAATATCAAACGATGCTAGACTTTTAAAAATGACCGAATGTCAGACGATGATGAACTTTTAAAAACGACTGAATGCCAGACGGTGTTGGACTTTTAAAAATGACTGAATGCCAAATGGCGTTGGACTTTTAAAAATGGATGAATTCCAGACGGTGCTGGTCTTTTAAAATATGACATACCAGACGAGACTGAACTAAACCACAAGCATTAGTAAAAAAATTATCGGCTACAACAGAGTTTGTCAAATAACATTGGACTTGACTGAAGGCGTCAGTAAAATAATTACCGGTTACCACAGAGTTTTCCAAATAATATTGGACTTGACTGAAGGCGTCAGTAAAATAATTATCGGCTACAATAGAGTTTGCTAAATAACACTGGAATTTAAGGTCAAACGATAAAGATCAACCAAAGAGACCGGGGTCAATACAAAATGATCGTGAATTACACTTCTTCTGTGCATGATTTGAATTTTCTCTTATGCATGATATACGAACGATCATGATATGCAAATGCTGACACTAGAGTAGACAGCGAGTTTATAGAGATTGTTTATGAAGGTTATGATTCCTCCACACCAATAAATTAACCAAGT
This sequence comes from Lathyrus oleraceus, assembly GCF_024323335.1. Lineage (NCBI taxonomy): Eukaryota > Viridiplantae > Streptophyta > Magnoliopsida > Fabales > Fabaceae > Lathyrus > Lathyrus oleraceus. The sequence goes on along the minus strand of NC_066579.1, from coordinate 111,145,080 downwards.
ATGTGTGACGGATGTTGTCAGAGGAGGATTCACTGAACTAGACAATTGTAACCAAAACAAAAGGATCAATTATATGTTGTACTCCATGGAGATTTCTATCATGGTGATCTAGGAGTGCTTTTGAAACCTTGAGACTTTCGGGAAAAAAATGATTTCCTCTTGACCCACCCATGTCTCAAAGCAAATTGTATTTTTCAATATTTTTTAAATTTTTTAAAGTTTTAAAAACTTCATTATTAACAAACAAATGACATTTTGCATAATAAGGAAAAATATATAAGAACACAATTGGAAGCAATTGATAGGAAAAATTTGTATTAATCAAGAATGGTAGTATGTAAATGGCGTAGCTCCATGGAATGTTACAATTTTGAAAGTGACAACGGGGAAAGGTTGACATTGAATCCAACAATCACTATTATCCCTAGTAACATGACTCCACAAAACCTCGATTCTAAATAGGGAAGATGGATTGATCTTCTACCTCTGACTCCTTTATGTTGATCAGTTTTATCTGGTGCAGTCTTTGCCTTATGTCCCTAAATTTTTTCCTGGATCACCCTTTCATGATTTTGATCCACCGGGATACCCATTTTTTTTGCCTAAGTCGCCTTTTCAGGTTTTCGACTTAGCGGGCTTTTCTTTATTAGGCATAATATTTTTGACTGCATCAGACTTCACAAGGTGTGAGAGATCTTCATCATACATAGTTGTAAGAATCAAGGCACCTCTGGGAAAGGCTTTCTTTATAACATAGGGGCCTTCATAATTGGGAGTTCATTTCCCACATGAATTCTTGTGTATTGGCAAGATATTCTTGAGCACGGGGTCTCCTTCTCTGAATTCCCGAAGACGGATTTTCTTGTCAAACGCCCTCTTGAATCGCTTCTGGTACAACTGTTAATGGCATAGAGAGGTCATTCACTTCTCATTAACGAGGTTCAATTGGTCAAATCTATTTTGGATTCATTCAGCCTCTTCTAGCTTGGTCTCCATCAAGATTCTCATCTAAGGTATCTCCACCTCGATTGGAAGAACTGCTTTTATCACTTATACTAAAGAGAACGGGGTTTCCCATATTTAAGTGCGGACTGAGGTACAGTATCCATGTCGTGCAAAGTCTCGCCACCGGGGTTCGATAACGAAGAACTGTGGACCTCGTCCATCCTCAAAAGAGAAGATAAAAAAATAGGAGAGTCACCACCGAATTTTATTTGATTTCCTCTATGAGAGAGAAGAGGGGAAATAGTCGATAAAACCCTCGAAAAAAGAAGATGCACATGGGAAGTGCAAGGATAAAGAATTGGTCTCACAACCGAGATTGGGTTCAGAAGTCGGTTACGCAAGGAAAAGGTATTAACACCCCTCACGTCCATGGTACTCCATGGGAACCATTTAGCTTGTCTGTGTATGTGGATATTTATTTGTTTGTTGTGTTTATTTTCTAAAAGTGTGTGAAAGAATGGGATTTGGGGTTTTTTACTATTGTGTTCACCAAGGATTGTGGCCCTTGTGCCTATGTATCATCCATGGGATGATGAAGAATCAGAGCTCCGTAGTTCGGAGTAGAAAATTTGTGTGTGTTGGTTGACTTTACCTTTGATAAAAGGGTTTTAGGGGTGAAGCCCTAAGGCACAAAAATGAGGTTTTATGGGTTGTGTTTGTTTTACCTTAAATAAGGTTTTATGAAAAGAGTTTGTGATTAGATTGCACTAAAGTTTATGGGCGGAGGTGAAAATTCTAGACAAATAAGCCAAGCGTCTTGTGTCCAAAATAATCAGAGTAAGGATAGGAAAGCCCAATTCTTACTCATTCTCCACCACTTAAGGATCATTGCGCATAATACTAATCATAGTTTTATTGTATTTTGAATTTGATTAAGAAAATTCCGCTTGAAGTCGAATCAAGGGTTTATTTATTTGATTATGAAATTGGGTAATGTAATGAATATACAAAGTAACTAAACAAGAAATTAAAGAGTCTCATTATAAGGTAGCCCAAGAGAAAGCCTTGTGTGTGCAAAAGTGACCTAAGCTAACAAAGGATAATGGTCTTCCAAACATGTCTCCCTAGGGCAGTGTCATGATGCCATTCTTATAACATGTATGTAAGTTATAGATGAAATCCAAACTTCAAAGGCAAAGTATCATAAGATAAGGAAAGGTCCTCCAAGAAAAGGTCCTAAGATGAGATCCTCTAAGTACATGTTGATTATAAGTGGAATGAATCTTTTTGGTCTTATCATTTTATCATGTTTTTTTTTGTTTTTAAAGTATGATAACAATAAAGTAAAGAAAAATAAATAAACATGCATGAGGAGTTTATACAATGATGATGATGAGTTCTATAAAGTAAACCATAATGCAATAACATAAAAGTAAATTGCAAGGTAGTAAAGATAAAGTCACAATAACCATGGTTAGTGGTAGTCAAAGTTAGTAAAGTGAATGGTTATTAATATGTGTCAGTTAAACTCTTGAGGATTATTTATCCTTAGGTCAAAAGATTCAAAATATGGTGCATCAGGGGATAACTTATCATTGATGCAAAGTATTGAAGATGAGCAATGATCGACTTACGATAGATTTATAACAATGAAAGTTATGCAAACCCCGAGTCCATCTATCAATAGCTTTACAAAAGGAAGATAATATCACTCAAGGATTAAAGATTGACAATTTGATTAATGGTTAGGTTAGACAAGTTATACAATAATTAATGTACAAGGTGAACAAAGAAACATAATGGTTAGAGGGTTAGTATACACAATGGAAGTAAGATGAATCAAATGGAACCACAAGTTAGTATACAAGTAAAAAGCTCTATCTATGTGTCAAATGATTCAAGTTTGGTTGATATAAAGGAAACCTATTTATGCCTTAAAGTATCATTAATGATCCATTGATCATTAATTGATAGATTTGAAACATAGAAGGTTTAATCAACCTTAATCAATCCATAATCATGACCTAATCGACCTCATTAGCCATCAATGTTCAAGGGACCAAAAGTTAATAAAAAAATGTCCAAATGAAATGAAACAAAGATTAATAAAGTAAAAGAGGGAAAAATAATGAGGGTTTGTGTTGGAAATATTTTTAGTAGAATAAAAATAAAGGGGAAAAATTAAAATGACATGGGAAATAAATAAGTTAAAAAAAGAAAAAGAAAATAAATAGAAAACAAAAATAATGCAAAGGGGCGCGCTTGAGGTTGAACCCCTAACCTTGGGGTCATGGGTTAAACCCCCTCACCAACCGAGCCAAATACTCTTAGTGATTAAAAAACGCTTCAATAAAATAAATAATAAAATAAGGGTTAAAAAAGAGAAACACGTGTGATTCAACCAATCAAAATGAGACAACCAAGTTTTTCAAATTCAAAAATGCGCGCATGGGTCATCTTCAACCTTCAACCACCCCAAATTTAAAAAATCAAAACACGTGTTTTTCAGAGGATTCAAGCATGGAAACAACATCCACACACATCATTGATCTTACCTTCACACTTATGAGCCATTGATTTGCTCTGAGTGTGGAGTATTTCGCAAAAAAATCATAAGAACAATTTAACCTAAAACAAAAATTAAATGAAGAACAATGGAAAATCAACACTCAAACCATAGGGTTAAGCATCAGTGGATGATTCCAAGTTCAATGGTAACTTATTTGAGTGAAGGGGTGAGTGTAGCTACCTGTTTCGAATCGGTTTCATAAGTGAACTCCGATGAGTTTGAGTCGCTCAGACGAGGTGTTGGGAAGGTGAGTTAGGGTTTGGGAAATCTTGAGTGATGCTTATGGATGGATTCGGGGCACTTGGTTTGAGTTGAAAAAGTTCAGAACATAGAAATGGTATATTTGTTTTTGAAGATTCGAATCGGTTTTAAAGCATAGTGTTTTTGGTTGTTCAAGATTTTTTTAGAGTGGGAACCCCTCCCCTATTTATAGGGAAGGTGTTGGAATGGATAGGTGAGAGAATGAGGGTGGTTTGATCAGAAATCACATGTGACTTGAAGCATGCTCAAGGATGGATTTTTTGGGATATGAAATGGTACGTCCTGACCTAGTTTACTTCACCAACCAACTGGTTTTGGTCTTTAGCACCAAACAAGAGCAATCGGAGGCATTGGAGTGTCCTAGCATGCATTTGGATTTTAACCATTTTGGGACAAAACTGAAATTGCACATGGCTCAGGTTTTGCAATTGGTGAGCTTTTGGCATCCAAGTTGACCTTCAATTGTGTCTTGTAATGTCATGTAACATGTTAGAAGTTAAAAGGAAGCAAATTGAAGTGGTATGGGGACTTAGAGAACCAAAATGCCAAAACTGACTAGTTGTGGTTTGGCCTATGCATCATGACAATTTCCAAACTTTGAACTAGGGTCAAATGAAATTTTGGCTTGTGGTTTGATCAGAAATCACATGTGACTTGAAGCATGCTCAAGGATGGATTTTTTGGGATATGAAATGGTACGTCCTGACCTAGTTTACTTCACCAACCAACTGGTTTTGGTCTTTAGCACCAAACAAGAGCAATCGGAGGCATTGGAGTGTCCTAGCATGCATTTGGATTTTAACCATTTTGAGAAAAAACTGAAATTGCACATGGCTCAGGTTTTGCAATTGGTGAGCTTTTGGCATCCAAGTTGACCTTCAATTGTGTCTTATAATGTCATGTAACATGTTAGAAGTTAAAAGGAAGCAGATTGAAGTGGTATGGGGACTTAGAGAACCAAAATGCCAAAACTGACTAGTTGTGGTTTGGCCTATGCATCATGACAATTTCCAAACTTTGAACTAGGGTCAAATGAAATTTTGGCTTGTGGTTTGATCAGAAATCACATGTGACTTGAAGCATGCTCAAGGATGGATTTTTTGGGATATGAAATGGTACGTCCTGACCTAGTTTAATTTACCAACCAACTGGTTTTGGTCTTTAGCACCAAACAAGAGCAATCGGAGGCATTGGAGTGTCCTAGCATGCATTTGGATTTTAACCATTTTGGGAAAAAACTGAAATTGCACATGGCTCAGGTTTTGCAATTGGTGAGCTTTTGGCATCCAAGTTGACCTTCAATTGTGTCTTGTAATGTCATGTAACATGTTAGAAGTTAAAAGGAAGCAGATTGAAGTGGTATGGGGACTTAGAGAACCAAAATGCCAAAACTAACTAGTTGTGGTTTGGCCTATGCATCATGACAATTTCCAAACTTTGAACTAGGGTCAAATGAAATTTTGGCGTGTGAATTTTGCATGAAGTTTGTGCCAAATACTCTTTGCCATGTCCTTGACCAAATTTAAAAGGAACCAGGTCAAAAGGAGTTGTGGTTTGGAAATGGCAATGTGGTAAAGTGGTGGTCTTGGTCATGGTTCTAGGTCTTGCTAGGCCATTGGACCAGCTTGGCCAATGCAAAATTGAGGTCCTTTCTTAATGAATTCTGTCTTGGACCTTGAAACAAAGTTGAAGAGGGACTCAATTACGACATTTGGCTCAAATAAGATCTTGAAAAGCTTAAAATATGAAAATGTTATGGACTTTGGACCAAATGATAGGCCAATCTTGCCAAAATGTGACCAACCAACTTGACCTAGGAATACCACTTTGTGATTTCTTGATTTTTAAGGTACAGTGATGGATGTTTGAAGCTTATATGATCATATCATTATGTAAAATGAGCCTTGGATCTTTGTGGGGGTGATTTTAGGTCATGTTCATAGGTGAATTCAATGCCGTGAAACTTCAAAGTTCATGACCAAACCAAGTAATTGTAACATGAATTGAATGAGTGTTTGATTGGTGAGTTGGGGTTGAAGTTGACTTGGATTAAAGGTGAATGAATTATGGTATGATAGGATGATCAAATGAGTCAAGGCATGGAATCAAAATATGCACAAACTAGGGTTTCTTGGATCCCAAGTTTCATCAAGAACCATGGCCATTCAAAATAGGGTTTTGAGGTACAAGGGATGTATTGAGATGATTCAAAGGATTGTGGCATGAACCAAACTTTGATATTGGGAGTCCTCAACGGCATGTTCAAGACTCAAGATGAACCATGATTCGTACAAGCCAAAGAGGGTCAAGAACTAGGGTTGAGGTCCTTGGGTGACCAGATGAATCTTCATGTGTCTCCAATGGGGACTCACCATCCAATTAGGTTTTTGGAGAGTGAGTGAATGTCTTGAATAATCCTTCAAGCTTGTAGGATGCTTGAGGATGAAAATAGGGTTGATGTGGCTTGGGCATACCTTAATATGATCAGAGAATCTTGAGGCTTCAATGGACGAACCCCATACCTTAGGTTTATGGATCAATGTGGATCATTAGGTATGAATACTTATGAAATGATGTATGAGGGATGCAATGTTTATTTAGGTAGGGTAAATTTGAGGGTATGATACGAAGGATAACATTTTGTGCCAATCCTTGTAAGTTTTCACCAATTTCTACAGGATCTTCTTGATGTTTTTATTGGAAGCTTCAACAACACCGTTCTTCTTCGGACGATATGGTGAAGAGTTGTAGTGCTCAATCTTGAATCTTTCGTATAACTCTTTCATTGTCTTGTTGTTCATATTCATCCCATTGTATGTAATGATTCAGCTTGGAACTCCATAGCGGCAGATAATCTCCTTCTTAAGGAACCGGGCAACCACTTGTCTCGTCACATTAGTATATGAGGAAACATCCACCCATTTGGTGAAGTAATCGATGGAAACCAGAAAAAAGTGGTGACCATTGGAAGATTTAGGCTTGATGGCACCAATCATGTCAATTCCCCACATTGAAAATGTCTAAGGCGGTGTCAAAACATTCAACAGCATTAGCGGTACATGTACTTTGTCAGCATAAATTTGACATTTATGGGACTTTCTAGCATAGTTGAAGCAATCAGATTCCATGGTCAACCAGTAATAACCAACTCACAATATCTTCTTGGCCATGGCATGTCCATTAGCATGGGTTCCAAAGGATCCCTTATGAATTTCTTTAATTAATAGGTATGCTTCGTGTTTATCCATGCATCTAAGCATAACCATGTCATGATTTATTTTGTATAGTACATCATTGCTTAAGAAGAACTTGGATGCTGATTTCCTCAAGGTTTTATTGTCAAGGGTTGTTGCATCTGTTGGATAATCTTGATTTTCCAAATAGCATTTAGTGTCATGAAACCAAGGTTTACCATTGGCCTCTTCTTCAACCAATTAACAGTAAGTAGGATCAATCTTCTACTCTATCTGGATGAGAGGAGCTTCATTATGGAACCTGACTTGGTACATTGAAGCTAACATAGCCAGAGCATCAACTACTTGATTTTTAGTCCTTGGGATATGAAGGAGGGTGATTTTGTCAAAGTATTTTATCAACTCCACGACATAGGCACGATACAGATTTAACTTGATATCACGGATTTCCTATTCGCCTTTGACTTGGTAGATCACCAAGGCTGAGTCTCCACATACTTCAAGGATTTTAATTTGGAGGTCAATTGATGCTTCAATGCCTAGGATGCACGCCTCATATTCTGGTATATGTTTCATGCAATTAAAACACAACCTTGATGTGAAAGGAGTACATCTACCATTCAAATTCATCAGAACATCTCCCACTTCATGCCCCGTGTAATTGGAGGAACCATCGAACATGAGCTTCCCTCGAGATCCTGGTTCATGTCATTCATCCGGTCCAGGGATTTCACAATCTTTTACTACCATAATGTCTTCATCAGGGAAGTTAGATTTCAATGGTTGGTAGTCTTCAATAGGGTGGTGTGAAAGGTAATCAGGCAACACACTTCCTTTAATAACTTTCTGGGATACGTATTGGATGTCATACTCATATAATAACATTAGCCAATGGGCGAGTCTTCCAGTTAAGGCATGTTTCTCAAAGATATAGTTTATTTGATACATTTTTTAGATCAACAAAGTGGTATGACAAATCATGTACTGTCATAGACGACGAGCAACCAATGCTAAAGCACAACAAGTTTTCTACAAGAGTGAATATCAGGTTTCACAATCGGTAAACTTCTTACTCAAATAGTAAATGGTATGTTCTTTCCGACCGATTTCATCTAGTTTCCCCAGCATGCATCCCATTGACTCTTCAAGCATAGTCAGGTACATAAAGAGTGGTTTCTCCTAAACATGTGGAATCAGAATAGGAGGCTCTTGCAGATAATCTCTGATTTTTCTTAAAAGCTTTTTGGCAGTCTGAGTTCTAATTAATTGCTTGATATTTTTGAAGCAACTTGAATATGGGCTCACACGTAGCAGTCATATGAGATATAAACTTGGAGATATAATTCAAACGTCCAAGAAAACCTCTAACTTATCTCTTTGTATGTGAGCATGCATTTCTTGTATTGTTCTGACCTTGTCGTGGTCTACCTCAATTCCTCATTGACTAACAATGAAACCAAGCAACTTTCCTAATCAAACACCAAAGGTGCATTTAACAGGGTTCAGTTGTAGTTAGAATTTTCGGAGACGCTCAAATAGCTTCTGCAAGTGGTCTAAATGATATTCACTTTGGGATTTAGTGATCATGTCATCGACATAAACCTCTATCTTAATGTGCATCATATCATGGAAAAAAGTGATTGTCACTCTTTGGTGGGTTGCCTCAGCATTTTTGAGACCGAATGGCATTAGTTTTTAGCAAAATGTTCACTAAGGGGTAATGAAGGTGGTCTTCTCCGTGTCTTCTAGAGCCATCTTGATCTAATTATAACCCAAGAATCCATCCATGAAGGAGAATATTGTGAACTTAGTAATGTTGTCTACCGAAGTGTCGATGTGCATCAGAGGGAAGTCGTCATTTGGACTAGCTTTGTTTAGATCTCTGTAATCAACACACATTCTAACTTTGTCGTCTTTCTTGGGCAATATCACAATGTTAGCTACCCATTGAGGGTACTTCTCAACTTCTAGGAAACTGAAATCAAATTGAAGTGTGAGCTCATTACAAATCTTTAGAGCCATGTCGGGCCTCGCTCTTCGGAGTTTTTGCTTCACTGGCGGGCAATCTGGCTGAAGTGGCAGTTTACGCACAACAATATCAGTATCTAGACCTGGCATATCCTGGTACGACCATGCAAATACATCCATGTATTCTTGTAGCAACTTGATCAATATTTCTTTGATGTTTGCCTCAAGTGTAGTCCCAACTTTGACCTTTTTTTTCTCTTCCTCGATGCCAAGGTTGATTGTCTCCACTGGTTCTTGATATGGCTGAAGGACTTTGGACTCAGGCTTGAGTAGCCTTGCCATTTCTTCGGGGATGTCACAATCTTTCTCACCCTCCTCTTTCGCTTGGTAGACGGGGGATTCAAAGTTATAGGAAGTAGTAGGATCATCAGATTCAACTGGTTTATTAATTATTCTGCATGTTTTTTGAATGGTTGCTTTTTTAGAAAAGTGGAAATAAAAAATGCAAAAGAAAGAAAATATTTTTGTAGTTTTTTGAAAAGATTTCAAATTTCATAATGAAAAACAATAAATGAACAATAAGAATTTAAACAAAATGCTCTTTATTTGTCATAATAGTTTTTGAAATTTAAAGTGACCTTACAAATGATCCATTAGCCTTGGGCAGAGATAGGGATTTTGAAAAAAACAAAGAAAAACATAATTACTTTGACATGGGAAAAAATTATGGGATCTCAACTGCCTCCCAATTTGTTAAGGCTGTTTCACACTGGTATATCAGATTTGGCACTTCTTCATCTTTAGTGTCGTCTTCAATTGCACTAACTTGATCTCCATGGGCAAAGCATAAGTTAAGGAACACCTCTTGGATGCTTTGTATGTGGTCCTTTATATGGACCAGGGCTCATTTCTTAGCAGAAGGCTTGTATCCTAAACCAAAATTATCCTTTTTCTTGTTGATATCAATGACCTGCCTCTAACTTGCAGGACCTCCACTTTCAACTGCTGAGTTCACGGTCTTCAAAGATGAAAATGACAAACTGGCTTTCTCAACGGGGTCCTTCACTTCTACAAATGTGGCATTGACTATCTCAAGTGCTTGGAAAGAAGTTTCTAAAGTATCCTCAGCATCCTCGATGTATCGGAAAGAAAAGAGTTGATTGATGATGAAATCTTCTTCACCTGAGATAATGAAGAGCTTGTTATTAATGACAACGTTCATTTTCTGGTGTAAGGTAGAAGTCACTGTCCCAACAGCGTGTATCCATGGATGTCCCAAAACGCAACTATAAGCGGGATTGATTTCCATTACTTGGAAAGTGATTGGGAATACATGCGGGCATATTTGGATTGGTAGCTCTACCTCCCCAATCACTGTCCTTCGAGAATTATCAAATGCTTTTACCACAAGCGCACTAGGTTTCATCTTTGACCCGTTGTAAGACAATTTAGCAAGTGCCCTTTTTGGTAGGACGTTGAGGGAAGATCCAATGTCAATTGAAAACCTGACTATAGCATCTTCTTGGCATTTTATAGACACGTGTAAGGTGCGGTTATGATTTTGTCCTTCCTTAGGAAACTATTATTTTTGAAGCTTAAAGTGTTGTAAGTTGTGATACTAGCGACCACTCCATCAAATTGGCCAACCATTATATCTTGAGTAACATGAGCTTGGGCAAGCACTTTCAATAGAGCCTCCATATGAGCTTGGGAGTTTAGAAGTAAGGATATGATAAATATCTTTAATGGTGTTTGATGTAGCTTATCGACTATCTTATAGTCGCTTTTCTTTATCATTTTCAAAAATTCAACCGCTTCACATGATTGCAATCCTGATTGTACCACTCTAGATTCTTTTGTAGGAACTATAATTGTAGCTTCCTTTATCGGTGCTTGAGAGACCACATTGAAATCAGGAGTATAAATTTGACAGTTGCAGGTCATTCTACTTGTCCCTGCGATGTTTGTGACATTGACACTAACACCCTCTTGGATCCTCTTATGTTCAACATCTTCAGGCTCTCCATCCATAACAGTTGTGACGTATTTGCAAGGTACGACCTTGGTGCTTTCGAATGGAAAGGGGGTAGGCATACAGATTACCACATGTCATGGATGAGTAGTCAGCTCAACATCATCCCTTTTTTGATAGGTTATCTCAATGGGTTTTGGTAGATTGAAACAAGGTTTAATCACTAAAACTTCCTCATTTGTTGCAAGACCACAAACTTATAAAACACCTTGATCCATCAAGTTTTGAATATCTGCTCGTACCAATTTACACCCTCTTGGATGAATAACGCACTCTTCACAATTATCATGGCAAGTACTAATCAGGCTAAGTCCCTCCAATCTTGTGTGGAATGCTAGCAAAAGAGTTTTAACATCTTCAACCATTTTTATTATACAAACATTAGATACATCATCAATGGCATTAAAAGCACCATGCACGGGAAATAGATTATTCTTTATGTTGGGTCCCATATCTCTGAATGACATAATCTTGCTTCTCGCTAACTCTTGCACTTTGCTTTTTAATGCAAAACATCCTTCTAGATCATGCCCGAGAGCTCCCTCGTGGAAAGGGCATTGAGCATTTGTGTTGAACCAGGGTGGCAGAGGATCAGGTGGTGGACCCAAAGATGTTGGAACCACTAGTCCTTTTTGCAGCAAAGAATGGTACAATTCATTATATGTCATATGAATTAGGTCAAAGACAATCATATTCCTTTGTCCCATATTTTTATTGTGAGGATTTTGCGTACGTGGAGCTTGAGCCCTTGGTTATTGATAAGTTGGCGCAATAAGTGCTTGTTGATATACTAGTGCTTGTTGAACAGGTTGATAGACAGGAGCTTGTGGTTGGTTAAAGCCAGTGTGACCGCTGCCACATACAGTTGTTGGGCATATTACACTGGATAAATCGGTCGTTATGAGGCAATTTGTCGTTGTTGCTTCCTCCATGAGTGATTTCTTCCTTGACTGGTTGACACAACATTCATTTCACCATCCTTTTTCTCTAAAAACCTCCAGAAAACTTTTTAACATTGTTACTTGGTGTTTCGGTGGCGGTTATCATTTTGCCATTTTTCAGTCCAAGCTCAACCTTGATACCCACGGCAACTAAGTCGAAAAAACTTACTGGTACACTACTCACCATTCTTTCATAGAACATAGGCTTTATAATATCCATGAACCAATCTGCTAACTCCTTTTCAGCAAGAGGTGGTTCAACTTGCGAGGCCACCTTTCTCCACCATTGTGCATATTCCTTGAAATACTCGTTATCTCTCTAGGACATGCTAGGAAATTGCCTCTTATCCGGGGCCATATCCATGTTATATTTGTAGTGCTGGATGAAAGCTTCAGATAAGTCTTGGAAACAACAAATCCTACTTTGATCTAGGCTCAGATACCACTTAGAGGGAACACCTTTAAAGCTATCTTGGAAGTTATGTATTATAAGTTTATCATCATCGACGTGTGCAACCTTTTTCCGATAGTACATGATGAGATAACTTTTGGGGCATGAATGGCCCTCATACTTATTGAAGTTAGGAGTCTTGAATTTCGCAAGAATTACAAGACTGGATACTAGGCACAACTCCCTAGCGGTGGCACCAAAGACTTGGTCACCTTCCATAGCCCTTAATCTTTTCTCAAGAATCTGGAAATTCTCCTTCATCCCTTTTATGTCTTCATGCCTTTCGTCCTCTTCGTCATAAAATTTGGAGCATGTTGTTGATATTTGAAATAAGGTTGCATATGTGCATGGACAGTGGGTGGTGCGAATGTGTGGACCACAGGATGAACCTCGTTGGTAGCTGGTAGAGGTATTATCTATTGAATGGATTGTATAATGCCATGGACTCCTTCAACTTGAGGTGTGGAGCCTGGAGGTAAATCGAAGATTGGACAAGTAGTAGGCACCATTCTTGCAGGTTAGGGTTCCAAGGTAGAACCAGAGATGTATGAGACGACTGTTGCTTGAGTGTCTAACTAGGCTCTAATGACTTGAAGCATCTCCATGACTTGACCCATTTTTTCTTGCAGGTCTTCAAGTTTTGAGCTTATTCTTTCTAATTCTTATTCTTGTTTGCCATCCTTTAACGAGCGTTGGCTCGAGTGTTGTAGTGGTGTTGAGGACTCAGTATGGAACAACTAGAGGATGAAGACAAAATGAGTTTACTTTATTTTGGAGAATGCATGAATGTATGAATGTCTTGTGAATTTTTTTGTTTATTTTGTTTTATTTTTAGGGATTCTTATAAACTTTGCAGTTGTTAAGCACGTACTTGAAAGCAATGTGAACAGAACGAGATACAACAGTCAGAAGCTGGTGCAAAAAATTCAATACCTATTCATTTAATGAAGCCAAAAAGTAGTAAGTACATAGTCAAAGTGGGTACAAAATATTAAGCCAGATACAGTAATTGGAAATAGTACAAAGGAAACAAATCAAAAAATCTTCTTAGCAACTCGCTCTTTGTGGCCTTTCAGTTCTTCTTTGAATCTTCGCATCATCCTTTCGTAAAGTAAAACAAGGTCACAAGCCGAAGGATGAGTGTTGTTTTCATCCGTGTCCTCTAGAGAATTATCCAATCTCCACGGTAAGTCTCTGGCCACACCATTACAAAACTCTATGAGGTTAGCCAGATTCGTACGGTATGTAACAATGCTTGGCAGTAGAAGGTTGAAGATGCATTCATACTCATCCAATATCTCATTCAAATTCCTCCTCTTATTTAGTCAACCCATGCTTTGGCTCTTTAGGGATTCATATTGTTCCTTCCATTAAGTTGCTAGCTCCTTGTTGGTATTCAGCTTGTCACACTTCTCTTCCCAAGCCCTAGGACATATTTGAGAGGCTCTTCAGGCTTGTTCCTTAAGGCGTCTTTCATGTACAACTTCAGCTTCGGAGTTGCTCCTTTAGTTATTGGATTTGGGCCTCAAGATCCTACCTTACCTCCTTCTTTTGATTAGTGGCTAAATTCCACCAATGCTTCCACTATTGTCCATCTCTTTTGGCTTTAGCTAACTGATCATGGAGTGAACCTAATCTACTATCAGGCTGATCTAGGCATTCCAAGACTCTTTCCTTGAGATCTTGCTCAACTTTGTTCTTCTTACAAATTTCCTCCAAAAGTTCCTTCCTCTAGTTTCTCTTCCTTTTGAGAATCATATTTTCTCCAGTTTCCTTGTAGAGTTTAGATTGCAGATCTTCCTTCTCCTTTCCAAGTCTAGCCACCATGGTTCGAAGTTCTTCCACCTCTTCAAGAGAAATGAGGACTGGTTATGGTGAAGTTTACCTTGGTAGAATATATATAGAAAAAGGGAGCTTCACAATTTTAACCCTCTCCGAGACCCATTCCTGATAAGGTACCCTTGCTGCACCATTCTTATTTGCTAACTTTGTCCCTTTAGTGTGAAATTTCTCCCAAGATTGGATGATCTTATTGAGTAGAACTGTATCATTGGTTCTCATATTATTCAAAACCATTTCTTCTAACTCTTTATCATCAGGTTTCCCACGCATAGGGTGTCCAAACTGTCGCAGAGCTAACACGGGGTTATAGTTGATGCAACCTTTAGATCTTATTAGTGGTACATTTGGGAAACTACCGCAATTGTCAATGATTTCTTCAACATTCAGCTTGTATCGGTACCAAGCGATATCCTTACTAGATAAAGACAACAAAGTTTTTGCCCAATCCTTATTGGACATTTCACTGATATGTGCATTAGGCTTGAACACACATGAGATAAGCCAATTATAGAGCAATGGAAGACAACATACCAACATTCCATTCTTCTTCTCATGTCGAGCATGCATGGTATGAAAAGTGTCTGCTAGTAGTGGAGGAACTAAACTTTGTTTATCCTTCCAAACGGCCAAAAGATACTTATGGCAACTGAGTCGGAAGTCTTCATATGTTGAAAACAGTACTAACCCATATATGAGAAGGGCTAATATGTTTGCCCATGCATCCCAACGATGTACCAAAAACAATTTTTTTGCTTCTTCTTCTAGGTAAGCCCTCCAAAACCCAAAGAGATTCTCCATTTTCTTCCAATTAGCCAATGCATTAGAGAGGGGTGTGTGAAGTCCAAGGGCTGGTTTTTCTACCTCGGGTATCTGACCAATCATATTGTATGGTGTCCTTCCTTTCATAGAAAATCCCAAAAGCCTGTTAAATTCCTCCATGGTCGAAGTCAATTGAAAATATTAGAACAAGAAACTTTGAAGCAGAGGATCACATAACTGGGCCAATGCAGTGATGGCTGGTGTTTGAACATCTACCAAGAAGAGGCCCAAAATCAGGCCAAATGTTTCTTGTAAAGCAACCCTGAAGCATGAGGAAAGCTCATTTAAAAGTCTCGATATATTGGCAATGCCTGGCACTTTAGCTTTGAATGGTAATGATTTCCTTCTATCTGATATCAAAACATGGTTTTGAAAAACTTTTAGAGTTAAAATCAGAGTTTGAAAATAATTTTGAATTGTACAATAGAAAATAATTTGCAGAAAATAAATTATGGAAATGTAAAGTGTTAAAGGAAGAAAGAAGATGCCAGAATTATGATGGTTCGATCAAAAAAATAAATAGACCTACTATCCCACCTCGAAAAATGAGAACATGACGCTCGCAAAGCGTAATCGCACACTCGTGGGATGGACTGAATAGAGTCACCACCGAACTTTATTTATTCCCAAAGAGGGAAAGGGAAAATATCTATAAAACCCCTAAAACTAAAGGATAAGATATGGTCATCGCAACCAATATCAGGGTTCGGGAGTCGGTTACGCAAGGGAAGATATTAGCATCCCTCACGTTCGTTGCACTCAACGGGAACCGTTGAGTTAGTTTTGATTTGGATGTTAGCTTATGTTAGTTTCTGATCTTCTACTTATTTGGGATAGAAAGAGAGGGAAGAGAAATGTTTTTTAATTTTTATTAATGAGAAAAAACCTAAAAAGGTTTTTATTATTAGGGGGAGAAGAAAGGAACTAAACCTAATTTTTTATTAATGTGCCTGATAAGATTTACAAATCCTGCTCCTACGTATCTCCAGGTGCAATAGAAAACTAAAGGCTTACGTAGTTCTGGGTAGACAATGTTTGTTTGTTGGTCGATTTATTCGAAAGTTATCTTGTATTAATCGATGAAAAATATTATTTTACCCAAAACATGTGAGGAGCGGGCATTTGGATCACACTGAATGGACTTTTAGGTATCAACATTCACGGGAAAATGTCACTATCTCAACTCAACGATTGTGGATGAAGCATTGTGTTGCATCATTTTAAGACAATATGTCTTTCGTTTATAAAATGTTTTTAAGATGGGCTCGGTGGCGAGAAAAGAGAGTTTGATTGGTTGGGTATATTATAGATGAATGACGAATGTTTTATGATAATAAGACATAAGCCTCGGAATAAATCATTTGGAGTTCCACCAGAATGCTAGATTCCAATAGTCATTTTTCATTCAAGGTTATTATGAAAATTGTTGATGGACAATGAACGCTCGATAAAAAACAATTGTTCAAAGAGTTGCGCAAAAATGCTAGATCCTAACGACCCTTATTTGTCCAAGTTGATTTAAGTGTTTTAAGAATGAAAGAAAAGAATGAACAGTTAACCCAAAACGCGTGGCTCAGAACCAATCATTTGAGAGTTCCTACCGGACTGCTAGATTCCAACGATCCTCCTCTTTCGAGTTTATTTAATAAAAAGTGTTTAATGAATTAGTTAAAAATGATTTATGAAATGGTTGAAAATGAATTGTATTCATTTTGAAATGGATTTTGAAAAACAGTTCGAAATGTTTGTCAAGTTAGTGTGAAAAGGGTTATTTACATGTGCGAGAATATGAGCATGGATAGAAATAACTTAGTTAAACCAACTAAGCACATGAAAATTAACTTAATCAAATAAATCTCACAAGATAATACAAATAAAAGCAAACAAAATAATTTTAATAATCAACATAATCATTTTTTAAAAAGTTAAACCCCTAATTAACTACTAATTTAAATTAAAAGACAATATAATAAAACAAGTAAAACACAAAAATGATGCATGGATTAATATGGAAGGTGTAAAAAGAATACCTTGAGTCTAAAGCCCAACAAGCCAAACAAAACATAATTTAATAATAAAATAAAATAAAGAAATAAAATAAGAAGAAAAAAATAAATAAATATATAAAATAAAAATGAAAAAAGAGAAAAGTTGAAATGGGAAAGGGGCGGCGTTGTTCAACATCATTGGAGCCCCTTCTTTTTAAAAACATTATAAACACCCAATGGTATATTAACACATGGTCATAAAATAAAATAAAATGAAAAAATAAAAAGTGAACAAAGCTATTGAGAACATACTTAATAGAAAACGAAAAAATATTCTTCTTCTTTTATATCCTATGCGAGAAAAAAACGAAACAATGGTGAAGCTCCTCTCTCAAATCTCATGCTCTTTCTCTCGCGGGTCTTGCTTCAAGTGCAAGAGGCGGATGGGCGGTGATGGCGGCAGCGCCCTCACCCCTTTCTCACTCAAACCCATCTCTTGTTTATGTTCATTATCCAATCCACCTTCTTTCGATAACATCTTAAACAAAGAAGTCGACTCAAATTTCTTAGAAGCAAACACATAAAACAATAAAAAAACCTAACAAATATTTCAAACTTAAACACAACAAATCAAGAATAAAAGGTAACAACGAGAAATGGCGTAAACAAAAAAATGACCAGGAACCAAAACTATGACTGGTAGGTGATGGAAGCAGACATTGTTTGGTGGTTCAACAATGGTTATGGAGGTCTGATGTGGTTGTTGTTCACGGTGGGGATGTATTGAGTTTGGAGATTCGTGGCGGTAGGAATAGTCCGGCCGGAGAGAGCATGTTAGATGGAGGATCTCACAGTTGTGTGGTGTTGTTGTTGTTATGTTGATGAAGTATATTTGAAGGGTGGTGATATTGTTTGGTAGTTAGGGAAGATGATTAAGTGTGATGTGTTGTTAGAAATATGCATTAAAGGTGGGCTTGGAGTGTAAAAATATGGATGTTTGTTTATGTGTGGTTTGTGTTTTAAGTTGATGAAGGTGAGATCTATGGTGGTTTATGGTTTTGAAAATGAAGAAGAGGATGAAGTTTTTATATTTGTTTTAATGGTGGAAGAAAAATTATGGTTAAGTTGTTGTGGTTCAAGAAACTTCACGTGAGCGAGAAGGTGGGTGTATAGGGTAGTTTTTGTTCACTATCATGAAGAAGATAAAGGAAGGATGTTATGCGGAGAGGTGAAGTTTCATGTTTTTGAAGATTTCTTTTCTCTCTTCTTTTCTATATGATGCATTGAGAGAAACATGGATTCTATATCATGAAAAAAATAGTATTGGTGTGTGTTATGGTGAAGAAAGTAATGGAATAGTAGCGTGAAAATATGGTGTGTTCAAAAGATGTTCATCTTCTCTTTTTTTGTTCTTTTTTTTCACTGAAATTTGAGAGAGAAGATATGTATTGATATGGGCCACGTGTGATGTATCAGTTGGTACCTTTCTCCTCCATTCAATGCATAACAAATAGTTTATATAACAATAAGATTAGGGTTGCAATTTTATTTAATATCCACAATGACCTTTTATGACTTTTTGGTGTAGAATTGAGTTAAAACAAATAAAACATCTATAACTAAAAAATGTAAATAATTAAAATAAAATCGAATCGAAAGCATAAATAATTATATTTATTTTTTATCAACATTTTGACTAAAAAATAAAAATAAAATGATTTTAAATGAATCAAAATTGGGCGCAAAAATGCTCGAAAAGTTAAACTGAATGCACCAAAATGATCAGCATGAAATAAACCTCTTGGAAACATACAGGTTTTGATTAAATTTTGAAATAAAAACTGATCGGTTAAAAGGCTCATACTGTTTAAAATGCGACTGAAAAAGTAGATGAAAAATAAAACGAACATGCCAGGTTAAACTACGCAAATTGTAGATTAATAAAACTAACGTTTGCAAGCTCGATTTAGAATTTTTTCGCCCACTAATTTCACATACATTTGAGGACCAGTTTGACCGGTTTGTCTTTAAATCTGAAAGTTTATTCTGGTTAATATTTTAGGCATTATGCGACTTGAAATGCATGTTATGATTGAAGCTAGCGGAAATATACCCGAGTGCATCGCATGCTCGAAGATACAATAGAGTCGCCATCGAACTTTATTTATTCCTGAAGGAAAGGGAAAACACTGATAAAACCCAGGGGAAGAGAAAAAGGATAAGGAAGTCGGTTATGCAAAGGGAAGGTATTAGCACCCCTTACATCTGTTGTACTCAACATGAACCATTTTGATTGTTCTTTGCTCGAATGGGTGTTACTATCTAAAGGTTACTCACAAAAGAATAAAGGAAAATAAAAAGAATAGATAAAGTGCTCAGTGAAGATTAAGGCCCTCATGCCTACGTATCCTTATAATGCAATAAGGAATTAAGAGCTCCGTAGTTCATGCAACTAATGGTGGGAGATGAAAGAAGAGTGATAAAAGGTATGGTTTAAACCAAATATTTAATATTGTTTGAACTCATAGGGTAGGTATGTCTAAACCAACGAGAAAACTGGCATCAAGCCAAAACAAAGGGTAAACTGGCATCAAGCCAAAAATAGAGGTAAAGTGGTGTCAAGCCAAAGATAAAGGGTATTGGTTCAGAGGATGGACACTGGTTATTTGCCCAAAAGGTATATACGGAGCTCAAAGAAATAATGTATTTGGCTCAAAGAGAAAGTATATCATATGAGGTGAATGATTGGTAGAAGATATTGAATGAAGATAGTGAATAGTGAGTAATGGAAGGTGAATAAAAGGATAGAGATAAATAATTAACATATAAAGAACTGAAATTTTGGCAGAAGTGGCGAAAAGGTATAACTTAAAACCAAAAGATAATGGTATTGTTGGAATCCATAAAGGAAAGCAATTTGAACCCAGGAGTAAAGGTGGCATGAAGCAATACATTGTATGGCCAAAGCATGAACCAATACATGGTAGGGCCGAAAATAAAGGGAATTAAATGTTTGGCGTCAAGAAAAATAGCTCTCAGTTCAAAGACGGACACTTTGTATGTCCCAAAAGAGTATGTATGGAATCCCAAATAAAAATGGTATTTGGTTCCAAAGAAACAGTATGTCACTGAGATGAATGGTTATGATTGAAGATAGATGATAATGGATCATGAAAGATATGGATGATGCCCTAAGACAGAAGAAGGAATAAATATGATCGCCAAGGGTTTGAACCCTTGTGCCTACATATTCTCATCATGCAATGATAAAGTCAGAGCTCTGTAGTTCATGGAACTTGTAGCGGTAAATTCATGATCATCAAGCTATGGATAAGCTTAACGTCAATAAAACCAGAGTCACCACCGCGTTTTTATTGTTTCCAAAGGAAAAGGGAAAAGTACAAACAAAACCCAAAGATAAGAAGTTTTCAAATCAAAACTAATAAAATGCCAGAGATTACTGGTAAGGGGGTTGGTTACACAGAGGGAAGGTGTTAGCACCCAAAGTGTCTTAGGTACTCCTAGGGAGCCCTTTTTATGTGTGTATGTGTTTTTGGTATAAAATGTTGTTTGAGAAAAAATAGAGTGTGGGGATGAGAAAAGAATTCATTGATTATATTTTTGTGTTTGACAAGACCTTCGGACTTGTGCCTACGTACCAACATAAAAATGAGGGATCAAAACCTCGTAGTTCGTGGTAAAAATTTCAAAGTTGTGAATTGCTTTTAACAAAAATTTAATTGGGAAGGACACTAAGGGGCCAAAGTTTTGAATGGAGTTGTTAATTCTTTTTGTCTTTTTGAAATTTTAAGTCAATATGATTAGATTTATTTACAAGTTTGATTTAAGAAAAAGAGTTCAAAAATTTAATGGTATAAGGCCAAAGTTTCTACTTGAAATAAGGTCTGAGTTTGAAATCACAAGCAAAGAAAGTTTTTGAAAAGGGGGAGAGATTTTGAAATTTAAGAAGTGGGAGGAGATGAAGCGACTAATCCTAAGCATAAAATTAAAAGTTAAGAGTTGAAAAGATCTGACCAATGGGATGCAATCCAACAGACAAGAATGTCATACAGAAACCCATTTTCCCTTTGGACTTTTGAATCAAGCAATAATCAATAAGCAATTAGCAATATCAAACATCATGAAGATCAAGGAATCCAATAAAGATGTCCACATCCAAGCAAGCAATTCCCTTAGCTAGCAGTCTTCTTTGTCTTCTTATGTATCAGATGAAATATTCCTTAATTAACTCAGAAGAAAGCATCAGACACAAGATCAAAATAATAGTTTGCATCAAGACAATGTAGCAGATGAACTAAAATACATCCCAAGACTTGCATCAGATGAAGGCTCAGTTCATACTAACTTGATTTCAGAATGTTGGTATTGGTCAAGTCCTTTTTGCACAGGGAATGTTGCCTAGTTCTAAGTCCAAAAGTTCAAATCAAGATCAACAGTCCACCAAACATTTTTTAGGGTTTTTTTGTTTATTAAGTGTTTTAAGGTCCTAAGACCACAAATAAAATCAAAATTCACAAACAATATATACAATCACAAGATATGGCTCAAATGAGCAAAGTGAAAAATGATATAAACATAAACAAATTAAATGAAATGTAAATGCCAATGAATGATAAATAACTAAAAATTAAATTGTATAAAGTAAATGACTTGAAAAATAAAGCATTATTAATAAGAGTTAGTCAAATGTTAGTCAATATTAATTGAATGTTAGTAGTGTTTTGCTTTTTTAATTAATTAAGTCATTCTTTGGAGAACACTCAACCATCTACTCACAAGCATGGATCCTTGAACCAGGACATCTTTCATAAGAAGGAAAAAAGGACAAGTTTCCATACAATACCATGAAATATGGGAGACTTACAATCTCACTTACTAGAATGTTATGCCTTTAGGGTCAAATTTAGCTCTATGTTAAGCAATCGTAATTGGAATTATGTAGAAGTCACAACTATCTAAGGTCGGGCAATAAAAATTTAGGTGTTAATGCATATTAGAGATTGGGTATAATGAACCAAACTTCTGAAACATACCACACACTAAAAGAAAAGATCAAGAGGGATGGACCTATCTCATCCATACTTGTATTGGTTCATCTGACACAAGGTCATTGATGAACCAATTAGCCTTAGGATATTTTAGATTTCATTGGTCAATGAAAGGAATGGGGAAGAATGGGGATGAAGATGAAGGGGGAAGGGAATGAGAGAAACACAAATTGGTCATGGGAGGAATTTTATCAAATTAAAATCATTCATTCATTTTGGGAGATGAAATGTACATTTCATTAATCCCCTAAATGTAATGATTTTAATCCAATAAAAGTCAAATCAACCTTGATCAAGGCCCAAACCAATAGTCAAACATCACAAGATCATAAAAATGGCTCAACATAATTTTTACACAATTAACCAATTAAAAGTCAAATTAAAAATACATTAAAATTCAATTTAATTTGGTCAAAATCTAAAATCTCTTCAAAATACCAAATAAATGGCCAAGAGATGTATCCTAGATCAAACAAGGTCAAAGAACCTTAGACAAAAAATTTCATTATTTTTGAAAAGTCAAAAGTATTTTTAAACAATTAAGAAGATGCACAAAAATATTTAATTCATGAAAAATATCAAAATTAATCCAAAAAAAAATTAGTTCAGAAAATGAAATAAAAAAATATTTAAAGATTTTTGGTGAAAGTCCCATATTTTTTGGATTAAAAATGAAATTATTATAAATTAAACAAAATAAAGCAATTAAATGAAAAATCAGAAAATACAAAAAAAACAAGGGCCATCAGATCTCCCTCATTAATTGAGGTGACAGATCTTATGGCAACACGCGCGCGTTCCACCATGCTCCTTAGTCGATGCAATGTACGCGTGGTAATCCGAATGAACGCTCAAGATTTAAACATTTGAACCAGATCAGATGGCTTGGGACTTGCCAACGCACCACCGGAGCCCTAGCTCCGGTCATCTTCTCCGATGATCACCACCGGACTGGTCCAACTTCGACTTCATGAAAAATTGAAAACAAGGACACTAATTCAAAGGGAAAATGCTCAAGAGCTCGAATCTGGCCTCGATTTTCTCCAATTCCAAGTATATAAAAAGATACAGGGATTTGAATTTTGAGGATCATGAACTGAGTTGCTTCGATTTGACCTCAAAGCAACCCAATCTTGTTGCCTACATTGATAGGAATTCAACCAACCAAAAATCAATCAAAATAATTGAGAAATGAGGGAGAATCGAAGAAGAGAAGTTTCTGAAATTTTAACATCGAGTAGCTTCAATTCAGCTTGATCTTGATCTGGATTTGCTTGATTCTTCCTCCTTTTGCTTGTAGTAATCAATTGAGATGGAAAAGTCAATGAATTCTTGGAGTTTGAACTTCAAAACAGAAAGTGAAATTCAAACTCGATTTCAAAGAAATCCCCAAGAAATTCTATGGTGTGAGGGTCCGAGTTCTCTTGGCAAAGCTTGGGCAAGGTGTTGATGTTAATTCTGAGGCCATGAGCTTGTTTAAATAGGCAAGGGAATTGATCTTTGCACCACTTGAAGTTTTGCCAAAATTGGAAACCAAGTTGCATGGATGCATGGGTAATGGTTTGGGCCTAAAGAATGATACAATCCATCTCTAATTCATGCACAAAGTGTACTGAAGTCATCATATGGAAGCATGGAAAGAAGAATGATCATTTGAATCCAAATTTTGCCAAAACAAATCCAACAAAGGAGCCATGCGTAAGTCCCTTAATTTTGATCCAAATTGGATGATCTTTGACTTTTTGAAAAGGTGAGATCAAGGGAGACAAATTTCATGTTGAACACTTTTCCATTTGAAGCTTGGATCATGACGAATTTTGAGGTGGAAGTTTGGAAAATCAAAGATATTTGAAAATTTTCTAAGTACCAAGCCAAATGTTCACTTCTTTCACCTTGAATAACTTTTGCTATAGACTTCAAATGGAAAAAGTTCCTTCATAAAAGTTATATCTATTTCAAAACTATTAAATTTGGTCACAAATTTTACCTCATTTGGATTTGGCATGAAGGAGTTATGCATTTTAGAAGTTGGGGAAAATCACTTGCTCAATGGTAATGGCCCAAAATGACCTATAATGTTTCCTCTTGGAACATGCATTTGAAAGATGGATTTGAACTTATTCCAAACATAAAAGTTGAAAAGTAAATATTTAGTTTGATCATGGAACTTGAATGTATTTCATATCATAAAAATTGAGCAAGTTAGGATCCTTTGAAGTTGACCTCCTAACTAGGGTTCAAACAAAATGACCTATAATGTTTCACCATAAAAAATGACTTCCCAAGCAAAACTGAATTTGACTTCAACATGAAAGTTGTTTGTAATGTCATAAGGAGTAACTTTTCTCTTTGAATCATTTTCATATGACAAAAAGTGTAGGAGATAGGGTCTAGGGAACCCCAATTTTGATCAGTTGACTTCCTCTAGTCAACCACCATGAACCATCTTGCAAACTTGACATTCTCTTGATATTTGGGACTCATGAAGGATCATATATGAGTAAGATTATATAATAAGAAGTATCCCTTGATATATTTGATCAAATGGTTAAGAACTTATTGAGGAAGTCACACAAGATACCCAGATGAATTAGGGCTTCCAAGGCAAACAAGCTTCAAATTTTTGATGAATTCTTGACCAAAATGATATGTGGAGACCATGGGGATCCATATATGATGTCCATAACCAATTTAAACCATCTCTTTATTTTTCTCGTTGCATTGAGGGTCTTAAACCTTATATATGAGCTTGATGGAGCATGGGTGAACACACACACTACCTACAAAAGTAACAAACTATACATAGACATATTTTTGGCATTTTGGTTAGTAAATAATGAAAAACAAAGTATGATACAATCAAATGTGCTTGGTGACCTCTCCCAATGCAAACCCAATGAATGAGGAGTAAGGAGGGTGTCAAGGTGTGATCCCAAAGCCAATGCAAATGATGAGATAGCATGAGGGATCTTAGGGTCAAAATTGGGGTCTTACAGAACTAAGACAAAAAAAAGAGATTTGATAAGGAAAGAGAGATTTTATAAGAAGTGATGAAGAGTATAACTTGGCACCAAAAGACAATGGTATTGCAGGAACCCATAAAGGTGAATAAACTTTGAACCAAAGAATAAACAAGCATCAAGCCAAAAAAAAAGGAACTAAATGTTTGGCATCAAGACAAACAGCTCTTGGTTCACAAGGTGGGAACTGGTTATTTTCCCTAAAAGGGCATGCATGGGACCCAAAGGGATATGATATTTGGTCCAATGAAATAGTATATCACTGTAGGGGAACAAACACTCTTAAACTAAAATGTAATGGTATTATGAATCCATGAAGGAATAAACTCTGAACGAAAGAGTAAACAAACATCAAGCCAGAAAACAAAGGAATTAAGTTTTTGGCATCAAGACAAACAGATCTTGGTTCAAAGGATAGAAACTGGTTATTTGCCCAAGAAAGTATGCATGGAATCGAAAGGGAGTATGGTATTTGATTCCAAAGAGAAGATAATATAATACTGCTGAGAGATGGTAATGACAGATGCACAAGACTTGACAATCATTGGATATGAACCACACTAAAGTCTATGAGTAAAAGCGAATAGGATGAGCAACTGGGTCATTCGTCCTGTACCCAAAGATATTCAGGATGAGGATAGGAATGCTCCCTCTCACCCATTTTTTACTACTTAAGGCTCATGACATGTGATACTCGTCATATTTGGAAAGTTGCTGAAGAATACTCGCTTTGTTGTTCCTTATGATGAAGTGTTGCTTTGAAGAAGAAGACTTGACAATAATTTAATTCAAATTATGCTAAATTCTATGAATAGAGGTGAATACGATGAGCAACTGAGTCATCTGTCCCGTACCCAAAGATATTCAGAATGAGGATAGGAATGCTCCCTCTCACCCTTTCTATATTGCTTAAGGCTCATGACACACAACTTGAATCATGATTGACAAGTGTTGATACACCTTTGTTGTGCTTGAACAGTAGTCCACTTTGTCTATAATGTGAAAGCCTTGTACTGAATTGAAGTCTTGGACTCTTGATCTTGAATCTTGTGGCCTTAAGCTCCTGAGGTCCAATACAGCTTGAACATGAGGGACTTGCCCTATCAAGTGATCAAGAGCCTTTTGATCACTTGAACAAGCTTCAGTAATTGAGCATAATGCAAAGGAATTGGTTTATCAAAGTAAAATTTGATCAACATAATAAGTGGGAAAAAGATCAGTTGAATTTGTATAACCTAATGAATGGATCATTCAAATTAAGTCAGTGGATTCTACATAACCCTAGACTAGGGGAACATGCAATGGTTAAGGTGCAGTCCAATCAAAAAAATCAACATCACTATTTATATGAGGAACAAATGATCAAAATGTCAATTAAACCTAAATGGACAAAATTAATCCTAATCAATTAATTCCTAAGTCAAGAATTAAGATCCTAAACATGGAAGAACTTACTCACAAGGTGATAAAAAATCATCGTGCAATTTACAATTTTCTCATGGGCATTAAAATCTAATTCTAAATCAAAAACTAATAGTAATCATACTTTTTATTCATTTTTTCAACAATCAATCAAGATCAATTAAATCAATTAATCTTAATTAGCTAAATCATGTTAACAAAACTAGTTTAATTCTACTAATTAATTTTCATGTCAAAATTATGAACAAACATTAAAAACTATCAAACAAAAACCAAAGATCAATAATGAAAATACAAGTGTAAAAATGAAACAAAAAAAGGGGTGCAGCCTAGCAAACAGAGGTATAATGGACAAAGAAGGCGTAGGTTCCAATTCAGGACCTATCAGCCAGTTGCTTGAGAGTCAGGGGGTGTAACAGCCATGTGATGGTAGGTTTAGTAAAAACTCCATAAAGCCCAAACAATGAGCCCAATGCTGAAACACGGGGGAAACATGGAATTGGTGTTCAGCACAAATGAAAACTCAAAAGCAAAACACGCAGCAACCAAGAAATGACTTCACAGCTAACTCAGGTCACCAGCCACCATTATCCACCACGCCATAGGTCTTCTCCAGGATCATGACGACGAGCTTAATCAGAATCTGAGGTCAATTTCAACAGATCATTGCTATAATGTCCAAATAGAAATGGAATCATGAAGAAACCTAAGCCAAAATAAAGATAAATTAAATGATGAATATTCATAGATTCATGCTCAGACCTTAGGGCTATTGACCCCTAGATCATCCTCTATGAAATGGTAACAAGATCATGGCAAACAGAAGAGAAGAAAATTCACCTCTTAAACGAAGATTTGTTTCGGCGAGCGTTAAATCGGAGAAGATGAAGATGCAACAGAAAATCACTTGAAATAGGTAACTCTTGAACCTAGCTCCTTACTTTGATTCTCTTCTTCTTCTAAAACCCTTCTGCAAATTGAGATATTGAAGTAATCGAGATATTGACGAGAGGAAGTGTAACGATGGAAGGCTTATCTCAACTCTATTAAAGCTTAGAGGTGAAGCTTTAATGGAGTTTTTGAGAGAGCTTTGTGTGAGGGTGAAGAGAGGATTGAGATGAAAAGTGAATCTCAAAAAAATCAGAGGTGAAAATGAATGCCTCATCGATGACGAATGAGTGATGAATATTTATAGATGATGAGTGATTCAGATTCAGTTATGAAATACCATTGAAATGGAACAGAAATTCACATTGGGTTAGTTACAAATGCAAAATTTTGTTAGAGTTGAATATGAGTGAAACTGGGGTTAGTTTGGAAGTTGCAATTTAATTAGTTTCAATGTGAAGTTCGGTTAGTTCTCATGATTATGTGTGGTGCATTACATTGTTAGATATTGTGGAATTTATGTTGTTTAATCAAAATGTGTAGGGTTTACTTGTTTTGCTGATTATGCTGGATGTTAACAAAGCCTTCTGTTTGTAATTTGAAGATGGATATTCTGAGTTTTGCAGGGCAATGTGCGTCAGCTAATTTTCTATCATGGGCTAGTGGTTCCGGGGTAGAAATGCAGGGTGATGGACATGTTGAATTTGGCAATGTTGGTTCGGTATGAAGCAAGGCAATGTTTGTTGAGTTCCTTTTGTTATGCAGGTCATAATGAAGCTTGTTATGCCACTGACATTACTTGGAATCCTTGTTACATCATGTTAGATGGGAATTAAATTGGGAGTTTGGGATTATGGATCGTGTAGAACTTGTTAATTGACTTGTGCTAATGAATTTTGTAATTTTGAAGTTTGAATGTATGGTCATGTAATTTTGAATGATGTATGCAATTTGAATTGAAGATGTATCGGTTGGAATGTATTTATGTTTGGTATTGATGGTTTATTTATGAGAATGGAATTATGAAATTGATTAGGGCTTAATGTAATAGATTGAATGGTTGAATATATGGTTTATGATGGTTAGGAAAAGTTACTTGGTTTAAAATGAACTTGGTTATGGTTTATGATGGTGAAAGGCTTATTGCTTGAGGTTTTTTTGTAGGTTTATTGCAAGGTTCAAGTGGTGGTCTGGTTGGTGGTTGGTTTGGTGGTCTGGCTGGTCCATTTGGTGGTCTGACCTGGACATGGACCAAGTCATGAACCAAGTTGCTTGATCATGAGGAAATTCAAAGAAAACATGGTTTTTGGTGATAAAACTGAAGGAGAATAGCGATCCAAAACGCAGCGGAAATTAAAATTATCTCCTTTATTGATCCTTATGAATGGGCATGATCAGTGATAGAACTGTTATCTCTTGTGGCGATTGAAACCTTTGATGCAGATCTAAGGAATGAAGGCTTTGAGTGAGAGAGAGAGAGAGAGAGAGAGAGAGAGAGAAACAAAATTTCAACTGCACAAATGCTTATGCACAAGGGTTCTATTTATAGAACAACTTGTATGGGTTCTAAGCTAAAAAGGCCACTTAAGTGTATGTGGCCCATATCTTATGATATACCAAAATCACTTAAGTGTGTGGTGCCTTACTATATTTCGTATTCTACTTAAGTGTGTTGTACCTTATGATGTCCTACAATTCACTTAAGTGCACCGTACCTTACGGTGTTCCTTATTTACTATATCTCTAATCAATCTGTCCTTGTGTGTGTGACCCTGTAGGTTTTTGCGACATTGACAATTATATTAAATCACATATTTAAAATAATAAACAGTGAGCGGTATCTAGCAACACATCACTGCTACCCAAGACACGAAAATGTCATGTGATATGACAAATTCTTTTGTGATAATACTTATGTGTACAGTTACCCTTTTGCCCTTATGTCTATATTGAACATAGGGCATAGATCGTGTCATCCTTGTCCAGTTCAATATTGGTCCCTTAAACATTTATCTTGTTACGCAGGATAGGCAAATTCCATCTAGGTCACTCATGTCCCTCAGCATGCTTCGTGGAGTACCCATCAACTGTCTTTATGGTCATCCAGCTACGGACAATGTTTGATCAACAATAAGGCACTCGACTTTACATCTAGGATCCATAGTGGTTTCAGGTCGAAGGGTGGTATACACCACTATCACCATGAGAATAACATATGACACTTTGCATAACATTCTATATAGTATTCTCATAGCGGGTCAATCCAGTATAAATATTACTCTTAATATTCATACCTAGGTTTAAGACTTGATAACTCCTTATCCATGATCCATGAGATGTGATCATCAGTCTATATACATAATAGTCTTAATGTTTTAATATTATCCCACTTTATAATAAAGCTCGACTACGGATACTTTAAGAATAGTGTCCTTATGTTTAATGGAATCTCATGATTAAGTCACACTTGATACATTAAACGGACTAGCTATTCTAGGGACTTTATTAAACAAACATAATAAAGAAAAAGCCTTTTACTATTAATAAATAATTTGATACAAGTACCAAAAGTATTTGCCTCTAGGGCTTACACCAACAATCTCCCACTAGCACTAGAGCCAATCAGGCATACCTCTAATGCCCATAGATCTAGTATTATCATCATGCTTCTGCTGCGCAAAAGGCTTTGTCAGTGGGTCAGAAATATTGTCAAGTATAGGTACTCTGCATATTTTCACATCTCCTCTATCTATTATCTCTCGAATGAGGTGATAACGTATAAGTATGTGTTTAGATTGTTAGTGAGATCTAGGTCCTTAGCTTGTGCGATAGCACCATTGTTATCACAACAGAGACCGATGGGATCCACACTGCTAGGAACTATGCCAAGTTCATTAATGAACTTTTTGATCCAAACAGCTTCCTTTGCTGCACTTGAGGCAGCAATATACCCGACCTCGGTTGTAAAATCATCAATTGTCTCTTGCTTTGAACTTTTCCAACTCACAACGCCACCATTTAAACAAAACACATAACCAGATTGCGATCTAAAGTCATCCTTATCTGTCTGGAAGCTAGCATTAGTGTATCCAATTACATATAGCTCTTTCTAACCTTCATATATCAAGAATGAGCCCTTAGTCCTTCTCAAATACTTAAGGATATTCTTGACATCTATCCAATGAGCATCACCGGGATCAGATTGGTACCTACTCGTTGCACTTAAAGCATACGAGACATCTGGTTGAGTACATAACATGGAATACATGATAGATCCTATTGCAGATGCATATGAAATCTTATTCATGTGATCCCTTTCTTCCTTAGTTGAAGGGTATTGTGTTTTTGATAGACATATGCCATGTTGCATAAGTATGAATCCTTTCTTGGAATCATGCATATTAAAGCGTCCCAGCACTTTGCCTATGTATATACTCTGACTTAGGCCAAGCAGCTTTTATGATCTATCTCTATAGATCCTGATTCCTAATATATAGGATGCTTCACCTAGGTCCTTCATAGAAAAGCATTTCCCCAACCAAGACTTTACTTGTTGCAGGGTAGGGACATCATTTCCAATGAGTAATATGTCGTCTACATATAATACCAGGAAAACGATCATGCTCCCACTAACCTTCTTGTAGACATAAGGCTCATCTTCATTCTTGATGAATCCATATTGTTTTACTGTTTCATCAAAACGAAGATTCCAGCTTCTGGAAGCTTGCTTCAATCCATAGATTGATCTTTGTAACTTACACATCTTTTGGGCTTCTTCTGGTATGTCAAATCCTTCAGGTTGTGTCATGTACACATCCTCAAGAAGATTCCCATTAAGGAAAGCAGTTTTGACATCCATCTACCATATTTCATAATCATGATATGCAGCGATGGCAAGTAAAATCCGAACATATTTAAGCATTGCAACTGGTGAAAAGGTTTCATCATAGTCAATCCCATGAATTTGTTTATATCCTTTTGTAACCAGTCTTGCCTTATAGGTATGTACCTTCCCATCCATGTCAGTCTTCTTTTTGAAGACCCACTTGCATCCTATGGGGTTAACTCCTACAAGAGGCTCTACCAAGGTCCAAACCTGGTTTGTGTACATGGAATCCATTTCAGATTTCATGGCTTCTAGCCATTTCTCAGACTCGGGACCAGTTATGGCCTCTTGGTAGGTCACAGACTCATCTTGATCCATGAGTAATACATCACCTTGATCAGCTATGAGATATTCATATCTCTCAGGTAGGTGACATGTCATGCTTGAGCTACGTTGGTATTGTTCTACTTGAGCAGGTGACATATCAGTTATGAGATATCCATGTCTCTCAGGCTCTTCCACAACTACTTATGTTTCCTACTCTAATTCCTCCATAGGTGTATTAATACTTTGTGATTCTTGAATTTCTTAAAGCTCTACTTTCATCCCACTGATTCCTTTGGAAATAAAATCCTTTTCTAGGAAAACTCCAGTTCGAGCGACAAACACTTTGCCCTCAGAAGGATTGTAGAAGTAATACCCTCTTGTTTCTTTAGGATATCCCACAAATAAGCATTTGTCAGATTTGGGCTCAAGCTTAGTTGAAATTTGTCGTTTCACATAAACTTCGCAACCCCAAATCTTCATGTAAGACATATGTGGTCTCTTACCACTCCATATATCATATGGTGTCTTCTCAATCTTTTTGGATGGAACACGGTTAAGTGTGTAAGCTGTTGTCAATAGTGCATGTCCCCAAAAGGAGTTTGGAAGATCGACGTGACTCATCATGGATCGGACCATGTCTAACAAGGTTCGATTTCTTCTCTCAGATACACTGTTCCATTAGGGTGTTCCAGGAGGAGTAAGTTAGGATAGGATCCCACACTCTTTCAGATGGTCATCAAACTCTAGGCTTAAATACTCACCACCTCGATCTGATCGAAGAGTTTTAATATTCTTACCTATTTGGTTTTGCACTTCATTCTTGAATTCCTTGAACTTTCCAAAGGACTTTGATTTGTGTTTCATTACATACACATAACCATATCTACTGAAATCATCAGTAAATGTGATGAAGTACTGAAAACCTCCTTTGGCTGGTATGTTCAATGGTCCATATATATCAGTATGTATGAGGGTCAAAAGATCATTAGCTCTTTCACCTTTTCCTGTAAATGGAGACTTTGTCATCTTTCCAATTAAACAAGATATGCATGTCTCATATGATTCATAATCAAAAGAGTCCAAGAGTCCATCTTTATGGAGTTTGGAAATGCGTTTCTCATTTATGTGGCCTAATCGACAATGCCAAAGGTAAGTTGGATTTAACTGATTAGGTTTCACCCTTTTAGTATTAATATTATAAATAGCCATTTCAAGATCAAGGACATATAGTCCATTGTTCATTTGTGCAGTAGCATATAATATATCATTCAAATAAATGGAGCAATAATTATTCTTTATTATAAATGAAAAACCAAACTTGTCTAAACAAGAAACGGAAATAATATTCCTGCTAATTGCAGGTACATAATAACATTTCTATAAGTGAATTATTAAACCACTAGGTAAAGTCAATACATAAGTTCCTAGGGCTAAAGCAGCAACCTTTGCTCCATTGCCAACTCGTAGGTCAACTTCACCTTTTGCCAAATCTCTACTCCTTTTTAGCCCTTGCACATTGGTACAAATGTGAGAACCACATCCGGTATCTAATACCCATGATGCAGAAGTAGATAAATTAATTTCAATAACAAAAATACCTGAAGTTGAAGTCTCTACTCCATTCTTCTTATCTTCCAAGTACTTTTGGCAGTTTCTCTTCCAGTGTCTGGTCTTACCGCAATGGAAGTAGGTGCCTTCCTTTGCTATGCCTCCACTAGGCTTCAAAGCAGGAGCAGTGGGTTTGGGTTTGGCAACTTCCTTGCCTTTCCCTTTATCACCCTGGTTGGTGGGTCTTTTGTTTTGTCTCTTTCCATTTTCGATCACCAGAATGGACTTCCCTTTTGACTTCAGATTCTACTCAGCAGTTCTTAACATGGCTAGCAGTTCAGGAAGAGATTTCTCCATATCATTCATATTGAAATTAAGGACAAATTAACTGAATCTATCTAGAAACGATTGTAAGATCAAATCAATCGCAAGTTCCTTTCCGAGGGGAAAACCCAACCTCTCAAGGTTCTCCACATACCTAATCATCTTGAGCACATGGGGACCTACAGGGGCTCCCTCAGCTAACTTGCCTTGAAAAAGGGCTTTGAAACTTCAAACCTTTCATGCCTTGCATGTTCTTAATATAGAATCTTCAGGTGTTCGATCATATCGAACACTGCCATGTTCTCATGTTGCAACTCTGAGTTCATGGTAGCTAGCATGAGGCAAGCAGTTTCATTGGCATCATCGACATGCTTCTTATAAGCATATATTTCTGCCTTAGGTGCAGAACTAGGAGGTTCCTCTTCAGGAACAGGTTTCTCCAAGACATACAACTTTCTATCATGTTTGAGGACAATCCTCAGATTTTTGTGCCAATCCAAAAAAATTATCCTGGACAATTTTTCCTTATCAAGGATTGATCGCAAAATGTTGTTAAAGGTGTTTGTTGTCATGGTAATCTACATGAAAATAATGAAAATATAAGTATCAATAAAATATTTAATTAGGCCTTTAATTAAATATGCTCCCACTATTTTACTCAAAACAAATGACCCTCGCCATTTGATTCGGAAAATCCCATTGGAAGATTTTCTAGTGGGTAGAGATCCACATTTCACTTTGTTTTAAGTCTACGTAGGCGGATTACACAAAACTAGGTTATTTAGGTAGGAACTCTTTCCAATTGTATCTAATACAAATCTCGAATATTTTAGTTGGGTGAATAACTCCTTATTCCAATCCATCACATGGATCATTTCCAACTCTTACTTCTAAACGTATATAATCTTATTATAATTTGTTTAGTTAAGTTTGACACATTGTTTTGACAATTGGATATTACAATTATCCCATCACACCTTACTAATATATAACATACACCTCACGTAGGCGAAACCTACATTATTCGATACTAGTCTTGATGAGTGCTAAAACTTGGAAAGCATAAACTTAATATTTAATTTGAGGGAGTTTGCAATTACTCTGATCTCACTGGCTTATTTATCATATAAATCGTCTCTCACATGCATCAATATACATTCACATGCATCAACATACATACAAAATGAAACAGTTATGGCCCCTAGCGCAATTGTTCTCCCAAGCCAATGAGAGAACCTAAGCTAACCTAATAACGATATAAGCTTCTCCAAGCAAGATCTTCAAGGTTGTCCTCCTTTGATATTGTATTCTTCTCTTTCTTCATAATATTACATTACATAAAAGAAACTCGTTTTACATACGAGGGAGTGAGATGAGAAAAGAAGTTACATTAAGAGATTAAAAGAGAGGCACGACACGCAGGTCGTATTTTAAAATCCCAAAACAAAATAAAAGAAAACTAAGGCCATAACCGATCACCACAAGACAATAATAGCGCAAAATTTTAATGAATAATTCATTTGAAATCGATGTCGATTTTCGCATCAACACTTGATACTTTACAGCACAACTTTTACGCAGTCACAACCCTAATCGCATAACTCTTTGACAACACAACCCTTGTACCGTCATGAACCCTAATGCACCAATTTCATACCGTCAAACACACCTCGATTTTTAATTTAGTATGATTGATCAACACGTCATTGCTTTACCATACTTTCGCCAGATTCCGAAGTAAATGGCCATTGATCGCTCAAAGGAAAACAACCATTAAGTGTTTGAATGAACGAAAGAGAAACAATATATCATATATACCATATTTTGCATCAGAATTACTTATATCATATATATAACTTGATCGATCTCAATTTTGTAACTTATGGACGATCGATGTATCACTATTTCACCATACTAACGTCGGATTCTGAAGCATAGTTAACATCAATCATCCAAATCGTACACACATGATGCCAAGTTTAATTACTTGTTTATTCTTTGATTCATTCTGTATTTTAACCTTATTAATACAGAAAATATAGAAAATAAGCAGCTATCAGATGCATGGCTTCGCAAGTGGCTCTGATACCACTAAAGGAGAATAGCGATCCAAAACGCAACGGAAATTAAAATTATCTCCTTTAGTGATCCTTATGAATGGGCATGATCAGTGATATAACAGTTACCTCTTGTGGCGATTGAAACCTTTGATGCAAATCTAAGGAGTCATCACAAACGTTGAATGGTGACAATGCCTCTACTCAGTCCACGCGAATGGATTCCTTCAATCTCAGTGCTAGCTGCTACGAATGAAGGCTTTGAGTGAGATAGACACACACACACACACAAAGAGAGAGAGAGAGAGAGAGAGAGAGAGAGAGAAACGAAATTTCAACAGCACAAATGCTTCTGGACAAGGTTTCTATTTATAGAACCATTTGTGTAGCTTGTAAGCTAAAAATCCCACTTAAACCCACTGTCAGCTTTCCAGTTTTGAGAACTCCCAGACTCGTCTGGACTTTTCTGATTCATCACCTTGTATTCCCGCCTTCTCCGTACTCTACAAAGAGCGAACTCCTTAGATTGGTACAGACTTTCTAATCTTCAGACTTTGAAGAGTCTTCTTGATTATTCTCAAGGATCGTCGTCGTAAGGTTTCACCGCCTTTTCACCGTTCGTTTATCCCCTTGCCCCTGGTCGGGCTCTGCAGGGATCTCTTTTTTTCAAAAGGCTTCATATCACAACCTGCCAGCGAATGAGGATATCTAACAGCACCTGCACAAGAGATCGTTAGATAAAAGCGTGCCCCAGGCGTGCCAATATTTCAACACTTGGGTCACCCAACCTTCCGAATAAGATTTCAAGCTTTCAATCTTATAAGCATGCATTGGAAGGGACCTGTATGTCTTAAAATGCAACGATTCTTTATCAAAAATATTTGGATGTTTTTGCAATCAAAGCAGTAATGAAAAACAAAAACAAAATTATTTGACTGAATATGCATTTTATTGATTGAAAAAGTGTGGCTCAAACTGAGCAATACAAAGGAAGCAATTCCTGAAAAGAGGTAATTGCGCACAAAAGGAAAATCTATCCTAATGGCAATGTGAAACCGCGATCTCATCGAGTTCCAACTCGGTTACACCCCATATGTCCTCAGACTCTCCTTGCTTTCTGCCTTCTGAACAAGACGCTTCCGACTGATCCCTACCGGGTATTATCCATGTCATATCCAAAGTACAAACGATCATGCCAGACGCAGTTGTTCGTTTCAATCCCTCTTTTGCCTGGACCGCCCTTTCGGGTTTTCAGTCCACCGGGATACCCTTTTTTGCCCAAGTCGCCTTTTCAGGTTTTCGACTTGCCGGGTGTACATTTTTCCTTTTTTATCCCTAATTTTTGCCCGAACCTTTTCATCACTTTTTCGGTTCGCCGGGATGCCCATTTTTGCCTGGACTATTTTATTCTTTTCGTCCAGCGGGTCTCTTTATACGAAGTATTTTTTAACTGCGTCCGCATTCACAGGGGATGGAAAATCCTCGCCATCCATGGTCGTTAACAACAAGGCTCCGCCAGAGAAAACCTTCTTGACCACGAATGGACCTTCATAATTGGGTGTCCACTTGCCCCTATGATCGTTTTGAGGAGGAAGGATCCTTTTCAGCACCATATCACCCACGTGATACACACGAGGTCGTACCTTTCGGTCAAAAGCACGCTTCATCCGCTGCTGGTACAACTGCCCATGACAAATGGCCGCCAGCCTCTTTTCCTCAATCAGGCTCAACTCCTCATACCGGGTCCTTACCCATTCCGCCTCTTGCAACTTCACGTCCATTAGGACTCTCAAAGAGGGAATTTGAACCTCAACCGGTAGCACTGCTTCCATTCCATATACGAAAGAGAAAGGCGTTGCCCCAGTAGATGTACGCACCGAAGTTCGATACCCATGCAATGCAAACGGCAACATCTCATGCCAGTCTTTATAGGTCACCACCATCTTCTGCACAATCTTCTTAATATTCTTATTGGCTGCCTCGACCGCCTCATTCATCTTCGGACGATAAGGAGAAGAATTGTGATGCTCGATCTTGAATTCCCGGCACAGTTCTGCCATCATCTTGTTATTTAAATTAGAACCATTATCAGTAATGATTCTTTCGGGAACCCCATATCTGCAAATGATGTCTCTCTTCAGAAATCTGGCAACGACCTGCTTTGTCACGTTTGCATAAGAGGTTGCTTCCACCCACTTGGTGAAGTAATCAATAGCCACTAATATGAACTGATGCCCATTCGAAGTCGTAGGCTCTATCTTCCCAATCATATTGATGCCCCACATAGCAAACGGCCACGGAGACGACATCAAGCTCAACGGATTTGGAGGCACGTGCACCTTGTCAGCATAAATCTGGCATTTATGACACTTCCGCACGAAATTGAAACATTGGGCCTCCATTGTCATCCAATAATAACCTGCCCTCAGCAGCTTCTTCACCATTGCATTCCCACTGGCACGGGTACCGAACGACCCCTCGTGAACCTTTTTCATTAATTGGCTTGCTTCTTTATCATCAACACATCTGAGCAAGACCCAATCGAAATTCCGCTTGTACAAAACCCAATCCTTATTCAAGTAGAACACCATAGCCAACCTCCGCAGAGTCTTTCGGTCCTTCTTGGATACCCCCTCAGGATACTCTTGAGTCTC
Organism: Lathyrus oleraceus; assembly: GCF_024323335.1. Classification (NCBI taxonomy): domain Eukaryota; kingdom Viridiplantae; phylum Streptophyta; class Magnoliopsida; order Fabales; family Fabaceae; genus Lathyrus; species Lathyrus oleraceus. The sequence goes on along the minus strand of NC_066579.1, from coordinate 111,106,935 downwards.
CAGATAGCGCTTGATATCATAATACAACGGCTTCTCATCATCAGGCGCAGTGTCAACAGCAAACACATAAGCCGGTCTATCCAGACGTCCCACCTCAACACTGGGGAACTGATTCCACCACTGCACCTTAATCAAGGCAGCCAGAGTAGCCAAAGCATCTGCCAACGGATTCTCTTCTCTAGGCACATGATGCATTACCACCTTGGTGAAAAACGTCAACAATCTCCTCGTGTAATCCCGGTATGGAATCAAATGAGACTGATGCGTATACCATTTTCCGTTAACCTGATTCACAACCAGAGCTGAATCTCCATATATAACAAGGTTCTTAATTCTCAAATCAATCGCCTCTTCAATCCCCAGGATACAAGCTTCGTATTCCGCCACATTATTGGTGCACTCAAATGTTAGCCGGGCAGCAAAAGGAATGTGGGATCCTTTCGGCGTAACCAAAACAGCACCAACACCGCTACCATTCACGTTAACGGCCCCATCAAACATCAGAATCCATTCGGATTCAGGGTCAGGCCCCTCCTCCGGGATTGGTTCCTCGCAATCTTTCGATTTGAGAAACATGATGTCCTCATCAGGGAATTCAAACTTCATCGGTTGATGATCCTCAATGGGTTGCTGGGCGAGGTAATCAGACAATACACTCCCCTTGATCGCTTTCTGAGAGGTATACTGGATATCATATTCTGTCAAAATCATTTGCCATCTCGCAACCCGTCCGGTCAATGCTGGCTTCTAAAAAATGTACTTGATTGGATCCATCTTGGAAATCAACAAAGTGGTATGAACCAGCATATACTGTCTCAGTCGGCGAGCAGCCCAGGCCAAAGCACAGCAAGTTTTCTCGAGCAGTGAATATCTTGTTTCACAGTCGGTAAACTTTTTGCTAAGGTAGTATATGGCATGCTCTTTTCGACCAGACTCGTCATGCTGCCCCAATACACACCCCATAGACCCCTCGAGGACCGTCAAGTACAAAATTAACGGTCGTCCCTCCACAGGAGGCATCAGAATCGGAGGCTCCTGCAAATACTCTTTTATCTTTTCAAATGCCGCTTGGCAATCATTATTCCACCTGACCGTTTGATCTTTTCTCAACAACTTGAATATGGGTTCACACGTGGCTGTCAGATGAGATATGAACCGTGAAATGTAGTTCAATCTACCTAAGAAACCACGAACCTCTTTCTTTGTTCTCGGTTCAGGCATTTCTCTTATTGCTTTTACTTTAGCAGGATCAACCTCGATTCCTTTTTCACTCACAATAAACCCCAGCAATTTACCGGACCGCACTCCGAAAGTGCACTTATTCGGATTCAACCTCAGTCTGAACTGTCTCAGCCGGTCAAACAACTTGGCCAGATCTACCAAATGTCCCTCTTCTGTCTGGGACTTTGCTATCATGTCATCAACATAGCATTCGATTTCATGATGAATCATATCATGAAACAAAGTCACCATAGCTCTCTGATAGGTAGCACCGGCGTTCTTGAGACCAAATGGCATCACCTTATAACAAAAAGTGCCCCACGGTGTGATGAACGTGGTTTTCTCCATATCATCTGGCGACATTTTGATTTGATTATAGCCAGAAAAGCCATCCATGAAGGAAAACACCGAGAATTGAGCTTTATTATCTACAACCACATCAATGTGAGGTAGTGGGAAATCATCTTTCGGGCTAGCTCTATTCAGATCCCGGTAGTCCACACACATTCTCACCTTCCCATCTTTCTTTGGCACCGGCACAATGTTCGCGACCCAAGGCGGATAATTAGTGACAGCAAGGAAACCAGCATCCCACTGCTTCTGAACCTCCTCCTTAATTTTCATTGCCATCTCAGGTCGAGTTCTGTGCAACTTCTGCTTTACTGGAGGACAATCTGCTCTCAACGGTAGCTTGTGCACAACGATATCAGTATCCAACCCTGGCATATCTTGATAAGACCAGGCAAAGATGTCGACATACTCTTTCAACAATGCTACCATTCTGCTCTTGACACTCGCCTCCAAAGCAGCCCCAATTTTCACTTCTTTTCTGACCTCGTCGGTACCCAGATTCACCACCTCAACTTGCTCTTCATGCGGCTGAATCACCTTCTCCTCTTGTTTCAACAACCTGGCTAATTCCTCCGGCAGTTCACAATCTTCTTCTCCTTCTTCTTCGGCATGATAGATCGGATTGTCGAAGTCATATGAGGGTGTAACAGGATTGTTATCAATGAGATCCGGCGAGAAATCGCATCTGCATGAATGTTGATTCATGCGTTGCTTTAGAACCGGAGCGAGACAAATTGAAAAGGAAAATGAAAACATTGCCATTTTTATTTTTATTTTTAAATTGCAAAAATAAATGAAAAACAGGGAACACCGCTTTTAATTGAAAAACATCCTTTTATTTATGATGCAAAAAGTTTGCAAAATGAAACATGAGGTGGCCCTTACAATGAACCATTACGTTTCGGGCAAAACGTAAGGCTTTCATGCAAATAAAACTGAAAACAGGAAAATATTACTCTTCGAGCAGAGTGGTCGTGATGATCTTTTCAGCCTTCCAGTTCTGGACTCCCATCCCTGGTGCGCACGGCTTTATCCACCGATCTATTTCACAGTCGCTATCAACTTCTTCTTCCACCATACAGACGTGATCTGGATCTAGCACTCCAGCACTAGTGAATGTGACCGACGGACGACGTCCTCTTCCTTGTCCAGACGAGCCTCTGCCCGGCTGATAACCCACTCCGAAACGGTCTTTCTTGGCGGAGATGTCCATCATCTTCCCCCAACCAGGAGCTTCTCCACTCTTCACCACCTCAGCGGCCTGCTTGTATGAAGAAATGGACGGTTTCTCCTCTTCCTTGGCAAAAAGAGCATTCTCCACCTTAACAGTTTCGAATGCTTGACTCGGGGTTTCCCATATCTCACCATCCATCTCCACATATTTGAAAGATGAAAGGTGGCTGACAAAGATGTCCTCTTCTCCGCAAACGGTGACGACCTGTCCATCCCAGATATATTTCAATTTCTGGTGCAAAGTCGAAGTCACTGCCCCAACAGCATGAATCCATGGGCGACCCAACAGGCAACTGTATGCCGGCTGAATACCATGACATAGAAAACCGACTTGAACACCTCAGGTCCGATCTTCACCGGTAGCTCAACCTCTCCAAACATAGCCCACTTCGACCCATCAAAAGCCCTTACTATCAGGTCAGTGGGCGTCAGGATCAACCCTTCACAGTTCAACTTCGCCAAGGCCTTCTTTGGCAACACATTTAATGAGGAGCCGGTATCAACCAACACGTGCGAAAGCACGGCCCCTTTACATTCCATTGTGATGTGTAAAGCCCGGTTATGATTCCTCCCATCCACAGTCAGATCCATATTGGTGAAACCCAGCCCATGGCTGGCATGAACATTAGACACCATTGTCTCCAACTGATTAATCGTTATCTCTTGAGGAACATAGGCTTTCTTCAGAATTTTCAATAAAGCCTCTCTATGCCCCTCAGAGCTTAGCAATAAAGACAAGATCGAAATCTTGGATGGAGTCTGCTGCAGATGGTCAACAAGTTTGTACTCAGACTTCTTGATGATTCTTAGGAATTCTTCCGCTTCATCATCAAGTTCTCTCTCCGGCCCACCAGGCGCCGGTGTCACCACTGGAGTACCCTCATTGACTACTTGTTTTCCTCTTGCCCTGGCTAAAGCCTCGGCCTTTTCTTTCTTTTCTTTTTCTCCTTCCCCACCTCTCAAAGCATCTGGGGCAAATAACCTCCCACTACGAGTGAAACCACTGGGTCCGGCATTATCCACCTTCGAAACGGTGGCTTCACTTGTAGTTTGGTCCTCCACTTTCTCTCCATTGCAATACACTTCCCCACCATAATGCCACGGCACGGCATCATCTTTGTCATAAGGAATTGGCCCAGGTACCGTGATAGTAACTGGAGCCGCTTCGGCCAACGTTGACAAATCAACCGGGTCGAAGTAGATAGTTATGGTGGAGACATCTTCCTTCCCCAAATCCATCTTCTCAAACCTGAGACTTCCTTCGTCCATCAGCCTCTGGACAGCCTCTCTCAACAATGTACACCCATCAGGAGTAATAGCGCACGCAGCACAACCAACACCGCAGCCCGGAAAGACCCCATTCAACAACAAATGTCGCTTGACCTCAGCCAAAGGAGTCTTCAACTGATCTACCCTCAACAGCCCGATTCTGCTCTCCTCAGAGACTGCATTCACCCCCATTTGACCATGCGCGGGCATGGGATTAGCATTAACATTCGGGGACGGAGCAAAGTTGATTGCTTTTGAATCCACCAGGTCTTGAACCACATGCTTAAAAGCTTTGCAGTTTTCCACGTTATGCCCCAGAGCACCTGAATGAAATTCACATTTTGCATTCTCATCAAAACTGGCTGGCCTCTGATCAGGACTCAAAGGAGCCAAAGTTCTCAATTGGACCAACCCTAAGTCTTTCAACTTCTTCAATAGGAATGAATAGGTCACAGGTGGCCTGTCAAACTGACGATCATTCATCCTTCCTCGCACCTGATACCCAGCCCTCTGTGGTCTCTGCTGAAACGGCTGACGTTGTTGTTGCGGTTGTTGCTGTTGCTGTTGTTGCTGTTGTGCAGGCTGATTTTCAGCAGGAATAGTTACCGCAGCGGTGTGCTGATAGTAAGGATCCCTACTTGGTCCTCTCTGAGTACACACGGCGCTGGTATCACCCTCTTTCTTCCTCTGGCCATTTCCGAAGGGCTTCTTCGAACCAGATGACGAAGCATTACCACCCTGGATTTTTCCGAGCTTCAACCAACTCTCTATTCTTTCACCGGCTACCACAATGTCAGCAAAGTTGGTCACCGGGCAACCAACCATTCTCTCAGCAAATGCCCCATGCAGGGTACCCATAAACAAGTCAGACATATCTCTGTCCACCAATGGCGGTTGAACTCTGGCAGCCAACTCCCTCCACCTCTGAGCATACTCTTTAAACCCCTCACTAGGCTTCTGAGACATACTATGCAGCTGGGTACGACTAGGAGCCATGTCAGCGTTGAACTGGTACTGTTTAAAGAATGCATCTCCGAGATCCTGCCAGCTCTTGATGTCAGAAGATTTCAGCTTGGTGTACCATTCCAGGGATCCTCCGGACAGACTGTCCTGGAAGAAGTACATCCACAGCTTTTGATCCATCGTGTACGCAGAAATCTTGCGGACAAAAGCCTGAAGGTGAGTTTCCGGGCAGGAATTCCCATTATACTTATCAAATGCGGGCGCCTTGAACTTCTGTGGGATCACAATCCCCTCAACCAGCCCCATGTTCGACATATTCACAGCCCCGGGAGTGGCATAGCTTTCGAGAGCCCTGATTTTTTCCGCCAGCAACTGGATCTCCTTATTCGGTGGTTGGACACCGTATTGACCAAACGACTCATTATGCATGGAGAATTGATCGGCTTCCCTGTCTTCCTCTCTATCATCCTCAACCCCAAAGAACGGAGGAAACAGACTGTCCTTCATATTATTGCCCATCTGACCAGGTCCACCACCTGTGGCAGCACCAAAACCACCAGCATTATTATTAACTACGCCCACAGTCGTCCTCTTTCCACCTTCCCTAGAACCACCAAGCCCCTGGTTGGAGACACCATCCAGGTTGACACCATTGTTGGCAGCTGAAGCCCGTTCGAGCTTTTCTACTTTATCAGCCAGTGCCTTCTGCCCGACTGCAAACCCTTGCATGATGTTAATCAACTCATTCATCTTCTCCTTCAGCTCGAGAACATCTGTATTTGGTAGATCCATCAGTCTGGGTGTATTGCGTCTGGTGAAATATCTGTGAGGACGTGTTGAGTGCAAAGGTACAACTCTACGAGCACGAGCAATGATTCCTGTAACAATCAAGCACGTTAGAACTGATACCTGCAAAATAAAAACAAGTTATTATGATCATGCATGAATGCAATGTCTATCCACATGAGGAACACTTTGTCTCTTGATCCTGGCTTCATCGAGACAGATAATAATCCGGCAGCAATATTTCGATATTCACCATTTGAGTTCATCATACGGACCAGAGATATATGATTTAGCGAAATACCATCCAACCATGTGTGTGATGTGTGAGTGCATACAGGAAAGCAAATAAAGCTTGAAGATCGATCACTGAATGAAAATAAGCATCGTATATCAAAAGTGCACAATAAGTGCCACAGTCATACATCAAAGCTGATACAAGTCAAATACAATTCTCCAGGATCAGAAAGGAAATACAAGCAAATGAATTTCGTCAACAGGCCTGACGGTAATCCACACAAATGAGAAAGGTCTAGCCTGACGAAGGTCCCACAGAAGGCCCTACATCATCAACCATCTTCGCAAACTCTGCGGCGAACCTGAGCTCGGTGTTCTCCTGCTGCAATCTCCCCACCTCCTTCTGGTGAATCTTCATCTGTCTGAAGTAATGATCTCTCTCAGCAATGTAGTGATCTCTCTCGGCAATGATCTTCGCTTTCTCCGCTTCCCATTCTGCTGCAAGGGCTCTGGCTCTGGAATCTCTCTGATCTCTCACAAGGATTTGCCTCCTCTTCTCATCTTCAATGACCCTCAAGGCTCTGGCTAGCTTCTCCTTAGTGATGTCATGCTCCTTTGTCGACGACTCTAAAGCTTGGCTGATCTTCCCATAGTAAGCGGTATCCATCTCAAAGCGCTTCACCTCCAGGGCATGTCGCTTATCCTGATCCTCCATCCTCACTCTGATCTCCTGATTAGCCATCTGAATCCGAGCAACACTCATCTCTAATTCAGTCTTCTCTGCCTGCAGCTGATCTCTAGCTTTCTTCATCTCAAGGAACTCATCCATACTGACAGAAGAACGCGGCCCCTCAATCAAAGGACACCAAGGATCACCTCCCGGAAATGGTAGATGTGTGAGCTCAATCCTCTTCCTAAGCCAATCATCAAATGGAGGAAAAGACATGTTGTTGACCTTGCCAAAAGGAACCTTGCCCTTTCTCTGAATATCACGCCATTCATCCAACACTTGCCTCAACTTGGCCTGATTGCCCTCAATTGGGAAGTAGAAGGACTCCTGAATCTCTCTCCCGAGAGGAGGACCCTCTACAGCAAACCCCATCTGTCTCCTAAGAAGCACCGGGTTGTAATTAATGCAACCCTGAACTCCTATAAGAGGCACATTGGGTAGACTCCCACAACTGTAAATGAAATCACGTCCAGCCATACCATTGTGAGTCCAGGCTATGTCCTTGGCCCGCAAACCCATCAGCCTGAATGACCACTTGACAGTAGGATCAAGAAAGGCAAAGGCACCCCTGGAAGGCAAATACCCCATGAACCATTTGTACAGCAACTGATCACAACACCGGATCAGTCCCCCACGCCGCTTCTCGTTCCGATTATGGACCGAGTAATAGACATCTCCAATCAGAGTAGGAATGGGATTCCTCTGCATAAACAACCTGATGGCATTAATGTCTACGAAGTTCTTCTGGTTAGGGAACATGATGATCCCATAAATGCTCGCAGCAATCAAGGCACAGACAGTCTTCCAATTACCCACAGCAGCATGTTCCTTGGCCTTAGCCTCCAAGAAACTCAGATGAAAACCAGATAACTTTCCCTTCTCCTTCAAACCCCCCTTGGTCACCTCCGGGCTCAAATAAAGAGCACGAGAAATCTCCATAACATCAGGCTCCACCTTAGTGGCATAGAAAGGAATCTGATCTCGGATCTGAATACCCAGGATGCTGGCATAGTCCGCCATCAAGGGTCCCAACAAGTAATCCGGGAAGACGAAACATCTCAAACCCGGGTCGTAAAACTGGAGAAGAGTATAGATGGCGCTCCTATCACTGTCTGTGAGCCTGAAAACCAACTTCAGAATACCACTGTGTGCCTCACGGAACATCCCCACATGGTCGGGTGTAATCAAGGCTATCATATCTCTCAGCACACCAATCTCCGGATCGAAGAAACTGTAGACGACATCATCTTTCAAACCGGTCCTCATGTCTGGAACAAAGAAGTATCTTAACCAGGATCTCAATCAAAAATGTCCCTGCATATGGATAAACATGAGTTAGATGCAGATAAATGCAAAATGTGAATGATGCTGATGTATGAACGCAATGCATTGTGCCATCCTCCAAGTCATCTGAACATCTGTTGCTCTGAGTTACATCTCTGAACTGATCACAACCATCTGAGGTACTAAGCAACCACAAATCCAACTCAAGGGTTCCGAAATAAACGGAACTGAAATGTACATCACCATCATCACCAGAGATTCCCTGAACAGACAACCACAAAATCTCTGAACCAACCCGGGGAATCCTGAAATAAACGGATCCCCACTGATAAATACCACAGACAGCACTCCGGCGTCTCGGAAATAAATGTCCATAAATCCGACTCATAAATAAAACTCTGATCAACGGAACCATTAGTCACCATCAAAGTCACCATCAGAACATGCATCTGTAAGAATCACCCATCCCCTCACAGGTAAATTCTAATCAGGTCATCCTAAGGCGGATAATGGTCTCGACAATCGGGCAAAGATACTCAACGGGTTTGCCCTTTCGGGTGTGCCGTTGCAGCTCTCTTAAGATCATCTACACCAAAGATCCGGGAAAGAACGGTCACCGAAGTCAATAGCTCATATGGAGTGACTCAACCAAAGTGGAATACCCCACAAAGGAAGAGCACTCTCAAATGAACCTCGTCCGACTTGTGGTATGTCACGTCGCCCAAAACATGTTGACCTAACATGAAAGGCAACATGAGACCACGCTAATCCTAGGTGTATACTCGGGCCTGGGTTTTAGCCCCACACAGAACACCCCCCCCCCCCAAATAGAGGAACCAACATGTACAGAGGACAGCAACAATGATAATATGATGCATGCAAACATTTATGCAAATATATACACAACAGAATAATAATAAATGCAATAAATAGAGCAACACAAGCAACCTAAACTATCCTAGAACGCTAGGAGAGACTCGCTTAGGGAAGATGGACCAGCAATAGGTCAACTTCTATTTCCCCAGCAGAGTCGCCAGCTGTCGCATCCGCGAAAAACAACCGGCGGGCTAAAACAAAACAAACAGAGCCGCCACCGTGCGTTATTTATCCCAAAATAGGGAAAGGAAACGCTCGAAATAAACCTGGAAAAGACATGGTCTCGCGACCAAAGAGAGATGGGATCGGGAGTCGGTTATGCGAAGGGAAGGTATTAGCACCCCTACGCATCCGTCGTACTCGACGGGATCCACGCTCATAAAGATAGAAGAAAGGTTGCTAAACGCTGCTCAAAAGAATGCACACACACAACAGACAACACAGGTGGGAAAAGAGGGGAACGAGCTCGCTAGGATATCGCATCCTATGCCTACGTATCTCATCTGGAATGAGAATCAGAGCTACCGTAGTTCGGCTCACGCACGCCGAAACAAAACACACGCAAACAGGCAAACATGGAAACCGAATGCCAATCGCTGGACTTACATCAGACTCCGAACCAACAAACACACACAGGAAACCAACTGCCAATCGCTGGACTTACGTCGGACTCCACACACACAACAATAGGATACGGAATGCCAATCGCTGGGCTTACATCCATCTCCTGACACACACAAGAAAGGTAACAAACAAACAACTTAATAGGGAGTCGGGAACTCGAGCCTAATAACTGTCAAGCAAACACACACAAAAAGAAAAAAAGGGTGCCCGGAGAGATCTCGTACGATCTCCTGCCTACGTACCTCATCTGGTATGAGGATCAGGGCAACGTAGTTCCCCTGAACAGGGGAGAAACTTTCCTAACCAGAGACTGGGAAATGACAAACTAGAAGGGAGACTGACTCGAGCCTAATAGTTATCATGTATTCCACAATGGTCCTAGGTTGAGTTTTCTATCTAACTTGCACAGGCAGCAAGCTATCCTAAACAGGCAAAGCAAAGCAAACATACACACAATTAGCAATTAGCACACACTATATACAAACAAAGTGGGCTCACACAAGGGTTAGGCTGTGAAACACAAGCCAACTGTAATCGGGTGATGTTAGCTCTTAACCCTAACATTGAGAGTTAGGGTGAAGCAGATGAAATGGAAAGTGAGGGGTGTGCCTCACAGCTCTTATCCCTGGCCAGGGAGAGCTTCAGACAAATGAAAGTGTGGGTTCAGAAAGTTGGAACCCTTCTACACATATGACTGACACAACAGAGATCTTGGGTTAATATCCACAATGCATCAACACCAGTTGTGTGAGCAAAGGGATGACTCAACTGAATAGCAGGAGATGGATTGCACATCTCTTGTATCTGCCAATTGCCTTATCAAAGGACTTTTCCTGCTTGGCACAAAGATAAACAAACACAAGCATTTCCTCTTAAGGAGGACTTCAGACAGGTGCCTGACCACATAACAGGCCAGGTCTTCCAGACTACATGAAGTCAGTGAGTTATACCTCAATTGGTTAAGCAACCAAGCAACAGCAAAAGCAAGTTCAAAAGAACTATAGCAACTAATGTACCTGAAAACAATCTAACTCAATCAGTATTCAACTCAAAAAGTCAACAGACAATTAATGGTCAACAGACAATTGTACACAGTCAAACAGACAAGCAAGTCACAAGCCAATGTGCTCAACACAAATGACTTGGCATCAACCTACAAAACAAACTCAATATTAGTTCAACATTGACCAATTAGTCAACTCAATCAAGTTAATCAATTCCCTCATAGCCATATGCTTCTTAACCTGCAAACCAAGCTCAAACATGAGAAGCAAACCACTAGGACAAAGCCTAGGGTCAAAGAGGGAGAAATAATTCAAAACAGAACATGAAAATTGACATAAATCAAGATCAATCAAATTAGAGCATCATCCAAAAAGTCCCACATCCATATCATGCACCAAAATCATTTCACAAGTCAAATATGGTAAAGCATGCAAGTTCAAAGCTCATTGAAGCAACCAGAATGAACCAATCCACATCAACTCAAACATAATTCAATAAATCCCAAGAAAAATCATGGCTAAACAGAATACATCTCATGATCAACATACCAAAAATCAAGGCATTTGGACAAGTGTAAGCATGGCAAATAAATTCCCTAAGGCAAGGCAAGGCAAAAACAAGCTCAAATGAGGCACAATTTCATACATCAACTTCACACAAGCCTAAAACAGAATTGACAAATGATAAATGTCTCAAACCAAAGCCAAGATAAACTTCAAAGTGTCTAGAATCAATGTGCAAAATTTCAAGTTCATATGATAAACATCAAGCATTTCACAAATCATCTAAGATCATGACTCATCCAAAGTCCACAAATGACTAACCAGCAAAGAAAAATCCCAAACAAATCAGAAATAATTCCAAAAATTCTATAAAAAATCATGATCAATCCTAACATCCAGAAGTAGCATCATGCAAACAATCTCATCAATTGAAGTTCATTTGGCATTGTAAAGAAATTCTTAAAGTCAAGCAAGCAAAGGTGTGACACACATTGTCACACCTACATTAAACAGATCATATCTCAACAACCAGAAATGAGAAAAATGCAAACTCTATACCAAAATGACCAGCAAGATGTCTATTTTAAGCATGCCAAAATTCACAATCATTGGAGCAATATCCATCATTTCACAAAGCAAATGGCATGGAAGGTACAAATTGGATACACATGAACAAACCCTAGGCAAGTTTAAAATTCATCCAGGCACAAATCATGAAAAAATAGTCATTAAATTCTAGAGATCATGAGGAACATCATGCAAAAAACCTCATCTCATTTGGACAATTATTCATGGAGATATGAATTTTTGAATGATTGGAAAAAATCAAAAAAAAAATCACATGAAAGCAAATATGAACATGGAAGGGAAAATAATAAAAATGCAAAAGCCAAATTGAAAACATCCGGAGCCAGGACTCGAACCGATTGCGTTTTCAAATGAACGCGCCAGTTAATTGAAACGCACCGTTTCACTTAACTGAGGTGGCATGGCAAGCGAACGGCATCCAATCAAAACGCCAGGTCAAGCCAGCATGGACCAATACATAGTCCAATAACACGAAACTCATGCAAGCCATGGCTAAAACAGATCAAACACGCTTCTGGAGATGAAACCCTAGGATCTTCATGCGTGTTCTTCAGCTCATACACTCAAGAACAAAAGTTCACCAAAATTTAAATCCAGCATATCATTAGATTCATCTTTCCATGTACATCAACAATCCATGATCCATTTAGCCTAATTCTCACTAACGTGCACAGATCGAGCAAAAGAAGTTTTGTGTATCAAACTTAGATTCAACATAACTCACTCATCTCTCCATGAAATTCGATGATACAAAGCTCAGCATATTCAGCATGGAAAGATCTACCATAAACACATGATAATTGCATGAATTGAGAAACTCGAATCCTAACCTTGTTGGAAGTGAAAAACTGAAATCAATGCTTTCAAGCTTTGTAAGGTAGAAACAGATGATCTTATGCTCTTGAATGAATGAATGGAGGAAGGATTGGATGTTAATCTTGCACGATTTTGCTGGAATCTTCACTTGCCATTAATGATGCAAAGCTTCAACAATCCTCAATTTGCACGAAAATTCATGGATCTTGCTTCCAAAGTCTTCAAATTATACTTGTGGATGATGATTCAACCAAGAACAATGCAAGGTTTTTTGGAGAAATTTGCAGAAAAATTGAGAGAATCAAATTGTGAAGGAGAAGCAAATAGATCTAGATCTGAACCAAAATGAAATGTTAATGAAGTTTCTGTTATGATTAGGCTATATATATGTGCTGCTAATGATTCTTGCTAATCATGATTAAGCAATGCAATTGGAATTAGCTAAAACCAAGTGTAAGTGCAAATGTGCAATTCACCTCTCATGCATGCAAATGGATGTAACAGTGCTCGAATCTTGTGTTAATTCACTTGGAAATGCTGTTTAAGAGCCAAGGCCAATGCTAGCAAGTGAAAACAATGCATATTTTCAAATTAGACTTTTCCCTCCAAAATTCAAATGCCAAAATGCCAAAAATTTTGTAGTGGAAATGCATGGTTTTTTATGTATGTTTCGATAGCTCATGTCAAAATAGGAATGTTGCAAAAAGAACCACTTCAATTGGCCTTTTGGTCCAAAAGTTATGCCTTCTTGAAGTTCAAATTTGCTTGACCAAGATTGATCCATATCTTGCCAACCACACATGGGAAATTTATGTTCTTGGACGTTTTGGAAAGGTGAGAGCAAGATCTTAAACTTTCATGTTGGACAAAATTTCATTTGAAGCATTTTTGATGATGTAATCTTGAGGAGAAAACCTTTCCATTTTTGGCAATTTTGAATTACAAGTCACTTTCTATTTTTGGAAAGTTTTGTCCTGACTTTATTTTCTTCAATGTTGATGTTTGCAATGTCAAATGAGACTCGTTTGAACATGAATGAAGTCTCTCTAACCCTCTCCCACCTCCAAATCCATGATTGAATGCACAGTTGACTTTGGTTGACTTTCTAGTTGATAGATGACTTGGCCATGCACAGATGAATTTGAGCCTCAATCTTCTGATGAAATGGCTCCCAGATGAAACCCTAGATTACACAAGCTCAATAAAACCATATAATGATCCCCATCTCCACAAGGACCCCATCTCCTTGCAAACCCTAATTGGCACAATACAACTGATTAGGGTTGACCAGAGGTCAAAACCCTAATCCCAAGGAACTGATTAAGCACAATGAATCTCTTGGTGATGATAATACCATGATGATGATGATGTATTATTTAAACCCAGGTAATGACCAATCTCCTTGAGGATGTTAGACGGTGTGGCTAGTGATCGAGAGGGGGGTGAATAGATCACCTCTTTGAAATTTAACGGATTTGAAATTTTATCAGAGTTTTCAAAGTTGGCGGAAAAATCAGTCCCGAATCGACTTCCGTCTATTCTGAACCGCTACTAGAAAGCCGGACACACAAGTTTAATTGCTGGATTTTAATGAGAATGACAGAAACAATTCACACCAGAATTTTAACTAATTGAATGCACTTATCATTAAAGTCTATTTCCAATGAATAAAATCTAGCTAACCGTTTTGTCAAACAGTTGGTGTGTATGTGATCGATGATAAATAGCAATGGAGTTTGATTAAAAGTTTTCTTGCCACTGCTGTCTTACAACAGGAACAATCACCACGCACTAACTGAAATTGCGAAAACAGTTTTAAAACGTAAAGAGGAGTAAGGTAAGAATACGATACGCAGAGATTTGGTAAGGAAGTTCCCCACGTCGTCCTCGCGTGTGGGTACGTCTCCCTCTCAATTTGAAATGAAATTGAGAACTTTGATTATCAATTTTTGCCGAATCCGTTGATACAAGGTTATGATACAAAGACAGAATTCTAAACTCTAAGAACCTCTTCTTGTATGAACCTTCACTTGATCTGAGCACGATCAAGATTTTCCTGCACGAAATTGCAAACAATTCACCGGTTCCACGACCTGCTTGCGAAATCCCCCGATCTCCAAACGCAACGCTGCGGCTGAATATGTTCTACAAACGTGACTCCCAAACCCTCAAGAACACTCCAGTTCTTGAAGGACAAACCAGTAGGTTTTTCCTAGAAACCCCCTTCAATCTTCAACTCAGCTAGATCCTCGATCGTTCCACTGCAAACCACAGCTAGATCCTTGATCGTACCACTGAACGTTATCTCGATGCTTCTTTAATCCAAAGAACAAGAATGGTTATGTGTAAATGTTCTTGAAGAAAAGTGATTGAGAAGATGAAGAAGATGAAGTCTCTTTCAGGTTTCTAATTGCTCTCAAACAATTGCTCCAACACTGCTTTTGATCTTGTGTTCAATTGTTTTCCCTCAATGAATTCGTATTTTGCACTGCTGTCATAACCTGTCTTATATATGCTGCAAAACAGTTACTGTTATAACATAAAACAGCTTTATGTATTGATGCATAAGAGTGTGTATCGATGCATACTGTAAGATATGTGAATTTTTGGTGAAATTTATTAATCATGTATCGATGCATAATTCGTATGTATCGATGCATGTGATTATTTCACTAGTATGTATCGGTGCCTAATGCGCATGTATTGATACATAGGCTGTTTCAATTGGTCATGTATCGATGCAGGGATCGTGTGGATCGATGCATAGAGTCTTTAGCCTTCCATGTATTGATGCATGACTCGTATGCATCGATGCATACTGAACAGAAAGGTTTTGTGATTTATCACATGCTGTATGTATCGATGCAGAGGCTTATGTATTGATGCATACTGACATAAAATGCATTTTAATTGTTATTTTAAGGGAAGTATCAATGTAGGTTTATATGTACAGTTATGCAACAATAGAGTGGGATGGAAAACATAATAAAAACACAAATGTATCATGTAATGCAATGCACAACCAACATTTGGATGATGATCACACAATTTGCTATCATTAAAAATTAATTCAAGGTAAAGAATTCTCTCACAGAGGAACCAAGAAAACCCTAATTGAAGTATAAACCCTCAGATGGCTAGTGATCAATTCATGAGACCCTTAGGCTTGAATCTCTTAACCTCTTCATCTTCTGAGAAGGACTTAGGAGGATGACTTGCTCAATGTTTCCACATGATATGCAAAAATTTAATGACTAATGACCTACAAAATGAAATGCAATATGCTAAGCTAGTCCCAAGAGAGGAGGGCAAATTTTGAGGTGTTACACAAAATAAGAGGATATGTAGATTATATGAATGGATCTCATGCATAATAATAAGTTTAATGGTTGATAGTTCATGACAAGATGGTCAATAACCTCTTCCCAATATGTTAGGGTTTCATCCAATTTCATGATCAAAAGTCAACCTCAAATAGCACACAAGCACCAAGCCTCCCTAATTAGGGTTTCAAGGTGCATACCCCCCAATCAAGGTCTTCAAACTAATCATAAAGCTCCATAGTCAAACTCCTAACACATGGGTCCACAATTAGGGTTTAGATGATCAAGTCAATGCTCAAAAGATCAATCACAAGGTCATATAGTAGCATAGTCAAGAATTAGGGTTTTGATGCATAGATGAATGTCATGATTGTAATCTTCTTGAACCAAGGTCCAAGAGGGCATGAAATTAGGGTTTCCCTCCATATAATGAGCAATATCATAATTCTCAAGCAAAACCCCAATTTTTATTATCCACAAGCTTTGAATCTATGATGCTTATTAGGATATGTTAACATGAGTAAATGATGGATATGAATGAGGCATGAATGAGTCCAGATGAATCTCAAGTAATAGGTTAGATGAAAAATGAAAGGGGAGGGAAAAATTTGGGGTATGACAATGATATGTAGATGATACATATGTCAAGATGATTGTATTAATTTATTGAATGAGGGTCAAAATTGGGGTATGTGTCGCAACCTGAAAAAGAAGATGCGAAAAAACAACCGGCGAGAAAGAAATGACAGAAGAGTCGCCACCGTGCATTATTTATCCCAAAGGAGGGAAAGGAAAGCTCGAAGTAAACCTGCAAAAAGGGAAAGGAAAAGACAAGGTCTCGCAACCAAATCTTGGGTTCGGGAGTCGATTATGCGAAGGAAAGGTATTAGCACCCCTACGCATCCGTAGTACTCTACGGGATCCACTCTTGTTGTTCTTGTCTAAAGGGTGTGGGTTTATCTAATGTACTATTTACTAAAAGAGGGGTCAAAAGAAAATGACTCGCACGGATGTCGCATCCACTGCATACGTATCTCATCTGAATATGAGAATCAGAGTCTTCGTAGCTCGGCTGCCTATGGGTTAAAGAGGAGTGTGCTCGCTAAGACATCGCATCTTATGCCTACGTATCTCATCTGGAATGAGAATCAGAGCAAATCGTAGTTCGGATAACTACGGGTTAAGGGTTTGGATGAACGACGTTACTACGCAATCTACCGGATGCTCGACCTTTGGAGACTTACTCGCCTGTAGTAGAAGGAGTAAATGTGTTCTTAGGAGAAGAAAAATCAATGAGTTTGTTTGGGTTTTAGGAATGCTCATGCAAAAAAGGAAGTCCTAGACGAAGGAACAGTGCTACCTTAATTGACATGCAAACGAGAGACTATACGAAGCCTAGCAATCCTATGGGGAGACGATCACACCATACAAAACAAACATGCATAAAGTAAAATGCCACCAAGGGGGCTCAAACCTACATGGGTAGGGCTTTAGTCAATAGGGGTTATATCAACCTCGACAAACAAGCCATGGAATAGGTAATCAAATGGGCTCTTAACCACTGACATTGAACGTCAGGGTGAGCAGATCAAAAGGGTAATGAGGATAAGACCTCATAGCTCTTAACCCTGGACAGGGTGAGCTCATGACAAAAAGTGGGGATTCTGGAAGGTGGAACCCTCTCCACTGACTGACCGGACAAGAGATCTTGGGCTTTTGTTCTGAAGCATCGACACGTAGTGCAGGCATAAAGAACGACACACTGGATAGCGGGGGATTGATTACTAATCCCTTTTATCCGTCAATTGCCTCTTCAGGGAGGTCTTTAGCACTGATGCCTCTTCTTGGAGGTCTTTGGGCACAAAAGTAAACAAACAAAAGAAAACATTGTCTCCTATTGAGGTCTTCCAGCTAAGAAAGCGGTAAAATGCGGGAAAGATAAAGGGTCAAGAGATCTACCACACGGATAAAGATCTAAAGTAATAACAGCTAAAGAAATAAGAAACCCAGAGATCTCTCGAGCTGGCACCATCAAAGAAAGCAAGTCAATACAGGTAATCGGAATAAATCTCCAAATGGTATCCCACAAATAAAGTGGAATGCCAAGCAAGCTATCCTTTCAGGAGTCATGTGAGCCCTCACAAAAAAACTCAACAAACAGGTTAGAGTGACAAGATGGGGTGCAATCAAGAGTTTCCCCAAATCAAAATGTAACCACATGAATCATGCCATTAAAATTCACAAAAAGAGCTCACAAAAAGCAACCAAGTGTAGGAGGCCTAAACCTCTTGTCAAACACATGCATCAAAAGGGTATCAAAATTCAAAGTCAGGGGGAAATGATCCACACATCAAGACATGACATACATACTAAAACATGTGCCCACATGCAAAACCTAACGATACCCACTCTTCCAAATTCACCCATAATACCTCATGCATTCAGAAATTTCAGGTTGAAAGTATAAAGTAGTGGAAATAGGGCATACCTGATTGGGGAGGATCGATTGAAATTGAATTGCACCCTTGGCTTTGCAGAACAATCTTAGGGTTTATATGAGAGGGAATTGGTTCTTTGCAGATGAGTTCCCTTCAGTCTCTGGAGGTTGCTCTGAATTAGTTAGAATCTCTCTAGGGTTTTTCCACTGAATTTTTTTTAGAATTTATAACCTGATTTTCGTGGCTTTGTGGGCTCAAATGAGAGGTCCAAGTCCACGATTCTGCTATTATATTTTTTTCAAAAACGCGTGCGCTTCGCCTAGCAAAGGATTTGCTCACCTAGCGAGCATGACAGTTCAGTTCGCTTAGCGAACCATGCTGCTCGCCTAGCGAGCATGACAGCTCAGGCTCTGCTTTTTGCTCCTTCAAGATTAGCGTTTTGACTGATGAATAGACCCCATTTGAACATGTTGGAAGTATCTCAAGCCATTCCCTTGTGTTGACTCATCACCCAGATAGGACCCACAAAGTGTCTTGGATGATATTCAAGCTTCTTGGATCTAATTCCGATTGACATGATGAAATGCAATATGAAATGTTAAATGACCTAAAAATTAATGCATGAATGAGGGGGGCAAATTTTGAGGTATTATAGTATGACACATATTTATCTACCCAATAATTGATCTTGAGAGTATCCAATAAACTTAAGAGCTTTTAGTAGGTTGAACTCTCGAACCCCTTACACAAGGAAAAATGAAGTTTGTGACTACCTTTCAATCAAACAGAAAACACGGGAGAAAAGAGGTGAGTCTTCCTTCCAAATTGTGGATTAAAGCGGTTAGTCTCCTTTCCACAAGAATCTTGGAGGGGTTATTCTTCAAGCTCAAAAAAAACCTTGGGATATTTTAACATCGGGATGAGCTAGCAAATCGAAACTTGGTTTTATACCGGGCTAACTAATAACCTGTGAGATTTTACTATCAGGTTGATGTCAAACCGAAATAAGTTTTTAACATCAGTCTGAGCCTTAACCAAAACTTGGTTTTATCGCAGGATATCTAAGAGCCTATGAGATTTTATTAGGGGCTGATCTCAAACCTATATATAGGTTTGATCACACAAACCCTAAACTAAAGCTTTTTATAAGTTTTGCTTCGAAAACCCACACAAACAACCCCCAAGTGGATAAAATGTTCAACCAAGGTAAAAACAAATTTTCCCTGATGAACTTACAAAGTTACCCTTCCAAAATTAGAGCTTTGTCACTCGCAAAATGACTTTCTCGAAAATCACTTCAACTAAAATTTTAGTGAGAGAAAGTAAACAAAGAGAACTTTTGAGAGAGAGAGAGAGTGAGTGAGAGGTGAGAAATGACATCACGTTTCTAGATGTTGAAAAATGTGGTAAGGGACCTCATTTTATAGGATAAAGGTTGGCACAAAAAAGGAAAAGTTTTAAGTCCAATTATGACTTGCCAATTGATTACTAACATGTCCAAATCGATTGGTAGGCTCGATTTAATCGATTAGTAAGCTAAAAATGGAAATGAAATATATTTATCAGCTTCCAATCATTAAGGCATTTTCCCAATAGATTAGGGCCCATTTTTTAACTTCTCTAATCAATTTCCATAAGGTGCCAATAAATTGGCAAGAGCAAAAACTTGCCCATATCTTTTCTGATAGTTTCTAAATTGTCTGGCACGACTTCAAGGTATTTTTGAAAAAAAATTCTTAATAAGAATAAGTTTAAAAAAAAATTATGTGGGTGTGTGATTTAGTCGTGCACTTTTACGAGAAAACCCTTATGCTTTTACAATACGTTCACTAAGACGTGTCAATACAAGCTTTCATATAATTCAAGACTTGTCAGATGCTTCATCCTTATAGACATTTGCTTGAGTTTACTTTGAGAAGAGGCTTGAGTTATAGTCTATTTAGTTTCCATCATCGGAGAGTCAAGTCCATCAAACTCTAATAATTTAGTTTACACCTTTAACCTCTTTAACCTCTTTATGTTTGGTTTTAGTTCTTGTTCTCAAAGTAGTTGTCATCATCAAAAGTGATTGTCTTCATTAAAGGTATATCACCTAGAGATAATATGCAAAGCATGGTTCCACATTCTCCTTTTTTTTATGATGACAACGCATCTCTCAGGGATATGGTAAAATAAACAAAATAAAAATATTTGGAGTAATCAAACTCCCCCTTAATTAAGTAGAGAGTATACTCTAGTCCCTCAGAGAGTATACTTCTCCCCCTTTGTCAAAACTAAAAAGGTGGGTAAAGATGCATTGCGATAAATTTAAATATGAAAACATGGGCAATTTGAACATTTAGGATAGGGGAAAACACACTAATAGAAATTATTCTGAATTGAAATTACAAAAAGGGAAACTGTTGAATTTAAATAGTGCGAAAAATAATTTGATAAGCTAAACACACATGTAGGATCATTCAATGCAATAAGCATCACCATTCCTGACCATGATTTTCTTCATATCCTCGACTAGACTTTGACAATTTTTCAACACCTTGTTTATATTGCCATCTTCTTCCTATTTTGGTTAATCTTATCCTTCTTCCTTGAATGACGATTCTTCCTGTATTTTTCCATGCTTAATGAGAACTTTAATCTCCTTAAGAGAAGTATAGGAGATCTTATGGTTGGTTGAGTATTTAGCTTCTTCCATGGTGTCAATATTGAAGGTAGTTAGGAGCCTTGTGATACTTTATCCATAGGGACCATGCTAATGCGATCCCTTTGCACCTTTTCATGTGGCTGGAAATTACTTATATCCAATTAGTTAGACTTTTTTTTTTCAAAATTGACAAAGGTACTACATCTTCCCTAATAATGTATACATGGTTTATGATCCTTGGAAAAGGGATCCTAGTGAAAAGGTAGTGAAGGATCCTAACCTTTGGCTTTAGGTGGATGAATTTGAAAGTGACTTTATTCTTTTCCATATGGTTAATGACAAGGGTATTAAGGGTAGTGGAGTGTTTGAAGTTCTTAAGACCTAGCGGTCTATCAAGGGTGTAGGATATTCCTATAATAGGCATCTCAAAGATTCTCCTAAATTTTTATTTATGAATGTCTATTTCCACTCCCCTTACAAATGTTCTCAATGTGGTTCCTACAAGTCTTAGGTTTAGGCAGAACTCTCTTACTAGACTTGGTAGGGTCTATCCGATATTTGGGTGAAGAAATATTAGAGGGAGTCTTAAGAGATTTGATGATAAGGTTTGTGACTCTTCAAGAGGCTTGGCTAAATGTACCAAGGTTGAATTTCCTTCTTGGCCAATTGACATATTCTCTTCTTGCTTGTAATTTATCAATCTTGTATTAAATACATTTATTTTTTGTGCTTCTATGGGTTTTTGGCTTGAGGAGGTTGTAATACCCTAAACCCCGAGACTTATATTTTAATCTTTACACGACAATCTAAGGTGTCACCAACGACAAATCCTCTAATAAAACAAACATTTAACAAATATGCAGCGGAAATATCAATGTCATACAACACCTGTCATCGTACAATCACCTTTACTTAGGGTATCATTACGGTGGTATCGATCTCATTTAAATTAAACAAAACAATATAACTTGGACATTTAGTCTCAACTTCAAAATTATAATAAATTGTTTTCAAAATGACGAGTTATCATATTCAACTCTCAACAACTTCAGCATAAAGAGAATAAAGCAATTAAACTCTTGTTGAAACATGATAAGCAAACAAACATTTTGAACTCCGATGTTACAGAATCAGAGCAAGACTTCTAAACAATGATGAACTAAACTAAATAACTCCAGGAGCTAACTTCCACTTACAATGGTAAACTTTACTCCTGTGTATTTGCAAGATGTCCATGATGGGCAACATAAAAGAAAAAGAGGGTGAGAAACAACAAAGCAATATAAATAGTGTAAAGAATGCTAAGGTAGAGAACACACAACAAACACACATTCATTACACAAACATCCACAACACATTCTCACACCCAAATCATGACAACATGTACATAATAACATCCAATCATCAACATCATGAACAATAAACTACATATGCAATTATGTGTGCAAATATACTCCATAATTGACCCATTATGCTGTGATATCATTCATGAACACTCAGGTTCATTTCTCTCCCGATCCCCACCATAGGACCAGAGCACACCAAGTTATTACCATCACCATGTTTAATGTTTCACCATCTTCCACATGGAACCGACTACTCACTCCCAATCCCATCCATAGGACCAGAGCACACCAGAACTAGACCGAAGTCTGTACACCATGATGCATGACTCTCAACAACATGCATTATCACCAAAAGGTTCAACAAAAAGATCATTGTATACATCTCACCATTTATGCACAATATCATTCATCATACGTAATAATTAATCAATGTTATGACATCCAATAAACAACAACAAACAACAGCAACTCAACAAATGCAACTTCATAAGCATTCATTCATGTTAATTCACTAAAATAACAACACATCATTGGACAAACACAATGGTTCACTAACCGATCATACAAGTCATCACAATATTTCCACAATAGACACATGATTATTATCGCACCTCGAAAAATGAGAACACGACGCTCGCGGAGCGTAATCGCACGCTCGCGGGATGGACTGAACAGAGTCGCCACCGAACTTTATTTATTCCCAAAATGGGAAAAGGAAAATATCGATAAAACCCCTAAAATAAAGGATAATATATGGTCATCGCAACCAATATCAGGGTTCAGGGGTCGGTTACGCAAGGGGAAGGTATTAGCACCCCTCACGTCTGTTGTACTCAACGGGAACCGTTTAGTTAGTTTTTATTTGAATGTTAGCTTATGTTAGTTTCTAATCTTCTACTTATTTGGGATATAAAAAGAGATAAGAGAAATGTTTTTGAACTTTTTATTAATGAGAAATTACCTTAAAATATTTTCATTATTAGGGGGACAGAAAGGAACTAAACCTACACTTTTATTAATGGGCCTAACAAGATTTCACAATCCTACTCCTACGTATCTCCAGGTGCAATAGAGAATTTAAGCCTTACGTAGTTTTGGGTAGAAAATGTTTGTTTGTTGGTCAATTTTAGCGAAAGCTATCTTGTATTAATCGATGAGAAACATTGTTTTACCCAAAATAGGCGAGGAGCAGACATTTACATCACATCGAATGAATTTACAAATCAACATTCGGAAAAATGTCATTTACCTCAACTCAGTAATTATGGATGAAGCATTATTTTGCATCATCTTAAGACAAGATGTCTTTCATTTATGAAAAGGTTTTGAGATCGCACGACGGCGAAAAAATAGTTTGATTCGTTGAATATTTTTTATAGGTGAATGACGAACATTTGACGAGAACGAGACATAAGCCCCGGGATCAATCATTCGGGGTTCCACCGGAATGCTAGATTCCAATGGTCTTTTTTCATTCGAATTAATTGAGAAAATTGTTTGATGGACAACGAACGCTTGATAAGAATCAATTGTTCAAAGAGTTGCGTCAGAATGCTTGATCCCAACGGCCCTTATTTTCTCCAAGTTAATTAAAGTGTTTTAGGGACCCAAAAAAAAGAATGAACGGTTAACCCAAAACACGAGGCTCAGGACCGGTCATTCGAGGGTTCCCACCGGAATGCTAGATTCCAACGGTCCTCTTCTTTCGAGTTATTTGAAAAAAGGATTTTAATATTTTAACTTAAATAATATAGCGTTTGAATCAGGATAAAGAAATAAATTAATCAGATTAAAAGATATAACTTGGGGTAGAACCAAAATTTAAGAAATTAGTCATAAATATTTTATTCTATTAATTAATCAACATCATTACTAGATATTTATTTAATTATTTATTCGTAATATTCTAACAATAATAAATAAAACTACAAATAAAACGATAGTATTTAAAAATAATATTCTATAGTTATTCAAATATTCAGAGAAAATAGCAAAAAATCAAGTTGGAGAAAAATACAATTATATTTTTTTACGTCTAGTAAAATGAAGTGAGAAAATAAGATCAATTTAATATTACACATATGCAAATTATTTTACTAAAAAAAATTTGATGATGAAACAATTAAATATTCTTTTTTTCTTTTCAAAACCTAATTAAAAATAACAAAAGAAAATAAATTAAATCTACTTTTTATTTTATTTTTCTAACATAATTTAAAAATGATAACGAAAATAACTAAATTAACCCTTTTTTATTTTTATTTTTATAACACAATCTAAAAATAATAATGAAAATAATTAAATTAACTTTTTAAATTTTTGTTTGAAATAAATAAGCGAAAAAAAAACTATAGAATAAATAATTTTTCCTTTTTTTTATATTACTAATATTACTGATAAAAAAAAGAAAGAAAAGTTGCAAGAAATAAAACTTATTTTTTCATTTCATTATTAATTACAGTATTACAGTCACGGCAAATAATAATACTTTTTATTTACATCTTGCTTTATACCTCGCTTATTATCACATAATGACATACAAATTATACACAGACTAAAACACATTAATTATAGACTTTACTATTCTCTTTGATATTGTAGCACAAACGTTAACATTTACTACATTATGATATCATAATTCCGATTGAATATTATTTCCTATTATCATCTCAGAGATACTATAACAGATATCAATTTCATTTAATATTGTTTATATTATCAATGCTGCAAAACTGCACTAAATTAATTATTTAGTCATTTAAATCAAAATACAATCTCAAGATGATGAGATAGCATTGCCAACTTATCGGTTACTTTGCAATGATGATGAGTTATCAATCAAACCAATGCAACCTCTTTAATGCTTATTATTTTCTTAAAAAATTATTAAATAAGGATTAAAGCAATTGAAAGAAAACAAAAAGAAGAGAGAAACATAACAGCAGTAACTCTCCATCACCCCAACTCTATCTCTTCCTCTCGTTGATTTCTCTTTGCCCTTGTCGGTGAAAGGCGGGCGATGGTGGCGCCAGCCCTTATGGCGGTTCCCTACCTCAAAGTTTTACTTTCCCAAAATAAACCCCTCTTATTTTTTCATGCTTGTTATGAATTTGAAACCCATTTTATCAAAATATCAATCTAAAAGGAAATCGTCCCTCTCAGAAATCACAACACAATTTAAAAAAAGAAAAAAACTAACAACAACATTCAAAAGACAAGCTTATGGATTTCGACACGTAAAAGGGAGTGAAGACAAAACAATAAAGATTAACGAAGGAGTAAAGAAATACCTAGATTCAGGTAAGAAATTTCCCCCCTCTAAATCTTGTTTTCTGTTTGGATCTTCCTTTCTCTGTATTTGCTAGTTTATGTTCGTGTTGTTAAAAAATGTTGCTGCAATGTTTAGAATTTGAATATTGCTATAGTTGCTTAATAAATTTTTGTATTTGGGATTAAATCTGGGAGATAAATTTGAGCTTCTGACTGATTGAGAAAATATTATCTCAGATTTAGTTAGAAATTTCTTTGGGTTTGGTGGTTTGAAAAAAAATGATATCAGTTTTTCTTCAAATTCTCTTTGCTTTGAAAATCAAAAATGAAAAATCTCCCCCTCTCACTTTCTGCTACTTGTTATTTATATTGAAGAAAATAAATTAGGATTGTTTGAATATAAAAATATCTTTTGTTTTGGTTCAATTTAATTTTTGATGAAGTTCCTGCTTAATTGCTCATCCTATGTTTCTCTGCTATAACATTTTTGCTCTTGACTTTTTGAAATATGTTTTGCTTAGAAAAATATGTTAACTGCACTATTCTGCAACTACTGCAGCAACAAGACAAGAATCTATCCAAGCAAAGAGAGCATAGTTCTGGTTATGTAGAGGGAAAAAAAGACAAACTAGCTCTTAGTCATTGTGTTACTAATACACTTGAAGAGCCTCTATAATTTTGTAATGGTTACTATAAAAAAAATGCAAATTATGTGTAATAGAGGCTTAGTGGTGTAATATAAATCCCTATTTTTTTTAAAGTTTTTTTTTATGATGTAAAAAGAAAATAATCTAAAGTGTAAATAAAATTTTATTTTATTTTTAAAATAAAAATAATAACATAATAATTAAAAAAAAACATAATTATAATATGACAAGAAACTTCTTTTTTTTAAATGAAAGAAACAAATTTAAATTCTATATTTTTTTAGAAATTTACTTCAATTTAAAAATATAAAATAAATTTGATTATTATTATGACCTATTTTTAAAAACACACATAAAAATCTTTAATAAGATATAATAAACAAGAAATTAACAAAACAAAAAAAACCATTTCAAACTTAATTTATTTTTGAGAAGGAATGTAAAAACAAAAGTCCAAAACTAAACCTTTAATACAAAATGCAAATTAAATTTCTAATCATCCATATGCAATGTAAGACAAATGATTATGTAGTATATGTACGGATGAATGAAATAGCGATTTAGTTCAAATTGATTAAAATCAACTTATAAAAAAGCAAAACAAAGACCTTAAGTTATCAAATTAACAATGGTTGAGTGAATTTCCACACCAAATGTCGGCTATGGATATGTAATGAATGGAGGTATGTACGAATTGGTCAAATTGAATAAATCGATCAAAGTGAACATTAATCATGACTTATGTATACGAAATAAAATCTTTACGACCAGATGAAACAATCATAAGGAATCAGTTTGAATGATGAGATGCAAATGAATGAAATGACTGCATAAAGATGGTATGCGAGTGAGTGACTTAGGGTCAGATGAATGAATGTCAATGGGTAAATGCATATGAATGACTTTAGGTGGGACAAAATTTAGGGTATGACAGTTGCCCCTATTTAAATATCTTTACCAGATAGCATGAGTGATGAAAATCCCCATGAAATCAGGGTGAAAGGTATTTAAATACATAAGACCCACATTTGCCCCTATGTGCAATGACATGCTATGCTATGAGCTGAATGACTTCTTTTTGGTTTGCTAGGGATATGATAAGCCCTAGCATGATTTTTTTTTATGATAAATGATAAGCAAACTTGTGGAGAATGATGAAAATATTGTAGCGGTGATCCACAGGAATCAGACAAAGACCATAGGGTGAAGACACACTAGGGATGATAAATTGAAGGGGAAAAGACATTGGGGAATATTCAAAGTATGATTTATTAACAAGTTCATATATGACCTGACGTCACTTTAGAGTATATTTGTCAGTTCTGGAGATTTCTCATAAGAAATTCATCCAATCAGAGATTTTTGAAGATTCTTAACAGGGAAATTATCCAAGACAATAATAAATTGGAGTCTTCTCACTAGAAGATCATCCATACAAAATATTGGAGTTTACTCATTAGAAAGTCATCCACCCAAGCGGTGTAGGGTTCCAAAGCAATGCAATTCTTCGGACCAAGCTCTTTCCTTCCCTTTCTATGAATCTTGCGCCAGGCGCGGACCATCCTATCCTTCAAGTTCTAGGGATCTTTACCCTCTTGAAAGAACACACATTCCAACAGAACGTTGTTAGGTTTATCCTTTAAGGGGAACCCAAGCTGACGGCGAGCCAAAACGGGGTTATAGTTAATTCCACCACATGTACCAATAAGAGGTACATTGGAGAATTCACCATAAGAGTCGATAATCTGGACACCATCATACACACGATTATACCAAAAGATATCATCATTAGTGAGAGACATAAGTCTCGTGGACCACCATAGACATCCCTTGTTCTCCTTGAAGGCGAGCGTCTGTGGCAAGTGGACTAGCTTTGTTTAGATCCCTGTAATCAACACACATCCTGATCTTGCCATCCTTTTTGGGTACTGGCACGATATTAGCTACCCATTGAGGGTACTTCGCAACTGCTAGAAAATCGGCATCGAATTGGCGTTTCACCTCGTCACAAATCTTTAAAGCCATGTCGGGTCTTGCTCTTCGGAGTTTTTGCTTCACCAGCGAGCAATCTAGATGTAGTGGCAGCTTGTGGACAACAATATCAGTATTTAAACCTGGCATATCATGGTATGACCATGCAAATACATCTACATATTCTTGTAGAAACTTAATCAATCTGTCTTTGATGCTTGCCCCAAGTGTAGTCCCAACTTTGACCTCTTTCTTCTCTTCCTTAGTGCCAAGGTTGATTGTCTCCACTAGTTCTTGATGCGGCTAAAGAGCCTTTGACTCGTGCTCGAGCATCTTTGCCATTTCTTCAGGGAAATCATAATCTTCCTCACTATCCTCTTCCGCTTGGTAGATGGGGAATTCAAAATTATAGGAAGTAGTGGGGTCATGAATTCAACTGGTGTATTGATTATTCTGCATGTTTTTTAAATGATGGTTTTTTAGAAAAGTGGAAATAAAATGCAAAAGAAATAAAAATAGTTTTGTAGTTTTTGAAAGGATTTCCATTTTAAGGAAAGAAAAACAAATAAATGAACAATAAGAATTTGAAAAAAATGCTCTTTGTTTGTCATAATGATTTTGAAAATTAAAGTGGCCCTACAAATTATCTGTTAGCCTTGGGCATAGCTAAGGATTTAAAAAAAACAAAGGAAAACACAATTACTTTGACATAGGAAAAACTTCTGGAATCTCAACTGCCTCCCAATTTGTTAAGGCTATTTCACACCGGTATATCAGATTTGATTCTTCTCCATCTTCAATGTCATCTTCAATTGCACCAACTTGATCCCCATGAATAAAACCTGTGCTTAGGAAGACTTCTTGAATGCTTTGTATGCAGTCCTTTGCAGGGACCAGGGATCCTTCCTTAGTAGAAGGCTTCTACCCCAAACCAAAATGATCATTTTTCATACTGACACTGATGACTTGCCCCTAATCTGCAGGACCTCCACTTTCAACAACTGACTTCGCGCTCTTCAAAGAGGCAAACAACAAACTGGCTTTCTCAACAGGAACCTTTACTTCCACAAGTGTGGCATTGGTTATTTCAAGTGCTTGGAAAGAAGTCTCTAAGGCATCTTCATCAACCTCGATATAACGGAAAGAGGAGAGTTGACTAATGATGAAATCTTCTTCACCGGAGACAATGACGAGCTTGTTGTTGACGATAAACTTCATTTTCAGGTGCAAAGTAGAAGTTATTGCCCTAGCAGCATGTATCCATGGACGTCCCAAAAGGCAGCTATAAGCGGGATTGATGGGGAATACATGCGGTCCGATTTAGATTGGTAGCTCTACCTCCCCAACTACTGTCCTCCGGGAACCGTCAAATGCTTTTACCACGAGCATGCTGGTTTTCATCTCCGAACCTTGGTAATATAATTTAGCAAGTGCCCTTTTTGGCAGGACATTGAGGTACAATCCAGTGTCAACTAAGACCCTGGCTAGAGCATCTTCTTGGTACTTTATGGATACATGCAAGGCACGATTGTGATTCTGTCCTTCCTTGGGTAGCTCCTTATTGTTGAAACTTAGAGTCTTGCAAGTTGTGATATTGGCGACCACCCCATCGAATTGGCCAACCGTTATATCCTAAGTAACATGAGCTTGAGCAAGCACTTTTAGTAGATCCTCCCTATGAGCTTGGGAGTTTAGAAGCAAGGATAAGATAGATATTTTTTTACGGTGTTTGATGTAGTTGATCGACTATCTTGTAGTCGCTTTTCTTTATCATTTCCAGAAATCCAACCGCTTCACTTGATTGCATCGTTGACTGTACCTCTCCGGATTCTTGGGTAGGAACTGCAATTGTAGCTTCCTTTATCGGTTCTTGAGGGATTATATTGAAATCGGGAGTATAAATCCGACCATTGCGGGTCATTCTGCTCGTCCCTGCGATGTTTGTGATATTGGCGTCAACATTCTCCAAGCTCTTCTCACATTCAACATCTTTGGGTTCCCCATCCACCACTGTTATGTCATATTTCCAAGGCACGACCTTGGTGCTTTTGAAGGGAAAAGAGGTGGGCATACAGACTACCACGGGTGATGGATGAACAACATCCCTTTCTTTGATAGGTTATCTCAACATGCTCTGGTAAATTGAAAAAGGGTTCAATCACTGAAATTTCCTCATTTGTTGCAGGACCACAAACTTGTAAGACACCTTGGTTCATCAAGTTTTGAATATCAGCTCGTACCAATTTACACCCTTTTGGATAAACGACACATTTTTCACAATTGTCGTGACAGGTATCAATCAAACTAGCTCCCACCAATCTTGCATGGAGTGCTAACAACAGAGTTTTAACATCTTTAACATTTTTTATTATACAAATGTCGGATGCATCTTCAATGGCATTAACAGTACCATGCACCGGCAAAGGGTTACTCTTTACGTTGGGTCCAACATCTTGGAATGAAAGGATCTTCTTCTCAACCAACTCTCGCACGATATGCTTCAAAGCATAGCATCCTTCCAAATCATGCCCAAGGGCACCCTCATGGAAAGGACAATGGGCATCTTGATTGTACCATGGAGGCAAAGGATTTGGTGGAGGACCCAAAGGTCTGGGAGTCACCAATCCTTTCTGCAACAATGATGGATACAACTCAGTGTACGTCATAGGGATTGGAGCGAAATGAGGTCTACCTCTTTGTACCCTATTCTGATTTGGAAGATTTTATGGACGAGGGGCTTATGGCCTTGTTTGTTGATAAACGGGTGTCGTAGGTGCTCGTTGGTATACTGGTGCTTGTTGAAAATGTTGATAGATATGACCTTGTGATTGGTTGAAAGTTGGTGTGATTGCTGCCACATACGGTTGTTGGATATACTGCACTGGATAAGTTGGTCGTTGTTGAGCAATTTATTGATGCTGCTTCTTTCACGAGTGACTCCTTCTTTGACTGGTCAACACTGCGTTTGTTTCACCCTCTTTCTTTCTTTGAAAACCTTCGAAAAACTTTTTGACATTGTTACCGGATGTTTCAATGGTGGTTATAATTTTGCCATTCTTCAATCCAAGCTCGACTTTTATGCCCATGAAAACCAAGTCATAGAAACTTGCATATACACTACTCACCATCCTTTTATAGAACATGGGTTTTACTATACCCATGAACCAATCTGCTAACTCCTTCTCAACAAGGGGTGGTTCGACTTGCGAGGCCATTTCCCTCCATCGTTGTGCATATTCCTTAAAAGACTCGTTATCTTTCTAGGACATGCTGAGCAATTGCCTCCTATTCGGGGCCATATCCATGTTATACTTATAATGCTGGATGAAATCATCAGATAAGTCTTGGAAATAGAAAATTCTACTTTGATCAAGGCTTAAGTACCACTTAGAAGGAGCACCCCTCAAGCTGTCTTGGAAGCAATGTATCATAAGTTTATCGTCCTCCACATGCGCTGCCATTTTCCAATAGTACATAATGAGGTGACTTTTAAGACATGAGTGGCCCTCGTACTTATCGAAATTTAGGGTCTTGAATTTCGCGGGAATCACGAGACCAGACACTAGGCACATCTCCCTAGCAGCAACACCAAAGACTTGGTCACCTTCCATAACCCTTAACCTTTTCTCAAGACTCTGAAAATTCTCCTTCATTCCTCTTATGTCTTCATGCCTTTCATCATCTTCATCAGAAAGATTCAGAGCATGTTGTTGATCTTCAAAATAAGGTTGAACATGTGCATGGACAAAAGGTGGTGCAAATGTGTGGACCACGGGATGAGCTTCATTGATAGTTGGTAGAGGAACCGTCTACTGAGTGGATTGTACAACTCCAGGGGCGCCTTCACCTGGAGGTGTGAAACTGGGAGGTAAACCGAAGATTGGCCAAGTAGTAGGCATTATCCTTGCAGGTTGGGGTTCAATCGTAGGACCGGTGATTTCTGAAACGACTGTCGTTTGGGTGTCCAATTTGTCCTTAATGACTTGTAGTATCTCCATGACTTGACCCATGTTTCCTCGTAGGTCCTCAAGTTCTGAGCTTACTCTCTCCAATTCTTATTCTTGATCTGCCATTCTTTGGTGAGCGATGGCTCTGGTGTTGTAGTGGTGTTGAGGACTCATTGTGTAATGACTGAATAGAGAAAACAGAATGAGTTTTTATTTATTTATTTGGATAATGCATGAATGTATGTATGAATGCATTATGAAATTTTATGTTTATTTATTTTTAGAGATTTTTATAAACTTTGCAGTTGTTGAGCATGCACTTTGAAAGTAATGTGAATAGAAACAAAAGACAATAGTCAGAAGCAGATGTAAAAATTCAATACCCATTCATTAAATGAAGCCAAAAAGCACGGAGTATATATTCAAAGTGGGTACAAAATATTAAGCCAAATATAAAAAATGAAAATAGCACGAAGCAAACAACTTAAAGAGTCTTCTTAGCAACTCGCTCTTTGTGGGCCTTCAATTCTTCTTTGAATCTTCCCATCATCCTTTCGCAAAGCAAAACAAGGTCACGAGCCGAAGGATGAGTGTTATTTTCATCCATGTCCTCTAGAGCATTTTCTAATTTCAATGGTAAATCTATGGCCACGCCATTACAAAACTCTACGAGGTTAGCCAACTTCGTACGGTATGCAACAACACTTGGTTGCAGAAGGTTGATGGTGCATTCATACTCATCCAATATATCATTCAAATGCTTCCTATGATTTAGCCAACCCATGCTTTGGCTCTTTAGAGACTCATATTGTTCCTTCTAATAACTAGCTAGCTCCTTGTTGGTATTCAACTCATCACACTTCTCTTCCCAGGCTTTTGGACATATTTGAGAGGCTCTTTGGGCTCGTTCCATAAGGCGTTTTTCACACACCACTTCAGCTTCGGAGCTTCGAAGTTGCTCCTTCAATTCTTGGATTTGGGCTTCAAGCTCCTCCCTTACCTCCTTCTTTTGCTTAGTGGCTAGGTTCCACCAACTCTTCCACTCTTGTCCATCTCTTTTGGCCTTAGCTAACTGGTCATGGAGTGAACCCAATCCACTATCAGCCTGACCTAGGCACTCCAAGACTCTTTCCTTGAGATCTTACTCAATTTTGTTCTTCTTACGACTCTCCTCCAAAATTTCCTTCCTTTGGTTACTCTTCCTTTTGAGAATCATATTTTCCCTAGTTTCTTTGTAGAGTTCAGATTGCAAATCCTCTTTCTCCTTTCCAAGTTTAGCTACCATGTCTCGAAGTTCTTCCACCTCTTTAAGAGAAACAGGGATTGATTCTAGTGAAGTAGACTTTAGAGGAATCTCTATAGAAAAAGGGAGCTTCTTAACTTTGATCCTCTCCGAGACCCATTGCTGATAAGGAATCCTTGTTGCACCATTCTTCTTTACTAATTATGTTCCTTTGGTATGCATATTTTTCCAAGATCGGATGATCTTATGGAGTAGAAAAGGATCATTGATTCCCATATCATTCAAAACCATCTCCTCTAACTCTTTATCATTGGGCTTCCTACGCATGTGGTATCCAAACTATCGCAGAGCTAACATGGGGTTGTAGTTGATGCAACCTTTAGATCCTATCAGTGGTACATTTGGGAAACTACCACAACTGACAATGATTTCTTCAACATTCAGCTTGTGTCGGTACCAAAGGATATCCTTACTAGACAAAGACACCAGAGTTCTTGTCTAATCCCCATTGGACATTTCACTGATGTGAGAATTAGGCTTGAACACATATGAGATAAGCCAATTATAGAGAAATGGAAGGCAACATATCAACATTCCATTCTTCTTTTGATATTGAGTATGCAAAGTATGAAAAGTGTCAGCTAGTAGTGGAGGAACCAAACTTTGTTTATCCTTCCAAACGGCCCAAAAGACACTTATGGAAGTTGAATCTATAAAACCTTCATGGGTTGGGAAAAATACTAGCCCATATATGAGAAGAGCTAATATATTTTCCAATGCATCCCAATGATGTATCACAAATAACCTTTCTGCTTCTTCTTCTAGGTAAGCCCTCTAAAAACCAAAGAGATTCTCCCTTTTCTTCCAATTAGCCAATGCATTAGATATGGGGATGTGGAGTGCAAGGGTTAGCTTCTCTACCTCAAGTACCTGACCAATCCTATTATACGGTGTCTTTCCTTTCATAGAAAATCCCAAGAGTCGTTCAAATTCCTCCAAGGTTGGAGTCAACTGAAAGTCTTGGAATAAGAAACTTTGAAACGGAGGATCATAGAACTGAGCCAAAGCGGTGATGGCTGGTGTTTGAACATCTACTGAGAGGAGATCCAAAATTTGGCCAAACTTTCCTTGCAAAGTAACCCTGAAGCATGCGGGAAGTTCATTCAAAAGTCTTGATATGTTGGCAATATCTAGCATTTTGGCTTTGAATGGTAATGCTTTCCTTCTTTCTGAACCCATTACAAACTTTTTGTGCTAGCAACTGCGTGTTCAAAAATTCCCTAAAAACAAAATTTGTATGAGTGTCATGATGTTATGCAGATGATCATGAATGCATGGTATTTGGTTTTGGGATAATCATAAGGTAACTCAAAACACCCTATTTGGCAGGCTTCTTAACAGATAGTTCTAAGTTGGTTACCCATAAACCCACTCATGGGAAATTTCTACATTTTTGATAAGGTTCCCAGAGTCATGGACCATAATCGTATCAACATCATGCAACAGGCTAGCCGCTTTATGACAAGAGTGATGAAAGGTCTCTTCTGAGCGGGGTTTTCATGTTGGGTGCAACAAGGAGAGGCCCTTGGAGTCCAACATTACGCAACCACCAAAGAGGAAACTGGTTCTAAGAGGGGCTCCTGAAGGAGAATTGCGGTCCAAAACGCAGCGGAAATTAAAATTTCTCCTTTAGAGATCCTTACGAATGGTCATGATCAGTGATAGAATATTTACCTCTTGTGATGATCGAAACCTTTGGTGCAGATCTCTTGTGACGATCAAAACCTTTGATGCAGATCCACGAAGCCATCACGAACGTTGAACGATGACAACGTCTCTACTCAGTCCACACGAACGGGTTCCTTCAATCTCAGTGCTAGCTGGTACGAATGAAGGCTTTGAGTGAGAGAGAGAGAGTGAGAAAACGAAAATAATGCAACTGCCATTTTATGCTTCTGCACAAGGGTTCTATTTATAGAACCACTTGTGTGGGCTTCAAGCTAAAAAGCCCACTTAAGTGTATTTTGGCCCATATCTTATAATATGCCCAAAATCACTTAAGCTCATGGTACCTTACCATATTTCGTATTCTACTCAAGTACACCGTACCTTACGATGTTCTATAACTCACTTAAGGGCACCGTACCTTACGGTATTCCTTAGTTACTCTATCTCTCATCAATCCGTCCTTTGTGTGTGACCCTGTAGGTTTTCGTGACGTTGGCAATTATACTAAATCACACATTTAATATAATAAACAGTGAGCGGTATCTAACAACACATCACTGCTACCCAAGACACGAAAATGTCATGTGATCTGACAAAACCATCTGTGATAATAATTATGTGTATAATTACCCTTTTGCCCTTATGTCTATATTGAACACAAGGCATAGACCGTGTCATCCTTGTCCAGTTCAATATTGGGCCCATAGACATTTATCCTGTTATTCAGGATGGGCAAATTCCATCTAGGTCACTCATGTCCCTCAGCATGCTTTGTGGAGTACTCATCAACTGTCTTTATGGTTATCCAGTTACGGACAACGTTGGATCAGCAATAAAGCACTCGACTTTACATCTAGGGTCCATAGTGGTTTCAGGTCGAAGAGTGGAATACACTATTATCACCATGAGAATAACTTATGACACTTTGCATAACTTTCTATATAGTATTCTCATAGCGGGTCAATCCGGTATAAATATTACTCCTAATATTCATACCTATGTTTAAGACTTGATAACTCTTTATCCATGATCCATGAGATGTGATCATCAGTCTACAAACATAATAGTCTTAATGCTTTAATGTTATCCCACTTCACACTAAAGCTCGACTACGGATACTTTAAGAATAGTGTCTTTATGTTTAATGTGTTCTCATGATTAAGTCACACTTAATACATTAAACAGACTATCTATTCCAGGGACTTTATTAATCAACCATAATAAAGAGAATGCCTTTTATTATTAATAAATAATTCGATACAAGTACCAAAAAGTATTGGCCTCTAGGGCTTACACCAACAGCTCCTAGAGTCATGGACCCTTCATGAATCAGCGTCATGTAACAGGCTAGCTGTCTTATAACGAGATCTACAAACAGGTCTACTTTAAGGGAGTCTTCATGCTAGGCATGCAAGGAGTGACGCTTGGGGACTAACACTATACAACTTCCAATTCTAAACTTATGTGTTCTCTCTTCTTTTTCCAAAGCTCGGATGTAAAGCTTTATTCATGATATCAAAATCCCAAAGCCCACATATGAATATATATATATATATATATATATATATATATATATATATATATATATATATATATATATATATATATATATATATATATATATATATATATATATATATATATATATATATATATATATATATATATATATATATATATATATATATATATATATATATATATATATATATATATATATATATATATATATATATATATATATATATATATATATATATATATACATATATATATATACATATATATATATATATATATACACATATATATATATATATATATATATATATATATATATATATATATATATATATATATATATATATATATATATACATATATATATATATATATATATATATATATATATATATATATATATATATACACACACATATATATATATATATATATATATATATATATATACATATATATATATATATATATATATATATATATATATATATATATATATATGCGATAAAGCATATATAAAGAAAACATATAACAAAGAAGAATAAAACAAAGCTAACACACATACGAAAACCTAACTAAACTAGGGTTGACTCTCTTAGGAGATGTTCATGTCCCCAGCAGATTCGTCATCTGTCGCACCTCGAAAAATGAGAACACGACGCTCGCGGAGCGTAATCGCACGCTCGCGAGATGGACTGAACAAAGTCGCCACCGAACTTTATTTATTCCAAAATGGGAAAGGGAAAATATCGATAAAACCCCTAAAATAAAGGATAAGATATGGTCATTGTAACCAATATTAGGGTTCGGGAGTCGGTTACGCAAGGGGAAGGTATCAGCACCCCTCACGTCCGTTGTACTTAACGGGAACCGTTTAGTTAGTTTCGATTTGAATGTTGGCTTATGTTAGTTTCTAATCTTCTACTTATTTGGGATATAAAAAGAGATAAGAGAAATGTTTTTGAACTTTTTATTAATGAGAAAGGACCTAAAAAATATTTTCATTATTAGGAGGGGCAAAAAGGAACTAAACCTAAATTTTTTATTAATGGGTCTGACAAGATATTGCAATCCTGCTCCTACGTATCTCCAGATGCAATAGAGAATTCAAGGCTTACGTAGTTATAGGTAGAAAACGTTTGTTTGTTGGTCGATTTTAGCGAAAGCTATCTTGTATTAATCGACGAGAAACATTGTTTTACCCAAAAGAGGCGAGGAGCGGACATTTACATCACATCGAATGGATTTACAAATCAACATTCGAAAAAACGTCACTTACCTCAACTCAGTAATTGTGGATGAAGCATTGTTTTGCATCATCTTAAGACAAGATGTCTTTCATTTATGAAAAGGTTTTGAGATCACACGGCAGCAAAAAAATAGTTTGATTGGTTGAATATTTTTTATAGGTGAATGACGAACATTTGATGAGAACGAGACATAAGCCTTGGGATCAATCATTCGGGATTCCACCGGAATGCTAGATTCCAATGGTCCTTTTTCATTCAAATTAATTGAGAAAATTGTTTGATGGACAACGAACGTTTGATAGGAATCAATTGTTCAAAGAGTTGCGCCAGAATGCTTGATCCAAACGGCCCTTATTTTGTCCAAGTTAATTAAAGTGTTTTAGGGACAAAAGAAAAGAATGAACGGTTAATCCAAAACGCTAGGCTCAGGACCGATCATTCAAGGGTTCCCACCGGAATGCTAGATTCCAATGTCCTCTTCTTTCGAGTTATTTGAAAGAAGGATTTTAATATTTTAACTTAAATAATATAGCGTATGAATCAGGATAAAGAAATAAATCAATCAGATTAAAAGATATAACTTAGGATAAAACCAAAATTTAAGAAATTAGTCATAAATATTTTATTCTATTAATTAATCAACATCATTACTATATATTTATTTAATTATTTATTCGTAATATTCTAACAATAATAAATAAAACTACAAATAAAACGATATTATTCAAAAATAATAATTCTATAGTTATTCAAATATTTAGAGAAAATAGCAAGAAATTAAGTTGGAGAAAAATACAATTATATATTTTTACGTCTAGTAAAACGAAGTGAGAAAATAAGACCAACTTAACATTAAACATATGCGAATTATTTTACTAAAAAAAATTTGATGATGAAACAATTAAATTTTTTTTTCTTTTCAAAACCTAATTAAAAATAACAAAAGAAAATAAATCAAATCTACTTTTTTTTCTAACATAATTTAAAAATAATAACGAAAATAATTAAATTAACCCTTTTTTATTTTTATTTTTATAACACAATCTAAAAATAATAATGAAAATAACTAAATTAACTTTTTTAAATTTTTGTTTGAAATAAATAAGTGAAAATAAAAAACTATAGAATAAATAATTTTTCCTTTTTTTTTATATTACTAATATTACTGATAAAAAAAGAAAGAAAAGTGGCAAGAAATAAAACTTATTTTTTCATTTCTTTATTAACTAATTATCACATAATGACATACAAATTATACACATACTAAAACAAATTAATTATAGACTCCACTATTCTCTTTGATATTGTAGCAGAAACGTTAACAATTACTACATTATGATATCATAATTCCGATCGCATATTATTTCCTATTATTATCTCACATATACTATAACACATATCAATTTCATTTAATATTGTTAAATTATCAATGCTGCAAAACTGCATTAAATTAATTATTTAGTCATTCAAATCAAAATACAATCTCAAGATGATAAGATAGCATTTCCAACTTATCGATTACTTTGCAATGAAATGAGATATCAATCAAACCAATGCAGCCTCTTTAATGCTTATTATTTTCTTAAAAACTTATTAAATAAGGATTAAAGCAATTGAAAGAAAAAAAAAAGAAAAATAACTGCAGTAACTCTCCATTACCCCAGTTATACCTCTTCCTCTCGTTGATTTCTCTTTGCCCTTGTCGGAGAAAGATGGTCGGCGGCGCCGCCGTCCCCTGTGGCGGTTTCCTACCTCAAAACTTTACTTTCCCAAAATAAACCTCTCCTTATTTTTTCATGCTTGTTATGAATTTGAAACCCATTTTATCAAAATCTCAACTTAAAAGGAGATCGTCCCTCTCAGAAATCACAACACAATTAAAAAAAAACAACTAACAATAACATTCAAAAGATAAGCTTATGGATTTCGACACGTAAAAGGGATTGAAGACAAAACAAAAAAGATTAACGAAGGAGTAAAGAAATACCTAGATTCAGGTAAGAAATTTCCGTTCTCTAAATCTTGTTTTCTGTTTGGATCTTCCTCTCTCTGTATTTGCTGGTTTATGTTCCTGTTGTTAAAAAATGTTGCTGCAATGTTTAGAGTTTGAATATTGCTATATTTGCTTAATAAATTTTTGTGTTTGAGATTAAATCTGGGAGATAAATTCGAGTTTCTGACTGATTGAGAAAATATTATCTCAGATTTACTTGGAAATTTCTTTGGGTTTGATGGTTTGAAAAAAAATTATTTTAGTTTTCTTCAAATTCTCTCTATTTTGAAAATCGAAAATGAAAAATCTCCCCCTCTCACTTTCTGCTACTTGTTATTTATATTGAAGAAAATAAATTAGGATTGTTTGAATATAAAAATATCTTTTGTTTGGGTTCAATTTAATTTCTAATGAAGTTCCTGCATCATTGTTCGTCCTATATTTCTCTGTTATAACTGTTTTACTCTTGATTTTTTGAAATATGTTTTGCTTAGAAAAATATGTTAACTGCACTATTTTGCAACTACTGCAAGCAACAAGACAAGAATCTGTCCAAGCCAAAGAGAGCATAGTTCAGGTTGTGTAGAGGAAAAAAAAGACAAACTAGCTCTTAGTCATTGTGTAACTAATACACTTGAAGAGCCCATTTGATTTTGTAATGGTTACTATAAAAAATGCAAATTCTGTGTAACAGAGGCTTAGTGGTGTAATATAAATACCTATCTTTTTTTTAAAGTTTTTTGTTATGATGTAAAAAGAAAATAATCTAAAGTGTAAATAAAATTTTAATTTTTTTAAAAAATAAAAATAATATCATAATAATTAAAAAAACATAATGATAAATATGACAAGAAACTTTTTTTTAAATGAAAGAAACAAATTTAAATTCTATATTTTTTTAGAAATTTACTTCAATTTAAAAATATAAAATAAATTTGATTATTATTATGACCTACTTTTAAAAACACACATAAAAATCTTTAATAAGATATAACAAATACGAAATTAATAAAACAAGAAAAACCAATTAAGACTTAATTTATTTTTGAAAAGGAATGTAAAAATAAAAGTCCAAAACTAAACCTTTAATGCAAAATGCAAATTAAACTTCTAATCATCCATACATATACAAATGATTATGTAGTATATGTATGGATGAATGAAATAGCGATGTAGTTCAAATTGATTAAAATTAACTTATAAAAAATCAAAACAAAGACCTTAAGTTATCAAATTAACAATGGTTGAGTGAATTTCCACACCAAATGCCGGCTATGAATATGTAATGAATGGAGGTATGTACGAATTGGTCAAATTGAATAAATCGATCAAAATGAACATTAATCATGACTTATGCATGCGAAATGAAATCTTTATGACCAGATGAAATAGTCATAAGGAATCAGTTCGATGAGATGCAGATGAATGAAATGACTGCATAAAGATGGTATGCGAATGAATGACTTAGTTGCAGATGAATGAATGTCAATGGGTAAATGCATATGAATGAATTTAGGTGGGACAAAATATAGGGTATGACAATTATAATTCAAACAATTCACCAAACACTACCATGAGGCAGCTATGTGCATTAGCTTTCCAACACTTCAAACGTCCTCTCATTTGAACTTATAAAATGTTTACACAAGTTGCAAGTTCATGACCACCATGGACGTTACGGCATGATGCCCGTCATGAACCTGAGCGTGACGACCACCCTGGGCGTCATGGCATGACTACCATGGTAGTCATGAATATTCAGAATGTCAAAAACATGTTTTCAGCAATGAAAATCAAATCTAACTCCCACTCTTTCACCCTCTACCATCAAAATCAACAAAAAATAATACATACATGACATATATTCATCCATAACATATTATTTTCATGGTTTAACACATTTAATCCATTAATCCCTTAGAATCATATTTATCCCAAAACCTTCAAAACCCTCAAACATGGTGGAAAATATCAATATCTTAAAATAGAAAATAGTATGCATATATGCACACCAAATTCACCATTAAAACAACCAATAACATCAAAACATCATAGACATTCATAATTAATCATATCCCAGCTACCCTAAAGTGAGTAAAGGACCTCTCATCTGTACCCGTCATGCAATACACCTAGATTGGTAGTCATTTCTCCCCTTTACCTTAGATTTCTAACAACGATAGTGAATTTAGCGACCTCTATAAGTCCCTCTTCCAAATCCTAGCTCTCCTTCTCAAAAGCTTTAGGTTCCTCTTTGCCTCTTGTTTTATTTATTGTAAGATTTTTCTAAAAACCTAACTCCTCTCCCAACTTTTAGAATATATAATTTTTCTAACTATTTTCTCAAAATTACCGTTTTGCCCAACTCGTTACTAACTTCTCTACTCTTACCACGTATTTTCTCCAATTTTCACAAATGGCCCGAAACTCCCATTTTTACTATTTTATTTAGTTAATTCAAATGAAATACTATTTATTCTAATAATTAATCAAAACTCTAATTAATTCTAAACAAATATGTCAAACTCTTACTCCCTCTATACCTCTACTCCAAGGGTACTTACCCCCAACAACCATACAACAATAAATTTAAAACATCAATTAATCAAATAAAATTCTAAATAACTCAATTAAATTAGTTAATTGAATTTGGGGTGTTACATATACCATGGTGATGCTTATGACAACCGAAATCACACCAAAAAGTTAGAAGAGATGAATTTTGAGATTCAAGAAATAGTGAGAGAGCATACTTATTTATAACGCGTGTTCTGACAATTTGCTCGTGTATTTTTGGAAAGTAAACAATAGAGATTATGCTGATTGAAAATCAAGGCGAAATTATTCCAAATTATGAGTGTTAATCGATTGACTAATAGCCTCAATTAATTGTTTAAGCAAACCTTCCAGGATTTTGAGAGATCATCATTAATGTTAAGATTTGATTGACATTGAGTGCAAGTTTTTCTTGAATTTGATTTGAAAATAAGCGCGTCAAGCTTCTCCAAACAATCGCCTTAATGTTCCAATCGAGTGAGCTTTCGTTGTTCAGTCTCCTTGGTGCATTTTGGGCTTTGTGCTAGATTTTATTACTTATTTGCACCACTGCTCAACTTTATTGCACATCCTTTCTATAAAACACTTAGAAACACATATTTTTTATTAGAAAAAATATTTTATCGAGATGAGAAAAGTTAAAACCACTATTGTAAAGGATTAATTGGAGTTTTTATATCATTTCAATCTTAAAATAGTGTATTGCATTTCATATCAAAAGACTTTGATAAAAGCTTCCCTTTAAAGAGGAACACTAAGCATATTACAGTGTGTCCTTCTCTATACATCGTTGGATGCAAGAGTTGGCAAAGACAACGAGATGAACAAGTCCATTACAAACATGTCCAATCAATTGATCACTAAGGATCATAAACCTCGAGAATAACATTTTCTTTTATCACTGTAATTGATATTTGCCTCCATTGTACATTATTGGATCAAATAATGTATACTAAGAAGTATACTTTTTATTTTCACAACTCCAATAATAATAATTAACATTTTGAACCGTAAAGCATACATGCAAAATACTAGGCTTCTTGTCATATCTCGAAAAAGACGATCCTTCGCGAAGCGCTCGCACGCTCGCGGAAAAGATATTCGAACAAAGTTGCTGCCGAATTTTATTTATTCCAAAGCAGGAAAGGGAAAATATCAATAAAACTCTTAAAAGAAAAAGAAAATGGTCGTTGCAACCAAATTCGAGTTTGGGAGTCAATTATACAAGGGGAAAGTATGAGCATCTCTCACATCTGTTGTACTCAACGGGAACCTCTTAGTTAGATTTGCGATTGAATGTTAGTTTAAGTTAATTATGATCTTCTACTTACTGGGCAAGAAAAAGAAAGAAACGAAAATGTTTTTTATTAAAGGGGTGCATGACAAGTTTTCTCAATCCTGCTCCTACGTATCTCCAGGTGATATGGAGAACTCAAGGCTACATAGTTCTGCTTAGAAATAACTATTGGGTTTGATTACTTTTTAAGGAGTGCTCCTTTAGACATATCAAGTGACTAAACCTTTACTTGTTGCTCGCTCTTGGAGGCGGAAGTCTTTGTTTCTTTCACGTCGATATGGATAAAGCATACTCATTTTTGAAATGGTTTTTTTCGGAGTCGCACAAGGGAGGAAAATAAGTTTGATTTGTTGAGTGTTTTGTTGGAT
Organism: Lathyrus oleraceus; assembly: GCF_024323335.1. Lineage (NCBI taxonomy): Eukaryota > Viridiplantae > Streptophyta > Magnoliopsida > Fabales > Fabaceae > Lathyrus > Lathyrus oleraceus. Next base: position 111,062,910 of record NC_066579.1, on the reverse strand, counting down.
GATAATTACTCGAATGGTCGAGTAAGGCTACTCATATTCAAGTAATCGAGAAGAGGAATAGAAGGATCTAGAGCATCTCCCTTTTCATTCATAATTAAAAAAGGATTTAAATAAGGTTAATATATTTTGGATGAACAAAAAATACTTGAGTGACCGAGTAAGGCTACTCGTATTCAAATACTCGGGAAAGGGAATAGAAGGCTCTAGACTGCCTCTTTTTTCGTCCAAGTTATTACAAAAATAAGTTGACTTAAGTTTTGATTGTGAAAGCGGTTTAAGGTGAATCGAATTATAAGTCTTTAATAGACGATAATTGCTTGAATGGCCAAGTAAGACAACTCGTATCCAAACAATCGAGGAGATGAATCAAAGGCTCTAGACCATATCTATTTTCACCTTTTTAAAATGGTGTTTAAGTATGATTAAGTAATTTGGATTTGATTAGGGAAAATGCACTCGATGTTTGATCGAGGTTTTTATTATTTGCGTTGAATTGAAATAGAATGAAATGATCTAAAGGTTTGAAAATGCTTGAGAAGTGGGAATATTTTTTATTTAGGAAAATTGGTCGACGTTGGATTGAGTATTTGTTTTTTGTTCTTTTCTGAAAGTTGTTAATTTTAATCTTAAGTTAATGATTAACTAACACAATAGCAATAAAGAAGACGGTAAACTTATTACACATTATGGGAATAGGGGTACAATATTGTCGAATGGAGATACAGTACAATAATTAATAACACAAGCTCAATAAATAACTGTAAATAGACAATAATCTCATTGTAAGGAGACCCAAAAGAAAGCCAAGGGACCATAAATGAATCGAAGTTTTGAACTACTGAATTTAGCGTTATGTTAAGCAATCGTAAAGTAATTCATGTAAGAATCATCGTATCTAAGGCAGGTCAATAAACTTCATGCATTTAAGCAGTTTTTGAAGTTAAATTGAATTTTTAACTCCGAAATTCCAACGCATATGAAAATCCAACAACTCGAGGATTTAAATGACTTTTTTAAAGGTAAAAAGAAACGACTAATAAACTACTGAATTTAGCGCTATGTTAAGCAATCTTAAAGTAATTCATGTAGGAATCACCCTATCTGAGGTTGGTCAATAAAATTTATGTGTTTAAGCAGTTTCTGAAGTTAAATTGAATTTTTAACTCTGAAATTGCAAAGCATCTGAAAACCCAACAACTTTAAACGACATTTTAAAGGTAAAAAGAAATGACAATTAAACTACTGAATTTAGTGTTACGTTAAGCAATCGTAAAATAATTCATGTATGAATCACTCTATCTGAGGTCGGTCAAAAAACTTTATGCGTTTTAAGCAGTTTCTAAAGTTAAATTGATTTTTTAACTCCGAAATTGCAACACATCTATGAAAATAAATCAAATTTTCTTTTTAACAATTTTAAAAAATAATCAATTTAATTAAATAAATAACAAATGACAATAGTAATAAACAATTATATTAAAAATGATAGTAATAATAATTAGCAATAATACTAATAACAATGAATAATAATAATAATAATAATAATAATAATAATAATAATAATAACAAATCATAGTAACCAATCAATAATAATAATAGTAATATTAACAATATATAACTTTAATAATAGTAATAATAATAGAAATAAAAAATGATAGTGGTAATAATATATAAATAATAATAATAATAATAATTTAATAATAATAGTGTATATATATATATATATATATATATATATATATATATATATATATATATATATATATATATATATATATATATATATATTAATAATAGAAATGATAACAATAATAATAATATAGTAAAAATAGTATATAATAATAATAGTAAATATAAAAATGAAATAATAAAATAATATAGAAAAAAAGGGTGGTTACTGACTGTGAGAGAGAGGGGAAGGAGATTTTAATTTTCAAAATTCAATAACCACCACTCTTGTGGTGACACGTGGCAGAGGAAAATAATAAAAACAAATTTCTTCTTCTCATCTCCCTTGTCTTACTCTTTCATGTATCTTCCTTTTTTCTATAACAACAACAACTTTGAAGCAAACAAATAAAAATCATCTTCTTAATTCAATTAAACAAAAATCAAATTCAAAATAAAATCCTACAAACCAAAAACAAAATCAAATATACACTCCAAAACAATCCTAACCATTTAAGTAAAGCAAAAATGCAAAAGAAGAAAGGAAAAGAATAAGCTATCGAATCGAAAGCTCAACGGTATATCCAACGGTGGTGACATATTGTTGTTTTGTTATGTTGGTTTTTTGTGATGGGAGAAGAGATGAGTTTATGTTGTAGTTATGTTTTATGATGAGGATGAAGGTGGTGAGATGTGTTTGATATGTGTGTTATTGTTGTAATATGAAGAGGAAATGGTGTATGGTGATTGTAGAAAGGAAATTGTGTTTCACTTTTAAGAGAAGTTTTTCTTTATTACTTTTTTGCTTCCATTTTGCAAAGAGAGAGGTGTGTCAATCTTCTTGAGAGTGAAGAAAAATATTACTTTTGTGAAGAATATAATGTGAGAGGGTGAGGTAGATGATATAGGTTGGTTCTATTAGAATAATAAAATGGATCAGAGCTTTTTGGATGAGTGAGTAAAAGAATCTCTATCCTGAAAGTTCACGTGAAACTGTTTATTTTTGTTCTCTTTAGTTCTTTTTTCATTGAAAATAAGGGATAAAGCTTAGGAAAAAAAACAGGCGATGTGGATCTGATCAATTTCCATTAATTCATACCAATAGTAACTATATATATTAACTAAACTATGGTTTACAAATTAATAAAAAAATTCTACAATACCCTTGGGTTATTATATGATAAAAAATGAATTTAGTAATTGATTTGAAATATATAAAAAAAAATACTTTAAATAAAACTAAGAAACTCAATTTAATTATTTACTTAATTTTATTTATATTTCTGAATATTTTGATAAAAAAACATAAAATAAAAAGACTCAAAATGAACAAAAAATAGGCACAAAATGCTCGAAAAATTAAAATGAATACGCCAAAATGATCAATGTGAAATAAACCTCCGGAAAACAGACAGGTTTCAATCAAATTTTAAAGTAAAAAATGATTGGTTGAAAAGGCTCAGGTTGCTTAAAATGCGACCGAAAAAGTAATCGAAAAATAAAACGAGCATGTTAGGTTGAACTACGTGAACCGTAGATTAATAATACTGATGTCTCCCAGTTTGATTTTGAAATTTTTCGCCCGTTAATTCAACGCACATTTGAAAATTGATTTGACCGGTCTATCTGTAGATCCAAAAATTTATTCCATTTGATATTTTAAGCGTTACACATAACAAAATGCATGTTGTGATAAGTAAAAAATGCAAATGACTGGTGAATGCCTTGATTATTGATCAAGAAATTGTGAGCAAACAATCAGATGCAAAGGAATCACTCTCTGACCATTTGCTTCTGATTCTCAATTACAATTAAAACACTACAAAAACTCATATGACAATAATACTCTTGATTGTCACCCTCTGAACCTCTGAAACATGATGCGATGGAATTGATGATGCACTGAGGTTAAAAAGACAAGTCTTTTGACTTCTTAATCCATAAATGATTAAATGAATATCATCAAGATCAGATAAAATTTTAGAACTCCTGACTTTTCATCTAAACCCTAATGAGTTCTTTTGACTGATAAGATGCATGATGAAATGAAACGATTATGCTATGGTGCTGCAAGTGAAAAAATTCAAGGTAAAATTTAGGGTATGGCAACTGCCCCTATTTAAACATCTTTAACCGAAGAATATGAAGAACTTTTATATTCAAATCGTCATAGTGAAAGATAGTCTAAATACGAAACAAACCCAATTTGCCCTCTTATGCAACAAAAGGATATGTTTATGGTTATTAACGAATACAAAGATATTAAGAAAGACTATTGATTTCCTAGTCATCGGGTGATATGAGTCCAATGAAGGTTAAGAAGTACTCTTGACTTCTTTAAAGATAAATGCAAATGGATTAAGAAATATTGTTGATTTCTTAATTGTTATATGACAATGATATGTATGCTAAGAAGTACTTTTGACTTCCTTAAAAATGAAGGAATTAAGAAATACTTTTGATCTCTCAATCATAAAATGATTGAATGAAATGCATATGAATTAAGGAGTACTCTTGATTTCTTAATGAAATGTCGGGTTAAGAAGTTCTCTTGACTTCTTAAAGATCAGTGTAAATGAATTAAAGAATACTCTTGATTTCTTAATCATGAAAATGTTAATAAGCACCCTTGACTTCTTAAAAATGAGTGTAGATGAATTAAAATATACTCTTGATTTCTTTGATGTTATGCAATTGAATTAAGAAATACTCTTGATTTCTTAATCACAAATGTAAATGAATTAAGAAATGATCTTGATTTCTTAGATGCTATGCAAATGAAATAAGAAATACTCTAGATTTCTTAATCATGAATGTAAATGAACTAAGAAGTGCTCTTGATTTCTTAGATGTTATGTATATACATAAGAAATACTCTCAATTTCTTAATCATGAATATAAATGAACTAAAAGGTGCTTTTGATTTCTTAGATGCTATATAAATGACATAAGAAATACTCTCGATTTCTTGATCATGAATGTAAATAAACTAATAAGTGTTATTGATTTCTTAGATGCTATGCAAATGACTTGGGATTAGAAAAAAACATGTTCAGCTGCTCTTGACTGAAGGTATATTTCTGGGGATGGATTTGTTACAAAGTAACTTATTCAACTGTTCTTCAGACATTCTTCGTTGAAGGCAGACTCTTCTGGGGGAATAAATGATCATATCCAACTGCTTTTGGCTAAATATTTCATATTCATAAACTATTGGTTGAGACTATTGCATTCAACTGCTCTTGGTTAAAGATAAATTTGTGCAAAATATAATAGTATCCAGCTGCTCTTGGCTGAAACTGATATATACAAATGAATGCATCCCACTGCTCTTAGTTGAAAACATCTTATTCAACAACTCTTGGCTGAAACTATTGCATTTAACTGATTTTGGTTAAAGCAAATCTGTGAAAATATAGTATCCAACTGCTCTTGGCTGAAACTAATATATGCAAATGAGTGTATCCAACCGCTCTTTGTTGAAAACATCTTATTCGACAACTCTTGACTGAAACTATTGCATTCATCTGCTTTTGGTTGAAGCAAAACTGTGCAAATATAGTATTCAACTGCTCTTGGCTGAAACTAATATATGCAAATAACGTATCCAACTGCTCTTGATCGAAAACATTATATTCAGTAACTCTTGGCTAAAACTATTGCATTCAACTACTCTTGGTTGAAGCAAAATTGTTGGGAAAATAAATAAAATACTTTCTTTAGGGAATAATTGTATATTCAGCTGCTATTAGCTGACAGTAGACTGTTATGGGGAATAAGAAGATCTCAGAGGCTCGTTGGGGGATGAAAGGTTAATACTAACTAAAAGTATATCATTTACTTTCAACTATCGGACTAAATAGTCCAATCCAATGCTTCTTCAAAGAGTAGATCAGTAAGGAATACTAACTATGTGAGGGATTGACAAAAGTAACTTATTGAGGAATACAAGACACTCTCTGGAAAATGAACACACAGGAGACTTGTTGGAGATGTACTGAGGATCATTCAGTAAAGCTTGTCTGTTAGGGAACTCTTTCCCTTTAGACCTGCTGGGGAGTTTGCTAGCTTGTGAAGATATGTCCATCTTAGACAAATACTTCAAAGAGACTTGGTAGGTATAATGTTATTAGGTATACCTTTCTAAGGAATCATGCTGATATGAAACTCTCCTGGTGAGTTCATGAAGTTTGGCTGGAGAAAATTACAGAGAAACTCTGTGGGGAGATATCTACTAGGGAAACCAAGCAGAAATTCTGTTGACACCAGAGTTTAAATGGTGAATATTAGTCATCTTATTGGGGAAGAAAACTCATCTTGAGGATCATTCCCAATATTGATTATCTTCTGAGAGCAACATGCATTGAAGAAAGGAACTATTCCATTATTGATAACACCTCTTGAATCTTGATTATGCTGAGGATTACTCTAAATTTCCTTGAGTGGTTGTTGCATCCTAGCTTAGGCTATGCATGATATGCTTTGTGCATGATATGCCACGTGCTTTTGCGTTTCATGATATGCTTGAGTGAAGCAATGTGATTAATGCAAGATGGTGATTTATGCGATGATTAATCAATGCATGCACCTGTTATTTGATATGCGCCTAATGAAATTTGGACTTCAAAGTTGGATTTCTAGACAAGATATGACTTTGAAAAAGGGCTACCAGACAGGAACTGGTGAAAACTTAACTTCCAGATAAGAATCGGATTTGATTTAACCATCATACAAGGACTGACTTCTAGATGGAAACTGGATTTGATCTTGGCTACTAGACATGAACAAGTGAAAGGTTGTCAGACGAGAACTAACTTTGAAAAAAAACTACCAGATGGGAACTGGGTTGACTACCATATAAGATCTGGGTTTGAAACTTAATTACCATACGAGAATTGGCTACCAGACGGTAACTGGATTTAATTTAACTGCCAAATGAGAACTGGATACCAAAATGGAACTAGATTTGATTTAGGCTACTAAACGGGAACTAGATTTTAACTGTCATACGAGAAATGACTACCAGATGTGAAATGGTTTTTGAAAACTTAACTACTAGACAAAAACTATCTACCAGACGAGAACAAGATTTGATTTAACAGTAAAACGAGAACTGACTACCAGAAGGGGACTGGATTTTATTTAGGTTACTAGACGGGAATTGGATTTTAAGCGTAAGACGAGAACTGGCTACCAGACGAGAACTAGTTTTTGAAAACTTAACTACTATACAAAAACTGGCTACCAAACGAGAATTGGCTTGAAAAGTGCTTGCCAGACGAGTACTGAACTTTAAGGTACCAAACAAGGTTGGATTTTTTGGGTATATGGGTGACACCATAATATACAAGATGAAATGCATGATCTGATGCAAGAGAAATGTTAGTGTATGCAAACATGATTGATGCCAATGCATGAAGATGATCTGGATGTTTGAATGGTTAAGACCAAGAAGGGTTCTTGCAACAAGTTTCCCGCTAAGAGGATGTTGTGATAGCATAATTCTCCGACACTCACTTTGAACTTAATATTTGTTGATGTATGGTAGAATTTCACTTGAAAAACTTGAAGATATGGAGAGGACTCGTCCATTTGTATCGTACCTTGCCCAAGTCTGTTAGGTCTTTCAAGAAATTTTCCTTGAGAAGACGTTTGGAAGCAGTCTTCCAAAATGCCCCTGATTGATCAACTTTTAGAATGGTGGGGCCTATTGTACTATGGAAGTGGCTTGCCCCAATATGAACCTTGAAGAGACTTGGTGTGTCTCGAAGTGATTGCCCCAGATTTACTGATTCTTGGAACCATTTGCATAAAGTCGATTGTTCTTTTGGAAGGATTTCCTTGATGCTAAGTGCCTATTTGCAAATTAAATTGTTCATTCAAAAAATGGTAATTTTAATGCAGCGTTCATGCAAGTTTGAAATTAATCATTATTGTAATGATGGTGATATACAACGAATAGATCACTAGTTTATTCAAAGTGCGAAAGACAATGGAATATGATACCAATACAGATGGCTAGGAAATATCTAGGAGTCAGGTTAATGCAATCTTGCTAAGTATTCTTTCAAAAGAAACCTTATTTTAATTAGGTATTTTGAGGGTTGTAACATGGTCTGGTTCACGGTTTTTAAACAAAAGGATATAAGCTCAAAATTTTGATTTTAACCCACCCCAATATCCTTGATGATCTCCATTCATACATTCAGTTAATTTAACAAAGACAACCAATTTTCAAGAGAAAATTGAAGGTGCAAACCTACTGGCTTGATAACCAATGATAATCATTCATTTGAGGCGGTAGTCACCTATTTTTGTTTGGTAATCATGAAATTTGATTATGTCAAGAATTTTGATGACCATTTGGTTCTTGATATGATGGTCACCTATTTTCATTTTCATTTATTTTCTCTTTTTTTCTCCCTTCCTTAAATTTTACTTGGACTATTTCTTTTGAACTCTCAGTCCACCGTGATGCCCTAATTTTTGCCTAAGTCTCATTATCGGTGTTCGACTTAGCGGACTTTTTTTCCTTTTCCTTTTCTTTTTTCTTAAGAAGGTTATGACTGTCGTATCCTTGGTTATTGGGGAGTAACCACTATAAATTTGGATTTTTCATGACTACTTTGACATTTCTTGATGGGCGTGAAGAAAAACACGTGGTTACACCTCTTAGGTGTTCGAAATGATTCTCTTGAACTTTGAATGCATATCCGAATTAACTAAAAACTACCCCTCCCTGGGTTCAGATTAAGGGTCTTTTCATTCAAAAAGAAACACCAACTCCTAGGCTCAAAGGGGTTGACGAGGGATTATATTCCTTATATCTTTGGTGTTTGTGAGTTGAAACAATGCCTTACATCATTAGCAAAGTTTTATTCGAAAGCATACTTATCAGCAATTTTGGGTATTTTGTTTTTCATCATTCTCCCCTTCAGTCTTTGCTAAAACAACAGTTTGATAAAGAAAAGTGAATGGGAGAAATATTTTTTGTTTTTGATATAAATGAAAAATGAGTGAATACGACATGCTTGATTAAGAAAATGCATGATCACTTCATTAATATTACTATTAAAAGAAAAATAATAATACTTAAAAGAAAATAAACATTCAACATGCAAAGGAAATTTAAAAATAGGATGAAACAGCCCAATGAGTGCTACTATTAAGGATGGGCTTACTTGTTTGATTCATCAACTACCGACCTTTCCCGACCCACGGGTCGAGGTCATAATGCTCTCGAGAATGAACATGACAGTCCTTTAAATCTTCTCTCTCAAATTCTTCATAAGGTTCCACCTCTTTGGATATATTCTGTGTTCTTTCTGTGCTTCCACTTGCATGAGTTGTGATGTTGTAGCTCCATGGTGTGGGTTTGTTCACCACATTCATAAAATACACAATTGACAATATCTTTTGATCAATTAACCATTGTACCATGTACATGAAGGCCTTGTAGTTCTCAGTGGTATGCTCTAACGATCCATCATGGTACTCACATATAGCATTATGTTTGAAGTTATGTGGGTACGTTACCAATGGCTTAAGATTTTTGGGGAACACCAGAGATCTCTGAATCAATCGAGGAAGCAATTAGGTGTACATCATCAAAATTGGATTAAATTGAGGTTGCTTTAGAGGACCTGTCTGATTGCGATTGTAATTCTGATTCTAAATTGGAGGAGGAACAAACATAGGCTGCTGAAGTGGATGCTTGGAAGACTCTGATTGATGATAGTGAACTAGCACTACGGGTGGCTGCCCCTTGCTAGACTCTAGAATCTCTTCTTTGTTTGAGGACCCCGATTCTTCATTGAGTTGTCTTATAGTGCTTACTTGATCTTTGTGGGCCAAACTAATGATTGCCCTTATGTCCTTCAGAGTTTAGACATCTTTCTAGTAGGTAGAGGCTTCAAGGGTTTTTGGGGATCCCTTAACATCGTCATTATCTGACCTTGCAATCGAGATGTCCATGTCTGGGTCGTTCTTCTTGAAAGTCAAAATCGTATCATTAATCAATTCTTGCACCATATTTTGAAAGTCTTTGCAATTCTCAGTGTTATGTCCTTTTGACCCATCGTGAAACCCACACCTAGCATTTACGTTGTACCAAGGCTTGTGTGGCTTTGGCATGGGTGGCAAAAATCTGGGTACTACCATCTCATTTAGAATCAAATAGGGTAGCAACCAGTTGTATATAACATGTATCAAGTCAATGTCTAGGCATTTTCTTTCTGGATCAACTTGAGTTCTGATTTGAGACTGCTTCTGGTTCTGAATCTGATTCCTCTGATTTGGTTAGGGAATAAGTGATGGTTGTTGCCGAGGAGACCTTGGGAGCAAAGACCAAGGATGGCATCCAAGAAGAGAGTCTTGAATTGGAAAATCTGTTGCATGTGGTTGCCTTTGATCAATGATGACACCAAATGGATGTAAAGAAGTAACTAATGTTGTTACATCAAATGGTGTAAGGTTGCATTCTTTCCCTAACAAAGCTTGCAGGATATCAATGACCAGACGCATATGACTTTTCAATCGATTGACATCCTCTTTTAACAAATCCTGACCTTGTTGGGGTTCGTTCATAGCTCTTCGAGACATGCTTCAAGTTTTGAGCGCGTGTCGGGTAATCAGCTAGTTGGTTATGAACAGAAGGTAAAATGAGTTTTTTGTTTGGTAAATGACATGCATGATTAATATTGGATGCAAATGATATGTGAATGCGTAATTTTGTTTTTAATATGCCAAAATGTAATACCATGCCACATATGGATGCAATGAAATGTCATGTGCAGATAGTGATACGGGGTAACACTGGTAACAACATAGCAACCTAAATAGGTGGGCCTCATATGTCAGGGTAGATCTAAGTTTTATGCACCCATGAAACTCAGTCACCAGGCTAGCTCTAAGAGTTTGGATAAAAGGTTTCCTAGAGTCACGAACCTTAATCAGAATTTCGCCATGCAACGACGAACCGTTTTATGAAAAACTTCATGAAAAATATCTACTTTATGTGGGGTCTTTGCATTGATCATACAAGGTGTACTCCTTGGGGATCAATACTACACAACCATCATAGATGGAACAAGTTAAAAAAGGTCCTTAGAACCATGGATTGAGGTTGAAAATATTACCGCCAGAACGACTAATCATAAGATAATAATACTTCAAATGGATCTCATCTGAGTGGGGTTCTTGTATCAACCAAACGAGTCTGATGTCTTACAGGTCAATACTACACAACCACCAAAGATGGAACAGGTTCAAAAAGGTTCCTAGAGTCATTGATCCAACTTGTAAACATTATCGCCATGACGAAGGCTCATCGGGCAATAATAACTCCAAGAGAATCTACTCTATGAGGGGTCTTCATATCTTCCCAATAAGGAATGCTCCTCGCAGTCCAATACTACATAACCACCATCTTAATCCATGTTTTTTTTTTCAAACTCGGATAGAGAGCCTGTCTCATAAAGTACCATTAATAAGAGATCCCCAATAGTAACAATGAGAACCAATAGCAGATAACAGGTAACAAAAAAATAATGAGAAAAAGAAAAGAAGATAGAAGAAAACAAAAAGACAAAGCCAGCATTCAATGCATATCAAACTAAGATAGGCTTGGAGCAATCTCCCTAGCAGAGTCTCAAGTTGTCGCATGTCAAAAAACATGACTCTTTGTGAAGCGCTCGCACCCTCGCATAAAAGATGTTCAAACAGAGTCGCTGGCGAATTTTATTTATTCCAAAGCAGAAAAGGGAAAATATCGATAGAACCCTTAAAAGAAAAAGAAAATGGTCGTCATAACCAAATTCGGGTTCAGGAGTCGATTATGCAAGGGAAAGGTATCAGCCCCCCTCACATCTGTTGTACTCAATAGGAACATCTTAGTTAGATTTAGGATTGAATCTTATCTTAGGTTAATTGTGATATTCAACTTATTGAGTGAGAAAAAGAAAGAAATGAAAATGTTTTTTATTAAAGGGGTGTCTAACAAGATTTCTCAATCCTGCTTCTACGTATCTCCAGGTATTATGGGGAACTCAATGCTACATAGTTTTGCTTAGAAAGAACTATTGGGTTTAATTGCTTTTTAAGGAGTGATCCTTTAGACATGTCGAGTAATTAAACCTTTACTTGTTGCTCGCTCTTAGAGGCAGAAGTCTTTCGTAGTTTAACGTCGATATGGATAAAGCATATTCATTTCTGAAACGGTTTTTGGAGTCACGCAAGGGAAGAAAACAAGTTCGATTTGTTGAGTGTTTTGTTGGATGACAATTACTCGAATGGCCGAGTAAGGCTACTCATATCCAAGTAATCGAGAAGAGGAATAAAAGGCTCTAGACCATCTCCATTTTCATCCTTAATTGTAAAAGGATTTAGATAAGGTTAATATATTTTGGACTGACGACAAATACTCGAATGGCTGAGTAAGACTACTCGTATCCAAATACTTGGGAAAGGGAATATAAGGCTCTAGACCACCTCATTTTTCGTCCAAGTTATTATGAAAATAAGTTGACTTAAGTTTTGATTGTGATAGCGGTTTGAGGTGAATCAAATTATAAGTGTTTTATAGACTACAGTTGCTTGAATGTCCGAGTAAGGCAACTCATATCCAAACAATCGAGGAGAGAAATCAAAGGCACTAGACCATATCCATTTTCACCCTTTTGAAATGGTGTTTAAGTATGATTAAGTAATTTGGATTTGATTAGGGAAAATGAACTCAATGTCTGATAGAGGTTTTTATTATTTGCGTTGAATTGAAATGGGATGAAATGATTTGAAGGTTTGAAAATGCTTGAGAAGTGGAATATTTTTTATTTGGGAAAATTGCTCGAAGTTGGATCGAGTATTTGTTTTTTGTTCTTTTCTGAAAGTTGTTGGTTTTAATCTTAAGTTAATGATTAACTAACCCAATAGCAATAAAGAAGACGATAAACTTATTACACATTACGGAAATGGGGGTACAATATTGTCGAATGGGGATACAGTACAACAATTAATAACACAAGCTCAATAAATAACTGTAAATAGACAATAACCCCATTGTAAGGAGACCCAAGAGGAAGTCAACGGATCGTAAATGAATCGAAATTTTGAACTACTGAATTTAGTGCTATGTTAAGAAATCGTAAAATAATTCATGTAAGAATCACCTTATCTGAGGTCAGTCAGTAAACTCTATATGTTTAAGCAGTTTCTAAAGTTAAATTGAATTTTTAACTCCGAAATTGCAATGCATATGAAAATCCAACAACTCGATGATTTAAATGACATTTTTAAAGGTAAAAAGAAACGAAAAATAAACTACTGAATTTAGCGTTATGTTAAGCAATCGTAAAGTAATTCATGTAAGAATCACCTTATATGAAACCGGTCAATAAACTATATGCGTTTAAGCTGTTTCTGAAGTTAAATTAAAATTTTAACTCCAAATTTGCAACACATTTGAAAATCCAACAACTCGATGATTTAAACGATATTTTTAAATGTAAAAAGAAACGACAATTAAACTATTGAGTTTAGCACTATATTAAGCAATCGTAATGTAATTCATATAAGAATCACTCTATTTGAGATCGTTCAATAAACTTTATGCATTTTAAACCGTTTCTGAAGTTAAATTGATTTTTTAACTTTGAAATTGCAACACATATGTAAAAATTGATGGGACAAATAAATAAAATTTTATTTTTAACAATTTTTAAAAATAATCAATTTAATTAAATAAATAACAAATGACAATATATATATATATATTCATATATATATATATATATATATATATATATATATATATATATATATATATATATATATATATATATATATATATTTCATATATATATATATATATATATATATATATATATATATTCATATATATATATATATATATATATATATATATATATATATATTCATATATATATATATATATATATATATATATATATATCATATATATATATTAATATAGTAAATAGTAATAATAATAGTTAATAATAATAATAATAATATAGTAAAAATAGTATATAATAATAATATTAAATATAAAAATAGAATAAAAAAATAAAAAAATTAAAAAAGAAAAGAAAAGAAAGGAAAGCGAAAATTAAACATACACTCCAAAACAAAAACGCAAATGTAGAAAGAAAAAGAATAAGCTATTGAATCGAAAGTTCGACGGTAGATCCTGCGATGGTGTGACATATTGTTGTTTTGTTATATTTTTTTTTATGGGAGAAGAAAGGAGTTTATGTTGTAGTTATGTTTTATGACGAGGATGAAGGTGGTGAGATGTGTTTGTTATGTATGTTGTTGTTGTAAGATGAAAAGGAAATGACGTATGGTGACTGTAGAAAGGAAATCATGTTTCACTTTCAAGAGAAGCTTTTTTCTATTATTTTTTTGCTTCCATTTTGTAAAGAGAGAGGTGTGTCAATCTTCTAAAGAGTAAAGAAAAATACTACTTTTGTAAAGAACATGTTGAGAATATATCAAGTGTGAATAGTGTGGGTAATAGTTCCACATTGGTTGTAAGTATGGAGACTTAAGCATTTATAAGTGAGAGAACTCACTCACCTGTCATCTTAAGGTTTTGGGTGAATATGTGGCGTGCCTCTCACAAAGGTGTTGCTCTAAAAAAAGTCTAACAATGTTCAATGCCCCCTCATGAAAAACTTCCCCAACAAATGGTATCAAAGTCTTTGGTTCGAGAAATGGATCCACTTACTTGTATCGAAAGTCAACGGCACCATAAGGGTGGTGAATAAGAAACGTTCCGTTGAAGAGTGTCAATGGCTCTAGGATGATGAATAAGAAACGTTTCATGTGGTACAATAGTTTGTGGAAGTAAGAAGAACATCCACTTGAGGGGGAGCATTGTGGATTCACACTTGATGGGGAGTGTTGATAATGTATTAAGTGTGAGTAGTGTGAATAATAGTCCCACATTGGTTTGAAATATGAAGACTTAAGCATTTATAAGTGAGAGAACTCACTCATCTATCACCTTAAGATTTTTGATGAATATATGGTGTGTCTCTTACAAAGGTGTTGCTCTAAAAAAAAGAAGTCTCACAATGTTTAATGCTCATTAGTGAAAAACTCTCCCAACATAATATAATGTGAAAGGTGTTGCTCTAAGCTTTTTGGATGAGGGAGTAGAAGAATCTCTATCTTGAAAGTTCACGTGAAACTCTTTATTTTTATTCTCTTTGGTTCCTTTTTCATTGAAAATGAGGGAGAAAGCTTAGGAAAAAAATAGATGTCGGTTTCCATCAATTCAGGTCAATAATAACTATATATATATTAACTAAACTATGGTTTATAAATTAATAAAAAAAATCCCATAATACCCTTGGGTTATTATCCGGTGAAAAATGAGTTTAGTAATTGATTTGAAATATAAAAAAATAAATACTTTCACTAAAACTAATAAACTCAAATTAATTATTTACATAATTCTATTTTTTCCTGAATATTTTGATAAAAAAGCCTAAAACAAAAAGACTTAAAATGAACAAAAAAAATGGGCGCAAAATGCTCGAAAAATTAAAATGAATGCGCCAAAACGATCAGTGCAAAATAAACCTCTGGAAAATAGACAAGTTTTGATCAAATTTTGAAGTAATAAATGACCGGTTAAAAAGGCTCGAGTTGCTTAAAATGCGACCGAAAAAGTAGTCGAAAAATAAAACGAGCACGCTAGGTTAAACTACGCGGACCGTGGATTAATAATACTTATATTTGCCAGTTTGATTTTGAAATTTTTCGCCCGCTAATTCTATGCACATTTGAAAATTGATTCAAACGATCTGTCTGTAGATCCGAAATTTTATTTTGGTTGATATTTTAAGTGTTACACTGAACAAAATGCATGTTGTGATAAGTAAAAAAAATGTAAACGTCTGGTGAATTCCTTGATTAGTAATCAAGAAATATTGAACAGAAAATTAGATGCAAAGGAAATACTCTCGAACCATTTGCTTCTGATTCTCAATTACAATTAAAACCCTATAAATATTCAAATGACAACAATACTCTTGATTATGATCCTCTGAACCTCTGAAATGTGATGCAATGGAATTGATGATGCACTGAGATTGAGAAGACAAGCCTTTTGACTTTTTAACCCACAAATAACTGAATGAATGTCATCAAGACCAAATAAAATGCAAGAACTCTTGACTTTTCATTTAAATCCTAATGAATGCTTTTGATTGATAAAACGCACGACGAAATGAAATGATTATGTTATGCTGATGTAAGTGAAAAAACTCAGGGTAAAATTTTGGATATGACAACTTCCCATATTTAAACATCTTTGACCAGAGGATATGAAGAACTCTTACCTTCAAATTATCATGGTGAGAGATAGTTTAAATACTAAACAGACCCAAAATTTGGCCTCTTATGTGACAATAGTATATGGTTATGCTTATGAACGACTACAAAGAGATTAAGAAATACTCTTGATTTCCAAGTCATTGGGTGATATGAGTGAAATGAAGGATAAGAAGTACTCTTGACTTCTTTAAAGATGAATCCAAATGGATTAAGAAATACTCTTGATTTTTTAATCGTTAGATGACAGTGATATGTATGCTAAGAAGTACTATTGACTTTCTTAGAAAGTAAGGAATTAAGAAATACTTTTGATCTCTTAGTCATCAAATGATTGAATGAAATGCAAATGAATTAAGAAATACTCTTGATTTCTTAATGATATGTAGGTTAAGAAGTTCTCTTGACTTCTTAAAGATGAGTGAAAATAAATTAAAGAATACTCTTGATTTCTTAATCATGAGAATGTTAAGAAGCACCATTGACTTCTAAAAATGAGTGTAAATGAATTAAAATATACTCTTGATTTCTTAGATGTCATACAACTGAAATAAGAAATACTCATGATTTCTTAATCACAAATGTAAATAAACTAAGAAATGCTCTTGATTTCTGAGATGTTATGCAAATGAAATAAGAAATACTCTTGATTTTTTAATCATGAATGTAAATGAACTAAGAAGTGCTTTTGATTTCTTAGATGATATATAAATGACATAAGAAATACTATTGATTTTTTAATCATGAATGTAAATAAACTAAAAAGTGATCTTGATTTCTTAGATGTTATGTAAATGACATAAGAAATAATCTCGATTTATTGATCATGGATTTAAATGAACTAAGAAGTGCTCTTGATTTGTTAGATGTTATGCAAATGACCAAGGATTATAGAATCATGTTCAGTTGCTCTTGACTGATGGTAGATCTCTGGGGATGGATTTGTTACAAAATAACTTGTTTGACTATTTTTCAAGCGTTCTTCATTGAAGGTAGACTCTCATGGGGAAAAAATGATCATATCCAGTTGCTTTTGGCTAAATATGTCATATTTAACAACCACAGGCTAAGACTATTGCATTCAACTACTCTTGGTTAAAGATAAATCTGTGCAAAATATAATAGTATCCAACTGCTCTTGGCTGAAACTAATATGTGCAAATGAATGTATCCAACTGTTGTTAGTTGAAAACATCTTATTCAACAAGTATTGGCTAAAAGTATTGCATTCAACTGCTCTTGGTTGAAGACAAATCTATGCAAAATATAATAGTATTCAACTGCTTTTGGCTGAAACTAATATATGCAAATGAATGTATCCAACTACTCTTTGTTGAAAACATCTTATTCAACAACTATTTGCTGAGACTATTGCATTCAATTGCTCTTAGTTGAAGCAAATTTGTGCAAATATAGTATCCAACTAACTCTTGGCTGAAACTAGTATATGCAAATGAATGTATCCAACTGCTATTGGTTAAAAACATCTTATTCAACAACTCTTGGCTGGAACTATTGTATTCAACTGCTCTTGGTTGAAGGAAAACTGTGCAAATATAGTATTCAGCTGCTCTTGGCTGAAACTAATATATGCAAATAATGTATCCAACTGCTCTTGATCGAAAACATTATATTCAACAACTCTTGGCTAAAATTATTGCATTCAACTACTCTCGATTGAACCAAAATTGTTAAAAAATAAATAAAAGACTTTCTTTGGGGAATAATCGTATATTCAGCTGCTATTGACTGACAGTAGACTCTTGTGGGGAATAAGAATATCTCAGAGGCTCGTCGGGGGATGAAAGGTTAATACTAACTAAAAGTTTAGCATTTACTTTCAATTTTAGAACTGAATAGTTCAATCCAATGCTTCTTTGGAGAGTAGATCAGTAGGGAACATTAACTCTGTCGGGGATTGACTGAAGTAACCTGTTGGGGAATACAAGAGACTCTCTGGAAAATAAACGCATATGAGACTTACTGGATATGTATTGATGATCATTCAGTAAAGCTTGTCTATTAGGGAACTCTTTCCCTTTAGACCTGCTAGGGAGTTTGCTATCTTGTGAAGAGATATCCATCTTAGACAAATACTTCAAAAATACTTGTTAGGGATAATGTTACTAGGGATACCTTTTTAAGGAATCCTGCTGATATGAAACTCGTCTGGTGAGTTCTTGAAGTTTGGCTGGAGAAAATTCCAGAGGAAACTCTGCGGGAAAATATTTACTAGGGAAACCAAGTAGAAATTTCGTTGACACTAGAGTTTAAATGGGGAATATCAGTCACCTTATCGGAGAAGAAAACTCATGTTGAGGATCATTCCCAATATTTATTATCTTCTGAAAGCAACCTTCATTGAAGAAAACTTCATATTCTTTGTAGGAAGAAGGTTATTTTATACTCTTCCCCGAGGTTGATGTCTCTCTTCCTCTTATTCGTTCGAATATTGAAGATACTTCTTCTTCTTCACCATTTATTGAGCATGAGGTTCCTTCATTTGATATTGAATCTTTCAAAGATCGTCCAATTGATGAGTATGTTCTTTTGAATGATTTTACCTTAGTTGTGTGATAGGAGTATGATGAAGTTGCTGATTCTTTGATTTTTGTTTCTTCATCTTTGAGTAATTGAACTGGTTTTTTCAATTTCTCTATGATTTTCTTATTTCTTGATTCTTCCTAAAATTCTTGAAGGCTCCAATCTTTTGATTTAAGGATTGGATTAAACTTCCAATGCTTAACTCTTAGACATTGGTTAGTGACGAACATTCCAATTGGTTAGTGACGAACATTCCAATATAATTTCTAATATTACTAAACTTTGAAAAATAATTAAAGATTTCATCTTCATCTTCTTCAATACCTGGAGAAACTCCATATATCATCTCAAAAAGTATCCCACATTTCCTTGACGGTTTTTGCATTGAAGAACATAGAAAAATGTACTATCATTTATAGACATTACTATAAAGCTATTTGTTTTGTAATTTATCTCAAACTTTCTTATGTCCTCTTGGTCCAAAGAGAACCAAGTTTATCTATTACTTTTCCATTTACTTGGTAAGTAAGGATAAACAAGTCAATTGTTATAGCTTCTCGTAATTCATGATTTATACTTTAAATAAATATTATAAACCTAACTTTCCATATACCAAATCTACAACTATTAAAAAGTGGTGGCGTATTTAGAAAATATCTCTTGTTGAAAGTCATCTTCTTCCTATGACGATTATTCCTTAAACAAGAGTTAGACTCTGATGTCAATTGTTGGACATGTGACTTCGCACACAAGAGGGGGGGGGGGGGGGGGGGTTGAATTGTGTGTTTAAAAAATATGATTTAAAAAAACTTCTAGAATTAAAATTAGAGTTTGAAAACATTTTTGAATTGTAAAGCGGAAAATAATTTGCATAAAATAAATTGCAGAAATGTAAAATGTTAAGAGAAGAGAGAAGACACTAGGAGTTATAGAGGTTCGATCGAAAAAAGAAATAGACCTACTTCTCTCCCCAAGAATTAATCTCGAGAGTATCCAAATAACTTAAGAGCTTTTAGTAGGTTGAACTCTTGAATCCCCCTATACAAGGAAAAATGAAGTTTGTGACGAACTTTCAACTAAACAACAAACACGGGAGAAAAGCGGCGAGTCTTCCTTCCAAATCGTGGATTGAAGCGGTTAGTCTTCTTTCCACAAGAATCTTGGCGCGGTTAGTCTTCAAACTTCAAACAAGTCTTGGGAGTTTTTAACATCAGAATGAGCTTTAACCTAAACTTAGTTTTATTGCGGGCTAACCAAGAACCTATGATATTTTATCACGGGCTGATCTCAAAGCTAAACAGATGCTTGATCACACAATCCCAAAATTAAAACTTTTTACGGATTTAGCTTCGAACCCACACAAATAATTCCTAAGTGGATAAAATGTTCAACCAAGATAAAAACAAAAACTCTCTAATGAATTTACAAAACTATCCTTCCAAAATTACAACTTCCTCACTCGTAAAATGACTTTTTTCGAAAAACACTTCAAATAAATTTTTAGTGAGAGAAAGTAAACAAAGAAAATATTTTAGAGAAAGAGTGAGAAGTGAGGAATGGAATCATGTTTCTAGATGTTGAAAAATGTGGTAATTAACCTCTATTTATAAGTTAGAGGTTGGCAAAAAAAAGAAAAAAATTTAAGGCCAATTATGAATTGCCAATCGATTGTCAACATGTCTCAATCGATTGGTAGATCTGATTTAATCGATTAGTAAGCTAAAAAAGAAAAGAAAAGATATTTATTAGTTACCAATCATTAATGCACTATTATAATCGATTATGGCACATTTTTTAATTTCTCAAATCGAATTAAAGATTGTTACGAATATGTATCTCAAGACTCACCTTAATATTGATACAGAGATATATCTCCAAACTAAATTTTGAAAAAATAAACTTGTCTTACCAATTTATACAATGAATGTGTAAAAAGGATATGCTCAAATATGTATCTCCAAAATTAAGAGTAATTTTTTATGGTGGCGGGGAAACTTCGCATAGAGTGAAGAGAGTACTCCCCAAAAATTAATATATTATAAAAATTATTAATTATATTTATAATTTTTTAAATTAATTTTAAAAAAGAGTAAGTTATGCCACTTATGTCTTCGCGTTTACTCTTGCAAAAACTCTGTCCCTCTCGTTGAGATTCTGAAATTCCGACACAAACCCAAAAAAAAATCCCTTTTAAATTCACATTCTATCCAAACGCGCGTTTAACCTAAGCTAAACCTTACTTCACTACTCAAATTCCATTTCCATGGATCCTCCACGCCGAGCACCACGCACAATAATCGACCCCGTCCCTAAATTCCGTCAAGTCGGTTTCTTCGCTCCCGGAGCCCCACCCGATCGCTCTCTCTCGGGTCCACCCGACCCGACTCACCCTTCTCACCCTATCGCCGATACATCCGCTTCGCTTTCACCTGTTATGATCCCTCCGCCGCGTCATCTTTCTGATAACCTAACTCTTCACGCTCGTTCCGCCGCGGTACCTCGCCGTGCTGAGTCGATTACTGTTGGTGGAAGTAACTCTGATGCTCCTGTTTCGCCGGCGCCATCGTCTTCGTATTCGAGTAGGGTTGTTGTAGGTGGTGACAGAGGGTTTTTTGATGGGAAGGGGAATGATGCTGGGAAGGTTGTGGCGTCTTCGTTTCCGAGAGGTGGATTTGATTTGACGGCTTTGAAGGGGAATGGTGCTGTTGTTCCGGCGAGTGGGTTGACTACTGTTTCTGTTGTTAATGATTCGCTTGGGATTGGGATTCCTGGTGAGAGATTCTTATCTTTGTTGATTTTGTTTTTGATGGTAGTCTATGGTTTGGTTTGTTTGAATTTGAACTGGTTTTAGCTATCAAGCACTGACACCGGAAACACAACTCCGACACTGACTCATCGATGCTTGTAATAATTTGAAAAAACAGTAAATTAAACTTAATCACAAGGGTCAGTATCGGTTTCGGAGTGTTCTGACACCTATTTTTTTCCCGAGGTGATGGTGCAACATTTGGATTATCAATTGGTGAGAATACTAATTGAGGTGTGTTTGGATAAACAATTTAATTGGGGGCTTCCTGCTTAAGCGCTTACCACAATAAGTGCTTATGCATAGACTATTTCAGTGGCAAAAGATAAAATAAAGTCAAAGTGTTTGCATATTTGGTAGAAGCTGTTTTCATAAACTATCTTGTAGTACTTGTCGAAATAGATGAAGACAACTTACGGACATGTCATAGAAGTTGTTTTTATAAACTCTCTCGAATAGTCTCACGCTTGCTTATGCCAATAGACAAATTCAAATAAATCAATTTAACCAGCCCTGAAATTGAGTTTCCGCAAGTGTAGGGTAAAATTAGGAAGTGGAAAAATGCAGTTTATGAAGTTTGATTCAGCTTTTTGTAAAATATGAACTAGAAAGTGAAAGTAAAGATTAAAAATCAATTTTTGGTTTGATCTAGAATTCTAGATAGTGCATAGAATCAGGTTTTTGAAAATGTAAACTATTTTGTTTCAGAAAGGGTTTTGTTTGAATATATACAAAATAATATTTAGTTATTAACTAGAGATAGAACATAAGTTCAAAGTTCTATATGTACTAGCGTGCAGTGTTCGTCTCTATGCTTTTCTTTTGTGCTTAAGTATATATGTATTAGTTTAACATATTTTGTACTGTTGAGTGCTGATTAGTTAATTTTATATGTAGTTGAAACTTGAAAGTAAACTGGTATTCCCTTTACAGAAGTTTAGATATATGCGTGTTTGTCTTTTGCATAAAGAGAAGGGTCTTTGTTTTTTAATATATAAAATTTAAACATATCTTTTGCCACATGTTATAATCTCCACTTGCTCTGTGTGTGTGTGTTGATTTTATCACCATTTGCAAGTTTAATTGTATGATGATAAAGAATTGGAATCAGCTCGACTTGCTTGTTATCAATGTACACGAGGATGTCTTTTAAAGAGAAAAATTGAACTTTGTTGTATGCGGTCTGTTTTTATTTTCTTATTGGCTTTGCTTTAGTTACATTTTTATTCTTCACCATTAGAAAAAGAAAAAGCAAGCAAAGGAGGAGGATCAGCTGGGGAAATGAAAGACCAATCTACTAATTCAAAACAGGAGAAACCAAAACCCACAAAAGCTGAAAGACGTGCACTTCAAGAAGCTCAACGAGCTGCAAAGGCTGCTGCAAAAGGTGTGTATTAGTGTTCCCATATTTGATTTGGAAATGGTAGTGTGTCTGTCTGTGATTCTGCATTTGAGCTCTCTGATTTAAAGGGCTTCTACTGTGGGTATACTGTCCGTGATTATATGCTGATCTTAATAGTTTCTTGCTATTGATACCCAGTTCTTTGTCAGAACTACTTTTAAGTGTTCACAGCCTCAAATATTGTGTTTTTTATGATTCTTACAAACATATAGTTTGGTATTTACGAGCTGTTTCATAGGTAACTTTTCTGCACAACTCATTATGATGATGCTAATAATTTAAAATTTAATAAAATGTGTCTTTAGGCGAAGGAAATAAGGCCTCTGCAACTGCTACATCGGTGAATGCAAAACCTGCTAAAGCAGTAAAGCCTGCACAGAAAGCTGATAATGCATCAGTTGCAGCCACTGAGAAGAAGGGGAGTGATTTCCCCCATGAAAAGGATAGAAAGAAAGATGCCCCTCAACCACGCTTGCAGTATGATGACAAGAGCCGGGTGGAGAAAGCTAAACGTCGTTCTATAGTGAAACACACTGAGGCTAGGAACAGAGTTGAGTTGTTCAGGCACTTACCACAATATGAACATGGGAGTCAGCTTCCAGATCTTGAGGCAAAGTTTTTCGATCTTTATCCTGTGCACCCTGCTGTTTATAAGGTACTCTGTTATCCTGTCATTTGATATCAATGCCACTATATACATTTGTTTTTTGATTTCTATACCGCTGTTATTTTTGGGTATATAACAGTAGGGTTGATAACTCATTATAAACATTAGATCTGAAATTTGTAGCTACATAATCTGGGAGTCAATATTTTCTTATCTTTAAAAAAAAAATTATACATTCGTTTGAAGCTCTTTGACAAAGCATGAAATAGTCTTTAAAATATATGAAAACTTGTGGATTCAATCTGCTCAATATGAACTTTTAATTTGACGGTTGGATTGATAAATTATAATATTTTAATGAGTTATAAGAATATATTTATGTAATGTGTGTGGCTTTGAGCATTGCAATGCACAACAGCACCGCTAGCAGTAATACTCTAAAGTGGTGTTTTAGATTGCTCATAGGTGACATTGTATGGTTCATTGACAGTTAATGAAAAATTAAACCCTCTGCACAATGATAGAGGCACAGTCTTGCCTATCTGCTATGTATGAAGTTATGTTGAATGGCGTCCAAATATAAGCCTATTGTATTTAGCATCCAATTTTTCACGAAGACATCCCAATATAAGCCAAATTGTAGTTAAAACTTCAACTTTATTCATGATGTTCTAGTGGATAGGACATTGATTAGGAGTTAGGAGTTAGGAGTTAGGACCCAGTTCAATACGTTATGTGAACAAGAGCTTTTTAAATATGCTTTCTCAAATCCTAATGATTTTCACTGTGGCTATCAGGTGGGTTTGCAGTACATATCTGGAGATATATCTGGTGGCAATGATCGTTGTATTGCAATGCTCCAAGCATTTCAAGAGGCCATCAAAGACTACAAGGTTCCACCTGAGAAGAGTCTCGGGAGAGATTTGACAGCAAAAATTGGTAGTTATGTATCATTTCTTATTGAGTGCCGGCCTCTGTCAATCAGCATGGGAAATGCAATTAGATTTCTCAAGAGTCAGATAGCCAAGCTACCTTTAACCTTGTCTGAGTCAGAAGCAAAAACTTCTCTCCAGTCAGATATTGAGCGTTTTATAAATGAGAAGATCATACTTGCCAACAAGGTGATAGTCAAGCATGCTGTCACCAAAATAAGAGATGGGGATGTTCTTCTAACATACGGGTCATCATTGGCAGTTGAAATGATTCTTTTGCATGCACACGAATTAGGAAAACAATTTCGTGTTGTGATAGTTGACTCTCGTCCAAAGCTTAGAGGCCAACAGTTACTCCGCAGGCTTGTGGAGAAAGGTCTTAACTGTACATACACTCATATAAATGCTGTTTCCTACATTATGCATGAAGTTAGTCGAGTTTTTCTGGGTGCTGAATCAATATTGTCTAATGGAACGGTATATTCAAGAGTGGGGACTGCAAGTGTCGCAATGGTTGCTCATGCATCCCGTGTACCAGTCATAGTATGTTGTGAGGCCTATAAATTTCATGAAAGGGTACAGCTGGACTCGATTTGCTCGAATGAACTTGGTATGTATATTTGTCTGTTATAGATGACAAAGCTTTTATTTATCATAAACCATTGGCTTTTTCCTCTAAGGCTGATGTTTTTATAATGATCTTACAGGTGATCCAGATGCCATTTCAAGTGTTCAAGGTAGAGTGGATGTCAACCACTTGGATGGTTGGTCCGATATTGAAAATCTGCAACTTCTAAATCTGATGTAAGTATTTGTTGATTGGAACACCACACCAAATTGTTATTTCGCCACTCTAACCTGCAATTCTCTTTAAATTGATGACAGTTATGATGCAATGCCTTCAGATTACGTTTCAATGATAGTCACAGATTATGGAATGGTAAGTGTTGAAATTTGAGGAGTTACACATTTGCTGCTAAAACACGGCTAAAGTGCATTTTTTGAACCTGGAAACCCATAGTTTGCATTTTATCTGGTTGGTCTTGGGAGAGTGATTTTAGGATCAAGCAAACAGTTTAAACTGCAGAAAACCTAAAAGATTAAAATAAAACATGACCTATAATTAGAAAAATACGAAGCATTATTTTTATAATTTCCACCCTTAAAACTTATTTTCAAAAAGAAATTATTGAGAAGAAGCGAGAGGGCATTAGTATTTACTGTTTATAAGGATAGAGGAAAAGAAACCATTCTCTTGTAAGCCCCTGAAATGTGATAAACTACTACTATTACAATAGTTTTTAATACATTCTCAAAGGGTATCAGATTTATATTATGATGCTTTACCCAAATCTTTTGATTCATATTTCTACTTTGGCAGGTCCCCCCCACAAGTGTACCTGTAATTGTAAGAGAATATGGGAGAGAACAGGTCTGGATATAAATTATTCAAATGTAAAGGCCTGGTAGGAATGAATTGTAAGAGAATATGGGAGAGAACAGGTGTGGCTATAAATTATGCAAAGGCAAAGGTCTGGCAGGAATGGATTGTAAGAGAACATGAAAATGAACAGGTCTGCATATAAATTATGCAACGCGAATGCCTGGTAGGAATAAGTTTTGAAATTATTGTAATTCATGTTTATCGATTATTTCCATATTGGAATTATGCGCCTCTTTGTTAGGAAATTTTAGACATTTCTATATTCAACTGTCCTAGCGAAGAGAGCAAACATTTTGCCTCTCCAGGCAGATTTAGCTATGTATTTTCACTCACAACAGTTCTTCTTTCCCTTCTATTGTTTTTCAAGTTTTGGATAAGTTGTCTCACAATTTTTAGCTTGTCAAGTTTTACTTATACTTAGCTTCGTCTCTGATTCTTGCCCTTTAATTATATGTAAACCATTCCCGGAAAGTGCTGGTGAAGGTATAACTGAAAAATATATTGTGATTGATGTAATAAAAAAAAGGGTTACTTGAAATTTGAATACATTAACCCCAGCATTTCTAAATTTTTGGGTGACTAAACCACGTCTAGTAAATGGTATAATTAGGATGCTTTGTTACTATTTTATTCTTTATTTTGCTTGCTAGGAATGCATATTTGCTAGGTGCCATTCCATTCTTTGTTTTGCTTGTGGGAGATGCAAGCTTGCATAAATTGAGCTATTTTTAGTCTCCCAAAAAAATAAAATAGAGCTTCTTCACTTGATGTAAGCCTGTGTTTCTTACAAGTGAGAATATATACGTATATTTGGCAATAAAACCTTTGAAACTTGTCTTTACAAATAAATAAAAAACTGTTGTATGCTCAAAGGATATATTGGTTTGGAGAAATATTAAACCAATCGCATAACTCAAATAAAAAGGGTACTTAAACATTTGCCTAAAATCTAACTGAGTATTGGTATTTTTTTACATTATGTTATAGTTTTATCCTTAAAAATATTTTACGAAAATATTTTTTTTGTGTATATTTCATTGTTGAATTTAAAAAAATATTAATTTGTTTATAAACAAAATTATCCCTTCTTCATCAATTTATTTTGATTTCAGTTTTATGAATGAATAAAGATTATAAAAATTGAACCAGCAAGTTATTTTTAACTGGCTCAGATATTTTTTCTTTTAAAAAATAAAACCGCCTCATTAATTATGTTTTTTCTAACATTTCCCCCCTCTCCTATTATCATTCAACCTCCAAACAACCATAGTCGCAGCGCTTTGTTTGGTTTGTTTTCTGTATTCAAAATTTTGTAAAAGAAAGTTATTTAATTTAAAAATAACTTATCTGTTTTGTATTTTTAAAAACTTGGTATATAATTAATAGCAACTCAAAGTATAAAAAATGAGTATACCCTTCAATAAACTATACAAGTTTTCTTTCCCCTTCTAAGCTATGAGAGAGGAGTTGCAAAAACCAATTATACGAGAAAGTAAATAAATAAAAATTTCAATATTGTAAACCACAAGAAACATAATACTCTATACTGGCAAAAACCAAAAACACAATAATATTGTCTCATTCCCCAAACATGCACCAAACAAAGAAATGAATCATTCATTGGCAAAAGAGAAACGAACATTCATCTCTGAGAAGAAAACTAAACTTGTGTATATATATGTTCAAGAGTTTGTTCATACAACAATCCATTACAGCCTAAGAGAATGCATCTTTCAAGTGTGTTCATGTTCTCAATTTTGAATTATTCAATCACTCACTTATTCATTTCCTCTTAAAACATCAGCTTTATTAAAAGTCGGCGTAACGAGACCAAGAATAACAAAGCCACCTAAAGCAACAATCAAAATGCCTAAGACATTGACCAGAATTGCTTCATTGGAATATCGCGATATGACGTTGTTGGTTTGAAGGAATGTAGCCTTTTCTAAAAGACCAGTAGTTGTTGTAGCTATAGCCAAAGCATAGATATAGGTACCAAAGAATACATGCCACGGCATTAGTGCAACTCTACTGTTTCTTGACCCTCCTGGATACCAAAATGTTGCAAATCCAGCAGCCAACTACAAATGTTATAGAGAGCATTTAGAAACAAAGAATTCAAATTCTGAAAGTTAGAATATGGAAACCAAATAGGTCTTTGTGTTTTTTTGTCGACGACTAGTTTGGATCTTTACTTTATGAATAAATGTGATTCGAATGATATACCTGGATGAAGAAGAGGAGAAGGCATGCAAGGCCTAACCATGAATGCAGGCTGTAGAAATTGTCAATGCCCTTGTCATTGTGAAACTTCCAAGCAGCCCAGAGACCAATTATGCTCAAACCGAGAGCAAGAAACTGTAATGCCAGATGAACTGTTTTTTTGAAGTTTTTAGTTCCGGATACTGTCTTGTAGGCAAGCATCCCTGCATATTGCCATACCAAATTGATGAAGGAGTCAGCACTAACACCACAAAATCACAAACCAATTAAAGGATTGAAAAATACTTCGTAGCACCAAGACTTCTGTGATCAAAGGTGTGTCAGGTGTCTGATACCGATACATGTGATAGCATTCAATTAAATAATTATTTCAAATTATTATTGATGTTGACGTGATAGTGTCCGTCTAGTATCTGTGTCTATGCTTCATAAATAAAAATAAACATAGATGGATTTCACATAAACTTTGAGCTAGTGAATTTAATAAGAAAGGTTAAAAGAGCAATAAACTCTAGAGAACCATAAAAAGCTTCACCATTGAAATGCAGGGAAAATGAATGGGAATGGAGCAGAGGAAACATTGAGAATCAACAATTAAGAACACTATAAGTCAAATCAAATCCCTATCCAGGCTTCTCATAGTATTGATTGCATTACATACAGTTACAGCGACACACCTAGCACAGTTATTGAGATCTAATAAACCCTTCATCGCAATATCCCCATTAAAAGTTTCAAAGAGTGGCTGACAAGAACAATCTCTGAGAAGTAAAAAGGACATAACAATTACCTTCACCATTGATTAGAACAAGCCCAATCACCATCAACACCGGATGAACCTACATAGAATAAAAATGTTCAAAGTTCAAATGCATTTTCTAACATAAAGCTCAAAATACAAAATATACAAAAACTTAGAGCTAAAACATACATTAAAAAATCTTATGTGTTAGTGTGAGCGCTTAATAAATGTGATATTGTTGAATGCTTAGTTTTAAATTGCGGTTCACAACTACAATTGTGGTTGCAATATTGCTGATGCGGTATTCTCTGCAACTGTATCGGGCCACAATTGCAGTGTGATTTGAAATCACAAGTCCTTCCACATTAAGAACCGAGACAACTTTGCCCCAGGTTTTAAGTATTTTCATCAAAATTCAAAATTTAGAACCCCAAAACTCAATTTACTTCAGAAAAATCTTAAAGTCAAGTGCTTTTTAACTGGATATTTCAAATTCTTCTCAATCAAAATTCACACCGAACGACCGCAATGTGCATTGCAGCAACCGCTAACACCCACAAATGCAATTTAAAACCATGGTTGAATGTATTTTTCATGTAAAATTTTCAACCTAATGCACAAATCACTTTTTTTTTATTGCTAAACAAAATCAATTGTGTTCTATAGTAACTACTCATCGATATATTCACATGTGAAGTATGGACACCGGAAACACGACATCGACGTTGACATGTCAATATCGGCAATAATTTGAAAAATAATATATTAAACGTAATCAAATTGTTGGGATCGATTTTGGTCACAGACACATACACACATATTTTCATAGATGTAGGTGCTACAAGAGCTCACGACATCAATTTTCATATTCTCAAATTTGCATCTAAATAGTTCAAATCTCGAATTAGTGGCTCTTTTTAATCAATAACAAATCCAAATCTGCTCATGGATTGGTTCTCAAATTTTCTTAAGATACATAAACAAATAACTGCATAGCCATTATCCATTAGCCACGCACCCAAAGCTGCAATGAAAGTCAAAATCAACACTAACCAACCATTTTATCATAAACCACCTCATCCTCACATTTACAATTCCAACAAAAAAAACTGAAATTTGATAAAAGAGCACAAAAAATAAAGGGATTCATAAATGAATCGAAAGAAAAAGAGTGAAAAGAAAGAGATTGATTACATTGAAGATGAGATCTTTGTTATCGGAAAAGAGAGCGAGACCTCCCCTGAAATGAAGAACCCACGTTAAGAGTAACAGAATGATGAGAACTCCAATCGCTCTAACCGTTGCGAAGATCGGAAATCTGACCACCGGTGGAGTCGCCATTCTAGAGAGAGAGAGAGAGAATGAGAATGAGAATGAGGTATTGACGTATGTTATGTAGGTAGAAGAAGGAAGAGAAAAAGAAAAGATGAAGAATATAAACAATCTTAATCAAATAAACAAGTTCAGTTGCTTCTCACACTAGAACTACCTTTCTTTTCATTTCATTTCCATTATTCAACTCTCTTTAAAAAAAAGAAAAACAATTTTCTTTTACATAAAAAGCCAACACATTCTTAAGAATTTTTTTTCTCACAATAACCATATTTTTCAATTTTTTTACCCTACAATGTATCAAAATACTCGTATTTCAAAAAATGTATATATTATAGATGAGGTCTTTGCATTAGAAAATATATCTATGTGCCACGTACACACACGCATGTATCAGCAATCTGTCATTCTCATTAGGGTCAGTGTTATAGGAATAAGAAGAGACGTCAATAAATGTACCCCTCATGTCTATTCGTATTTTTTAAAATTAAATTTATAATAAAATAATAGTAAAAAATTGGGATATAAAAAAATTATATTAATATTATTTAACTCAAATAGAATTACATGCAGGGAAAATTTTGTACACATATTTTAACGATCTGCTTTATCATAACGATCATTAATTCTACACTTTGGCAATGCCCTTCGTCGTTGAGGCCTCTCACGATTCACCTAAGGTGTTTGGTGCGAGGTCCCTGAATATTAGTGTTATCCATAAAATCTATCATCTTTCCCCGACTTAGTTGGACGTGTTGTCGTAATCGAGTCTGGTGCCCATGTCGTAGTAGTTTGGTCGTATTGGTTGGGTCACAGGTGGGCAGGCTAGTCGGTTGAATTAGGATATTGATTAATTTTAAAAATGAAGCAACGATTGTTGTGGTATTTGGTAGGCATGTGTTGGTTAGGTGCTTTTGTGGTGTGATGTTTGTGTGTGTTGGTTGGGTGCTATAGTAGGAAGTAATGGTATCATATGCCTTATCGATTATGGTAATATGTGGTGGCGATATATATTTGTTGGGGGTATGAGTCATGTTCTTGATTTTGTGTTTAGGTGTGTGACATGTATTGGTCGCGAGTTTGGGTGTATGTGGATTGGTAATGTTGTTGGGTTGGTTGTTGGGTGTGGTGGATTAATATCATATTGGATTGATTGTTATGTGTAGGTGGGTTGCCAATTTTGTTAGGTTGGTTGTTGCATGTAGGTGGGTTGCCAATTTTATTGTGTTGGTTGTTAGGTGTAGGTATCTTGGTAACCATGTTAGGCGTTTGATGACGAAGCTCGTTGGCATATGTCGATCAAATATCTTGGTTTTAGACACAAGATGATTTGTTGTAATAGATCTATACCAATTCATATAATTACGAGTTTGTTTAGATTCAAATGGCATGACAACTTCGTTTATGACCTGTTGTGACGACGCTTCCACTGACGACACACATCCTTAGCGAAGTCTCTCTAATTGGGAAAATTCCATTGGGCATTGACTCTAAGTTGATGCCATTGTCCCAAATACGTCAGGGAATCTGGGATTTGTTGATGCATGTCGAACTGCAATTTGACACGATCACTATGGTGCATCTCCATAATAGTGAAACTTATTATCGTTGTTTTTGCAGTCCAAACATCAACAACTTTGTGGTTAATTTCATGGTCCAGGCCCATATATGCCCTTGCTCCCATGTCATTGCGGCATGTTCAAATACTCGCCATGACCCTTCCAAGCATTTAGCTTCTATTTACAAAGTCATAAACATATTCAATGTGTACAAGAATACCTTCTCGGTGGTAGCAAAGGAGGAATATTGACCTACATATAAAGTGGACATAATTTGGCACAACGAAAATATGCAAAGGAAAAAAAGGACCGCCCTAATAACACGCATATTAGAATCGATATAGATTCGTCTGATAAAATGGTAAGATTATGTGGTATATGTTTTCAACCCAGACATGCCATTTAGGGATTTATTAATGACACTCTAGGCCTTAAGGCACCTTTTTCTCTTTGGATGACGTTGCTTATTTTTTTCTTGAATATACTGTTTTAGAACACCCTATAAGGTGAGCATGATTTCAAACACTACATTGCCTCTTGGGAGGGTGAGGGTTCCTTATTAAGGATTTTGAGTTTTGATAGCCTTGTGGACGACATGGATTTCTCCATGATGATACATCGTTTTAATAGCCTCGTGGGTGGTAAGGATTCTCCCATGAGGATCCAACAAAAGTCAATGTCACTTAGGCGACAAGTATTCCTCAATGGGGTCCAACATAAGTCATTAACACTTGGCGATAAAGATTCTTTCATGAGGGTCCAACATAAGTCATTTCCACTTGGGCGATAAGGATTCCTTCATGAGAATCCATCACAAATTATTGTCGCTTGGGCGACAAAGATTCCACTGTAATGATCCAACATAAATCATTTCCACTCAGGCAACAATGATTCCAGTGAGGGCCAAACGTTGGAACTTAGAACCATAAGATTAGTGAATAATGAATAAATTTAGATTGTGGAGAGGGAGAAAGGAAATTGAGAGAGAAATAATTGAGGGTGAGAATATTTTCATTAGTTTTTGATGAGGATACCTCCAAGGAATTTATACAAGTATTACATAGTGATTGAGACTCAAATAATATAATCCAAATAACAGAAAATTGAAAAACTCATGCCTATAACCGGTTACACTAAATCTGTAACTAGTTACAACTGCTACAAAAATTAAATCACTTTCAGTGGTAACCGGTTACGTGCAGACGTTAACCGATTACAACTATGATATTTTCCTTATTTCTTCATCTTAAAAGTGACTTTGGCCTTTCTGTAACTGATTACACCCCCGTGTTAATCGGTTACAATACTTTAATTACCAAAAATACTTTTAACACACCACCTTAATTCAAGTGCTTCAAGTCTTTCATGTCCGTGTTCATCTTCAACCTCTTAAGCACATCATTTGTGACTCCCTTAATCAACAAATCAGCCACTTGGTCTTCACTTCTACAATATCCCAATCTTAACCTTCATTCACTAATAAGTTCCCTCAAGTAGTGAAACATCATCTAGATATGCTTGCTCCTCCCATGTGCAATTGAGTTCTTAGCAAGATTAATCACGAAAATATTGTTAACCTAAAGGTTAACAACCTCACCCTCATTGTTGCTCAGCTCCTTCAATAGATTCATTAGCCACACGGCTTGGCACACACATAACGAAGCAGCAATGTACTCGTCCTCACAAGACGAGAGTGTAATTACTAGTTTCTTCTTCGAACATCACGAGATTGGTGTTCCACCTAACATAAAGATGTATCTAGCTATAAACTTCCGATCATGTTTATCTCGGCACCAATTGGAATCTATAAAACCGGGAAAATTGCATTTTCTATCTGTATCCGCTGCGGGAAAGAGAATTCCACAGCCAATAGAATCTTTGACATATATTATGATCCTCTTGACTGCTTCCAAGTGAGACACATTTGGTCTCCCCATGAATCTACTCACAATACCAACACTAAATGATAAGTCTAGTCGCGTATTGCACAAATAACGCAAGGATCCAATCAAACTCCTATATTGAGTTGGATCAACATCTTGTTCATCCTCATTCTTCGATAACTGTAGCCTTGGTTCAGTCGGAGTAATGACAACATTATAATGCTTCATTTCAAACTTCTTCAATATCTAAAGTGTGTACCTTCTTTGGTGCATGAGTAGTCCCCTTTTGGACTTGTACAACTCAAGGAAATATGTCATAAGGTCAAGGTCGATCATCTCAAAATCTTTCATAAGTTCACTCTTGAACTTAGAATGCACTTTATGTTGCTTCCCGTTATCAATAAGTCATCTGCATATAGACAAAAGGATAATCACTCATTCATTTGTATCCATCTTCACATACACTCCATGCTCGAATACACATTTCTTGAAGTCAAACTCCTTTAGGAAACCAAATATTATTTTTTTCCAAGCTCTTGGAGCTTGCTTCGAACCATATAATACTTTCTTCAACTTGTAGAACTTTAGCTCTTGGTTTCTTACAACAAAATCAGGGGGTAATTTTACATACACCTTTTCTTCCAACGGTCCATTCAAAAACACATATTTGACATCCATTTGGTAGATGGTCCAATTGTTTTTATCCGCAATACCAATAACCAACCTTATATTCTCAATCCTATCCACCAGTGTGAAGACATCTTCAAAGTCTATGCCTTCTCTTTGCAAGAATCCATTTGCAACTAATCGAGCCTCATGCTTGAATATTTCACCCTTGGGATTTACCTTTACTTTGAACACCTATCTCACACCAATTGACTTCTTTTTGTCCGGTAGATCAACCAACTCCCAAGTATTGTTCCTCTCAATAGATTCCAACTCCTCCTTTATAGCATAAATCCATTTTGGATCACTTAAAGCCTCATCCATTTTAATGAGTTCGGATCCAGCCATAAGTGAAAAATGGACGAAATCACCATCATCATTGACTTCGTTATCTCAGAATAACTCATAATCTTGAACTCTTTGAGGCACACCTCTTTACCTTATTGGTCTTCTCACATTTCCTTCAATTCGGGCTTCGGCAATATGCATTTATGCACTTCCCGTTTTTGCAGAATATGAATTTTCAAAGTTGTTACCGGTTATAGGTTGCTGCAACTCCTTGATTTCGTCGAAAATGATGTCTCAGTTGATCACAACCCCCCCCCCCCTTTGCTGCATCAAACAACTTGTAACCACCGGTAGAGTGATACCCTACAAGTACCATCATTTCTCCCTTATCATCCAACTTCTTTCTAAGCTGCCTAGAACATGTCGATACGCTACGGAACCAAAAACTATTAAATGGTTTAGAATTGATTTAAATCCCGACCATGCTTCCTCCGATGTTACCTTCTCAAGCTTTTTTTGTTGGGCACCTATTCAACAAATATGTAGTTGTTGATACCGCTTCTCCTCGTAACTTTTTCAACAAGTTCTTCCCCTTTAACATGCTTCTTACCATGTTCATGATGGATCGATTCTTCCTATCGGCAACACCGTTTTGCTTCAGTGTATAATATCGTACAACCTCATGTAAAATCCCTTATTAATCACAAAACCTCTCAAAGTCGTTTAAGGCATATTCGCCTCCATCATCTGTTTTAAGCATTTTGAGTTTGTGACCGCTTTGCCTCTCAACCATGGACTTGAACTTCTTAAACAATTCAAATACCCCATCCTTTATCTTGATTAGGTATTTCATTATCTTTCTAATATGATTGTCGATGAATGTGACAAAATATCTATTGCCACCAATGGAATCTACTTGCATCGATCCACACACATCTGAATACACCACCTCAAGGTGATTCTTGGTTGTACAACCTGCATCCTTGCTGAATTTATCCTTATGTTGCTTTACTTGCACCCATTCTTCACAAATTTCATCTGGTATGTTGATTAATGGAAACCCCATTACCATTTCGTTCTTTTACAAGTCTTTGAGATCTTGGAAATTGAGATGCCCAACACAATAATGTCATATCCACTTTTCTCGACTTACCGCTGTAGCAAGACATCTATGCTCCATAACCTTCCCTTCAACCTTTAAGGTTCTATTGCATCCATATGAGCTTTAAGGACCAAAGCCCCGTTTGCATCCATAACGGGCAACCCATTGTTTTCCATGTGATTCTTGTAACCCTTCTCAAGAAATTGGCCAATACTTAGAAGGTTATATTTGATTCTTGGAATGTACAATACATCTTTGATTAAGGAATGTCCACCATCCCTTATCGTGATCAAAATATCACCGATCCCATTGGCCGTTAGAATGTTGTCATCCGTGAACTTCACTTTGTTCTTCATGGCACAATTGTTTTTAACAAGCCAATCATTCCTCCCCGTCATATGATTAGTGCATCCTGAGTCTAAATATCATCCCTCACTGCACTGGACTTCTTCTCTCACAGTCACAATGACATTTTCTTCTGCATGTAACCGGTTAACATTTTCATGTAATCGGTTACAACTTGTTTTTGCAGAATTCCCAGAATTGATGTTGCCGTTGTCCCGCAACCTGCTGCTGTTACACCAGCCTTCTGTGATCATGACTAAGAGTTTATTTTCTTCATCAAACTATTATCTTGCAACCTTGGTTTCATCTTCTTTAGGTTCCTTCTTATTTGCATTTCACTCTCTTGCAAAATAACCGAACGTTTGACACTTAAAGCACCGCTATTTGCTTCCCTCACCCCTTTGACAAGTCAAATTCTTGAAATTTTGGGACTCTCTTCCACCAAAATTCTGAAAATTTCCTTTACTCTTCATGAGCCATTTTCATTTCGATCTCTTGTCCTTCTCGTTGAAGCGAGCTTGAAAAGCGATATCCACCTTTGCCTTATCATTATTTCTCTCCTCCGTCCTTTGCCCATGGGCCTCAAGAGAGCTTTGCAACTCCTATTTGCTCATCATCACAAGATCCTTCGATTCCTCAATTGCTATAACCATGTTGTCAAACCTTGGTGTTAAAGAACGCAAGATTTTTGTGACAACATAGTGCTTCGTGATTGTTTCTCCACATGCCTTCACTTGATTCACCAACCAAGTGATTCTTGTTATGAAATCGTTGATTGTCTCATTTTCTTCCATTTAAATTAATTCAAGTTGACGCTTGTGAGTTTGTAACCTCTTCACCTTCGCCTTGTCAACCCCTACATATGCATTCTCTAAGATTTCTCACGCTTGCTTTGACGATTCACAATCACCAACTTTGTCAAAGTTGTCACCATCCACACATTGATGGATAAAAAACAACGCCTTGAAATCTTTCTTCTTCTCTTCCTTATGCGTTGCTCGCTATGCATCTTTTGCACCTTCGACAAGATGATTCACCCCGTTCTTGATCACTTCAAGAATATCTTGATAGCCAAATAACACTCTCACTTGTTTGCACCATTTGTCATAGTTCTTCGCATCAAGGATGGGATGTTTGCAGGGATTCTTTTATTGGAGCCAGAATTCATGTTGCATAATAGGTGTTTGTGGAGCAGAACCAGACTCTTGATGTCAAATGTTGGAACTTGAAACTACAAGATTGATGAATAATGAAGAAAAATAGAGTGTGGAGAGGGAAAGAGGAAATTGAGAGAAAGATAATTGAGGGTGAGAATATTTTCATTATTTTTTTATGAGGATGCCTCCAAGACATTTATACAATTATTACATAGTGATTGGGACTCAAATAACATAAGCCAAATAACAGAAAACTAAAAAACTCGTGCTTGTAATTAAATAACTTCCAGTGGTAACCGATTACATGCAGACGTTAACCGATTACAGCTACGATATTTTCCCTGTTTCTTAAGCTCAAAAGTGACTTTGGCCTTGCCAAGTTGCTAGAAAACCACATCTAGTAATCCTTTTCGTCCTTCTTGAAGTTGAAAAGCCTCTTGAAGTAATCTTTGAATGCAAAGTTTAATGCCTAGTAGAATTTAAATAACATGTGTCAACATCAACACATTGATAAGCAATTCAATTGAAATTAAGTAATAACCAATGACAGTAACTGACTAACCTTAGTGGGGAAATAACAAATGACATTGGTGGTGTTTCCTCTCTATAGAGCAACCAAACCCTCATCGACGATTGAAGGAAGATCCATCATAACTCGAGAAACCAGATCGGTGGTGGATCTGACCAATAACCTTCTCCATGATTGTAGGGTGCTGATCAACCATGGTGCCTTTTCTGAAAAATGTAATCAATCAATATCAAATAAGGTTTCATAAATGCTAACCTAAAGAAATATATAATAAAATTTTTATTATATAATCCTAACAATAAAAAGTTTATTTCAAATATAAAATACAATCAAAATCAAATTACAAACTATAAGAAAGATTTGTCAAATGCAAGCAAAAGAAAAAAAACATATTAAAGCCCTACTTAACTGGACTATGAAAAATTCAGTAGAATACTACTAAACTATATCATATAATTATGATAAATCCACAAAATCCAAATTAACAAATGTTAAACAAAAAAAAATAACACCACCACCAGATACCCATTAATTTACAAAAAAATTAAAAAGAGAATTGTATAAATATACCATTAAACAATAAGTAGAGTTTCCAAAAGACATCACATGTGAAAAACAAAGGCATACCAATAAGTGAAATCTAACCAAAACCACACATATTCATTCTCAGCAATTTTTATTCTTTTGAAATCCTAACTCATTCTTCATATTTTCGAAAAAGAAAGGGATGAATCATCTACTAATGGATTGAAGAAGAATGATGGAAATAAATGAAGAAGTTAAAGTTATTAGAACAAAAGTAGATGACAAAGAGAGAGGAAGTGATATAAAGGAAAGAAGAGAAGAAAGTGAATGAGGAAGAAGACAAAGACGAGAAAAGAGAAAGAAATAGATATTTTTTTGAAAAAGAAAAAAGGGATATTTTTTTTGAGAAAAAAAAAGAAAAGGAACCATCACTATTTGCCACGTGACAAAAGACTTTGCTATAATTAATCATAAAAGTTTTATTAGTCAATTAGGGAAAAGAACTTTTAATGTGTAATTTAAAATATAATAAAAGGGTAATTTAGGAAACTTAGTTGCATATCTTATTTGTAAATAAAACTATGATAAATGTGAAATTTGTTTATTCTCTCATTGTAATAATAATAATAATAATAATAATAATAATAATAATAATAATAATAATAACTTAATTAAATAAATTTTCAAAATTTATACAATCGACCAATAAAAAATTATTAATTTCCCAAATCATAAAAATTGTTTTAAAATATTAAATGATTGGACGGAATACACTGGAAAGTAGTTGATTTGATTACAATGTAAAAACTATTTTCTATCTTTACTGTATCTCCTATTTTCTCTTAAAAAATTTGGATTCGGGAGAAAAATTTTGCGAAAAAATAAACTTCTCTCTCGACTCTCACTTCTTCCCAGCCCCATCGTCGTAATCGCAGCGCCGTCGCCGTCGTACAAATCCAGTCAACCACAACCTTGGAAGTGACGCACATAACCGCCGATCCGGTGAGCTTGCTATTCTTCTCCAATTTATTCATAATCTCTTATTGAGGTTTCAAATTACGCTGCTGAAAGCTCATGATACTATCCCAGTGCTTGAAACAGTTTTTAACCGTTATTTATATATGAATTTAGAAATATATCTCTTTATTTCAGTTATCTACAATTATCGCAATGGTTAGGATCTGCAAGGTTTTAAAAAACTGTCTTTCATGATTTCAATTGGTATGTCACGGAAGTCATCGCGGTATGAATTAACCACAATTTGTTTTTAATGAAAAACAGTGAATAACCTAATCGGTATGGGCCTCTTCCAATACCATTCTGTAGAGGCCGTTTTTGCGGACAGTTTTTTAAAACCTTGAGGATCTGTTTTTTTTTCTTCTTTCATGTTTGCTGAATTTGATAGCTTATTCTAGGCTTCTTGTTGATTTGTTTCAATCTGTTACTTTTAATGGTTATCCACGTGTAGACTGTTGAGTGTGGAGGAGGGATTCACTATTCTATGACACTCTGTGGTAGGTGAAGTGAAACTCAAAATAAACTTCATTAACATGGGAAAATTGAGTTACAAACTGGGTAGATTTTTAGTGATAGTAGGAAGAATTAGAAGCTTTTAGATTGAGAATGGCAGTTGGTTTTGGTGGTGAGTGAAAATTAGATGTGCCAATGGAAGCAGGTTTGTCAAACTCTAGGTATAAAAAATCAATATCAAGTTAACTTCTGTTTCATGGACCAGAGTTTCTTAGCTACATATTAAACACTGAGAGATATTATGAAGATTTCAAGTTTCGAGAAACCGACTGTAGGATATGCACTTGGAAATAATGAAGGATAGGCAGCGGTGGAGAGCGGAAGAGGATGCATTACTATGCGCTTATGTCAAACAGTACAGTCCTAGGGAATGGAACCTTGTGTCTCAGTGCATGAATGCACCTCTTAACCGGGATGCAAAGTCGTGTTTAGAATGGTGGAAGAACTACCTCAAGCCGGCTATTAAGAAAGGATCTCTCACTGAGGAAGAGCAGCGCCTTGTCATTAGCCTTCTAGCAACACATGGAAACAAATGGAAGAAAATCGCTGCACAAGTCCCCGATCGCACTCTAAGAGATTAGGTGAGTGATGGAAAGTATTCAAAGAGAAGCAACAGAGAGAAACAAAAGGAATAAACAAAACTGTTGATCCAATCAACGACAACAAGTACAAACATATACTCGAAAGTTTCGTGGAGAAAATAGTGAAAGAGAGACCTTCGCCTTTATTTGTTATGG
Organism: Lathyrus oleraceus; assembly: GCF_024323335.1. NCBI lineage: Eukaryota > Viridiplantae > Streptophyta > Magnoliopsida > Fabales > Fabaceae > Lathyrus > Lathyrus oleraceus. Next base: position 111,022,531 of record NC_066579.1, on the reverse strand, counting down.
TTGCTTCCAACAGTTCTTATCTTCATACCGATGCACAAGCGGCAACACCGGGATTGCTTCCTTCATGGTTTCAAATTCCAACAATAAATCACCTGTTAGGCCGAATTCCGCTTCAGTGACATTAAGCCTCTCTCCCTCGACTGTTGTAGCACCTCCTCCGTGGACGCATCCTGTACGAGGACTGGACAATGCGCCTCTTGTTCTTGGGAACGTAGCTCCTCAAGGTGCTGTTCTATTTTTCGACGAAAACATGGTGATGTCTGAGTCTGAGTTGGTAGATTGCTGTAAGGAGTTGGAAGAAGGGCATCATGCATTGGCAGCACATAAGAAAGAGGTGGCATGGGGGTTAAACCGAGTGGAGCTGCCGTTGGAGTCGGAGAAAGCAAGTTTAAGGAGGGAGAAGATGGAGGAAATCGAAGCGAAGATAAAAGCTTTGGGGGAGGAACAAGCATCTGCATTGGATAGAATTGAAGGAGAATATAGAGAACAGTTAGCAGGGTTGAGAAGAGACGCAGTTACTTTTCCCGCCAAAATCTTCCTTTCAAGTTTCAACACAGTTTCAACAATGGCGTCAACCTCTAGCTCCGGCTCAACTCAGAAGTCTTTCTCGCCGCCGGCGTCACCCTCTAGCTCCGCCTCAACTCAGAATTCTTTCTCGCCGCCGGCGTCACCGACGTCGCTACAGGAGGATGGTTCCCTACGCGATCCGTTTGTGCCGGAGATAAAGGAGCCACCGCGCAACTACTTGACTGAAAGAGTGAGAAAGAGAAAACGTTTGGAAGAATTCCAAGACAAATCACTCATTCACGGTTTCGAACTCCAAGAGCACGCGGCAAGGTTGCTCGAATCCAACGACCTCTCGTCGTTGCAAGAAGCAATAGACGAGTACGCGAAAACCATGAAAGAAAGATTCAAGATAGTTTTCAAATCGTTCACTCGTTTTTACCCTAACGCATTCTCATTCAAGCTCGCTAAAATCCTCGAACTCCACCCGCCGCTTCAAATACGAACTGAAATTGTTGCTCTTATCCATGAAGTTCTTCCCCGAGGGGTAAACAATCCATTGAATTCATCTATCCTCATTGAACTTAAAATCCCTCTTCTTCATTCACTCATGTTAGAATCCGAAGAAATTTTGTTTCGTTCCCTATGCGAAACGATCGGTCTCCTCGCTGACAGGTTGTACCGCGTAGGGAACCTCGCTGCAAATTTGAATCAATCTTCTCTTGCCTGTTGGGAGGAGCTTCTCGAGTACTCTATCACGTGCATTTGCGGAGAATCCGAATCAGAAAACAAGAAAGGGCTTATATTATTAGCTGAATTACCACTGGATGTTGCTCTAAACAGAGAGTTCTGGCTGAGTCGAGGGAACTTCGAACTTGTCTTCGGAAACATCTTGGAATTTATTTACTCGACGGATCAAGAAATAAAAGGATTGGCATACAATGCATCGATTTCGTTGATGTTATTTTCGAAGGATCTCCAGAGAACCGATATATGTGATTTTCTTGTGCCAGTTTTGTTGAATATTGTCGATCAACACGGAGAAGAAGAGATTCTGATGAGTAGGCTTAAACGTTTGGGTGATTTAGTTTCACTGGATGACGGAAGTATCTTTAAGAGGAAACACGATGTACTGTTTTGGTGTATGATTCGAATAGCGGAGGCAACAGATGCAAGCGAGCAACTGAGATCTGAAGCAGTTTATGTAATCAAGGAGCTTGATACCGCAAATGTGAATGTGATGGAATGTATGATCAAGATTATTTCTGAGTACGAAGTGAGAAGGATATTTGCGGTTGCTATGAATATGTTTTCGTATGTTATTGATGATCCTCTTTGGTATGATGTTGACAGTAGGGATTGTAAAGATGCTGGGTTGACAGAAAGTTTCCACCGTGGGCAATTCCTGTTGGATTGCCTCTCTATAGATGGGAATGAAAGAGTCTTTGTTCCCACGGTAATTGGGATGATAACAATGAAATATTTACCGAGTATTGATTGGCAGCTACGTCATGCAGCTATGCTGGCCTTTGCTACAATTGCACAGAATAACTTCAAAGAAATGAACATAATTCAGAACTTTGAACAAGTTGCCATATTGGTCCTTAAGTCATTGGATGAGCAGAACAACAGAGTACTTTGGGCTACTATGCATGCCATTAGGCGATTGAGTGAATGTAAGAAACTGTTATTGCGTGCTCAATTTCAGATGAAGTTCTTCGAGAAGCTAGTTCCCATCATTAAAAGTAACTCTTGTGCCCGTGTACTGTCATATGCTCTCATTGCCCTTCGTTCCTTGGTAAAAACTTGTGACTTTGACAAAATATCACATTTTGGGGAACAAATTATAACATCATTACTTTTACTTCTTAAGCATGAAAAACAGAAGTTACAGACCGAAGCTATTGATACCCTGAAGTCGTTTGCAGTTTTAATGGCGGAAAATTTTCGCAAAAATTATTACGATACAACAATAGAAGCACTGAGAGTTATTGCGTTCAGTAGTTTACACAAACCTGTGCTATGTGCCAAATGTTTAGAATGCATCGTACATCTTATAAGGAAAGTTGGGCGAGATAACTTCAAAGAACAAGAAGTTGTTCAGGTTGTGGAATCTCTAATATTACTTGAAAGACAATCGAGTAATGAAGACTATTTATTAAAGTGTATCGTCATAAAGGTTCTAGATCAAATCTGTCAATTCCCAAGAGTGAGTATTGACAAATTTATCAAAGACATCATGCCAATGTTGATTGGATCCATTCAACCCCTAATTGACTTAATGGACAATAAGCTCAGTGATGATAGCCTAAATGATGAGAACAAAAAATTGGTCGAGCTAACAAGAGTTCGGGCTTGTAATACATTGGCATATTGTGCTATTCGGTCATCTATAAACTTTTCCCCCCACATTAGCACGGTTGCTCCACTGTTTATACGTTTGCTTGGTTGTTCTAGTTTTCAAATTCGCAAGGCTTCTATTTTAGGTCTTCCAAAACTATTACTCTCACTTAAAGTAGGTGACAAAAGTAACGACACTAAAAGAGACATGACTTTCGTCATTGTACAATCTTTGATTGTAACATTGATGTTGGGGGATGACAGGGATTTGTCAGTAACAATATTGAGGTTACTTGTTAGATGCTTTCAGATCTCTAGTTCATTTTTCAGTAATGAACTGGTCAAGGTTATTGCTGACGGAATAAACGATGCAGTAAAAGAGATTATTAAATTTGAAATGGAGAAAGCACAAGAAGTAGGAGCATTGGAAGATGTTTTTGAATCTTTAACAACAGACGAACTAATTGAGGAAGTAATTCACTTAATAGCAACAATGATTGACACATCTAGAGACCAATTCTTGGTACATGTTGACTAACTGAACTAAAGCTAACTGAACTAACTGAAATCTAAATAACTCAACATGATACGCTGACTTGGCATACTCTGTTATAACAGTAATTGAGAAACATAGCATACAAATACATAAATATAATATGACTATTGTAGACTAAGAATGTTACTCTCATAATTAGTTTGGTGATAATTGTAAACTTAAAGTACTGTGTGTGTATTTTTACTTTTTCTTGACTTTCTGTGTTATTTACTTATCTATTTGTTTTCAGGGTTTGGTATAAAGATGGGAGTAGTTCAAAAGTTTTTCATTGCATCACTGTTCATGTGGTCAGTCCCTCTTGCAATATTATATGCTTTCAACCATAATCTACTTCCTGGTAAGATTCGTGAGTAGTTATGCTTTGTGTCCTAAAGTGGGTGTTGACTTGTATTCTTATTTGTGTGTTTGATATTTTATCGCTGTTAACTACATATTTTGAACACCCCTAACTTTAAGTGGAAAAATATATGTTAAATTGACTTGTAGTGTATCAAAACAAACATTGTTGCTTGTTTTTTCTGTTTCCTTGTTGAAGAGATGGTATCTCACTGATAAGAGTCTCACATCGGATAAAATATGATCTGAACGCATGTTTATAAGTGGGGACAATTCTCACCTTACAAGTCGATTTTGTAAGGTTGAGTTAGACCCAACCACAATTGTTAAGATAATCATGGGACTCTTAACACTTTATTTTTTATCATAAAAAACTAATAATGAGAGCACTTTGGTGAGAACCGGTGAAAAGAAGTTTTGTTTCCTTAACACTGACTAACTTAGAATTTGTTTTTCAAAAGACATTGAAATTATGAGTTTCTCTTTGTCTTGTTTATTGAGTGCTTCTCTTTTCTGCTGGGCATAATGGATCTCATCATTCCCGGAATACAGCTCATCATAAAAAAGAACGAAAGTTTTGAAACTACCTTAACGTGTTTCCTTTTCTGTAACAGGAATTTCCAATTTGTCCCCTTACTCTATGACACTAGTGAGCGGATTTCTTGCCGTCATATCTGTTAACATAGTCATTGCATTTTACATATATTTGGCAATGAGAGAACCCGCAGATAAACATGAGCCTGATCCTAAATTTCTTGCTGAGGCCAAAGCTAGTATAAACCAGTCTACAGGAGATGCTCAACAATCTTCCCAGCCTCTCAAGAAACAACAGTAGGTTGCTGTTCTTAGATTTCTTGGTCGTAAACATGAGTTGTTCTGTTCATCTCGGGAAGGGGAGGGGAGAATGGGGATGAAGGGAGAAGGTCCTGAATTGTGTGTTGATCATACTTCTGTTATGAAGTTTGCACACAATCCATCTTGTGCACAACTTATTTTCATTATGTTAGTTTTGTATCAATTTTATTTATATATTTTCAAGTTACTTTCAGTTCTGAATATTTTCATTAAATTGATGAGGTGGCACTATTAACTAATTTTTTTCAAAGCCAAAATAAATTACTTTATTAAAGAATAACATTCCGGCATATGAAATGCCACTACTAGCTAGCCAAAATTACAGATACATACATCCATAAGTAACATGTAGCTATTATGCGACACATAGGTTGAATGAGTGAACTGGTGCCAGTATTGATATTTGAGTCAAAGTGAATCGATGAATTTAATCCATTTTTTCATAAATATTTAATATATAATAAAATATATTGAATATAATTTATGCAATACAAATAAATAATATAAATAAAAAAAAATATTTAATATTGTATTAAATAAATTACTATTTTATTTTTTTACAAATAATATAATTATTTATAGAGACTACAATTTTAAAATATCAACTCTTAGTCTTATTATAATAGAGATTACAATTTTAAAGTATCTACTCTTATTCTTATTATAATAGAGAATACAATGTCTATTCTTACTCTTATAGTTTATTTCAAATACTTTTAAAAAAAAATAATTGATAAATTTTTATTTTTTAATATTTAGATCAATATTTTTATTTTCTGTTTCATATAATTTCAAGGAAAAAACTAAATTTATTAAAATTTTATTACCTTACTATAACTATCAAAATTTATTATAATTTTCATAGTTAGCTTCAACTAAATAATCAATTTATAAACGATACAAATTTTGGTGAAAATATTTTTATTAATAAGTGTCTTATATTTCTCTCAGTGATTTAGTTTTTTCCGTACTTACATTAATGAAACACATTTATGCATCATTGATTTAATTGTATAAGTTTTAATTAATGACATAAATCCTACTATTAACTTGTTTAACTAATTAAAAAATAACACGCTTTTGTTGGGTAACCTGTATAACAAGTTACTTGATAAACAATGATACATTTGAAGAAAATTCGAGAATGATTGAGGGAAAAAAAATAAGAAAATTGATATGGATTTAGGTTAAAGAAGAATTAGCGAGAGCATTGACGGGGAAGAATAATTTGAGAGATGAAAAAAAATAATGTTGTTGGTTTAGTGGATGAGAGAAATGAGACTTGAATAGAGTTGTGTGGGTATGAAGATTCTGCAAAATAAAACATTGAAAATGAAAATATTTTATAGAAAGGAGTTTAATTGATTTAACAGGAACTCAATTTTGAACTTGAAATAACATAATTCAATTGCAATCTAGAGGAGGAAGAGGTATTGGTATGTTAAGAAAAGATAATTAGTCATTCATTTCAAACTAGTTGCTACAAGGCTTACCAACGGAGGGGAGATTTCCTCCGGTCAGTTTTGAATTATTATCGCCGACGAATATGCGAGAACCCCAAAGCGCTTCGAGTAATACCTTCACTTCTTCTGCTATTATTTTTACTAACCATTTTACTGCAGTTAAAAAAATAGGTTAAAAGTGATCATGATGTTAGTCATATAATTGGAAAGGTTAGTGAAGTGGTTATAGGTTAGGGCATGTGTACGAATGCTGTGAATATGACTGTTTTCATATGTGGAGCGTGGCTAACTTGAAGTGAGGTGAATGGATTCCGTCATTACACTATGATTGTTGCCGCTAGATTAACTTGTAACTGTAACAATTTATTGCATTTTGAATTAGTTGGAGAAAGATTAATTAGATGCAGTTTGCGGTAAAAAAAAATGACAATTGTGAAGTGCACCTAAATGGAAACCCTTTTCTATGTCGAACTGAATTGATGACGGTCAATTTCTCCTGTTAAATGACATTTCGTTATTTATTAATTGTGATGTTAGAATGATAAATTTAAGCGAAGGTTATTGATCAGAAACATTTTGGCCTTAATGCTGATTTTGGTTATAAATTCTGCAGCTTGATGCAGGCTGAACAAGTCGAACATCTCACCGGTTTTGACGTGGATTGCTACACAGGACAGGACGCGATGCCAAGGTTAATTGTCGGCGCATTGCAGCAGTTCAATTAACACCAACCTAATTATAACCTGTTAGATGCAAGCTTGGCATGTTCATCATGATGGCTGAATACTGAATGAAGACTGCAAGGCCATAGTTAATGGAATAGGATTGAAAAAAAAACGTACATTTATTTGTAAAAATACCTTAAATTGCTCTAAATGAAATTGGATTTGTTAGGCAGGGAATTTTGAATGGAACATTTATTTGAATGGTTCAAAGAAATTGTTTTAAGTTTTGAATGGCGTATAGGATTGAATCATATTTATGTAATATGTTTGGCATTAAGATTTGTGTATATATATTTATGTAATATGTTCAAGAGTTTGTATATATATTGAAAGAAAGAATAAAATAGCAACAAAGCATCCTAATTATACCATTAACTAGATGTGGTTTAGTCACCCAAAGAATTTAGAAATGATGGGGTTAATGTATTCAAATTTCAAGTAACCCTTTTTTTAATTACATCAATCACAAAAAATAATATTCTTCAGTTATACCCTTCACCAGCACTTTCGGGGGATGGTTTACATAATTAAAGGGCAAGAATGCTAAGATAAGTGAAACTTGACAAGCCAAAAATTGTGAGACAACTTATCCGATACTTGAAAAACAATAGAAGAGAAAGAAGAACTGTTGTGAATGAAAATACATACCTAAATCTGCCTGGAGAGGCGAAATGTTTGCTCTCTTCGCTAGGACAGTTGAATATAGAAATGTCTAAAATTTCCTAACAAAGAGGCACATAATTCCAATATGGAAAATAATCGATAAACATGAATTACAATAATTTCAAAATTTATTCCTACAGGCATTCGCAATGCATAATTTTATATGCAGACCTGTTCACTTTCATGTTCTCTTACAATCCATTCCTACCAGGCCTTTGCCTTTGCATCATTTATAGCCACACCTGTTCTCTCCCATTTTCTCTTACAACCCATTCCTACCAGGCCTTTGCATTTGAATAATTTATATCCAGACCTGTTCTCTCCCATATTCTCTTACAATTACAGGTACACTTGTGGGGGGACCTGCCAAAGTAGAAATATGAATCAAAAAATTTGTGTAAAGCATCAGAATATAAATCTGATGCCCTTTGAGAATGTATTAAAAACTATTGTGTTAGTAGTAGTTTATCACATTTCAGGGGTTTACAAAAGAAAGGTTTCTTTTCCTCTATCCTTATAAACAGTAAATACTAATGCCCTCTCGCTTCTTTTCAATAATTTCTTTTTGAAAATAAGTTTTAAGGGTGGAACTTATAAAAATAATGCTTCGTACTTTTCTAATTATATGTCATGTTTTATTTTAAACTTTTAGGTTTTCTGCAGTTTAAACTGTTTGCTTGATCCTAAAATCATTCTCCTAAGACCAACTAGATAAAATGCAAACTACGGGTTTCCAGGTTCAAAAAATGCACTTTAGCCATGTTTTAGCACCAAATGTGTAACTTCTCAAAATTTCAACACTTACCATTCCATAATCTGTGACTATCATTGAAACGTAATCTGAAGGCATTGCATCATAACTGTCATCAATTTAAAGAGAATTGCAGGTTAGAGTGGCGAAATAACAATTTGGTGTGGTGTTCCAATCAACAAATACTTACATCAGATTTAGAAGTTGCAGATTTTCAATATCGGACCAACCATCCAAGTGGTTGACATCCACTCTACCTTGAACACTTGAAATGGCATCTGGATCACCTGTAAGATCATTATAAAAACATGAGCCTTAGAGGAAAAAGCCAATGGTTTATGGTAAATAAAAGCCTTGTCATCTATAACAGATAAATATACATACCAAGTTCATTCGAGCAAATCGAGTCCAGCTGTACCCTTTCATGAAATTTATAGGCCTCACAACATACTATGACTGGTACACGGGATGCATGAGCAACCATTGCGACACTTGCAGTCCCCACTCTTGAATATACCGTTCCATTAGACAATATTGATTCAGCACCCAGAAAAACTCGACTAACTTCATGCATAATGTAGGAAACAGCATTTATATGAGTGTATGTACAGTTAAGACCTTTCTCCACAAGCCTGCGGAGTAACTGTTGTCCTCTAAGCTTTGGACGAGAGTCAACTATCACAACACGAAATTGTTTTCCTAATTCGTGTGCATGCAAAAGAATCATTTCAACTGCCAATGATGACCCGTATGTTAGAAGAACATCCCCATCTCTTATTTTGGTGACAGCATGCTTGACTATCACCTTGTTGGCAATAGAGAGCATCAAACACAGCAAAAACAACAAAATTGCTTGAAATAAGCTGAGAAAAACAACCTTCCGGCTCAATCTTAAAATAAATTACCTATGCAGAAATCTTCCAAGTTATAAAAAAAATGGGATTGTCAAATTAGCAACTCCACTGTTATCACTCTCTTTGCTCTTAGCAATTTCTTTTAAACTGGTCCATGATTTTTTCCGTCTTTTGCTCGCAGTGCTCTGAGTATTTACTCTTGCAGACATGCTTGGAGTTTCAAACGCATTCTTGGACGAGGATTTGTTTCTATTTCTCTTCTTTGCTTCTAACAATGTTGGTGCACTTGTACTAAACGGAGTTTCCAGACCCTTCATAGGGGCGACGTCCTTAACTACAACTTCTGAACCAACAGTGTGTAATTCACCGCCTTCATCTTTGCTTACCATGTGTTTCTCTAATTTTAAAGATTTGTGTACAATTGGTTTTGTGGCGGGTGTTGATTCTAAGGATGGTTTATCTTTTGCCGGGCATAGTTTTTTCAAATGTCCCTTAGGGGTACCTCTCTTGATATTCTGATGTGAACAGAAATGGCACTTGTACACGACATTGTTTTGGGCGATGGTGCCAAACTTCTTTTGCCTGTGTCTGACCTTTGATCTATTCTTCTCAATCCGTACAGTTGAATTAAAGCCGGGATGAAGAACAGTTTCGCACCTGCAGAGAAATCAAACAATGATAAACATTTTTTATGAATCATAGGAAATTTCCAAGTATCAAATGCTTAAGGAGAACCTAAGAAGAATATAAGATAAAATACTGGAACAAATCAACAAACAAATGTTAGTAATAGAGTTAAAACATTTTAAAGCTATTGGACCTCTCCATGATTATCAAATCGAGATTTAGTTCATAAATCAAAAGATGTATTTTCCAAATCGTGCTATAAGATACATGACCCGTCAAAACCTAATAAAGTCTACTGATAAATCAAGTCAAGAACAATCTAAGTTTCTCCCACTAGACCTATTAGGCTACACGAACTACTATGTGTCATAAATCAATTCTACTAATAAACATTTCAAATGATCAGGCGTTCGGGGATATCTAACTAAACATAGAGAGAAAGCAAACCTTTGGCAAGTGAGTAGAGAAGGATGAGGAGGTACACCAGCAGACTCTGAAACGGTGGCCAAATGCTGACCATAGAAGGCACTCAAAGACGGTATGTGAGGGTTAGTAGTGGTCCACACCGCAAGTTTTTTCAAATGATCGATGCTCAGATGTGACTTTGTGTTAACGATTGGCTTCGTTTTTAATTTTCCAGTGGCTTCTTCTCTCAGTGTAATAGGAGTGTGAGATTTTGATTCCGGTTTTGGGAGATTTTTCGCTCCTCCTTTCTTCCCCATGGATCAAACAATCAATCTATTCGAATCGAACAGAATTGAAGTTAGGGTTTAGTTGTCGGAGTTTGTGATGTTCAAGATGGCGACGGAGGATGATGGAGACGACTACAAGAAGCGGCGGCGATGTCAGAAGTGCTTTTTTTTCTTCCAAACGGGGTGAACGGCATCGCTTTTTTTTTCTTTTTCGCCATAAGCGCTTTTACTTTTTTGGTTTTGAAGCGTTGATTCCAGTCTGGTAATGTTGAGTTGGGTTTGTGCCTAAGGCCCGTTGGTTTTCTCCTCATGGTACCTCCTTGGGCCGGCGCCTCACTTTGCCACCATTCAGGGCCCGACTGCTTTGATTCTTGGGCTCACAGGTTTAGTTAAGCCACCTAGTTTAATTAAGATTAGAATGAGAAGTTAATATATTTAAGGTGGTTAAGATTAACCATGTAAATTATGCTGATTAATCTTTTTTTTTGGTAATTAAAATGTTCAGGTTGGATCAAATAGAAATTTGACTTTTAAGCCATACGATAAAATAATTAGGAAATTAGATTTGTTTTAGACATAATGACCATTTTACCCTTTAGGGGTAATTGTGGACTTTTTATCCATTTAATAACATGTTCCCCTTAGGATTAGAACTCAATCATTTCCTAATAATTGTAGGACTTAACATAGAATTTTAATCATGATTTTGATCAATATTTTGACATGTTACTTTAGGATTTCTAATATAATTTAGAATATTCAATCAAGTTTCTAATGCATGTTCCCTTAGGATAGTTTCTAACAAGTACTAACTTCAATTAGATCCAAAACTAGTTCCCTTCAAAACTAAAACCAAACCCCTGATTAAATTGATCAAAAGCAATTTTGATTAATTAAATCCTTTGAACTTGTATAATCCCCCAGTCTAATTAAGTGACCACCTTGGTCACTTAGTATGACTTTTCTTTCACGCTGTGGAGCTCAAGGCCTCAAGACAAGATCTTCAATCAAGGCATCCTCAGTCATACCAAGCAGCAGATTATTCAAGCACATCAAAGGTGGCGTCTTCAACTTTCAAGCACTTCAAAGGTGGCGTCTTCAACACTTGTTAAATCAAAGTTAGAAGAGTGTGACCCGAGCCTTAAGCAATAGAGAAAGAGTGGGACTGGAGTATTCCTACACCCATTCTGAGTATCTTTGGGTATGGGACGTATGACCCAACGCTCATCGTATTCACCTCTATTCATAGACTTTAGCACAATTCTAATCATACGATTGACAAGTCTATCTTCACAAAGCAAAAACAACAAAAGCAAGGACTACGTCAACAACTTATCAATCATGAATCAAGTTGTACGATACGAGCCTTAAGTAATGGAGAAGGAGTGGGACTGGAGTATTCCTATCCCCATTCTGAGTATCTTTGGGTATGGGATGTATGACCCATCACTCATCGTATTCACCTCCATTCATAGACTTTAGTGCAATTCGAATCTAACGATTGAAAAAGTCTTCATCTTCCATGCAAGAAACAACTACAAAGACTCTTCTCTCTCCATATATATATATATATATATATATATATATATATCTTTCTCTCTCTCTCTTATATATATATATATATAAAGAGAGAGAGAGAGAAAGAGATATATATATATATATATATAAAGAGAGAGAGAGAGAGAAAGATATATATATATATATATATATATATATATATATATATATATATATATATATATATATATATATATATATATATATAGATATATATATATATATATATATATATATATATATATATATATATATATATATATATATATATTATATATATATATATATATATATATATATATATATATATACGCGCACGTGTTTATATATATATATATATATATATATATATATATATATAAACACCGCGCACGCGCGCGCATATATATATATATATATATATATAATATATATATATATATATATATATATATATATATATATATATATATATATATATATATATAGAGAGAGAGAGAGAGAGAGAGAGAGAGGGAAATATATATATATATATATATATATATATATATTTTATTATATAAATATAAATATAAATATATATATATATATATATATATATATATATATATATAAATATATATTTATCTCTCTCTATATATATATATATATATATATATGTATATATATATATATATATATGTATATATATATATATATATATATATATATTTATCTCTCTCTATATATATATATAATATTGTTAAAAATTTAAAATGACATAATAAATTATAATTGATCAAAATTTTTTATTAGAAATATAGGTAAAGAGTATGAATACAGATACTTAGATATTCATAGCATACATGTATGCCTATAAATTTTGGTGTCCACAGGAGTATGAGCTTGATATATATATATATATATATATATATATATATATATATATATATATATATATATATATATATATATATATATATATATATATATATATATATATATATATATATATATATATATATAAATTATTAAAAATTTAAAATGACATAATAAATTATAATTGATCAATAATTTTTTATTAGAAATATAGGTAAAGAGTATGAATGCAGATACTTAGAGTTTCATAGCATACATGTATGCCTATGAATTTTGGTGTCCACAGGAGTATGAGCTTGATATGGAATTTTTTTCAAATTGCAAATATATGGAGACATCCTATGGAGACGGATATTGTATTAGCCTACTCAAATTCGCACCATTGCCATCTGATCAGTCACCATTTATGCTAGACATTCCACTGTTTAACCGTAAATAAGTCAGGTAAACTGCGTAAACTGAAGCATTTTTAGTTAGATATAAGCTCAATTCTATAATATGAAGTATGTTGTTACTTATGAATTTCTTGAGGATATTTTACACTTTTGGGTATGTTAGCAGGTCAAAAAGTAGTCTGGAAGCTCAGGGGATCAAACGTCAGATGCCAAATTAAGCCCGAGCAAGAAAAAGGAAGAAAAAACCAAATTCTTGGAGAATCTACTGTCCATACGCGTATGGCCTTACTTGATACGCGTATGGACCTTCCCAATACGCGTAGCATACGCAAATGCCCAGAGGGGTTGAAAATCAAGCAAAAAGACAAGCTTCTGGTGATACGCGTACCAGACTGGGCAATACGCGTACCATACTGGGCAATACGCGTATCAGAGGCTGACCTACGTGCAGTACGCGTACCAGACTGGGCAATACGCGTATCAGACTGGGCAATACGCGTATGGCCCCCAAAATCAGGAAAAACCCAACTGCATAGCTATTTAGAGAGGAGAGCACGATTTTCCGAGGGTTGGACGATTTGGAGAGAAAAGAGACGCGTTTTGAGAGTTGGAGACTCTACGATTATCAAAGGATTCATATGTTCAAGAGTTTTCCGACGATTGAAGATTGATTCCTCACGAAATTCTGTAATGACAACAATGTTAATCTTTGTTTTTATTTCGATTATGAGTAGCTAAACCCCCCATTGCTAGGGGGGTGACCCTGATTCTGAATGTGACAGATTTGATGTTTATGAATGCATTGATTATTTCTTCTTTTCATTTGATTTGTTCTTATTACTGTTCTTTATGCTTTATTCGTCGGACCAACGAATGATGATTAATATGAATAGTTTAAGCTGGACAGCGATTATTCATTGATCTGGATAAGAACTTTGGATAGTAAAAATAACCTAGGACTAGGGATTTTCTATCTGACCGGTAATTATTGATATTTGAATGCTTGAGTATGAACTTAATTATTTATGGACATAGTAATTAGGTTACATAATCAAAGGTCTTTTCACTAAGGAATTAGGAATAGATAATCTGGAGGACCGGACTTAATTGGACAGGAATATTGTCTAAACCTTCATAAATTATATCTGTTGCAAGAAGTTTCATTCACCAAACCCTAGCAATCTTCTCTCATTTGTATCTCGCTCAACCTTTTTACTTGTTTTATTTATCTGCAATTGGTAGTATAATTAATCACAACACAAAAACCAAAGGCTTTTGTCTAATTGAAACAATCTATAAACTCTGTGTCGTCAAGCAGTCCTTGAGATCGACAAATGGGGAATGTCCCTTTTATTTCTACAGTGAGAAAAATAGTACACTTGCTATTTTCCCATCAAGTTTTTGGCGCCGTTGCCGGGGACTGCCAAAGATAATAGAGTTTATTAATTTATTTTCAATTAGAATTTTGTTGCTCTGCATCCAAAATTTTATTTACTGTTAATTTTATTTTTATTGTTATTATAACTAATTTCTGTCTAATTTGTGTATGCGAGGTAAGGCCTCAGCTAATTTTCATTTTGACGCAGAACCAGAGAGAACATTGCGCGCAAAGCTCAGAGAAGCTAGAAGAAAGAAAGTGGCAAACTCTGACACCGAAGAACCGACCACACCTAGAACACCAGCTTCTGTTCACTCCGAAAAATCTGAGTCAGACACATATTCACATCCAGACACTGTTAACATGGCTGCAGACCCACCCCCAGCGGAAAGACTTTTAGGTGACTATGGCAGACAGAATAACCCAGCAGTGTGGTTGACCATTGTTAACCAACCTGTTAATGTTGCTCACTTCCAGTTACACCCCTCAACTATCCGTCAGCTAGAAAGCAAACCTTTTGCAGGAAAGATCAATGAGGATGCAAACAAGCATCTACAGAGGTTTCTTACTATGACTACATCATTAAAAATTGATGGGCATTCTGAAGAGGCAAAGAGATTGGTCATGTTTCCATTCACGTTATCTGAGGACGCTGAGGAATGGTTCTATTCCCTACCTGCAGGAAGCATTACTACATGGCAACAAATGGAAACAGCATTCTTGAATGAGTATTTTCCTGCTTCTGTGTATATCCGTAAGAGGTATGACAT
The DNA here is from genome assembly GCF_024323335.1 of Lathyrus oleraceus. Lineage (NCBI taxonomy): Eukaryota > Viridiplantae > Streptophyta > Magnoliopsida > Fabales > Fabaceae > Lathyrus > Lathyrus oleraceus. The sequence continues at coordinate 111,007,228 of NC_066579.1, read as the reverse complement.
TGTGAATTTTAAACAGAAAGAAGGAGAGACACTCGGAGATGCATACAAAAGATTCAAGAGATGTTTAGTTGCATGTCCTACACATAATCAGGATGAAACTGAACAAATGCAGAATTTTGTAAACGGGCTGAAGATGAGAACTAAGCAGCTCATTGATACAGCTGCCGGTGGCTCGTCTAATTTTTCTACAACAACCGGTATCAAAAAAATCATCGAAGCTATTGCAGCAAATGAGCATTTGGAATTATATGACCGTACTGTGAATCAGCCGGAGGGAAAAATTGACTTGAAATTAGCAAATCAGGTAGTGAAAATGGAAGACCAGATTGCTGCTGAGGTTGAAAGAAGATTGAAAGCTATGAATTTAGGTACCCAAACTGTTGCTCAAGTTCAACCGGTTCCGACCATGATTTGTGAGATTTGTAGTGGACCACACTTTACCATGCATTGTGTTGCAACCGCAGAACAAGTGCAAGCTATAAATTACCTGAGGCAAAATAATCCCTACTCAAATACATATAATCCGGGGTGGAAAAATCATCCTAATTTCTCTTGGAAAGATCAGCAAGGTAATATTCAGAACCAAGGACCTCCACAACAACAACCACCTTACCAACCACAATATCAATCGCAACAGCAACCTTATCAGCAACAAATACCGAAGAAAGCGGATTGGGAGATTGCTATAGAGAAGATGGCAACTCAGAATATGCAATTTCAGGAGGAGACCAGGAATAATCAGAAGAGCACAAATGCATCCATTAAAAATCTGGAGATTCAATTGGGTCAGATAGCACAACAGATAACAAATTTTCAAACACCGGGCGCATTACCTAGTGCAACAGTGACAAATCCGAGGGAGCACCATAATGTGAGTGCGGTAACAACAAGAAGCGGAAGATATGTTGAAGATCGTAAGAAGAAGGATGAAGAAGAAGATCAGTTGCTTGAAGTGGACCTGGAAATCTTAGAAAACAAGACACCATCTGAGGAAGAAATTGTAATACCGCCGGTGGTACAAGAAAAGCTCCCTGAACCAAAACCCATCATTAAGCTTCCTTTCCCACAAAGAAACAAAAAGAAGAAGCAAGATGAGAAAATTTTTCAGAAATTCATGGAGTTGTTCAGGAAATTAGAAATCAATATTCCATTCTCTGAGGCACTCGAGCAGATGCCTATCTATGCAAAATTCATGAAAGACATCATCTCCAAGAAGCGCACCACTGACGCTGACCCTGTTATACTAACTGAAACTTGTAGTGCTATTTTGCAGGGTATGAAGATTCAAGTGAAGAAGCCAGATAGAGGTTCTGTGACTATCCCGTGTGCCATTGGAGATAGGTCCTTTAAAAGGGCGCTGATTGATTTGGGGGCTAGTGTTAGCCTTATGCCTTTGTCTATTTACAGGAAGCTAGGAATTGGAAATGTTCAAGATACCAGAATGACACTTCAATTTGCTGACCACTCAGTGAAGAGACCTTTTAGGGTAGTTGAGGATGTTCTGGTCAAAGTTGATAAATTTGTTTTTCCTGTTGATTTTGTAATTTTGGAAATGCCAGAAGATGAAGAGATACCTCTGATTCTGGACAGACCTTTCTTAGAAACAGGGAGATGCAATATAGATATGGAGGAAGGTACCATGACCCTAAAGGTGTATGATGAAGAGCTCAGAATTGATGTCCGAGATACTATGAAACATAAAGAGAATATGTGTACAAACCACTCCGTGGAAGTGATTGATCAAATTGTAACTAGCACAATTCAAAGAAAGTTCCCTGAATTACCGTTAGAAAGAGTTCTTAGTCGGTCGGTCAGAGAGATGGAGGAGAAGGATGAGGAAAAAGAAAAAGAAGTGCTTGCTATGCTGGATACACAAAACCCTTGGAGGAAATACAACCCACGCAGGTGGGAGGATCTGAGAGCTTCACCAGAATTAGAAGATGAAAAGGTACTGAAGAAACATAAAAGTGGTATTGGTGTTTTAAATGAGAAGAATGGCGACACCTTCAAGGTTAATGGTCAGAGGTGGAAACCATATGATCCCGGTGAAGGGGGACCAATTGAAACTGTTAAACTCATCTGAGTATGAGGTGTCCCGTCGAGCCATGCGACGTTAAACGAAGCGCTGCTTGGGAGGCAACCCAAGGGAGGTTTGAAATTTCTTTGTGTATTTTTCTTTTTGGTTTATTCAGTTTTTATTTTCTTTTGCTTGAATGTAATCACCTATTATGGGTTGGCTTAATCTAATGAATTTGATTTGGTTTACCTCCATTTTCCTGTTTATTTCGTTAGATATGTGACAATGTCTGGCTATTGGTTTTCTTGATCACTTACACCAAATACTTGGGCGTCCTCTCTTTCAGTCCCCTGACTGTAGATACTGTTGTTTATGATTGGACGCACTGGTTAAGATTAACATCAGAACCACGAGCATGAGCTTTGAACTCAGAGGTATGATAAAACAAGTCAGCTTAACCCGTCCTGGTGAGATCATAAAAAGCCAAACACTTATCATCATATGAGAGATATCAGGTATGTCTTTATCAATCTTGGTTTGCGTACGTTCTTTTGTTATTATTAGTTGTACGAATACACACACTGAGGCATGTTTTTGTTTATTACCTAGAGCCTTTCTAGCCATCCCTTTATTATTATTATTAGCCATTGTTTTACCCTGTTGAGCCTGTTAATCATTTATTTCTGATATACCCGTTTTTCTAAAGCCATGACCTTGTACCTATCCTACCATGTTCAGAGTATGTGAGGATTGATTTCATCTCTACGTTTCTATCTAAGTTTGGGGTTGCTGTTGGAATAGCAACCTTTAAGTTTGGGGTAGCTTTGCAGTACGTGAATAGTAAGTGAATGTCGTATAAAAGAAAAAAAAAAAGAAAGAAAAATAACAACAACATGAAAAGAAAGAAAGAGAAAAGCGAAAAACAATAAAAGAACAGCTTTTGAAAAAAAAATGCTACATTCACTATATATAAAAGGAAAAGAGGATTGCATAACCCTACAGGAATAATAGAAAAGAAACGTAGTGAGAGAATGATTTTATGTACTCTGAACCAAAAACCTTTGTTCAAATTTCATAGCCTACCTAAACCAAAACCCCGTTACAACCCTAAAAGACCTCAAATAGTGTGTGTGATTGTACATGTTGATAGGATGAGAGAATTTATTCAAACTTCTGATTTGATATTGCATATTGTGATTTGAGAGTGATAACACTTTAACCCAGAGAGACTTGGTGAGAGTGTGATATAAGCTGACAGGTAAAGTCATATCTTTGAGGGAAAGAGTTTCTAGCTCGTTGGCCATGTGGAAGAATCAGAAAACCTGAAAAACATCAAGAGGTCCAGTGCGAAAGATTTCAGCAGTATTGTGGTAAGAACTGTTTTACAGTAAGTTTGGGGTGACATGATCGTATGGTAATAAAATGTTACTTGAGGACAAGCAACAAGCTAAGTTTGGGGTTGTGATCAGTCACCATTTATGCTAGACATTCCACTGTTTAACCGTAAATAAGTCAGGTAAACTGCGTAAACTGAAGCATTTTTAGTTAGATATAAGCTCAATTCTATAATATGAAGTATGTTGTTACTTATGAATTTCTTGAGGATATTTTACACTTTTGGGTATGTTAGCAGGTCAAAAAGTAGTCTGGAAGCTCAGGGGATCAAACGTCAGATGCCAAATTAAGCCCGAGCAAGAAAAAGGAAGAAAAAACCAAATTCTTGGAGAATCTACTGTCCATACGCGTATGGCCTTACTTGATACGCGTATGGACCTTCCCAATACGCGTAGCATACGCAAATGCCCAGAGGGGTTGAAAATCAAGCAAAAAGACAAGCTTCTGGTGATACGCGTACCAAACTGGTGATACGCGTACCAGACTGGGCAATACGCGTACCAGACTGGGCAATACGCGTATCAGAGGCTGGCCTACGTGCAGTACGCGTACCAGACTAGGCAATACGCGTATCAGACTGGGCAATACGCGTATGGCCCCCAAAATCAGGAAAAACCCAACTGCATAGCTATTTAGAGGGGAGAGCACGATTTTCCGAGGGTTGGACGATTTGGAGAGAAAAGAGACGCGTTTTGAGAGCTGGAGACTCTACGATTATCAAAGGATTCATATGTTCAAGAGTTTTCCGACGATTGAAGATTGATTCCTCAAGAAATTCTGTAATGACAACAATGTTAATCTTTGTTTTTATTTCGATTATGAGTAGCTAAACCCCCCATTGCTAGGGGGGTGACCCTGATTCTGAATGTGACAGATTTGATGTTTATGAATGCATTGATTATTTCTTCTTTTCATTTGATTTGTTCTTATTACTGTTCTTTATGCTTTATTCGTCGGACCAACGAATGATGATTAATATGAATAGTTTAAGCTGGACAGCGATTATTCATTGATCTGGATAAGAACTTTGGATAGTAAAAATAACCTAGGACTAGGGATTTTCTATCTGACCGGTAATTCTTGATATTTGAATGCTTGAGTATGAACTTAATTATTTATGGACATAGTAATTAGGTTACATAATCAAAGGTCTTTTCACTAAGGAATTAGGAATAGATAATCTGGATGACCGGACTTAATTGGACAGGAATATTGTCTAAACCTTCATAAATTATATCTGTTGCAAGAAGTTTCATTCACCAAACCCTAGCAATCTTCTCTCATTTGTATCTCGCTCAACCTTTTTACTTGTTTTATTTATCTGCAATTGGTAGTATAATTAATCACAACACAAAAACCAAAGGCTTTTGTCTAATTGAAACAATCTATAAACTCTGTGTCGTCAAGCAGTCCTTGAGATCGACAAACGGGGAATGTCCCTTTTATTTCTACAGTGAGAAAAATAGTACACTTGCTATTTTCCCATCACCATGCTATAGATCAACCATATTTTGTTGATTAAAATAAAGAGAATTTCTTAAAGCACCCTAGATTTTTTCACTATACCACGGGAATTTTCATAAATGTCATCCGTTTCCGGAGATGTATCTCCGGACGTACCTCTTGCACACTTAAGTAAGGCAATTCTGAGAGGCGTCCTATATGTTGGGTAATATTTATTTCTGAGATGCATATTCGGAACATTTTAAGAAAGACCTTAATTATTTAACAGTTCAGTAGATATTTCAGAGATTCATCATCGAAATTATGGGCGGTATTTTGAAATTTACATCACCTTTGCATGTCAGATATTTTTTGAGATGCACCTCTGAAAATATATGATAAAAGAATCACCTGCATGATCATACAACCATTATTGACATAATTGGTTTTCAACCAAACCCTTCATTCTCAATCATTTTTTCACTCCAAATCTCAATCTTTTTGGTTCATCACATCATAGAGAGCAAAATAAGATAGAATTTAGGATAAAGATCCTTCATTTCCCTATGCATTGTTCACATTAATCTTCCATTTTTATTGAAAAAAGTTACGTCATATCCATAAATGTATCTCCGGAACGTATATGAACTTGTCCGGAGATACATTTTTGAAATTTGTTTGTGTTCATTTTTGAAGTCATTCTGCAGCAGTAGTAGCGCTTATGTTATATTATTATTTTAATTGTTTTCTTTAGATATGGTACACCCCAATGTATTCTCAAAACAAATTGTTTCTTTGAATGTCCAAGGTGTGGTTGTTTCTCCGAATGTTCAAGGTGTTATTGTGTATGCGGTAGACGTTGGTAACGACTTTAAAAACAATAAATAGTTTGAATCTCGTGATCAAATGCTTCAATGGATTCGTATGGAGGCCTCTAAACTTGTATTTGGTGTGGTTATAGGAAGATCCGATAATGGTTCGAATAGAAGATGTTTATTTATGACAATAATTTGCGAAAGAAGCGGGAAATATAGAACTCCTCTCTGAAATTTTAAAAGAGACGACATCGGTATATGAAAATGTGATTGCCCGTTTAAGGTTCGTGGTTATATGTTGACAAACAAAAATTGGAGATTTAATGTGATATGTGGTTTGCATAACCATGATTTGTCGGCTTAAGCCATAAGAGAAGGAATGTGTTGTTGACATGACCTTGAATTTTGTTCAATCGAAAAATATACTTGCGACATTGAAACGAAAACGACCAGAAATCATATAAGTGTGTAATATTCGGTACCTCACTAACAAGTCGCTTAGGGGAGATAAAATTGAGATGCAACAACTCCCATGTGCTTGTGTTATTTCTAAAAAGGTGAAACTTGGTGACCCAATAAGAATGGACGAGGTTTGTACTAATTGGAGGGGACTTAGGTTTGATGATGATGGATGCATGGATGACGGTAAATCAAGTATCTCTATTTTTACCGAATGGGAAGTAATACAAGAGAGATTTTTGAAAGCCGATGACAACATGAAACTCCACATCAAAGAACAATTGAGGAAGATTGCCTATCTGGAAACCACTGACATGAAACCGCCCTCTCAACCCGTAGAAACAAAAGGTGCTCCAAAGAAAATGAAGCCTACACCGAATAACAATTTGACTACACAGTCTCCTTCATATTTTGAACACGTCAACAAATTTTTTCCCGACTCACCGACTCCAAAATCTGAAAAAAGTGTTGTCAAAGGCGCTCCCATTAGCAAACCACCTCCGACGCCACTTCCATCGAAGATTCCATTCATTGACGAGATGCCAGTGTTTATTCACAAATATATCGAGCGGATCACTAATGTTATGGGGGACGGTAATTGCGGTTACCCAGCCGTTTCTGCTTTACTCGGTAAAGGAGAAGATAGTCATACACTTGTCCGACATCAACTTATCCAAGAGTTGAAGATGCATAAAGAATCATACAAACGGTTGTACGGAAAGAAAGAAAAATTTGATGCGGTTTATGAGTATGTTGTTCCTTGCTTGAGCGGTCCAGCACTAGAGGCAAAATGGATGAGCTTCTTTGAAATGGGTCACCTAATAGCATGTGCGTATGATATAGTGTGTGTTGACCTGACACGCTATAGTTTTTCAGAAACTTTTTTCCCATTGCGCACCGTCCCACCCAAAATCTAAATGATCGTATCATGTGTATTGGGTGGCTTTCAAAATCAAGTCATTTTATTCAAGTTTACTTGAAACCAGGATGCCCTATGCCCGTTGCATCACCAGAGTAGACGACTCATTCAACCATAAAAGCCGAGACTTGGCCGAATCATTTTATGGAAATGATGCAAGAATTCGAGAGATTGAACAACATTGAAAAAGAATAAAATGCACAAAATTCCAAGGGGTACCACCTATAGATTTAGTTGGCGACATATGTTTCGATTCGTTTTAATTTCTTGTTTAATCGGACAAATAATTGTATGTGATTGTATCTCAATATAAATGAAGTCTTATATATTCAGCTTTTGTTCATATTTTGTCTTTATGCATTTTTTATCTTCCCCATGACAACATTTGTGTTTTTGTCAATGAAAAAATAAGTTATGTTTTAGTGTTCTATTTTGAAATTGGTTCAAGATAAGTTCCAGAGATGCATCTCCGAAACAAGATAATAAGGTGCGGTTCTAGAGATATATTTCCGAAATCAATACGCTAGTTAATGAGTGTCCATATTGATATTCTCCTTCTATAAATTTAGGTGCTCTTATGTTATATTTCACACAAACTGAAAATGTCTCAAATGTCACAAATAAACATCCATTGGTATGTCGCAAATGTCTCCTTCTCTGACTCTACACCCGGGTGAACGTTTAAGCTCACCGATTTCACCTGCCTTGAAGATATCAAATGGAAATCCATTATATCCTACCTTACAGAGACAAATGAAGGATTGTGAAGCTCGAGTATCGTTTATCATCGATTGACAACAGAGAGAAGATTGAGTTCAACAAATTTGAGCTCAAGATACAAGCGGATGTTAGGGCTATGTGGAATACATATTTCCATTTTGAAACAAAAGTTCCGCTCGAGTTGGAAGCGACACTACAAAGATCGGTCGAAGATATTCTGAAGATGTGCAAGCGTCCACCGAGATATTGAAATGTAATATTGTAGTTTATGTTGAAATCATCATTGTAATGCTTATTTTATGTTATGAATATCAAATTAATTTTGGAAAATTACTTTTCTGTTGATTCTGATACTGGTGT